>NC_071406.1:10044474-10679974 GCF_017976375.1 Cuculus canorus
TTTTTTAAGTGGCTTTACTTTTTAAGTGTATTAAAGGAAATCTCTTTTTAAAAAGCCATTTAGATTTGAAGCATTCTGGTTTTCAAATAATGAAATAAAACATTACAGCATTTATTATTATGTTTTTGTTCCAGACACTTTGGCAAAGATACAATGAATTTAGAAAGCACTTCAGTATTAAGAAATATGTATTTTTTTCAAAGAAAACAAAAAATGGTCAAAGTGAACCCTTTGTTATGTATTCATCTGTGTTATATTTTGAGCAACCTCACTTTTACCATATTTATCTGTGCAGAAATTTAGTTTAATTTCAAACTACCTACCACAATACGTTTTTGTAAGCAAAACTTTTTCGCATGTTTATTAACGTTTTGGACTGTACGGGTTTAATTCAGTGTGTGAACCAAAATCTTCTTTTTCTCAACTCCAGAAAGAATAAGCATAATAAATCACAAATTCATTGCAGAAGGGTTTGGCAATAATTTCGTGCTTTCATGCTGTTAATAGATAGAGTTTACCTTTCCACTTCTTTAGGAACTAATGTTTGATTTAATCCAATGTTGAAACTGTTAAACCTTCAGTCAGGTTTTGTTTTAGCAGTGTGCTTCTGATAAATAAACTTACAGCCTGAACATCCCAGGCTAACATGGGTTGCTATTTGTGATGTTCTAAACAGCAGTAAGAATGTTTAATTCAGGAAAATGGAACTACTTAATTACAAAGGACGAAGTTTTCACTCCCACCAAAACATAAAGATGTTATTTCATGGTTTATCTTTAAATATACATAAGATCCCTATGTGGTACATTGTGGTGGTATACCACAAGGATCTTATTTTGTATATTTCTTTCTCTGGTTTCAATGTTATCACTTTGAATTTTTGTTTGGTTTTTCCCTACTCATTTGCATTGGGTTTTTTTCTTCACCTGAAACTAGACATTCTATTGTGCTAATTTCTGTGCAGTCATCAAAAGTCAAGGAAAAAAAGCCGTGTCTCAGAAGGATAAAAAATTGAAGTAGTTGAAGTATCCTCTAATCAGCATTCTCAGAGTCATAGGAACAAACTTGAAAGCTGTTTTATGAAAATATACCCAAAAAAAGTGGAGGTTTTATTTTTATTTAAAAAGAAACATATAATTAGCATATTTTCTAACTAGCTCTTTCCCCACATTCCAGTACAGGGACTGTTGTCCTCGTCCCTTTCTCCATGCCTAGAAAAGCACATACGGAAGCGTGAGGGATAATTCCTCCTCACTTTGTGACCAGACAGATAGGCAGGTGCTGCAAAGATCAGCGAAAGCTTAATCAAGCTAGCTTGTCGAATTTCCTGCTGTTTGCTCATCCTGTCATTTTTCCACATGTGGAACTCCAACTGCAGTTGAAGGGGAAGTAGGGGGTCATATTAACTAAAACCAAAGAAAAGCGCCTTAAGGAATCGTACAACGTAACTCACAGAAAAATTACATCTGCCTTATGGGTTATCTGCAACTTTCTCCTCCCTAACAAGAGAAACTCAAATGCCATGTTTTGCTTTATGTTGAACCGTGGTGTATTTTCTAGCTGCTCAGGGGAGGCAGGAGCTTCTTTTTTCCCTGTCTTTGTTCTGTATGCACAATGTATTAAGTGCATTTTAACTGCACTCTTAGAATACCTTGAAATCCCCCATTCTAGAAAGACAAGGGAAAAAGTAGCTCAGAGTGTCTGACTGCAAAAATGCAGAAATAATTCATCGGGATGATGCTTTTGCAGATTAGAAATAGAATTGCTGTGGTTATAAACCTCGGTGTCCCAGACCTGCAACCAAATTTCTGTGGCCAAATTCTTTCCATTTATCAGGAACATGCACTGACAGGTCTCGTATAGTGTAAGGAAAGTTTCAGACATCCTTGGAGTCTGGTGTGGTCCCGGTGGATATGGGGGGAGTAGCTGTGCCAGACGCATGTACCCTTGATTTTAGGGACCCGCTTGCAGGGCTCTCTGGGCCTCCTCCTTGCAGAAGCAGAGCATTGGAGGATATCCTACCCTCAACACGCTTAGAGGCTCTTTGCTGTGTATTCACATGTCCTTCCCAGAGCAGTCAAAATGAGTTTGGTCACTGGCTTTTCACAGTGAGCAGGGTTAAACACAAACCTGCCTCGGACTGCCAGGAAGGAAAGTAAAAAAAAAACCACCATTGTGGTGCCTATTCGTAACAGATATTCCCCTGTATTCCTCTCCAGCGCTGAGTGACAGCAGCTGGAATTTATGAAGCATGCTTGTGCTTTGCAAGTTCACTGTTTTTACATTCAGGAGAGAGAGAAAATGTCCCTGCTTTGTTCAGTTTGTCAGGCTACTTCCTCCTTTGTGCCCAAATATGCGCTGTGTCTTACAAAAAATCCCTTCTTAAATTACATCCCAAAAGGTGAACTGGATATGTGCAAAAGTCATTTCTCCTTCTAACAGTATGCCACACCTGTATGGGATATGTGACCTTCTGATGGAGAAAAATGACCAAAGGTGCCTGTGCAATTCCCACCTGAGTTTCTGCACTCAGGAATTGAAGGTGGCTGCTCATTGCACATGTATGGGCTGAGCCCTTTTGCACTCCAGAGTTGACAGAAGGCTTCATTTTGATGGCTATTGCAGTGGACAATACAACTGAAAGTGGACACAAAGTAAGTCAAAATATAACTATTGTATTTTCATTACATTCAGAACCATCTGTCAGACCCGTAGGAAACATGTCTAATAATCTTTTCTCCCTCCTGACGTCATTTCTCCTTTCTAAGCACATGCGCGTACGCACACACACATTTCTGGAACGGCAAATGACTGAAAGCCGTCAAGCTTTCGCGATGGGTAGGGAGGAAATAAGGGGAATCCATAGCTCAGCAGTATTATTTCCCCTACTTCCTTGCAAAACCTCTCTCACTGGATTTTCATAGGCTCTCTCCTCCAAATTATTTATGGGAGAGGGGCAACCCACCAGACGCTGTATGTGCCATTATCCCCAGCTATTATCCAACAAGTAGTTAATGTTGTTTGAAGCAAGCATGATTCCTTCTGAGCTCCTCTGTGGCTGTTACTGCATGCCTAGGGCCTAGTTGTACTCCCTTAAAGTCGATGCTAAAACTTCCCAGCCTCACAAGGTGGTTGTGAGGATAAGTTCATTAACGTTTGCAAGGCCCCCAGATATCACAGTGCTGGGAGTAATATAAGTATCTAGATAGCTAGTTCTCAAAGACAGCATCTCTAAGGGTCAGATTCTGCACTAGAAATTCCCTTATGCCCATCAATTAACATTTGCTCTTGAATATGTATGTAACATGATGTTTTCCTATTATACATATTTAATTATGACTTATTCTCCAATAGCTATATAGTTATGGAAAGAAACATCACAGAAGCTAGAGTTTTGCTGACTGTGTCAAGAAAAATAGGTTCTGAAAATCTGGAAGAGTCTTGGGTTTTTATTTTTGCCTGAATATCTCCATCTGAGTTGCCATTTTTCCAAAGCAAAGTGTGGCTTGTCCCCATTGTGGCTGTAAATGTTTTAATATCCCTTATTCCCTTATGGTTTCCATTATTTATCTCTGTCGCAAGCAGGAAGATGTCTGGGTCATCCTTTCAGACAGGATGAAACATGCAAAACAGAACAAAGAAAATGAACAGTAGTATTCTGGAGAAATTTGCTTAGGGGCATATTTTGGGTGATCTTTTGACCAAGCTGGAAAGTCTTGAATTTTCTTGAAATCTTAAAAGCTTTTCTCACCTTCTTTCAATGAAGTTGATTAAATTCATTGCTGATTAAATTTGCCTGGCCCTGTTGCCAGTAGTAAAATGGCAGAGTGTTATAATGCTTAAGCATTTCCTTATTTTGAAACATAGACATGGAGTTCAATAGAACCAATTTTATGCATAAAATTAAATATAAGCTTAAATATATTTCATTGGATTGATGTTTTAATCTGGTTTTATGACTTTAGTAGCTAAATAGAATCATTTTGCTAAATTAAAACTAAATAGAATTGTTGAGAGCGCAAATTATTGCCAGATACAATATCTGACACTGTCATGAGGAACACACATACAATGCAGTTGACTGTAAAGACTCAACTTCTTAATTAATTTTCCTGAGGTTTAGCCTTTCATTTAAAATACAGCTGTTCCAGTTCCAGGGAAAAAAAATAAAAACCACCCTTGGAGACATGGCCCAAATGTAACCAGCTCAGCAACGTTGGTTTGAGTTTGCTGAGAGCCTGAAACCACATCCATGACACAGGAATTTCTCTACCAAGTTCTGCATGTCCTGAAGCCAATAAGGAGCATGCTGTTTCAAACAGAGACACAGCTAACTAATTTGTCATTCATTACAGCATGTAGGAAATGTAATCATATTTTTGAAGATCAGGATTTTCAAAGACTAGATGGGGCATGTGCTGGAGGGCAGCAGATGCACTGAAACAGGCTGCTGAGGGAAGTGATGGAGTCTCCTTCCCTGGAGGTGTTCAAAAAACACGTAGACATGGCAGTTCACGACATGATTTAGTAGGCATTGTGGTGTTGGGCTGACAGTTGGACTGAATGATCCTAGAGGTCTTTTTCAACCTTAATGATTCTGTGATTCTATGAATAGTAGAACTGAAGACAGAAGTTGAAGCTGGAGACACTAAGTTGAACGTGCTGAGCAGCTCGTTATTTCTTTGTAGCTGGTTGTAGCTCCCTACTCTGTCTTATACTTGAGCTCTGAGTTCTTTCAGGGAAGAACTGTTTGTTTCTGTGCTTGTACAACACATGGCAAAATACCCCTCACCAAGCTTAGAAGCCCCAAATCTAATACAAACAATAAATAGAAGTAAAAGCGCTATTTTCCCAAGGGAATGGGCTTACCTTTAAAAGCTTAAAAACCTCCCCATTTCAGCAAATGCATAAATCTCTGTCATAAAAAAAAACATTATATCCATTTATATTTTTTAAATTAATTCATGCCATTTGATCAATTTCCTCTCAAATAGTTTGACTGTTAATTGGATGCAGACAGGACACACAGACAGAGCACTCAAACTTCCCTGTTAGCTCTGCATTTCGTTGTGGATATTTTGAGAGACAGGCATTGTCTGTTAAATAGGAGTTGTGAAACACAGCTACTCTGGTCAGTTTTAAGACTTTTCAGTTGCCTTAGGTAACTAGATAATGTTCCCTCATTTTTTTGCAATATTCCCTAGGTATTTGCTGCACTGTATGCCAGGGAAGAAAGCCCTGGAGGGAATATTAATGTCAGGACAAGATGCAACTAACAATATACAGAATATTTCAGCTGCACTCAGCCATCAGTGCAGCGTTTGCCCTCAGCTTCTCTGGTGCGCCTCAGTTACCACTGCTTCAGTATTCCCAGGGTATCTCTTGTGTTATGAAATTCCCCTCTCTGCTGTGGGGAGGAGAAGAGCAGAATAGAAAATGGAATAACAATGGGAGGAGAGGAACAAAAACTAAAGAGTTATTGACGAAACTGAGCTCATAAATCAGGAAAACAGTTCCTTGAGTCACATCATGTAGTATGTATGCTTTAGTGATCATATAACCTACACGACCAGAGGATCCCCACCACTCACACAAGCCGTAGGTTTGTGTAGTTGCAGGGTTAACTTGCAAAGTTTCATTTTAAAGTGGGTTTTTGTTTTGTGTGACCGGTTGTGCAGTGCAAGCTGTCCCATCTCTGCAAAATCCTGCAGCCACTGCTACGCTAGCTGGTCAGGTTGCCATTAGGTGGACTTCTTTGTGCAGTTCATCATTTAAATGTGCTCTTCATTAAATGCCTTACAGCTTTCATATGGCCTAAATGTTTTTGCATCAGTTGAAGAGAACTGTAAGTGCTATTGTCAGTTTGGTACAAAGGTTTGCGTTTGTTTGACTGTAGTAACTCTGCTTCTTATTTCAATAACCCAGCACAGTAGGGACAACATTCTGCCATTACACAACAAAAAGCTTTTCCAGGCAGGACCAACACACTCTGAAAAGCAGAACGGATAGTGCAGTCTCATCCTAATGAAATTAGCAGGGGAGAAATATGAAATTTCCACCTTCCGTTACACATGTTCATGGACATTTGGAATCCGATCTGATTATGAATCTGATATTTTTTTCTCTCCCTTCACTTTAAAGTGTGGATATTTACTGTATAAAGCACAGTATTTTCTAAGACGAAACAAGTGTTGTATTAGGAAGCAAAGAATGCAATAAACATTTTACTCCCTGGTCAATAATCATACAACAAAAAACTTGATGAAGTGTTCTCTACTCCTTTTTTATATGTCAGTAGGAATAAAAACTGCTTTCCTTTTTACCTCGGCTTCACTACTTTAACCCAAGCTGATGGCAAGAAGCCTAGAGAATATTGCTAGCAGCCTGCTCTCTTATGACACCCACCCTTCATCTGGATGTAATATCTCAATATTGCTCCAGAAGATTGGATTTTATTTAGTCTTTTAGCATGATATGAAAAAGTGAACCAAATTCTTAGATGGCAGGGGCTTTGTCAGTAAAAGGAGTCTACTTCACTGGGAGCCAGCTGAATGGCTGACTTTATCATATGTTGCAGATTAATGAATGCCACTGCTAGTCAAGAGAAACAAGAGGTCATCCAAAAACTACTTTGTTTGCTCTTTTGGTACTTTAAAAAAAAAATGTTTCTTCAAATACTTCTAACACAGGCCTGTTCAGTGCTATAGGGAACACACTTGCAGTTCATCTGTGATGCACACTAGCATGAAGGATCTCTCCTAGTTTTCAGGTCTGGGTCTAAGGAAGCTTTTGTGACATCCTAGCTGGCCAGGGCTGTAATTTTTTTGACACAGCTCCTGTTATGAAAGCAGAGAAAGAGAGATGTTTTCTGCTCCTTTCCACTACCCTCCCATTTCTAGACACCCAACAGTTTTGTGGTTTGGCCACTGCCTTTAGGCAGAAGAAACTTCAAATTAAGTCCTTAGAGCAAGGTTTTGAATGAGGGTCACTTACTGTAATAAAGTAGTGCAAAAACAATTTGTCTGGAGTTTTTTACTGAAAATTTCTAAAGGTCTCGGGTTTAATCTTCATCACAGTGAAAACAAGAGCTGGAACTTCTAGTGCTTCAGCAAACGAGACATGCATTAGTATTTTCTAAGCAGCCTTCAGCTTGAGGAGCAATGATATCCCACTTTATGGCTGAAATCCTCTGTCAAAGGCTCACGGATTCATAGCAGAGCTACTGTGAAAGTATTGCAGCCATGACGTAGCAAAGGAAAATGCATAAAACCACAACTGGATGTATAAACCAGCAGTTTTGCAGCTCTGACTGAGGTGACGTGGAAAGGATCCCAAAGTTGCTCTTCTCTGAAAGTCATTGGGGTCCTTTCAGCTGTTTTCTTTATTTCCTTGCTACTCAATAGTGTAGGATTTCACAGGCTGGATTCCCTTAGGTGCGCCCTCCTCTCTCCGTCCCATCTTCATATAAAAAGAATAAAAGGGCTTAACTCTTTGTAACTAAAATTAATTCAGAATCCTCTACCCTTCTCACAGCCAACGATACATGCTTAGCTAAAAAGACAACCTGAATATAAAATGCAAGTGTTTCTTTTAATTCTCCAAATACAAGAGCAAGTCTTGCCTGCAGTGGAACATTTATTGTACCATGTAGATGTACAAGAAGTGAAAGACAAGTTTCTTTGCACTTCCAAAACAGAATTTACCTCTTAACTTGCCAGATACTTATGGAAACAGCCTTTGAAAGCACAGGACAGTAGGCTCACTTTGCTACGTTCCACTATTACTAAAGGAATAGCTACAAAAATAAATCCATATTTTATCATTATTTTTACCTCCCAGTGTAGATCACTAAAAGGGTTTATATGCAGTTCTCTTAATTGGCACAGCCCCTGCTGGAAATAGAAACATGCCGATGAATTGCTCATTCAGATTAGGCTCCCAGGAATATATTGTGCTAAGAGACATTCATTTTTATTTCCTGAATTGCTTTAACGATGAGCACTGAGCAACAATTTCTCCACTTCCTCCCTCTCAAGTACCCTGAGCTGCAAGGCAGGGAAGCAGCCAGAAGCTAAGAGTGGGCCCCACGTCAAGAAATATCTGCACAAAAATACCAAAGCAGACTTGTGAACAACTGTAAGTGGACCTCCAGGTATCACGTTTGCCAGCTAAACGCACAATTCATAATTAAGTGAGGAATTACCCATTACCGTTTAGTCCTTGAAACGCATTGTGCTGAATCTATTCCCTGGCAACCATCCCAGTGAAAAAGCAAGTCATCTCTTCAGGGCAAAGATTTATACTCTCCAGTAGTAGAGTCACTGCAAACACCTTCAGTTCTGAATCTAGAGTGAGTTTCCAGAAATCGCACTTTTGTTTCCAGAAATCATGCTTTTCCTATTCTTCTATCTACCTGTAGTGTCTTCTACAAAGTAATACAACTACTTTTTGCTAATGTGAATGTGAGAGCTAAGAGTACAAAACTTAGCCAGTCTAGACTCTAGAACAGGGATAATGCAGTGCTTTATCTGATAAACAACCTTCTGAATAGTCATAGTGAAAATGAGCATTATGGCCAGAGAAACTGGGACAAGTTAATCTTGCAAGACTTGTTCCATAAGCTTTAATTGCAAGATAGATGAGACCTTGTTTTCTTCGAAAACAGTAGTCATCGAGATCTGACTTGAATATTAAAGATACTTGACTGATAACCCCCGAAAAATGTTTTCTGGCTTTCATAAAATAAAAATCTTTTTTTTTTTCAGTTGAAAACCAAAAGCTTGGTACCAGACCTGGGTTAGTTCTGAATAACTGGCGGAAATACTAGAGGTGATTGTGCTTTGTGGACACTTCCTAAAATATTGAGGACAAGAACATCCAGAAAAACTTGAATTAACTCTAAACCCCAATTTGCTATCAAGAAAAACCATTGACAGAAGATTTTCGAGGAGTCTCAGCTGCAATGCAGACCTGTGAGCTTTTATACGCAGACCACAGCTGTTCAAAACTCTATACATGGGATAGATGAAAGATTGAATTTAATCTCACGGTATTTTAACCCGTAGTTTCTGGAAACCAGATATTTAAGTTGATAGGTTGCTTCTTCTCCTCTTCTAACGAAGTTAACTTCTTAGCTTTTTAGCCCCTCAGTCCCAGAGAAGAGAGGAGGAAGGCAGTCCCCTGCATGCGGGCGGACTGAGGGTGTCAAGGTTCATTAGGTTTAGGAAAATACTTGAGGTAGGATTGGGAAATGGTCACATTTTAAAACATGGAAAGAGTTGGGGAAAGGAAGTATTTTAAGTTTTGCTCAAAGTTAAATGTTACATGTTTGGTTAGGTTTTATTCAGTTCTATCTTCAGCAGCTCCCAGATTAGGGAATACAAATCTGATGCCACTTGTGATGGATTGCACATAGGACCAATTGGAGCCTACTAGCTTTAAAATTGATAGTACATAGACCAACGGCAGTGGTGCAGTTTTTCATTAAATGAAATGGAAAAGTGATTTAATAATTCTTTCTGTCTTAAATTGCTTAAAAGAATTTTAGACAGTTAAAAATTGCATGGATTTTAAACCATATGTGTGAGAGTGGAAAAAATAAGGGGTTTGTTTTTCCTATTTCTAATATGAGCCAGATGAAACAAAAAGATTGTTTCCTTGCAAACTATAGGTCAAGTACCTACGTAGGCTTTGAGATGGCTCTGTAAGTTTTCATGTTATCTTTCTTTCTTGACAGTATACCATTATGTGGTGTATAATTTCAGCATTTACTATCTTTCTGCTCCTTTTATCTTCACACTAGGATTTCTTTCTAAATTCCAAGCTGTACATTTGGTTTCATTATGTAACACTGGCTTTTACAAAACATTGGCTTTTCATATTCTTTGGTTTCATATTTGTCGGCATCAGGCTGAAATAGTAAACCTGCTACGTCTATTTTATCTTGTTAAAGATAAAAACAATATGGCAAATGAACTATTTGGGGAACAATACTTTCAAATTAAAGAAGAGGAAAAAGTATTAAGTGTCACCACTGAGTTGAACTATATTGAAATCTTGAACTGAAGTGATTTAAAAAAAAAAAAATGCACAAAAAGGTGACCCAAAATGTTCTAACTGTCATGCAGCACTGTGTTATCTTAAATTATTTATTTAACATCTGGTAAATATTATCCAAGCTATAGTACAGATAAATTGAATAAAAGAATACCAATGCCAGGGGAAAAGAAGAATTGCTTAATACTGTTAGTATATAGAACTGTTCCACAAAGCAGTTCATTCTCTTTCTGCAACGGGAGATGAGAAGCATGGTATTGGGGTAAAATGCATCTGCTTCATTTCACCCTAAGTATGAAGCTATCAAAGCAGTTTTAGGGATTTAATTTAATCTCAAACACAAATTCTATGAAAACAGTCTGACAGCGACATGAAATTTTACATAACTTCTTTTACCCCTCCCCCTTTATAATGCAGCTTCCCAGCTGATTCATTTTATTTTACCGTATGCGTACTGGGGATCAGATTGAATTTTCTTTGAGAAAAGAAAATAATTAAGCCATCTATAAAGGTTTGGCTGGGCACGAACATAGCAGCACAGGATAGAGTTACTTGGAGGGGGGAATGAGGTCAAAGAAAAGTACAGCAGGGGAAGGGAAAAAAAAGAAACATCAAGTTCTGCAACTTGGGTAACAAAATAAAAAGAGGATGGAGCCTGAGAAGGGGGAAGGGACTTTGATTCCTTGTTAGTTTGTGGGTTACAAATGGAACAAAAGGCTTATCTTAAATATATGCAGGTTTAGAGATTTTTTTTCTGGAAGCTTTTGAGGACTAATTAAATTACATTTGAGTACTGAGTACATTTCTCCAGCGCTTCCATGGTCAGTTTCTGCTGAGCTTTCCTTGGCTACTTGATACTGCTTATGAAATAAAGAAGATTGATTCCTAAATATTTGTTCCACTTCCCTCTTCGTGGATTACATTATAGCACATTTCATTCTTGCAGTCTTTGCTTAAGCTGCAGGACATAAGGGCCCTATTCAGACTGCCAACTACAGCATCAAAGATTAGGAGCCTGCTATCGCATCTAAGTTCAAAAGGCTAATGAGCAATTCAGACCACCTAGTGTCTACAGCTGCCAAAGCCCACCTCCTGCACTCTCAATGGTGAGGAGGAGTCATGACACCCAGACTGTACATGCATAAATTAAGCACTGTGATTATTTCTTCCCACCCCATTGGTCTCTCACTGTATTGAGAAACAAATTTTGACAGCCTGGGCATCATGGCCTTGGGCTCTCCAAGAGCTGTCTTCCTCCACAGACAGTCATGACAGCTGACATAGCCTGAAGGGCCTTAGATCCCACTCCAAAGGACACCAAAGTCAACAAGCAAACAGTAATTAAGTACACTGGGATGAGGATTAGGCTATTATCATTCCTCTGACGTGGGCAGAGAGGGCTCAAAGATGTTATCTATCCATGAGTTGAAGGAGAAGAGTTGGATATGGAGAGAGAGAGAAAAAAGAGTGCCACTCCCAGAGGTACATCTTGCAGCATGGACATGGTGGCATTATTAGACACCAGGGAGGGCACGTGGGAGAACCCACAGGAAACCAGGCTCCCTAAACTCTGCTGATTGCATGAACAGAGCCACATTCTGTTCCTCACCTCCAGCTAGAGCATCTGTACTGACCTCTCCAGACCAGGGTTTAGAAGTGTGGAGCAGTCTTACCACAGAGTCTTCCTGATAGTCTTCTTGTTTAATGCATTGGTGGAACTATCTCATCACATGGCAGCTCAGACACATGGAACTCGTGACAGCTACCTTTGACCTACACTGTGGCCATATTCCCTCATAAGTGAGCAACCACCACAGGTCTGATTTGGACTGGATGACATCTCTGCCTCTTAGAACCATAGAATCACCATGTTAGAATAGACTTCTTGGATCATCAAGTCCAACTATTCCTCTTTGTGTACAGTACACTCTTACTGCAGGGTTCAGGAGTCTTAAAAAGAATCCAATTTCATCCACGTGTAAACTGCAGATGAAAGGCTGCATTTTGTTTCCCTAAATGCCCTATTAGCACCTGTTTCCATATCTCCTGATCTACCATTTTTTAATAGGAGCACAGGATATTTTGTCCCCTGCCTCAAAGCCAGTGGTTGGAACAGTTGCACAGGCACTTAGTAACCAGTCAGGTTAGTGACTTTTGTTTCAACACCCCGGGCAGTGGATATCAAACTGGTTTTCCAGAGCCTGCTCTTCTGGACCGTGCCACCATCAGTGAGCAGCAACCACCACCCTGTACTGGGCTGATCCTCAACCTGTGGAGAAATATCTGGACA
Organism: Cuculus canorus; assembly: GCF_017976375.1. Classification (NCBI taxonomy): domain Eukaryota; kingdom Metazoa; phylum Chordata; class Aves; order Cuculiformes; family Cuculidae; genus Cuculus; species Cuculus canorus. Next base: position 10,056,821 of record NC_071406.1, read on the forward strand.
AATGAGAAGAGCCTGGTACCTAATCCTAGCATGAAAACACATAAAAGAAAACCAAAAGCCAAAACACGAACAATGAGAAGCTCATCTGGTTAGTTCAAAGGTAGTGTGGAAAGATTAAACCCACTCGCAGTTTATGCAAATGGATAATCATAAAGTTGAAGTGAAATGCCACTGAAATCTGTAATTCACGGAGCCAAAAGCCTTTCTCTATAGTTGTTCCAAGGTAAAACATTGCTTGTAAGAAATAATTTTTTGCCATACCTGGATTTTTCTTGCAAACATGGTTAGTAGCAAATCTGAATCTGTCAGCACAGTAGTATAATTTAAGTAGTACGATTCGCAGCTGACAGGGGATTTCCACCGACTTCACTTGGAAAATATGCTATTTGCTAACTCTTGTTAACAAGTAGTAAGGAATCTGTTGCTTGCCCAGGGTCACATGAACCAGCAAGAGACCTTATTGAGAAGAGAGAGAAGGGAGATGGTTTGACAGTAGCAAGCCAGGTGCAGCAATAGAGCTTATAAATTTGTGTAAAACTCAGAGGAAAGTCCTGCTACTAAGCTGCTGACAACCCAGTTTATCTGAACTGGCTGATGCAAAGCCTGTGTTGGAAGTTCTTATTCCAAATCCTGACTAAGCTAAAAAACAGATCTTGAGATAACTCCCAGGCTCAACTGACTCAAATTAGAAGTGAAGTTTTCAGCAGTCTCCTACTAAAATTCAACCTGGGCAATGCCTCCTTGAAGGGGAGAGATAGCAGGGCAGTTTGGTACCTAAAGCACCTCAGCACTCTTATCTGGTCTATTGTACCCACCATAATCTCACGCCCTCTTGGAATGACACATGCTGCCTCTGCAGTTTTTAGATTAGCTTTCCATAACCTGGCTTCAAGGCAGACAGATAACGAAATCCTTGCTTCGTTGTGGTCTCAGTCACAAAATGATGGCTTGAGAGAAACTGGATGGTAAGCTCTCTGCCACATTATCTTCTTCCCAGCAGATTGCTACTGAAATGAATAAGCAGGATTCTTTCCACGCAAACAATGCAACAAACCATCCTTCTTTCATGCAGCCTCCTTTATTTACAGGATAGTATCAAAGTCCTGTCTTCTTAAATGCAGAACCATCAGCAGAAGGCAATTTGCTTGATCAGAAACCTGTAAACGTGCCTTTCTGATGAATTTAATATCCAAGGAGCTCTGTCTCCCTGCTCCTTCTCAAGATAATCCTTGCGCCTACTTCTCTTGCTGACTGTTTCTCTCTCTTTCCTCCACGTACTCAGATAATTGCAGTTAAAAAGAATTAATTCATCCACCTCATCATCAGCCTTCGAGAATTTTTTTCAGGGGATTAGGGATGTGTCGTTGCCATGAAACCCAACACCACAATTTTTGTTTGAAATATCAATGTACAAGAGAGCACATAGCTGTTTCTTCATCTAGGTTTGAAAGAGGAGTGTTTCTCGTGATTTTTCAGTAAACCTGTAATTGTTTAGAGATCAAAGTCCCATTTGATAACAGCTATAAATATCTTTCAGCATAACACAGTTAATGTACTATCATTTGGGGTTTTTTTTCCTGGGGAATTAAACCAAATTTTCCATAAATCTAATCAAAACTTTTCACTTTACTCCAGGAGTTTGCCATGAGAAATATTTTTAGCAATGCTTTTGATAGGTACTGCCTAATGTGTCCAAACTCATGCAAAAACACCTATGATGAACAAGAATCCTTAATATCTCTTTCCATAACCTAATAGATCTAGAAGAACATTTTTTGACTGATTATCACCACTAGCTGTGTGCCACCTTTCACCTTCATTTGTAGGTGGGATAGGTCTATTCTTTATGGCAACAAATAATGAGACTAGGAAGGTCCATACACGATATACCGGGAAAGTCTGTATAAAATTTACTGAGAAAATCAGGATATATCAAAAAAGTGAAATAATCTTCAGAGAACTTATTTCAAAAGATTGTTGTTGTTTTCATTAGGGACAGTTTTTCTTTGTTCTTATGCAACTGCACTGTTAAAAAAAAAATCAACATGCCGCAAGGTCTGGTTTGTAAAGTTAGAAATGCAGTCTAGAATTCAGACTACTTCTAGATTTATCCTTTGTTAGATCTCAACTGACTATCTATAAAATATACAATTGGTAAAAAACAGCTGTGAAGTTGGATGAGGGAATAGGAGTCCTTATTTTGTATTTCTCTCAAACCCAGAGGAAATTATTAGCAAAATCCCTTCACACCTTAAATTTTCTGTGCAAAGGTAGGTTGTCTTTGTGTTTAGGGGAATGCTGCAGTACCTGCAAGGTAGGATTTTCTAAGTGGTCTCAGTGAATTAAGTTATATACAAAATGCTTTTTTCTGGTTACATAGGCAAATTTTCAGTTGGTATAATTTTTTTCTATTTTTATTTTTAATTTCTGAAACAAATATACAAAAGTAGCGGCCAGACTCTCAAAAGTAGCAGCTATTATTACTGAATATACGTAACCTCAGTGTAGTGGCAACTGTGCTATAAAGTTTCTCAAGATAATTTCTTCCCATATTTAGTCTTGAATAGTTGGCAATATTAGGGAATTTTTAATGTTGCTCATAACTCTTCAAAGCAAAACCTTATACTTGCAACTTGTTCCAAATTCACTCATGGGAATCATGTTTTTCCTCCAAAATCAATATTATTAAGAAATCAAAGGTCTCCATAGATGTTTGTGAAGTTCATCAAACTGCTATAACACTGCGGGCTGGTTTTGACGAGGAAATCACAGAAGTCAATTTGTCTGAACAACTGTTGTAATTCATAAGACAAAAAAACAAGCATACAAAATACTGCAGGACAAACCACAGGTACTGACTGGTGATTATGGAATGAAAACGCAAATTTTGCTGGATGAAACCTTCATATTGACATAGAATATATCTTACCAAAGCTTTTTGATAGTTTGTCTAGTGCTTAATATTTTCACTGGAGAGTTTTAATTCCTTGAACTTATTCACAAATTTGTATCTTAATTTGCCTTCAAGTCAAGTATTTAGTCTGCATCATATTAAAGGACATACTTGTTTTGGAGGAGAATGCCATGACATTTAAATCACAGATTATTTTATTATTAGGTAAGCTTAGAAAAAATTTGGAGAAGCACATAGAAATGACAGACCTTATAAATAAGTCTGCCTAACATATTTGAGCCTGAAATCAGTTAGAATTCTTTCCTGTACTCACCAGTAATTTACATCCTTACGTGGATTATCATCATAAGTCATTACAAAAATCTTATCTTGGAACAGATACTGGAAAGATTTTTTCAAGTGCTTTATAAGAGAAAAGACACAAACAGATGATGAAACATCATGGCAGTGCTTGGATTCTGAATATTATAAAATACATATACTTCATTTAATTTATTTAAAATTTATTCCTCTTTTAGCACCCGTTAATTGACAAGAATTTTGCTCTTCTTTCATGTTTCTTGTCTTCTCCTCTGTAGAGAGTTGTGTTGTGGTGGTTTCCCCCTACATCTTACAGAAATCTCTCTTACACAAAAACCTGAAGACTTTCATGATTATGTCTCCAGGTGCTGAAAAAGAATCTGAATTGATTTTTCAAACTTCCCTAGCAATACTTTATTAGCTTTACCCCAAGTAAGAATATATTTGCCTTACAGATGTTGCAGTTACACCTTGAAAATCTTTAAGCAGGAGTAGCCTTTAAGGCACATGCACTAAGTACAAGAGGAGCATTCTTATAACTGTGAGTTAATCTTGCTCAAAAATACAGTAATCACTTCTGCATCTTTGGATTTGTACCAGTGACATATGGTGACATTAGCCAAATACATGTGCTTTTAGACCTGGTGGCATAAAAGTATTTTAGCAGTCAGCTAGCAGGTTCAGAGTTGAAAATACCCATTAACATAAATATGTAGAGTAGGAAATTAAGATAGGGATTTCAGCTTTGGCAAAGGTAGAGTGAAACAATGACTTAGCTTATTTATTTTCTTCCTGCTCAGGCAACCAAAATCCAAATTCTTTGTCTAGTGAGAAGCAGGAAAGGACTTTAGAAAAAAAAACAGGTCCTGATTTGGCAGATCCCCACAGGCAGAAGTTGTATACCAGGTTAGATCTTCATGAAGTGTCTGCTGGCAATGATGCAGAAGCAAGTATATAGGTTTTGCCAGTGTGCTTCCCTAGCTTCCTTGAGAGAACGTCACTCAGACACACACACAGAGCAAGGCAGAGTCACATCCAGGTACTCCGTTTTGAAGTTTCTACAGAGTTTTGTCCCCGGTCCCAAGCACCAGTAATAAACTTTCCTGTAGGATTTCTCACTGTTGTGGTGCTTAAAGGCTCAGCAAAAAACCTGAGCATCTGCAGCCTGCCCACTATACATACCTGCGTGGACCATAGCTAATATGGACTGCACAGTCCATGTGTGAAACACGTGTTCTGCCCTAAGACTATGGGAGCTGCATAAATTATGCATGTGAAATATGTCAAGCACATGTAGACATGCCCTGAATCCTTATGCGTTTTTGGTACAAAATAACTCCAGAAGTGTTTATTTCAACTATTTATTTATGAGGAGGGACTGCAGGGGAATCTGTGTAATATTCAATTTGCAGAAAACAGAAGATTTTATTTATCATTATGCTGTCCAAGTTGTAAAGTTGGATGCCAATATTTTCTTCCTTTCTCTGAATTTTACTCCTGCACATTTATTACTATGTAGGATTGGAAACTCTCGCTGCAAAATGCAAATTAAGACAGCACAGTGGGAGCTTCTGGAGATAACGCAACCCTTTAGTCATCTGAATGTTGCTTTAACCTCTATCTCTACTTATCAGCACTATTTACTAGCAGACATTCAGAGCAAATGGGAAGTAAAGTGTCTTTAATCTTTCTTCAACATATCAGTTGAGTTTCTTCAACCTTTCCGTAGAGAAGAAAACAAATTAGAAGAGTCAAGGTGGAATTAGCACACTAAATCTAACCCCTAATTCTGCAGGACTCAAAATCTGAATCCACTGAATACCTGATAAAGTAGGACACCAAATACAAACTCTGAAAAGATGAGTTTCACTTTTGATACCAGATTTGGAAGTCACTGAAATTGTCACTGGAACGACACAGGATTTTATCTACCACCTTTTTCCTTCCATTGTAACGGAAGGCAGGATTGCTGGCTTCTTTTCAGATGGATGCTTATTGTTGAGTAATTATCCTATAGCAGAATAATATTTTTCCCCCCAGGACAGAGGAAACAGGCTGAAGGACCATGTAGGGCAGAGAATGCTGTGTGTTAAAAAATTGTAGAATTTGCAAAATTGCAAAATTTCTTTTCTTTCTTTTTTTTCCTCATGTTACTCATATTTCCACCAGTTCTGAACAATAATGTAACTTTAACCAGAATAAACCAGGCATTTGGGAAATTGGTTTTTTTTAAATGAATTTTATTATAACTCTGAGATGAAATATAGGATATCCAGAATGTCCTTGCAGGGAAGAAGGAAGTCAACTGAGACATGGAAGCAGCATAATCCCCAAAAGCAAAGGAGCAGTTCTACTTCGAGTTGTTTAATTCCATTGAAAATGGCTGCTCTTACAGAAAGAGAAGCACAGCACTTTGTTTCTCTGAGATTTTTTATTCTTTGTTTCTTTCACTTAAAAAAAAAAAGTTATCTATTCTGTGTTGACCTTGTAGTGCAGAACTTCCAATGTCCCCTTGCAGAGTTTGGACTCATACAAAGCACAGCTGGTACCACTAATGCTAATGGATTTCCTGGTTTTAGTTCAAGCACAGTAAACTTTTAGTTTAGTTCGCACTAAATCTGAAGATAGATTTTTCATATTTGTTTTTCTCCAGTGAGAATCATAGGCTTTAAAAGTAGTTTTAAATGAAAAAGGGGAGAAAGTACTTTTTATTATGTTGGCAAAAAATGCGTACCATTTTTTTTTCCTTTATGCATTTTATTCCACTCCCATGAAAGATCCTAATCAGAACCCCAGAACTGACTGGATGATTTGTGAGACCCCAGTGAAAACATGTACTGCAATGAAACAATTTAAAACTTAATTATATACATTCAAGAAAATATCTGTCATAACTGCTTCAAACTTTTAATTAACTGTATATGGAGCGTGAAGGGGTCAAACCAGTATTAGTAAAGCAGGGTATGATTTTTCATTTCCCTTTAAAATGGGAGACTGCAAAGGAGGAGACAGAGACCGAGGGCCAAATCCTGCCAGGGCTGAATGAGAACCTGAGATCAGCGAGAACTGGGGGCTCTTGGTGTGTCAGAGAGAGGACCAGCGCTTTCCTGGACACAGAGCTGTCAGGATAAGGCTTTGGTAATTGTTTAGCAGAACAGAGATGCAAGTAGGTACAAGGCAGAGAGGTATTTTAAAATTCAGTTGAGACATTTAGGTTTTAACTTGCTTACAATTTCTTGTGTTTAATAACCTATACCTAAATTAACGAAGGAAGGGATGACAAGGTCTCCCTTTCTACTTACAGAGAGCAACAGTATTTATTTATTCCTTACCCCAATTCAGGAAAAGATAGGCTGCAGGTATTTTTGCTTTATAGAACAAGCAAGATCAACAAGAACATGTTTGTGTAGGAACGCGTCCCCACACTGCTGACTAGTGAGCGTTCCCCCAGCTGTACAAACTGGCTGCAGTACTCGTGGTGGCCAGGGTATTCCAAGCAGTCAAAATGCAGAAACATTTAAGTCAAGTGCAAAACGTTTTGAGTTGGCTATCAACTCCACAATTAAACAACTCTTTTTTTTTCTTAGTTTTAGCACTTTGTCCCAGCATATTTTCCATCCTCTTTTGGATTAATTCAGAGATGGGCATTCAGCTGAACAAAACAATGAAATTCTAAATCTGGTAGGCTTTGGCACAGTTTCGCCTCATGCCTCCCTGTGGTCCAGCTTTTAAGTCTTTGTTTGACAGAATGGACATACGAGAGGTTTTTTCAGCTTTATTCCATAGGTACCTATCCTGCAATGATTATCCCCCAAATCCTGCTCAAGTTTCTGGTCATTGCACCAGGGCTCAGGACAATATTGCACCAAGTACAAAATGCTCGTGAACACTCAATGACTGGTTCAGCAAGTCTAGGGCTTGAATTCTATGTGTTTATTTTTCATGCACAAGCTTCTTTTCAAATTCACCGCTCTCTGCAGGTACCTCTACCACCATTCACATAGTTTTGTGACAGCACCATTTAAATCTGTAGACTGTGGTCTCTTTCCCAAACACAGTAGGGTTCACTTCTGGCCAAAGATACGCATTCTGACATGATGAAGAATAATTTTAAGGCTAGAAAAGAAAACTACCAGAATGGAAAGTCAATAAAAACAAATATGTTCTCTATTGGATTGAAACTGTTGAGGGAAATTTTAGCACCTGGAAAGCAATTCTTTATGTAGTCAGTAAACTGAACGTAAAAAGGATATAGTAGTCTCAAAGCGTAAGGTTGGTCACGGTAACTATTTTCAAGGTAAGTTCTACTAAGGGATCCTCAGGGAAAACTTCTTAGCAGGTCATTGCTTATACTGAACCAAACTACCCTAATTCCATATGAAAGTTGTATTCCTTCTGTAATGTCTTCATGGATAACAGTCCCTCAACAGCTTTAAGGAACTGGTTCCTTAATGTGAATTTTTCTCTTTGAAACAAATCTGATGATCATTTCACAGGCTCACTATCTTGGAGTGGAATGTGGCTTGGGATGAGATATAAAATTTTTTGCATTCCTCCTGTCTGTGTACCAGTTCTCCACACTAGCCGGTAGCAAAGCAGCTTTTAAGGTGTTTTTGCCTCCACTTTGGTAGAGACAGGAGCAGCACAGTCACTCATCCACAGCTGCACTGGTGGGTTTTTCTCACAGCAAGCTTCATTTCCACAGGATTTGAACTTTGCCTCAATGTGAACAGCTTGTCTTTTATCTGATCTCCCAGAGAACACCCCTCGTGCAACTTTGCTCTGATTAATTTTTCTGTTTTTCCTTCTTGCTCTGCTGTTAAGCACCAATGAGAGAAAGGCAAAATGATAAACATCTGCCTAACAGGAACTTGAACTGTAGCCAACTTCGATTCTCGTCAACATTGATTTTAGTGCTCTGATTATAGCCCCTATCCACTGCTTTCTTTTGATCTTCTGAGTATTTCTCTACCTTGATGCACTGATGATGAAACAGTATTTGTCTTAAGCACCAGCAAACACTTCATTTGGGTTTCTGGCATCAGGCATCCTGCTGACATGCATTAAAGGTACCAAATGTCTCTGCATCCCAATTGTCGGTTCGTATTTTGGTGTTTATTTGCAGAGACTGGTAAATATGATTTTCAACTATCGGTCACCCACATTCTGGTACCAAAACTCTGTTTGGACTGGCTGTTTATTACATCCTGCAGTTCATTTACACAAAACACTTATTTTAATGGAAGTAAGCATGGTGCATGATTAAAACCTAACAAATGCAGTCCTAAAAAAAATGATACATGAATATGCTAGACCCAGGCATCTAATAGTGCGAGCATATGAAATATTTTGTTCTGAAGATAGATTAATAGACCTTTAATCTATTTACTGCCAGTACACTCTCATATTTTACTACATCTTTTAATAAGCAGCTATTAAACTCATATCTGTGCACACGCTGACTGTTTAAGTAGTTGATCCTTGAAAATGCCATAACTCTTGTTTATACACAGTCATATCACTTTTCCTCTTCTTTGTAGGCATGGAGACACTTAAACATCAAATTTATATGCATTATCTTTGATGTGCATTGTTACTGTTTAATATTAGGCAGGAATTAGGAAACATTCCAACTTGTATGAATACCGCAGTATAATTGTACGATGAGAAACTTATTTATAGTTCACTCACTGCTAGAAAATAGCATCTGCTAAGTTAAACCAGAGAAATGTGACGTTCCACTCTTTACCCCAATACACTTAGCAAAGAAATGTGCCACGGTCACTGCATAGTGTCTTTGGGAAATGCTGACTTTTCCAACAGCAGCAGTTCTGTCTGTGTCACATTAGCGTACATACACACAGAATGTCATGGGTTTGGGGTTTTTTTTTAAGTTTAATGATCTTTAAGATCTCTTTGAAAAAAAAATCTTAGGAAAAATCAGGAATTTCAAAAATTCTGAGTCCAATTTTTTCAGCGCAGCAGACTTTTAAATTCAGACTGCTCTGTCTTCACCAGACAACCTCCTGGAATTGAAGTAGTTGGAGATTTTGCCGAGAGAGAAGAGCAGTTCAGAACGTGTATTCAGGACTGACCTGCAAATCACAGGGGTTTTACCTCTGCAACTTTTTGTCCTGAAAACACCATCTGTGGTACTCTTACTAAAAGTTCTCTTCATGGACCCACTTTTGTGGTTTATTGTCAGTATTTAGGACTCCGTAAGTGTCCAACCAATGGAGACACACATTATCAGGAAGCAGAGGAGGAATTTTCCTACACAGGCTGGAATGGAGCTGCTGAATTCCTCTCAGAAACTGGCTCCATCCCAGAGGACGAAAACCAATGTGATGGTGCATTTATCTGAGAGTTTCAGGGAAAGATGAACACAGATTCTCCATACAGCTGGACAGAATCACTTGTAAGCTGCAGAGATTTAACCAGCAGCGCTTTAGGAGGTTAACCTTTAGGAGGTTAATGCACTGGGGGTTTTATGAGCTTTCTGCACTGGAGCAGATTTCTCTCATGGAATATCCCCAGAAGAGAAAACACAATAACACTAGCTCCTAGGCTTTCACAACCACCAGGAACAAGTGAGAGAAACTGTAGGATGCAGCGATGATGGAATAGTGAATTAGAAACATATCAGACCTTGCACAGCAATTCTCTGCACTTCTCAGTACCTGCGGTCTACACAAACTGGATATAATTTGAGAGATTCTTATGCACATTTTAGAATAGGCTTCCTAGTATCCCTACTCTTTCAAGATCTTTTTCTCTATTTTCCATGCATTTCAATAGTTCAACAATGAAATAAATGTGAATGCAAACTTATTTAGCAAAGATCTTAAATGCCATCATAGCTGTGCTTAAAAGACTAAAACTTACTTTAAGAACCTCATAAGTGCAAATAGTAACTCAGAAAAATTTAATTTTTATCTACAATTTTAGGAGGGCTTTAATTTCACTTTAATCCTGACTATGTGTTTTTGCAGTCATTATAAAAGAGGAATTTAAATGTATAGAAAAGCTGACATATATTCTTTAAATTTTTCTTTAGGTTTTTATATTTAAGCATGTTACTTTTCATTTTTTTCCAGATGTAGTATCATCTAGTATTGGGCATCTGGGTGTGTACCTGTTGCTGTTAAACCGTGACGGTACCTCATACATGTTCTTAAGGCTTTTAAGTGCTCTGAATGTGGGCTTTTATCCTTCTTGTTGTTGGCAAAATGCACATGGCAAGCCACTGAAGCTTCATATATTCCTTGAATGTACTTCTGAAAAGAAATGCATAATTTTTTATTTCTGTGGTGAGAAACTCGGCTTCAAAAGTCATGTAAATCCAAAGGGAATTCCAAGAATGCATGCTTTAAGAAGTAATTATTTTCTTTCTAGTCCATTTTTAAAATGATAACACAAGATTTGAAACTAAAAATGCAGTCTAATTTAGCTGAACAGAGAGTAATAAATGTCAGGTTTATAAAGAAGGCATGCTATTAAAAACATAACTTTTAAAAGAATAAATTGAAAGAAGTATACAGAGACTGGTCTGCAGAATAGGTTCAAAATATCCAGAGTACTTATAAAATATGGGATCATCACCAATATTGCTTTGAAGTGATAAAAGTATAGAAAATTAAGTTCTCTTTTGTCTCACCAAGCGATAACATAGGAAAAATGTCTGAGAATTTGTAGAGTGATTTTGACTGTTATATTACAAATTTAAGAGCTGAGATCATCTTTTAGCACCAATTTGTATTGTCCTTCAGTGCAGAACACCATGAGCTGTTAAAAATTTCAATGTGATTATTTTGCTTAAAAGTTTCAGGCCTTTCAAAGGTTATTTTTGAGAAGCTCCGCATGAGTCGGCAATGTGCGCTCGCAGCCCAGAAGGCCAACTGTATCCTGGGGCTGTATCAAAAGCTGTGAGGCCTGCAGGGGGAGGGAGGGGATTCTGCCCCTCTATTCCTCTCTTGTGAGATCTCATCTGGAATACTGTGTCCGATTCTGGAATCCTCAATGTAAGAAGGATGTGGAGCTGTTGGAATGGGTCCAGAGGAGGGCTGCAAAGATGATCAGAGGGCTGGAGAACCTTCCCTACGAGGACAGGCTGAGAGAGTTGGGGTTGTTCAGCCTGGAGAAGCGACCTTCCAGTACCTGAAGGGGCTACAGGAAAGCTGGAGAGGGGCTATTCATAAAGGCTTGTGGGGATAGGACCAGGGGGAATGGGTATAAACCGGAGAGGGGCAGATTTAGGCTTGATATAAGGAGGAATATCTTCACCATGAGAGTGGTGAAGCACTGGCACAGTTTGCCCTGGAGGTGTTTAAGCCCAGGTTGGATGGGGCCTTGGGCAGCCTGAGCCAGTGGAATGTATCTCTGCACATCACAAAGAGGTTGGAACTAGATGATCTATAAGGTTCTTTCCAACTCTAACTACCTTATGATTCTATGATTCTATTTTTTAAAGAGCTGATGTGCAAAATAGCTTTTGGTGAGAGCATACAGCGTCCAGGAAGAAGTACACTCACAATGATGATGTACCTGAATGGAATTGAGCTGAATGGTGCAAGAAATCTTTCAAGTTTGTGTTTCTAAAAATAAATAAGAAGTTTGTAAGCGTCAGGTTTGCACATGTAGTTCTTTGGGTTGTACATTTTGACCAAATGACTGAAGAAACCATCCAGAATGCTGGTTGGATAATCCTAGTGGTCAATCTCTAAATTTTGATCCTATTCTGCAAGAATTCAAACTGATCACATCCAGACTTAGGTCAGTCTTTACAAGTTTGGGTTTTTAATGAAAACCTTAAAACTTTTACAATTTGGGGGTTTCATGAAATAATTTCTATTTTTCATATATATATTATTTTAATTGATATATAGAGAGAGAATTTTAATTAAATAAAATAGGAAATAGCATTAATTTTAATGCAATTAATAATCTCATCTTTTATCTCAGTACCTAAAGGTTGGCATAATAGTAGGACTGTGTTATGCCAGACTCTGTACAACCATACAACACTAAACCATCACACACAACTGAAACAGACAGTGCGAGTGGAAAGAGGAACAGAGAATGACCATAAAACAAGCACCGAAAACATCTTTTTCAAACAAAGTACTTTTAGAGGCATGGAAGGAAGAAGGTAGTTACACAGAGCTGGGTTGCTGGCTGACTTCCAAAGAAAGAAATAGAATATATGAGGAAGATAAAATGAAAATCAAATGTAGACAGAGTGCTTAATCTTTTCTTTTCTAGAAAAGATCAAAACTCTTTTCTCCCTAGCAACAGCTAAAATTATACAAATACATTCCTAATATTAGTGGCAAAGTACTTATAAGAAATTACTGCTTTGTCACAACTGTAATACATTTTGTTGTTACTTTGTTTTAGTCATTACAGTAGTGTCTGGAGAACCCAAGGCTCCATAACATTTTGGCTGTTTATAAACAAACTGAACCAACTTCCTCTGTGTAGGCAAACAGGAACAAATAAGTAAATTCAGAACAGAAACTCAAAATTTACAGTAGACACTTTTGTTAAGATATTTTTCCACTAAAATTAATTACTCAATGAAGGACACCCTTTGTACATAAGCCATGGAGAAGAGCTCCTGCATGGAACACAGAGTAGAAGATTTGTTTTAGGGTGGATAGTGAGGGTATAACAGAAATACTAGCGTGTTGTGTCAATAAAGAGAAGTGTGATAAATGCATAAGAATCTCATGATATTAAGTGACTGGGTGATGTAAATCAGTGTATTACATTCATCGTAAATAAGCATGAAGTGATGCATGTTTGGAAAAAATAGTCTTGGCTACAAAAAACCACTAGTGGACTCAAACTGATCATTATGAATCAGGAGCCAAGGAACAACAGACAACTCTATGAAAATATCAGCTCATTACTCAGAGGTCAAAAAGCAAGTCAAACGCCAGAAATTATTAGGAAAGGAAAAGGCAATGAAACGCGCATCATCATTTTGCCTCTTTGTATCCTCTGTGCTCCCACATCTTAAATGTTTCACTTAGCTCTGGCCCCTTATTCCCACTCCCTTCATTTTGAGAAAGCTTATGCTACTAGAACAGGAGATGTTTTAGAGGACGTTAACAACCACCAGTGTTTTGAAATGACTATAGCAAGGATTGTTAAACTGCAAGAAAGATGACTGAAAGGGTCTATAGACTCAGGGAGACCTGGACCAGATAAATAGAGGAGTTGCACGTGGTTGTTTCCAAGGCACCTTAGGAAGTCAACAAGTCACAGCTTCAAAACAAGTAGAAGGAAGTGGTTCTTCATGCACCAGGAGGCTGTGGGAACTCTTCACCTGAGCTGAAACCAGACGCTGAAAGCTTGATTATGCAGTTTGACCCAGTGTTGTCACTCTCATGTTCTTACACGCCAGCACAATTTTACAGCGGTTGTAGCTGCACACACATCATGTTCTTTCTATCATGCAGAATAAGAAAAGGAGTAGAGAAACAAACTTTCATAAATCCTGAGATAAATATTGAATTTATGATGAAAACTCAAACACCAAACTTTCTGTTTAATTGGAAACCCAACTTGAGATTACAACCTGTTGCAGCTATAGGTCTTGAAACCTCCTTTGCATTTTGTGGTGCATTAGCACTACATTATACATCCCTTACACTCAACAGGCGTCAACCGCTGTGCTGACTGCCATACGGAAGACAGGGACCAGGTTTTAATGCATTTCATCGTTATTACCCACGTCTGTGAACGATTAAAGGAACACCCAGGACTTAAATCTTAATTCAGCACACTCCTAACTATCTTGAGTAATGTCTCCACTTTCTCTGTACTAATGCAGCAGCTGCTTCTTCGCTACAGTTGGAATCAGAACTTCATTCACAGGAAGGCCGGAAGACAGTAATATTTAAAACAAAGAACTGCTTAACTAATTGCACATTCTGGGTGAATACTCTCAACAGAGTAGAAACAAGATCAAAACAATGCTATTAAAGACCTGGTAATTGTTAAGGGAAGAAAGCCATGCCACACCAAAAGCTCATATGAATTCTCACAGCTGCTTGCTGTCCCTTCACTGGCACATTAAAAACCTTTCAGTCTATGTCACCCATGAAGCACATAGTATGCAGCAGTAAAATGTGCGATAAGTAGTTATATGTGAAAAGGCAAATTCAAAATGTATTAAAAATGCCTCCAAACTATCAAGAAAAATTAAAATAAAATAAAATAAAATAAAATAAAATAAAATAAAATAAAATAAAATAAAATAAAATAAAATAAAATAAAATTTAATCTTAGAAGCTTGGTTACAATCTTTGTAGAATATTATTACTGAAGTCAATAAAACTAACTTGCGTGTGTAGCCATGACTGAAATGAGTAGCCTTAATCTGCAGTTTGGAACAGGGGTGCTGAAAGTTCGACTCCTAAATTATTAGGATGACTTATAAGTTGCCAAATACCCTCCACTGCTCCAATTCCAACATTTAGAAAACAAAAAGATGAAAGTTTCCTAAAATAAACATAAAAGTAAAACATGGAAAGTAATACCTATATTGAGTCTATCATAGCCCAGTATTTCGCCTCTAAGTCAGAGCCGAGGAGGCAATTCTGTCACCTCCATCAGCCCTTGTCCCTCCCGAATGAGAGGCTTATCTACTCAAACTTGGAGAGCTTACACCTTCAAACATGACACTGTAGAAACAAGAAAGCTCCTGTGAGGCAGTGTGCTTTCCATGACATGGTCAGAACCAGAGCACTGTAATTGGATAAACAGGCAGACAGGCTGCAAGAAAGCAAGACGCAGTCTCAAAACATATCTAAGAGGAGAAGAAGATTATAGAGCATAGAATTTGATGTGATTGCTGTCCTTCTAGCATACACAAGTCACTTTTTAGAGCATGTTTTTAGATACCTGTTAAACCGAAGGGCAGTTGAAGAAAAGTAAGAGTACCATACTCCTCTTGGGGTTTCCGTATGTTCTGCATATTGCCGTGTATCCGTCTGTGCAAAAAGAAAGTGTTGCATAAGTCCAAGAAATCAAAACTAGCTTTCTGCACTGTATTCATCTCAAGAAAACACCTACCCATCGCTCACGGTGCTAACAGCTACCTGCAGATGCAACATTGGGTGCACAAGAGGGATTCCAAAAATGCGGGCAACTGTAAGCATCATGGAAGAACACGTTTACTTTGTTTTATTGCGTTCTGTAGAAAAGTATATATACAGTATGAGAACTTCTGCTCAGAAAGCACAGAATATTTTTCATGTTGTGGATTAAGTCAAATTTTCTGCAGACAGCTTCTAATTCTAATTCATCCTAACACGACTCTTGCATGTCATAATTTGTCATGCAAGTCAGTTACTTCCTCTTTCCTATGTACTTAAATTTGTCCTTCAGGGACACTGGAAAAGGTTTCTTTCTCCCTTTTCCTGTCATACAACAATTTTTTTCAAATTTCTGTGTGGAAAAAAAATGGATGCAATTTTGACCTGGAGATCTTGTTGGGGACTTCTAAGTTAAAAACTTTGAGGATATACTCAGAATACTGATTTTTTTTTAAAAGTGTCTGTCAACTTGTGGTGGTGCACATTGATGAAACTTTTGTTTGGACAGCTTGATGGGATCCAAAATTGGATTCCTAATTTGGCTATTTCTAGGAGATTCTAAAATTAGATCTGCAAACAGTACTTCATGAAATATCAGAGACTCGGTCTCAAGATTCCACCTCAGTTAGTTAAAGCAAGCGCACATCAACGATAAAAGAGAAACATCTTAGAATAATTAAATTGCACTTCAACAGTTAAATAGTACTTAAAGAGATAGTTTTAGATGTGAGAATGACAGAGCAGAATCTCTTATCCACCTTTTCCTCTTATAAGTGGTTGATGCACAATAGTGTCCCTTCTTCTCAGATGTGCTGGGACTCAGTCATGTAATCTAGAAGTCATGAGGAGAGTTCTGCTATTTGTTCCACCATTGTTAGATGAATGGAAACAGGAAATATAATCTGTGGAAAGGATAGGCACAAAAGAGAAAAGAAACTGATATTGTTTTAATCACTAACTAGTGCACCTATTATCCTCAGTTACTCTCTTTTGAAGAGGTTTCTTGCAAATCATTAGAAATCAACTTTTCTCTATACTTGAAGGAAATTTCGAAGCAGCCAAGTGGTTATGCAAAAAAATGTAAAAAAAAAGTCATGTGCAAAACACATTCTGTGAACTGCTTTTGCTGAAATTTGAATATTTTAAACCTTTTCCCATGCTGGGTAGTGAGAAAGATCTCTTTATATTAACTCGGACTTCATAGATGTCACATGATAGGAAAACATTCCAAAAGCTAAGATACAAGATTACTTTTTAACCATAGAACAAACCAACAGGAATTTTAATCAAGACAATATCCAATAATGACTGAATGGTTTTGGAAGGGATCCAGAATATACATTTGGGAATTTTAATCTTGACCGCCTTTGAATTTTGTTAAAAATATCTTAAAGTTTGGAGAATATGCCACTCTGACTGATTCCAGAAATGGGCTATCTAAGGTATTACAGTGTTTCATCTATTCAGACACTGAATATTGCAGATCTATTTCAGTAATTCATACCAGATAAGTTCACAATAAATGAACCTAAGTGAAGAAACTTGTTTCCCTTAAAGTAAGACAGTAAGTCAGAAATGGAAGTATAACTGAGTCAAACGTTTTTTTAAATCTTCCTCATATTTCAGAAAATATTAAGGCAGCTGCTTTTCTTCTCATCAGTTAATTTAAAATTATTGAGACTGCACTGTTGAGTGACAAAACGAAATTTCTTGCACTCTGTGTGTGTTTCCCTGTGTGTATGGACGTGTCTACATATTTATTCTGATTAAAGTGTTCAGAAAATTTCAGTCACTCTTTTACAGAGCGATCATGTTATCTTTAATGTGTATGTGTTAGTATATCATGACTCTAATGCTGCAACCAGCACATAAGTTTCTTTGTTTTCACAAAGTAAGTATGTGACAACAGGCTTTCTGAGTTCTGTGTAATGCTGTTACATGACTGAAAATTTTGACAGTACAAAACCACATATATTACCATAAAATTCTCAACTTAACTGTCCCCAAATTTCCATTTGTAGTAATTTTATAAGCAGCCAATTTAAAACAATTTAAGAAAATTAAACAATTGAAATTGCTCATTTTCAGCTTGCACAGTGTCCCATTTAAAATATCAATATCAATGAGAGATGAGATTTTAGGCAGCAGGAGATTTAGGCTTCTTAGCACGAACAAGAATGGGCATTTTAGAGAGGTGCTAATCTTCCATTTCTAGGAAGGGACAGCTTCCAGCTACTGCAGGACCTGGTAATGGTGGTGACTAATACTTTAGTGAAAAAATGATAAGAAACTACAAAGTGGGAAAAGTATTCAGAGTGTTGTAACTTTTCTGTATTAATATAAATTCCTGTTCCTCTGTTTTCTTGTAGCCAATCACACAACTTAATCTTCTCTGTGCAGTGAAAGTTTAAAAGTCTAATTCTGTAAGCTATAAAACAAACTAAGCACAGAAAGGAATTTACAGTATGTTAAAAGAATAGAGGAAGAGGCTAATAGAGTTGTATTCATTTCAAGGATAGATATAATCAAGTGTGTACAATATAAAGCAGAAGGTTCATAATGATTGAAAAAGGAGAAGGGAAAAAAAAGCTATTTTGTAGTAGCTGCATGAACTCTGGCTGAACCTTGCTATTTGGCAGCCTCCAGTAAGGACAGCCTAAGATGAGGCATTAGGGTTTGAATCTGAGAAGCTGACATCAAGCAGACAGCAAGACATGATATCTTATTTTCCTGAGCTATGCTGACACAAATTGAACTCCACTTATTATTTTCTTATGCCAGTAAAGTTGCGTTTGGCATTTAAGCATTTTGCTTGCAGATGTTGGAGTGCTGGTTGTCTTAATTTAAATAATTTGCAGATTGTTTGGTAGTATTAAAGGATAGAAACTCATTCTTCATATGAGTTCAATTTTATAAGCTTTATTTTTTTTTCTGACCCTGTGCAAGGTAAGAATTTGATATTAAAACTGAGTAGCCCAAGGGTGCAAAGCCAGTTCTCTGTGTTATTCAAAACTAGGAGTGGAGAAAATTTGCCTTTGAGCTGTTTAACTTATTCAAATAAGAAGAAAAGAAGAAAATTCTTTGCAATTATTTGAGTTAAGGAAAATGGAAGTGTTTTTTCTTTGTCAGGTAATGTAAATCATAAGAATAATATAAATCATACATGAATAGCAAATAGTTAATGCTTCTAGCATATTCCTCCTTTAAGTGAGTTGCACATCAACAATAACATCTAGATACGCATTTTCATAGAACTAGATAGAGAGGTGAATGGTCATTTCTGTACATGTGATGCTTGAACTTCTTCAGTTACTGCCATACATATGTTGTAATTTCCCTTTTCTTAAAAAAAAAAAGAAGTCATCTTTGTCTCATACTTTGCCTTGTTTTTACTTGCTTGTTTGTATTCCTAGTCAAAATGTTCTAAGTATACTAGTGATTTTTTGGGGAAGAGAATAAGATGTCAGTTTACATTACAACCCCCTAGGGTAAATGGAGAGAATTCATAAAGGGTTAGAAAAAAATGTTGTGCTTTATAATGAAATGTACTTGATGTAATTTATGGCTATACAGTTAGAGCGTAGTCTTTCTTTTCCATTTTTCCCATGCTGTCTACAAACTCTTAGTAATTGTCTTGGGGAAAAAATGGTTTGCCACATATTAAGAAACAATGCAACTTGTTTCATTGCACCAAACAAGTTGCCTTTGAGAAGTTCATGGCCATGTTCTCAGATTACGCACTACAATCTAAGAAGGTGTGGATGGGGCCAAGGGACAGGAGATCAGATATAATTGTAGGTCCAGTCAAGGTAGTGAGAGATCTACCAGCAGTATCAACAGGACAAGCCAGAAATAACACCAGGGTCTTCCACATATCACTCACTTTCCTAACTATAAAATTGAAAATAATGTCTATCCATGTCCATAACAAGCTTTGGAATCACCAACTGAAAAATATTAAGGATTATCAATAGTAGGAATATCCAGAAGCATTTGTGATAAGAGGCAATTGGGTCTGCTTTGCTTTCAAACCAAGTTAAATATAACAAGTAGGCTGTCTGTGCAAAATGATTTACCTAGATTACTGTGAGTTACTTATGAAAAATGTGAAAACATATGTCTAATCATAATGTATATCTTACCTAAAGCGATATTTTAGTGTGATTTGATAGATTGCTCAGAAAGTCATTGAAAAAAAATGTGTATCTGTTGGACTACTAGGGATTAATGGAGCAATTAAGGAATATACAGACATTGTGGAGAAATTAAATGATTTCTTTGCTGTTGTCTTCACAGAGGATGCTGGGTGACTTACCTTCTCTTCTCTGGAAATAGACATGAGATACTGTCAGAGACTGCAATGTCAACAGAGGACGCAGTGGAACAGAAGGAAAAAATTAGAGAACGACCAGCTATTAACATAGGAGAGTATATTTCCAAGGGGTTCCAAAGGACCTTAAGAATGAAGTGGTTGAACAGCTAAAAACCCTAAAATTCAGACTCATTAAAATCAACTACTGTGCCTGATCACTAGTGACTATCTTTAATAAGAGAGCTACAGATGATCCTGGGAATAGAACACCAATTTCTTTTCTTAATATCAAGGGTATTGTGAAACAAAAATAAATAAATGAGAATCATAATAGAATAAAGACAGTGTCTACCTAGCAAAGAAAAACATACCTCCCTAATATATTACAGCTTTTCAGGCACATTGCTCAAAAAAAAAAAGAAAAAATAGTTTAAACCACCTTTGACAATGTTCTGAAAAGAGACTATTGAGAAGTGGCCAAAGAAAAAGAAGCAAAATATTTTCAAGCTCATCTACACAAGATCCATAAGCACTACACAGTGGGTTACTTCTGCGCTCCTTTGGTGGGTGCTCCTAATGAACAATTTGAAAATGGGTTAAGCAATATTTCACCAATGCGGACCTGGATGGAGAAAGGAGGATCTAAGCAATCTCTTCAATAAATTAATCAATGATTTCCAGAAGACTGGAGAAGTTATATCAAGGAAAGATTGTTTTATATGTTTATGTAATAATTGAAAGCTTTGTTTTAAAGCACTAATATTAATTTAAATGCAGGCTAAGGAAGCAGAGATTTGTACCATTCAGATGTTCCCAGAATGGAAACAGCATAAACTCACGTGACACATACTATGGCTTTTATGGCTTTCATCTTCCAACAGGACTTTCTCCATGCTAATGGTCAAAAGAGCTACTGCTAATCACAAAACAGACACATAAAAAAAAACTCGCTATGTTTTCTGCAACACAGGTGAGCTTAACTGAAAATAAGCACACGAGACAGAGACAGTTTACATGGAAAATATATAAGAAAAGTAAATTTAGTGTAAAATACCTTTCATTCAGAAAAGCAAGATACAAGGTCAGCGCTAGAATGTTGCTGCTCCATTTCTTCCTCTTGCATAAAGTTACACAAAAATAAATTATGGTGCAAATCTATTATTAAACTCAAGACAAATCATCAATGGGCTTTCCTAGATTTTATTCTGCATTTTGCTTTATTTTTTTTAGTCTACGTATGCCATACTGTGCAGTCTTCTCTGATCAAGCTTTCATATATAGCACAGAGCTAATGAATTACTTCTGTATTCAGTCACTTAGACTTCATGAATCAGTCATCTCCTTCTGAAAACTGCTCTGGTCTGGATCATTAACTAGTGTAAATTAACACTGTGCCAAGAAAAAACTGGGGTTATACAATACTGTACAAGAGTCAAGGATCTGGCAGTGTATTTCTGTGCCACTGTTACTATGGTGCCTTTTATAAGTGCTGCAGATTTTAAGGGTTATTTAAAGTAGATCATCTATAAAAAGAAATTTAAAATTTTCTTTTTATTTATGAAAGCTTTCCCCTTTGTTGACAAATCTCTCAGTGCCCTGTGGATAGTGTAGTTTGGGTAATACTACTTTCTTTGGAGTGATTTCTATTTTCACCTTAGGAAATAAGAGGAAAAATATATAAACTGAAATGCCTTTTTTTTTTCTTTAGCATAATCTGTGTTTCTATGAATTTATAATCATCATGTTCCTTTCTAGGAACAAGACTCTACCTCAAGCCACAGGCTTTTATGCCTTGGAAGCCTTTTTCAGTAGTTTGCAGCATTCCAAGCTGTGAAGTTAAGCTGCATCTTCGTTATATCTCTCAGGTGTAACACACCACGGTAATGTTAGTAGAGCTAGCCAAGAAAAACAGAAATACAGAGGGAAAGAACCAAAAAGAGAACCCCTGTGTGTTCTGTCCTTGCCGTTAGGCAAAAATGATGCAAGCTGCTCTGATACCTCTGTAACACTGTGTAAGAAATCTCTGATGTAGGGCTGTGTTCAAGCTTAGTCTCTATCTCTTTAGATTTCTAAATAGCATTAAAAATGAAAGACATTTAATTGCTGGAATAACTAAGAAAGTACCTGCACATTATAGTTGCAAAGCCAAGCTGCTGCCATCTGAAATTCCCTGCTTTCTCTCCCACACCCCCAGGAGGCTGCTGAAGGCAGAAGGACCAAAGCCATTTTCTCCCTCCCCATCCCCAGCAGATGCTGCCTTCCCCACTGCCCATTTTGCCTATGTTACAGCTTGAATGTGATCCAAGACAGAATAATCTCTGACATCTTGTTGTACTTGTCCTTGCAGCTCATCATCTCCAAAACCAATATTGTCAGAGAATCCATTTTCCCACCGTGTTAGCGGTGATCTGCTGCAGCGTCGGCATCTTTGTAATCATCAGGCACCTTTAGGATACCATGAGGCTGGGGTAGAAAAAGAACAGATCTTTGCCAGAGGTGTTTGTTTGGAGAATTAGGGAAACTGAACCCTGTGATCACATTCCTCATAGTTTTCTACATGCAGTTAAAAGGCTACAGGGAAATGTTAATGTTCAGTAAAAGCGCATTGCTTCTGGGAGGAAACTGGAAATGTTAATAACTACTGGTCCGAGGACTCCACGGGCATTACTAAACTTAATCCAGGGAAGAATTAAATCCACTGTGTTTAATTTAATTATATAATACGATGCAGTGCTGGGGAAAAATAAAACCAAACCAAACCAAAACACATCTATTTGATCAATGTATTTTTGGGGTGCCTCTTATAAGTTCAACGAGTTGAAGTTCATCTTTGTTTAGCTTTAGTGTGACTGCAGGTAGAATGTCGTGTTCTGTTTTGTTTTCAACAGTTACAGAAGAGACAGGATGGACAGGATACACATTCAATTCATCTGTCTATTGAATGTGTGTCATTTACAAGAGAGGTGGCAAAGAGGGGGCGTATCCGCACTCTGTAAGTACAAGTGTTATGCTCATATTAAAGTGAAACAACTTAGAGTGACTAAAGGCATCAAAGCAAGGAATTAGAGGATGGCTAAAGCTTTAATATTAGGGAAAACATTTGGAGGGCAAAATCTTTGGAGGGGAAAAACTTCATGGAGATAGAGTCCCAGAAGCTTCAGCTGCAGTGAGAGACTCCTGACACTGGAGCCAGTCCGAAGTGAAAGAGAACCTGATGGGCAATGCTATGCAACGTTTAGTACTTTCAAGTGAAATTTAGCTGGTGTTTCTTTTTTTCCCTACAGGTCTATATCCCATCAACCTTATTCAGTCAAATAATCACTTCCAAATCAGGGGAACAACCTCTGTGAAAAGGTAGAACTATTTATTCTACTGGTGGCTCAGACCTTTCCTGACACATAATGGCAAAGAAATAGAGGATTTATGGCTGTAATATCATCTGACTTCTGCATCCAAAATTTAAAACATGAAGGATAAAATATGTTTTCTCTTTTGGAGAAAAAAAGGCAGAGGAATTACATTCTTGGCATATACGTTAGAAATGGCAGCACTGATGAGATTATATCTGTTATCTTCAAAATTGCTTTAAACCAGAAGCTTGGGTAACAAAGGACAGACGTTACTTTCATATTAGCATATATGTCATGTTTAATCAATCAAAAGAGAACTGTAATTACTTTACTCTCTTCTTAGCTAACTTTAAAGAAAGAAAGTCATGAACCTATAAAGTAAATGTCATCCTGTTTAGATAGTTATAGTTTTATAGGTAATTTGTTGCAGATTTTATGCAGATAATTTATAATTATTTCCTTTCATGCTCATCTTTTAGCCTGACGTCCAGTTTTTAACACAAACATAAGGACTGCAGATGCAGGGAAAGTATCAATGGAACTATCTGGGTTTTTTCCCAGATTTGGTGTGCACATTTACAAGTTTATCAGCCACTGTGTGGCTTCTGAACTTGCCGGTAAATTGAACTGCTATGTAATATCTAAGTAAAAATCAAGCGGTGGTAATAATTTGTAGGCCTGAACAGATGACCTGTGACTTTCAGGAGCTTTTTGCCTGAGAAAGAATTCATTTCTTTTCCCAGCCTAATTCTTTGGGATCACTTTGCTTTGGATACTGTGCAATAGGTGGTTTCCAGTACACTGTGCTACTGCTGTGAAGAAAACAAATTGCTTAGACAGTTGAGCAGAGAACTTTAAATTGTCAAATGTGTTGAACTGCACATACAGCAGCAAGATGACTGTGTTTGAAAATAGTCTCAAATTGCCACAGCTGCTTGCCTTTACTCTGCTTCCCACCACAAAATAATCTGTGCTTTCTGCTTCATGGATAAAACCTCTATTTTGGAAAAACTCTGCAGTAGTCCTGGTTAGAAAACCAGAAGAAGTGTATTTATGCAAGACAAGATTTGTTACAATTGCTTGCTGGCGTTATAAGATAATTCAGTTTTCTCTTGCCCTTTAGAATTCTCTTACAGATTTAAGAGGCAGAAAACTAGTATTCGTAAATATTTTAAAATGGTAAGCCAAAATGTGGATTTGATTTGTTACGAGTATTGGCAGTCTGACTGTTGATTATCCTTTCTCTTCCAACCTGCAATAAATTCTACAAAAATATATTATTTCATCACTCATTGAACTGGACTGATTAAAACACGCACCAGGGATATACTCCCTAGCCATGAGAGATATTGATTAGACTTTAAAGCATTGTGTGTCTTTTATGTTGCTAAGGCACCCCTGTGTATAAACATAGCAATCCCAAAGAGGTTCAACTAATGATATCAATGCTTCAGTGTTAGTTTTCGGTTTTCAGTTAAGGGCCAACTATCAACACAAACCCATCAGATTAGTAAGTCAGCTTTCTGTCAACACTAATGCAGAAACAGGGATACATCTACTGCTCTGTCCACCTGCCTCTGGCTTCCTGTTCTGAAGTACTGAATAGCCATATACATCTGGGTTGATTAGAGAGACCTTTGACACGAGTCTGGAGTGAGGCTTAAACTTCTGTTTCTGGATCCATAGGGAAAAATGCTTAACCAGCTTTAACCTCCCTGCAATGGCTCCCTTCAGGCTGTTATGAAACATGAATTCATCTGACCTCTTCAAGGTCTGTTTATATCTTCCTGTCTGGGAGATCCAGTCATTCCTTCCTTCAGCCTGCTGCAGACAAATGAATATCTCATGGTACTGTCATATAAAAAGCTACTTAAAACATTTCAAAGCCAAAAGGGCTGATAGTTTATACTCCTTGAAAAATCAACACAGTGTCTAAACAGCTCCATAATACACAAGATTTCTGCTGCTTGGATTTATTTCGTTCTAGCTCTGGGGTTGTTATTTTTTCTTTTTGACCAATGTGTTATTTCAGTTAACGGTATCTTTCATTTCTGTAGTAGTAAGGATTAACTTGTCCAGTCAGAAGATGCTTCAGCCGCATGTCCAATTCATTATGTTATGGGACTGATTTTTCAAAAACAATAAGCACCCTGAACTCCAAGAACAGCACAAAATACCTGGGAGTCCAGCATACGTGTGCTGTGGGTCTGGTGGCCAAACACAAGGAACCAGTATTGGCAACACAGAAAAAGATTGTGGCCTTATCCACCAGGTGCCAAACGACAGATTACTGCCAGATGGAGGTCTGAAACATGAATGAAATTGTTGACTTTTGCTACTGTTGTGCTTTGACCTTGATAGTAGAACCCAGGAGAAGTGAATCATGTGCCTGACCCTGCTACTGGCCACTGGTTTTACTCCATTCCAGTCCTGCATTACCTCAACATCAAGACCACGTTGTGAGTGCTCAGCAATTCTGCAAGGTGGGCATAAGCCGTTTCATTTTGTGTTACATCTCTTGGATCGAGGCAATAGAAGTCGATGCTCTCTGTGTATTGCTATGCTGGATGCGAAAGGAGACGCTTTGGATCTGTGTTGCCTTAACATGATGATTGCAAAACAATCAGGTATTAAAAGCAAGCGATAGGATAAAGACAAAAGGTCTTCCTGCTTCTTTTGCAGGAGGGTAAGAGAGTGCTGAATATGCAGGGATGTCTTTCCTTTCCTCCCTTTGAGGGTAGATCTTCCATTCTTTACCAGCTCTGGCTGGTCCGGTCTAGGCTGGGCAACTGAAGAATGCTAGGAAAAATAGTTTGGGAATTGGAGGGACGATGTAATGAATAATTCCACATATTTGTGAGACAGAATTGTTGAATTAGAAATAGTCCAAATCCCAAATATGGGAAGGTGAGGAGGAAAAGTGAGACTGAGAGAGGGTTACCATAGTGTGAGGAGATAGGAACAGTTTGGAGAAGCCAAGAGGAGGACTGAGATAAAAATAGGTTAGAAAAAGAAAGGATCATTAGGTAAAAAGGAGCAAAGAGAGTGAAAGAAGGGAAAGAGAAGTCACCAAAAGAAAAAATAGAGGTGTGGGTGAAAGGCAGAAGTGAGAAAACTCCAGCTGAAGAGAAAGGAGGACATACGAGTAAAACAATAAATACCTGATGGAACCATCCCCTGCTCCCAGACCTCTTGGCCACCCCAACTGCCAGTGTTCTCTGTCTGCAGAACTGTATTAATGTTTTTATCCCCATTCTGCCAACAGTGTATGACTGGTGCTAAAGAGCACTCAGCATCTATAAAAATCTATAAAATTCAAGTCAAATTAAAGTTTGAGGGAAATGAGGAGTTAAAAAAGTTAGCAGTAAAAAACTCTAAATAGTCAAGTTTCTGAAGTTATACAGATAACTTAAGAGACAAGAATGCAAATAAAGCCCATATTGATTACTCATATGTTCAATATAACTCCACATAAACATTTAATTCGGGTATAGTGACATCATTTTCACTTTGAATCTTATTTATATGTAGTAAGACTGTCCTGTTAAAATCAAAGCTGTACTACCTTGGAACAAGCCTATCGACTCTAACTTGTGGATTATTAAATATGAATAGTTCACTTCCTAGTAATAAATGAAACCTTATGAAAGGACTTCATATATTTTTTAAACTTTTTTTTCCTTTTATTTTTTGTTTCAGGTTATGTTATTTTGAGTAGCATAGCATATTGATTTATTCTATAATTTTACCTCTTTCTCCCCTATAAATCCATACATTTTTATATGTTCTATAATTTCTTTGGGGGCTGTTTCCTTTGTAACATATGAGAATATTTTAATTTGGTTTTCTCTCCATTCCAATCATTTGGGGTTAAATTTTCTCTAATAGACTAATCCCAGTCCAAATAAGTTTAATGAGAAAACTCCAATGTGATAAAATGGAACCACATTTTCCCTCTTAAGCCTGCACAGCAGACTTTTCTGGCATAATTGTGTCATTCAAGGGTAGAATGAGGTGTGATCTGTGACAGGCATAAGCAAAAGCTTTCTGTAGTGTTGCAAGTAAACCGACAAAAATACCCTATTGCTATTTCCACCCTATTTTGTTCGTCAAGCCTGAGAAAAGCTGTTGCATCAAAAGTGGAGTTTTGTTGCTACAAGCTGCTTACTCAGTATAAGAGGAGGACATTTCTATTCCAGCAAGACCTTCCAAGTCTAGGCCTGCGCTGAATTACACTCATGTAAATTGAGACTAATTCTGCTGCAGTCTTGCAGCAAAGGTCGTGTTCACTCTTAGTGTGTGCCAGTGAGCTGGAAAGTTGATGGAGAAAAGTTTGAGAGGACTCCACATGCTTTCTGAGTGAAAATGTCTTGCCCTCTGACCAGGCTGCTCTAGCTCTCACTTGAGAAGATGTGGCCATATTCCCAAAATGCAGAACTGAGGCACTCCATGAGACAATTTCTTACAGGCATACTCATCTCACGTGCTTTCTGTTATGCCTTTTTTCTTTGATCTGCTCTGCCTGCAACTGAGATGGAGATCAAAGAAAAGCTGAACTCTGCCTCTCACCGCTGCACTCCTATGTCTTTCCCTTTTTCCTCTTTATTTCTGACAATCGTAGTGGAAGCAAGACACAGAGGGAGCTCCTCTGTGCTAACTCTAGCCTCCTTTGACCCCACTCCGGAGTGCTGCAAGGAGGGTCCTGCACTATTGCCTCAAGCAGTGGACTGCTGAAAAGTGCCAGAGGTGGTAAAATCTAGGTTTTGTGGTTCAGCTTCACAGGAGCAATATCTTGATTCTCATCAAGGACACAAGGGTACAAGAAAATATTTATTAATGCTGTAGGCAGTTCTTTCTGAAGAGACAACTGTAGCCTTAAAAAGTCCCAGTGATTCAGTTAATGACTGTGAAAACAGCACTTTTCTAGATTAACAAAAGAACTTCGGAGGTAATGGTATTACACTTACAAAAGAGCAGAAAAAGCAGTTATGCTGAATGGCAGCCTTTCTGTGACAGCTGGAGGAGACCTAACCAAAGACAAATCAGTTTGTATTTATCAATGTCAACAGTGTTTTCCCTTAACTCTTATGCTTTACGTATATTTTCATATGTCTTCTGTCATTTGCCACATGGAAGAAACATTATAACATCCATGCCTAGATGGTCTTGATCTTTCCAATTCTCCATTATCCATAACTTCTAAGTGAAAAAAAATTAATGAACTTCAAAAAACTCTTTGAACTTTATCCAGTTCCCCTAAAGCCCACTGACTCAAACAGTGTGTGTCCGGCCTTCCCTCCAAGTGTGCCTACACTGGCATCTTAGTTCTGGTCTGGAGAGTATTTTGGAAGCAAATCTGGTTGCCCTCATCTACTGTGTTTCAGCTGATAGCCAGGAAGACTCCCAAGAATGCACACTGGTCTTCTGTTGGCAAGAGCTAAGCTGGAGGATGAGGTTGAGAAGATCAAGCACATCCCAGCCACTATCTGCTGTTACACCCCAGAGCTGGTAGGTGTTCTGTTCACAGAGGTGGTACAAAGCAAAACCTCTCAGACACCACTTTGGGTTGACAATCAACAGCTTCTCTTGGCAGACCTGCTCCTATTGCACCGTAGCACTCACAATGAGGGCTCAGTGTCCAGCACACTTGGTTTGAGAGGCTCAGTTCCTCCTCACTGACAGAGCATTGTTTATGAGCATGTTAGCTTCTCTCTGAATTTGCAGATTCTGCATTTTAATAGTAATAACTGCTCTCACTTGGTGTTTCTCTAACGCTTCTGGCTTCATTACACCAAATTTAGGATCAAAGCTGCATAAAAATACACTTCTTTGAGGAATAAATGAACCAGTACACTAAAAAACAAAACAAAACCCAAACAAAAAAATTAATGCACCTAAGAAAATCTTTGTACAAACCCCCAACACATTACTTTACACTGGTGAAAGATTCAAAATAAACCTTAACCACCTTTCCAACCACAAGGAATGATCTTTTAAAAGAAGTCTGCTTGTTGGAGAGCTGGGATGCACATATTAACAGAGTTTTTCTCTCCAGTGTACTGCTTCCATATTTTCAATAGCAAATGAACTGAGAATTAGAATGAATGAGCTTTTTAAGAGTAATACATTTCCCCTTGCACCTGCCATTGATGGCTATCAGTGGAGCTCCATAGACGGAGTTTCAGTAGCACTGATTCTTGTACCATGATTATTTTCTCTAGTAATGCTTTTAAAAAGCACTAGCAGTCTACCAACACCGTCGCTCAGCATAGCAATTTGTGCTAAGCCTGAATCATCCTTGTTTATCTACTTTACTGTTCTTTAGAGCAAACAAGCATCATGTAATTCTACCAACCTTATTTATCTTGATTTATGTGATTATGCATATGGTGCTAATTCTTGTCTTCAGCTTTGTTTGTTCAAATTACACACCCTTCCCTTAAAAATGCTATTGTAATTTTGGAGATTGATCTTTTTAATTCCATGTTTGCATTCATTTTTATCGTGTTCAGTCGACTTTCTTTTTATATTTCTAGAGCAGCAGCACTTACTAAAGTAGAAGTGAGGCATATACACAAGCCTTGAATCTGTCTTGCCATCACTGTCTGTCTTTTAATACTCTTTCTGAATTTTTTAATCTAAAATATGAATAACAATTTAATGCCTTCTGGAGGGGGGAAGGACTTCCATAAAAAGTATCATATTATATGAGTTGCATGGCAAAAGGATTTGTGATTTGAATTACTACAGAACCTTGCTGAGTATCCTTTCACAATCATTTGCATTTATAGTGCTATAGGAATAAGGTCTTTATGTAAAAGTTACGGCATCAGAGCCCTGTGGTTTTGGCTGTGGGCTTCCACAGTTGAGCTGTTTGTGGAAGTCAAAATGTTGGACTAGTTCAGCCTGAACACATTAAGGGTGGTTCCTCGAGAGCATGCTGACAGCCCCCATCAGTCTATTTTTTTTAAATAGATAAATGCACGTTCCTTCTTCATGTCTACCAGCATTTTGCTAACCGATATGTATAAATGTTAGTCCTAGCTGGTGGAATGCTTTTGTTTCACTGTCTAGGCTTATACACAGCTAGGACATCTGTGAGTGTTGTGCTTGAGTTTCGGTCTCTCAGGCAATAAAGTATTTGCGGTCTAAATGCAAGAACAGCTGGGAGGACGAGTCCTCTGCTTCTCTTCTAATTTCTCCATGGCCCTGTGTGTTCACCTTGCACTTAATTCAGCTCCTGAGGAGTTCAGCGACAAAACTCTTGGAGCTTTTGCAGACAGTCATCCACAATTACCTCATTGTTTCCAGCAGAGGCAGGTCCTCAAATGATTGCCCCTGTGGACTAATTCCAGCTTCAAATCTCCTCATTCTCCCTCTCTCCATCCAATAACCAGGTTGACATCTTAGCTATGGGTCTGTACTTACAACTTAGGTTCAATGAATTATTTTCCAATTCTTAGGAGACTTTTTCAGTGTCACTGCATTCTTTGACATGTTCTAAAAGAGAGGTCTAGGACTTTTGTTCCTGTGCATACAGCCTCTGCTGGATTTTACCGAAATGTGTGTCATTTAAGTAACTCAGATAGCCTTATATAGCTCAAACATTCCTTCATTCTCTGTCATGAACTCAACAGCTGGCTGTTTATCCTTTTCCTAATAAACATATTAGGAAAAATCTCCCATTTCCCCACCTGGAAGGTGTTGGAGTGCATCTTGATAATATTTGGTTGTAGACCATCAGGGAAAAGGAAAATCAGGGCAGCGGACTATGGGTTTGTCAACAGACATCTGAACCAGTCTTTAGATTTGTTCGGATAAAAAATAAAAATTGAAAACTTTTACTCAGTTTGTTTTTGCAGCAGACATTTCTTCTTAAGCTTCTCTTCATCTTTTGATAAAATACTTCTGGTGAAAGCACAATTTTTAATGCAAATGAGATAAACTGGAGAAATTGGAGAAGTATCTCTTGTACTGATGTTTTAGAAGGAAGAGGTGTTGTTTTGTTGGGGCTTTTCGTGGGGACAGAAGATGACTTCTGCCCGTCTTCTTTTTTGCACCAATGTAATTGCAAGACAAATCTCCCTCAAGGAAACAATCAAAGGGCACTCTGTTGTAAGCATCGTGTTTGCAGCTTTACTCGTGTGAGTAGCCCAGCTGAAGTCAACACAGGTAGAACTTACACACATAAAAGCGTTCACAGTATTAAGCAGGACGAAGACAAAAAGCAGACAAAGCAAAGGGGAACGAGTTAGACATACAAGTGCAGTGGTCAGGGTGATGATAGGCACACATGTTGTTAGTTCCTTTCCTCCTCCCTCTTGCTAACCACTAAAACAAGCAACATATGATAGGAGGATGAGAGGGGTGAAAATCCAAATCTGTACTGGAAAAAAACCCACCCATCTGTAATAGATTCATACTTCATAGGTCTTGTTTAGGTTTTGTTTACACTTTCTGAGTGAATTTCTCCCTATTACAGAGCCCTGTGGATCACTCCTGCTCCATTTCAGTGTGGTGGAGGGAAGTGGCGATAGTTTGAACTGCAGTGCGCTGCAGTCTGCTCATTTAGCAAGGAAGGAATATTTCTTTTGGCAAGCAGAGGTCCGCCTGTGCTCCAAGGTCTTCAGTGTGCTTAGGGAGGACGGATGCTTAAATTTGAATTTCATGAGGTGTGTCAACTTTCTGGTAGGTGTTTCTCAGATTTGGAGCAAAAGCAAATACATTCTCAATTTCCAGTTAAAAAGAATTCCGAAAAAAAAAAGATCAGTTTTAGTCAATTTTCATTTCACAATTTTGATAGAAAGTTTTTATTTTATAATACTTCCTACATCAGCTATGAGCTTTCCAGAAGCATATTACTGACGTGTTACATCTGGTATAATATCATTGAAATCTTCCATTTTTAATACCTTTGTCATTCCTGAAGCATACTCTTATCCACTACTCATAAAAACTTTTTCAGCTGCTTTCCTAGATCAACCCCTCTCTTCTTTTGTGATGAGACAGTATAAGAACATGTAGCTGAGTTCCCAGATAACTGAACTTTCTTTACACTTGCAACATATAGGTCTAGAATACGATTTTATGGAGGGAGAGATTATTTAAATTTTAATAGCTTTATTCTGAAACAAGGCTTCAAGCACAGATGTAAATAATTTAGCACTCGAAGGCCTCCAATAAGCCAGAATAGTTTGTTGTGTGCCTTGAATAAGCATAGGTAGACATGAAAGCAGATATTAAGCAGCTCTACCCATTCAGTGTCACCACAAGGCTGAACAGTTATAAGTGAGCCACAGAAATTCCCTGTCTCATTGTCTTTAAAACAGGGATAAGTTATTCATTTCCCTGGAATGCTATGATCCTCAAATAACAGATGATGTGAACATCTTTGCTGAAATACTGCATCATTAATTTTCTGTTGCTCTTTTGCCAAAATTTGAAGACATTTAGATCTATGGTGGTTAAGACTTTAAAGCTACCAGCGGTACTGCAATAACTGTTTTCAATTTTTAAAAAAAAAATGCTTTCCTACCTTCTATCAAAACATTTGCAACTTAAGCCTCAAATGCATTCTTGCAGAAATAATTGATTATGTTTCCTGTGCTTTCCATCTTGAAATAATGTTATGCAGTATTCAATAATTAATTCAAGCAATGGAAGAGTACTCTGTCCCCTTTGTATTTTGGAAGTGGGGTCCTGGATGTTTCTGCACTGTGACACGTCAGCCATGAGTATCCAGCTCTGTAACGCACCCAGGTAATAATCCTTCCGATTCCCTTGAGGACAAAAAAAGGCAGAATTCAGAACTTAAAGCCTTTAAAATAATTTTATACAAAAGTAAGGGAGAATATGGTGAACGAGGTTCTTGAGTTGCTGGGTTACTGCGGTCTTTAATCCAGATTTTAGGCATTCTTATTTGTCCCTTCAATCTAAAAGGACACTAAAAGTACTTGTTAGAGAGTTTGCGGATTTTTTTCTAGAATTTTTCCTCATATAAATAACAAGTAAAATACAACTGATCAGGGTTGTTGATCATAAAAGTCAAAATAGATATATGCATATATTTAAATAGGTATGTTAAGGCACCCGTACTTTATCTACTTTTCCAATAGATATCAAGGTAATATCTAATAAGCTGTAAGGTTTCCTTTTAGCAAAGCTCTTCACACACTCTAGCAGCGGGTAAATATTAATGAAACAGCATCCTAGGAATGTCCATATTATCACTTTTGTTTTAAAAGCTGTCCACAATAATGAGCTCAGCATAACCTTTTGCCCTTCAGATTTCTACAGAGTGATCCACCTGGCAAAGAGTTAAGTGCAGACCATAACTGCACAATGCAGCCTGTAATTGTCAGCGTCTTTTCCTTGCAAAACTGTGCGTGCGTGTGCATGTGTGTGTCTGAGCGCATGTTTTAAAGACCTTGCCTAATCACACCTCACTTATTCTTAAGTAGAACATGTGGTTTAACTTTGCACCCACTTTTCTACTAGAAGACTAAATGTTAACACCCAAGGGCACCTGTCTTAGATTAGTGAATAGTTTACTACAAATGATGGAGCTAAACTGATGGAATTATACTTGGTTCACAAACACAAAAGTGAGTAAAATAGGGTTTTTGTCTTTTATTTATTTATTTGTTTGTATCAAAGTACAGAAGATGACACTGAAAACAAAGGGAAAATGTGTCTATAATGCCGTACTTAAAAAACATCTGACAAGTTTTCTGACACGTTTTCTATGTGGAAGGACCTGAAAATCTCATGTCCACTTGACAAGAGCATTTTTGTCATTCCACAGTAGCAAAACAAGTGCAAAATGTGAAGTGGTCTGCACATATGGCCTTAGAGGGCACAGAGGTTTGGCGAGGGTCAACATTTTTTTGATCTGGATAAATTTCATGGTCCCAGCTGTCCAGATGATTTGCAGAGGACACCAATATACTGAAGCAACCTGCTGTGAATCTTCATCCAAACAGGTTAATGCATGGCAGGCACCCTGTATGGACCTCAGCAACTTCACAAAAATAAAGCAAACTTCCACTAGCACTAGCTACCTTGAGCTTTCCTCTTCTGGTCTTCTCATTGACTGGGTATAAATTACATGATTCTTCCACGGTCATCTAAAACTCTCTCCTTACATATATATATGTTCATACTCAGCAGACTAAACAAGGAAAGGTTTATCTTTTTCTAGATAATGTGTTCTTTAGATGCTGAATTAGCAATCAGAGTATTGAGGTACTGCCATGATTGCATTTGGTTTGTTTTTACAAACGTAATATTGAAGAGGCAACAAAAGATTTCTTTCATACTGCTTTCACCCGCTGCTCAAATACACACATGTATGTCTATATACTTACACATGCATTCAAACTAAAGCACACATGGCCACACACATGCATTCATTATTACTTTTGTTTGGACTGTTAATTCCCTTTTATCTCTATATGTGTCTCAATTTTTTTTCCACTTCTCTTTCATCTAC
This sequence comes from Cuculus canorus, assembly GCF_017976375.1. Classification (NCBI taxonomy): domain Eukaryota; kingdom Metazoa; phylum Chordata; class Aves; order Cuculiformes; family Cuculidae; genus Cuculus; species Cuculus canorus. Next base: position 10,091,292 of record NC_071406.1, read on the forward strand.
TTCTGCTTATCAATATCCTTCTGCATTGGACTAAAGATGGGTTAGGGGTGGGTGTGTGGAACTAATACAGGTCAGTTTGTTGCTCTCCTTTCTTCCTTCATGTTGCTGTTGCTCTGCCCATTGATCCTTTCTCCTTCTCCACAGTATTTTTGTGGTAACAAATAATGCAGTAAGGTTTTGTCATTCCTTTGGAATGTGCTTTACATTGTTGCTGTAATAGTGTTGTCATCATGTTTTCAAGGCATCATTTTTGCTAACACAAATTAGAGTAATTTAAAGGCAACTTACAAATAGTATTTTCTGTATTTTATTATTGTCACCGATTTGCCCATTTACAGACATAAGTGGAGATGCACCACCAAACTCCTGTCCTTGTTAACCTCCTAGTCACAGGAACTCACAGTATTTAACTTCATGCTAAAAAATGCTATTATTATTTTTCGTATTTGATTATCCAAGTACAGGATATTTTTCTGACAAAGGAAAGCTCAGCGTTTTTGGCACACAGAAAGCTAAGATATAAAGTATCAGCAAAAAATTGGGCATTTTGAACCACAGTGCTGCATCTTGTACAATTTATACACATTAAACATATTCTGCCTTGTGTCTCAGCACAGGACATTGTGGGGCTTTTAGTGACAAACTAGTAGACGCTATCCCACCAGTGATTGGGAAGGGATGATGGCTTCTGCCAGCTAAACTTGGTTCCCACAAATTCCTGCCACCCACCTCTCACTGCCACCCCTCCAGCTGTCCCGCTCCTCTGTCACATCGCAGCAAATCCTCTCCAGAGGTTCCAGGGGAGAAGTAGCCTTTTGTCCTAACTCCTCGTGCTGCTTTGCCATACCTCTCCGTGCACGGTTGCAGTGCCCCTCGGGGAGAAGTCAGTGTGTATTCATTCCTCGCACACACTCCAGGCTTCCTCGCATTGATGAAAAATACTGCATTAAACTGCTTAAGCAACCCACCAGTCACAGTTTGTGTCTCCAGACACGAACCTGCTCAAAAGCATACTATTGAAATGGTGCTGTATTGATTGCAGCTCTTTTAATAGAAAAAAAGTCAAAATATACTATGAATGCCAATAAATACAGTATAGGAATTGTGAATTATTAGGGACAACAGGTTTCCAGCAGATGTTTTTGTCCCGTAACAGAAGCTGATTTAATAAGTCTGCTTACAGCTGGTCTTTGGAGCCCCACAGAGCTGAGTCAGCAAGCCGAGCTCTGGGGGGCTGAATCCTCTCTTACCCTCCACCATCAGCCACATGAGTAAGCTTTAAAGATTTGAGAGAGAGCCTGAATTTGTGCTCAGCACCACAGCAGAGAGTGTGTGGTGGTACTGCGCAGGAGATGCTGAGGAGGGTGTTTACATCGGAAAGCTGCCTCGTTCTGGGGAAAGGCTCCCATTTCTTTGTGAAAACAACCCGTGTGTCGAATGTAGCTGGAGCTGCATCTGCAATAAGATGCCTGCCCTGCAGCTGTGAAACCTGCAGGTGCATAAATCTCTGGCATTTATGATAAAATCTGTGTCCTGGATGTTTTCTTATCACAGCAGATCAGGGAGAGGAGAAGGAGGGAAGGCTGAGCAAATGCTGACAGGTTCGAACTGCTCGGAAACACTGCCCAGTATTTAAAGAAGGCATCCCAGTCCTGCTCTCTCCAGAGCCGGTAATAATTGTGCCTTTTTCTTCCATGGGAATAGGCTCAGGCCTTTGGCTGGCAAATGTTTGCATATAGTCCAAATCAAGTCATTAGTTGCCATGTGTTCAACCTGTATTTTAAGGCCCTCCAGCTCAAAAGTCCATTTGCATACTTATCCCAGCCAGGAACATGGTAATTAAGTCTGTGGTGTTGTACACAACCCTGAGGAAAGTCTGCAATTCAATAGTTCAGAAAGGCTCCTGCTGATTTCAATGGAGTTTGGAGCAGTCACAAACTCAGAGGGTGTTTACTGGATCCCGGACAATCCCAGTATTTGCAAGAATGATTAAATTAACAGCAACAACAGATTCAAATTGTCAGCACCTCTGTGATGCAAAAATACCAGCTCCACCTGTTAGATTAGAGAAAAAGCATTACAAAAGGGATAATTTGCTCTTTGATATGGTTTATTCCATATCACTATTCATCACACAAGTACACCCAGTACTCGTGCTTGTCTCAGCTCCCAGCAATGCAGATCATTCCTGTCCACAGAGGGGTGGGATAGCAATGAGATGGCCTTGGACCTGAATAATGTACAAGGCTGTCAGCACAGCAGGTAGGGGAAAATGATTATGCTGGAGTTTAACACAAAGGCTTTTGGTTGCAGTTAAAAGATGATCTTGTTTAAAACAAACAAACAGCTATAGTGGCAGAGTACTTGAAAGGTAGGTAAGTCTTCCGCGCAGGAGAAAAACATATATGATAGGAAAAAGACAGTTAGCAGAAGTGAAAATCCTTAACTATGTCTTATGGAGGTAGGCCAAAAACAGTTCCTGCTTATGGAGTTTTAGTTTGCTAAAAAAGACTAATAATTTTTTGTGTAACCCTGAAAAAACTCAGTGTAAGTTGACATTTTAACTGCACTCATGACTGCAGTTGGGAGGTTTTCTTGAAAGGTATGACCCACATTTATGTATGTTTTATTTTCTTGTTTATTTATTTATTAATGTTTGTATTTCCGTGAACTTAGCTGTTGTAAGTCTCTGAAGTCCCTTCCATTTCAATGGAGGTGTATGTTGCCCAACCCTGTCCCCTTTCACATCATATCTGAGAAATTCTTATCCTTCCGCAGCAGCCGAATGAATCACCGAGCCCTCAGTGTGCCTGGTCTGCTTTAACCCCAGCGCCTCCTGTGCAGCTGGTAATTGTTTCGTTCAGATAAAACTGTGGCAAAACCAAGAAATATTGCCAAATAAGATAGCCATCTTAAAATCAAATTGAAAATATTAAGCTTCTTCAAATGTGATTCTACCTTCAGCCAAGATTTAGGCGGTTCTACCTGCAGCCAAGATTTGTGCACAGCTGTACCCGCGCCTTCAGCTCCTCTCACTCGCTGGCTCTCAGATCACCTTCACCGCCTCAGCTGGATCGTGCAGAGGAGAGGAGGTTTTGTGGCATATTGCATTGCTGAATGAAAATGGGAGGGGAAAAGAGACCTTGCAGAAGGAGAAGAAAATGACCTAGGGGTAGCTAAGGATGCCTGAGAGAGAGAAAGATGTTGGGTTTGATTCAAAACCCATTGAAGTTGAAGGAAATATTTCAATGGGCCTTGGATCAGACCTCCGCATTGAAATGAAATGGATGAATAATGAACAGGTTTGAGGACAAACAAATCAGAAAGTGGTGGAGGTAGATGGCACAGCTCTATAGAAAAAGAAGCGGTCTGGCCTGGGTAGCTGAAAACTCAGATAGGGGTTGGCAGCCAGCAGCACTGGAGCTTGGCAAATGACCCGAAAATATTGAGAGAGAGATGTACTTGCTTGGTTTTTGTAACACGCTGTAGCAAACATGGCCCAGAAACGCAAACAAGAGTGACTATCTGGCTGACTAGTGAGTAGAGTCAATGATTCCAGCCAAGGAGACTCATCCCAGAGGATTTCCCTTCTCCCTCTCCATTTCTTGCTGGTTTAGCCCAGAGTTCATTTTTGGTCCCTGAATAACTTTTCCTAAAAATAATACATTCCAGGCAAGTCCTCATGTAGAAAACTATGAATGTGACCTAATAAATTCTCAACTGCTTGGAAAAACATGTAGGACATTTTTTTTTTTTTCAAACAAAAAAATTATGCAATGATTTGCCACGTAACTGTTAAATCCAGATTGAATTCCAATGCTAAACCAAACCAGCCTCCGATCCTGCTTCCTCATCCCGACAGAAAATCCTTTTCCTAAGGTTTCTGAGAAACAGGAACATATAGGAAAAAGAGCCCACAACAAACAGAAGTATGAATTTAATTACCAATACTATGCTCCAGCCTCAAAGGGGAATGAGAAAGATAATTGCTTAGGGTCTCTGAGTGGAGTTCTGTCCCCATGGCCAAGACAACAACCAGTCTAGCCAGCGTCTCAATGACAGGAGAGCAATGTGCTGCATGTTTTCTAGTGTCAGTGATTCTGCGTAGAGTCATAACAGGTAAGTGAAATGTTAATTAAAAATGGAAGGAAGTGCTGGCCAGAGGTGAGAACAGGTGGCATGGCGGGGGGGGGGGGGGGGGGGGGGGGACACCTGCATTTTGTTGGGTATAAAATGGCAAGATAAGAATATACAGCAGCAATAAAAGCAACATTCTCCTGGGGAATTTTTGCAGAAAGCTCCAGATAGAGAAATAAGAATCTGAAAAGGAAAGGTGGGGTCTTTTTTCCCCCAAGCTGGAAAAAAGCCTGGACAATTGAGGAAATGCAAACAGGTTGTTAGGATAAAGCAAAACATCCCGTGGGGAAATAGATCTGAAGTGGTAAATGTGCTTGCAAGGGATAAGTGTGAGCTTTTGAGAAGGAACTGCTGCAACAAAGAGTGGAGGGTATGGTGCTTTCTGATAGAGAAGGGCTGCCGGGGATTCCTGGTGCCAGGAGCCCATGTGCACCGCCGCTGCCGACAGTCATGCCAGCGTGATACGGAGACACGGTCAGTGACAGCTGCAGAGGCATCCTGCTTGCTGTCAGTTCAATGCGTTGTTAAGCTCAGGGAGCTGAGAGGGAAAAAGAAATGCTGCTCTGATTTGGACCTCTCTAAGGGTGGAGGTTAGAGGCAGCGTCTCTCAGAAGCTGAGGCAAAACAGGCTTGAGGGTGACCTTAGCTGCAAACAGAAAACTGTGCTTGTTTAGTTTTGGCAAATGGACGTGCAGCATCTCTGAAATATTTCATCACTGTTACAGATGGCTATCTTGACAGAAACACATCCTCTTTTTAGCTTGGAGAGCCAAGGTTGATTTAGACTTGAAATTTAGCAGAGGATTTACTTTTTCCTTCTTTCCTTCCTTCTTAATAACAATCAGAATCATCTTAACTTATTTAGAAAGCAGAGAGACTTGAGGTGCTAATGCATCAGATGATACTTCGCTTTGATTGGGGGTAGAGAGACTCTCTTCTCCTGAGGTTACCATTCCTTCCTGGCAACTCGCAAGTGATCTTTCCTTCATGCAAATAAAATGATAGAGAGATAAACCTGAGGATTCTACTTTTGAGTGCTTTTAGCTATTCTGTCTGTCTTAGATGCATTTGTTTTGGAGTTTTTGCCGAGTTTCCAAATCAATTTTGAACATATTGTATGTTTTTTGTCCAGATTTAATACAAAATTATCAAAGGCAACTGCATGTTTCTCTGTCCTATAAAATGTCTTTTGGCAGGAGAAGAGTATTTCTTCCTAAGATGACAGCTCAGATCTTTTGACTCTCTTCGCTGATTATTTCTGTACCAGATTATTAGTATTTCTATGTTTGGTTTTTGCCGTTAAATTACTCCGCAAGGCAAGTGTTATAAGAAAGTGCATTTTGTAGATACACAAATAGAAAAATAGACTATTTTAGTATAATTATATTAAAAGTCCAAGCAATCAAGAGGCAGACATCTGTAGGAATCATTCCTCTCGTAAATTATTTTCAGACTAGTTTTAAATTGTAAGAATCAGGGAAGAAAAATGTCTCCCTGTATGTTTGCAAAATATCTGCTTCAGCCAAATTGTATTTTGACAGAAGTCTTTGATCTCTATCAGAGTGCCAATGACTAAAAATTAAACATGAGAAAAAGCATAGGGGAAATGTATTCAGCAGGAGCTAGACAAGGGGGATCTTTTTCTTCTTTATTCGAAATGTCATTTTAAATTCTTCCTGGCGACACCACCTTGGTCCTGATCCTGCTTTATCCCCCTCCTCCTCAATCATCTGCAAAAGGAGACAGGCAGTAGATATTAGATTAAATTATGTCAACTGGGCTAAATCCTCCAGCTCCCGGGCACCGACCCACCCGTGTGTGGCAGCGGTGGTGGTGGGCATTGGCGTGAGGCTGTGCTTGACCCTATGGCCCTTGAGTTGCAGGCAGGAATCAGCATCCAGGAAGGCTCCAGCAGTTCAGGAATGTATAAATAAAGGAGATTACAGATGTCACAAGGAAAAGTAAAAAAGGACCTTTGATATCTAGGAAATAAATTGAGCTTAATCCACAACAGATTTAACACTTTATGGCCATGAACTCTCTTTTGCTACAGCTATACAACCATCTCAAATTATCATGTGTAAATCCCCCTTTTGATAGAGAGCTAATGAAAATACTGGTTGCATATTTTAATAATCCATTCCTCACTGCTCATGTGAAGGCTCTGATGAGAATAAAGTCAGTGGTATATAGGTGAAGAATGGCAAGCGAATGCTTTATTCCCTGGCCAATGCCTGCCTCTGCCTTGGATTTCAAAAGAACAGTAATGCCCTGATGTCCCGATTTACATTTAAATCTTTCAGATACATGTGTATATTCCCAACTTGGAACAGTGCATATGATTCAAGCTTAGCCTATTTGTATGTTTTGGCAGACTTGTAGTGTTAAATAGTGATTTTAAACAGTTCAATTAACACATTTCTCCATTTTCTGTTCTAAGAAATATGAACAAATGAGCAGTCCCATAAAGAACAGAAGTTTGTGTTTCTGCTGAGAGTTTTCAAGTTCTAAATCTGCTCCATGGTACCATAAAAATGTCACTAGTTAACACATACAAATTTAGTGAGATTCACATTTTTAATATTAAGGGCGCATTAATTTCTTTACTTGGATATATCTTCTCACTTCCTTGCCAGCTGGTGGTATTACAGATCATGGGGTTTGACTCCTCCATGTGCAAAATCGTGCAGAGAAGGCAGAAAATTGACACAGTCCCATCTAAAATCTAACAATAGCTTGTTGGGATAGAGTCTATCCCTTCATTGTTATAGGTCTGTCTTTCTAGATTCTGCATTTTCAATTTTTTATTTCTTATGGAATATAAAAAATAATATAAAGCTTGATATATATATATAATGTTCTATGTATAATATGTAATATATTATATATAAAGCTTTTTAGGTACTAAATGCTATTATTAGTCCCTGACTCACAATGAGAGCTTTGCAGGCGGATTCGTTCAGTTCTTCTTCAAATTGCTGCAACATTTTTTATTGCACAGCAGATTTAAACCAAATTGAACTAACAGGAGCTAATGAGAGGATTCAGACCTCTTGGTCTCAGTAAGAAATAGCCGTAGCAAGGGGCCGGTTTGTGCCCTACATTCTAGTGTTGCTGCTCTCAACTCCACTGCAATAGTTAAACTTTCTGGCGCATGAGAGCGCAGGTAGCTGCGCTCAAAGCACAGGGTGTAAAACAAACTCTCTTGCTGATAACCATCTGGAGATCACAGACTTCAGCTCACTCCGACTTATTTTTAGGCACCAAGCTTCATAGTCTTTAAGGGCAAAGAGAGGGGAGTAAAAATAGGCCAATTAGTATAATTTCTAAAAAAAATTCCTTAAAGATCTTGAGCAGTTGCAAAGGTGACTTTAAAATTTAAAAGGAATGAAAAACAAATGGCCTGGGTAGGAAATTTGGGGCCTCTAAGAAGATCACTTAGCCAATAAATTGCCTTTTTTATTTGCGTATCTTTGAAGTATCCTCCCAGGAGGGACTATCTTAAAGCTAGTTTTAGTTAGTAGCATTAGGTTGTTAATGGCTTCCGAATGTACCTTCGCTGTTTTCTAATCTTACTGTAGCCTCTTACCTTCCCTGCTTGTTTTGTTATATTTTCACTCTGTGTTTTAAGAGCACACTTAAAACTGTGAAAAGCCTTTTTTTGGGGTAATCACAAGGTGATATCTGACATTATTTCAGACTTACCACGGTCTGTTCACAGTTTGTCACACAGACTCATGTTAGTTCACCTGCAGCAATGTGAATTTTAGGAAAAGATTTCAGTCCTGCTTGGAAATCTATGTGCCATCAACTCGTTGGACATCTGGTTTCAATTTACAATGCATCTGCCTGAGGGTACATATCACCCCTAGAGTAAATAATAATAATAATGTTAATAATAATAACAATATCTATAATACAGTAATAATAGATGTAAATGAAGCACACGTTCTGGAGTTTCCAATGCGGGAGAAAACAAATTAGAAAATGAATTGCCTGGAGGTTTACATTTCCATTGCACGGATGGTTTACATTTTAAGCAACATGAAAACAGACTGCCTTCAAGGAAGACCATGAATATTTTCAGAAGATTTATTTAAACTGAAGATTCATAGAAATTTTAAACCCAGATGAAGTCTATACACGATAAAAGTGCTAGATCAAGTAATTCGGTTCAACACCAACTGTGGGTCTAATCATATGAGTAAAATCTATATTTAAAATCAGGGATGGGTAAAAGACTGCAATCCAAGAGGGAAGCAAAATGTCTTTTGAAGATGAGCACAGATATTTACTAATGAAGGTTAAAAGAAGATGGCTGGATGGCATTGCAAGTTTTTGGGAAATTTTTAGATTATCTGATATTCCCACTTGAGTCTGCTTTGTAGAAAGCAAAATCTTTCTTAGAAAAATACGAATTTGAATACAGCTTTTATCTGGAATTGAGAGAGAGAGCGTAATTATTGAGGACACTAGTGATCATTAACTCACTCACATTTTATACTAATGAATCTTTGCTTTTATTCAAAGAAAAAAAAAAAAGAAGCAGGAACAGCTCTACTACAGCCTCCATGAGAGTCTGTTGACTGCAGCTTTCACCATCTGTCAGAAGTGCAAGTTCAAGCTGCTCCTCCAAAGCAGACACAATTGCAACTTGAACCTTTGGGTCTCATCTCCTGGGTCCTGGCTATCCAGCTATTAAATATTCAGATATGTGTTTTGCTTCATCTTTTTTCTCACAGAGAACTTCAAGGGGTGTCAAGGTACCCTTCAAGCAGGCCATGACATAGAAACTTCAGAGGTAAAATTCCCAGTTCAGAGCAAGACGGAGAGAAGCAGCAGCAGAAACTGCAAAGGCAGCTCTTCCCTCGCTGCAGGTCGTTGAGAGTTGCTGAGGGGGTGGACAACACAAAGGCTGGTGAAAAACAAACACATTTAGGTATCCCAGCTTAGGGTGGTTGAGCGTTGCCTTAGAAGGTGGTAGGGAAAAGTGATTATGGGCTGGCATGAGGGGCTGCTTCTCAAAACAACTCCTCTGCAGTGGGGGACAGCCTGGTTCATGAAGAGAGCCCCTAAGGAGCACTGTGGTCATAGTATGAATAAGCATGAATTAGGGTTTATGCAGTTTATACCCAGATGTGTATGCATGTAAAGGGAAAGAAAAAAAATATTTATTGCCATAGAAATAAACTAAAGGGGAAAGTTAGGAAACAGAATTGACTCGGAATATGTTTAAAGAAACCGTGACAGAACTATGGATAATGTTCATATTTCACCACCAAGTAAAATTACAAAGCAGGAAAGCTATCAGGGAAGAAAGAGTTGAAATACAAGATGCAAAAATCTAGTCAAGCTAAAGAAAATATAATTTGAAAATTAAACTTATCCCAAGTGAGGCCAAGAAAGAAAGGATGCTGGAAGATGGGAATATACAGTGCCATCTCTGAGAACTGCAAGAAAATTAGAAAAACATGTAAGCAGATGCTGTAATAAATTATTTGAGCGCTTCAGCATAAAAGATCACTTTTAAAAATTAAAACATTAATAAGAAGAGGAATGAACTAGAGTATTATTTGAGGCAATTTTCCTTCAAACTAAAAGTTGGATCTTTACATTGCCATGTACCTGTATACATCATAAAGGTTAAATATCATCAGCAACAAAGTACCTGAAAACAGAGGGCATGAAAAACAATATAAAGAGAAAATATTCTTGATCTACTCAAAGATTTAGTTGAGGTTAGGGAAATAGAGATCAAACATTAATTCTCCACAAAATGATGCAAATGCCTTCTGGAAATGAGGCAAAGTAAATGTGTTCTAAGTGAATACAGTACTTTACCAGATAGCTAGTTATAATGAATAGTTCAAACATAAAAAAAAACAAACTACTAAGATAGTCATGGGCATCCTGAACCACTTTATCTTCATAAAAAGCATAGGAGGAAATAAATGCAAATAAGTGTGCTTTAATCCCCATCTGAGAATACAGAGTTGTCACTTCTCAAAAATAAATTGATTTACTGTACTCTAGCTAAAGTCTTTGCAAAGACTTAAACAAGAGGAGACACAGGAAGATGAGTGGACCTCTTTTACACAGACTTTAAAGAGATTCTTGACAAAGGTCTCTACAAGACCCTGCTAAAGACAGCTACAAGTCTGGATTACAGTTTTTACTGTTACTGGGAACTGTGAAGAAGACGGGACCATGGAGGAGGTTTAAAGGTCTCCGTTTCACCACAGCACCGTTCTGGAATGAGGCCATGGTGATGGAGAAGGACTGGTGTTAATCATGTGAAGACTGAAATTAGTCAGCTCAGGCAGGAAGGTGTATGAGCAGCTCTGGATAGATCTCAGAAAATGAGGAAATCAGGTATCATTCTATCAGACAAAATTCCACTTATTTGTGAAACAATTTACTTTAGAAGTCACAAGTTAAACTACTTGTCCCCTCTTACAGGATCTGAATTTGCTGCAGACTTCTGAGGGCAATGATTTAGGCATCACTGTGGACAGCTCAGTAAAGACATCTGCTCAAATTCAATACATAGCAGCAGTCAAAATGGTAAATTAGCTGTTAGGGTATATTAAGAAGTGAATGGCTATACTATAGAAAAATACGGTACCATTTATAAATCTGAGGCAGATCTGGAGACTGAGAGCTTTTGGTTTATCTTCTTCATCTCAAAGAAAGAAATAGAAAGAAATAACGCAAGTCTTGGGTGGAAACAAGGGAACACAGGAATTACAATGAGGAAACATTTAAAATTTGAGTCCTGGGGAAAGAGGATTTAATTTATAAGGAGGAAAAAACAAGCATGCAGGTGAAGGTAGAAACATATGCTGCAACAGAAACTCAAATGAAAATCAGATATTCTCATACTCGTGCATATCCTTCCTCTTTTCCACAAAAGCATTTCTATGGTATTTGAAAACAAAGCATCTCTAGTTAACAAAGACAAGCTTTAATAATTCTGCTTTATATTCGAGATCAGCTAGAGCTGCTGGCGTGAGGTCTGGTATTTCAAAAGTTACTGGTCACTCAGTGTTTGTAACAGGAGGCGATATTTCAGGAGAACTTCGATTCTTGCTTTTAACAATTTTCACGTTTCTAGGGACATTAGCAAAAGGCTGATTTGTATAAGTTCAAAAACTCTTTAATTAAAAAGCCATCTTTGTGAATGCAAATGAATACATCAAAAACTCTCAGAAGTCCACACAACTAATAATTAATCTAGATTTCAAGGACTCTCTAACACTGTTACATCATGAATACCTCCCTCATTCCAGAATGGGCATCCTTCTAGCAATTAAAAGAAAAATTTAGAAGATAATTAGACACAATTCTCATCACAATATTTTACACAGGTATAGGACTCTGAAATTAGGTCAAGGGAGGGAGGGAAAGTGGTAATTCGTTACAGAGGCTCCAAGAAGCAGAATTACCTCATCATAACTTCCAAGTAATCTGTTTTTCAAAGTTGTTGTAACGAACCACCACTGTTAATAAGTTAGGATGTCAGGGAACATCTCACAGTGTATGAATAAACTGGGCGCAGTCTGACACCTCTCTTTATCAAAAAGATATGATAAAGTTGTTGAAAAGTTCACACACTACAAAATATGTGGATTCCAGATTGCTTATATGCTGTGGTGATGGGTCGTATAGAAAAAAACTGATTGATCCTTATACATCTCATTTGCACAACAGCAATTACAGAATAAACCTTGGATATCAAAGCAATTATGCCAAAACATATGAAACTCTTTGCACTCCCTGAAATAATAGGGGAAGGGATAGATGTAATTTATTTTAATGGACTGGTAAAGGTAATAAAGAATTGCTTGATGTCATTCTTCCTAGATTTAGATCTTTATTATAAGGTTTTTATGAAGTGGAATATATAACCCAAATAAAGTGAAACCAGATTTAATGAAATTGCCCGTCAATAGCACTTTCACAAGTTTGGGGGGTTCTGGGTATGTCTGTTCTTAAAACTACTTGCTGAAGTTCTCACAGCCTTATAGCACTGGTAATAATAGCTACTGCAGCTGGATCATTCTCTGAGAGAGCAAAAGTTATTTTCTATAACTGATCATATGGTCTGGTGGAAAATAATATCCAACCACGGAGGCAGGTCTCAGGAGTACTGATACCACAATTCTGCTACTGATTGTGTTACTGATTTGCTGTTTGACCTTTGATGTGACATGTGGGATAATATTAAATAGATGTAAGTAGTACCAAGAACGCAAAGTTTCTCACAGCTTTAATTAGTGTCTATGAAGAGCTTGCAAAAAAATCCTATGAAGCCTGCTAGGCTTTCTAGAAGTCCAAATTATTATTCTTTTCATATTCTGAAGGTGAATACACTTGGACAGCAAAATTTCATTTATATTTGGGGCATGTATTCATCAGAAAGACTGTTTAACTTTTAATTTTAATATTCAGAATTTCTAAGTAAAAAGTTTCTGAGACCAGCATTTTCATAAGCGCAGGTTATAATATGAGTATAAACTTACATTTACTGCATTCTGCCATTATTTTTGAAATTGCATCAAAATTTGGGGGGGGAGAAATAGTTTCCTGTACTGAAAGAAGAGTTTTAAAACTCTTCTACATATTCCCCTGCATGGTCAGCTCACTGAGCATTTGAGAGATTCCAGCAGTAACTTAATAGGGCACTTTTTGTATGAGTAGCTCAAAGATCTGTAAGGCTATCTAGTATGTGAAAAGGTGAATACTAAATCTCTTAGTGCCAAGTGTCTGATTTCCCAGGGCTGGAGAAAAACTGTTTCTGATACCTTGCTGAAAAACCCTTTTAAATCCCTGCTGTGATCTGGTCTCGATCTCGGTAAGGTCAATGGTGGATTCCCAAGTCACTTAGTGGGGTGAGTCTTTGGTAGCAAAAAGCTGAAACCTCCAAACCCACAAAGAGACCTGAAGAAAGATTACCCTGATTTCATTTTCAGAGCTGCATTTGTGTACAAACAGTTGCATTTACCAATCTGGAACTTTACTACAAGATCTTGCGCATATATGTGCAAGATTTTAAGAAGCATTGCAAAGCCAAAGACATACATCAGCGTCAGAGGTTTCTGGAGAGATGTGGCAAATCCACACCGACACTAATAATCAATGAATTTCAGTGCAGCCTGGGTCCTCATTCAACAACTCCTTCCTCTGCTCATCCTCCCAGATGCACCACCATCCCTGTGTCCCCACCAGACCAAAAGGCTGTGTGTACGGGAGGTCCCTGCAAGGGCTTGTGTTTGCATAGTTACCGTATGCAGGAGACCACACTGTCACATCTGCTACCAGGTCTCCCTAAACCAACTGTGCCACAGGTATTCCTTCCCTGGTCCAGAGAATCTCAAGTGCACAGACATCGAAGACAGCAATACGTCCTTTACTCTCCTGTCTCTCAAACTTTACCCTCCACAACCACTCTTGGCAGAACACTTGTAGAGGACACTTCACTTTACGTGTTTCCAAACACTTGGCAAAGACTGGCTAATTAACCTTCTCAAGCACTTGTAAGTGAAGTATCATTTCTTTCTCTTAAGAACTCTCTTTTTCTGCATAGAAGAGCACGCTGAGTCAGGGTCTTAGCTCTGTCTTCCCCACTACTTACCCTTCTTCCCTTCATCTCTGCTTTCTCTGAAGTGTCCTCTAACAGCTCCCTATGAAGTCAGAGACAAAAGGTTCAATCAGACTCTGTTCCAGGGCTTCTGCTCCCAACAGGGCAGCGCACACAGGCAAGCTGCCATGCAGACGTGCAAAAATGAAGCTAGGTAAACCAAACATACATGATTTCTGATGAAAATTTTGCTGATTTTTGCTTTAGGGATTCTCTGTTGAAGACCGTTAACGTGGAGGGGAATAACATTAGAGAAAGTATTGGGTGTCACGCAGGGCAGGTTGGTGAAACCTCTTGTTCAGCACCCAACAGGCATTCAAGCTCTTAGGCAAAGAGATTGAAACAAATTCAAGGAAGTTTCTGGGAGTAATAATTGTCCTGTACTTAAAATAGTTAATATAGCCAGCAGCAAAGCCTCTCTGTGGAACCAAACAGCTGAAACAACAGAAATCTCGATCCCAAATACAGTCAAGTTTTATGACCCAAAGAAAAGGCAAGCTCTAGAGGGGATTTTCCTGACATTGCTCACGAGCACTTTCGTGTCTATATGAGATGAAGGAAATACCAGAGCAGCTGGAGAAGAGGAAAACAGCAGACTCAGAAGCATGTTAGTGTCCAGAGAACAAGCCAACAGAGAGAGTGTTTAGGACCAGCACTGGCGCAATGAAGTGATGAAGAAGTTGTTGTTGGCTAGACAAAATGTTATTGAAGCCTGAGGTGTAACAGCTGTCCTTCATTTCGGATAGCTGTAAAGAAGCAGTTAAAGTCACTTATGAAACTATAGCAGGCTCCAAATCAAACCCAAGAAACATGTCATCACCCAAAATGCAAAGGCAAGTGTCTGGCCATTCAGGAATGTGAATAGTGTAGATTGAAACGTTTGGTAGGGTGAGGAGAGGGGAGGAGAGGACATAAAGACATGGAGCAGAAGTCAAGCAGAATATTGAGAATGATGAGAGAGATTACTTGCCAGATTTTGAGGTTTGGCCTTGAGATGTAGGCTGAGGAAATATCACATACTGTTTTATTTCTTTGTGTTCAGGAAAATTAGACTTTATAAAAAAAATATGCAAATTTGTATGAAGAATGCTCCCAGTGCATTCAGTTTTTCCTTCTCTCTAGAAAAATCTCAATTTTTCAGCCAGCTGTTTGAATCCAAAGGAGAAACTGTGTGCATTATTCTGAGAAAACTGGCTGCGTGCTCAGGTTTTCTCTTGCTCTTCATCCTAATAAGGCCCCACTCTGTGATACTGAAAGCAGAGGATGCAGAAATACAAATCAGTGTGATATCCCACTCTGGGATATTATGAAGCAACTGCAGAAACCTACAGTAAACTTAGAGACCCACAGTTATTTCACATCTTCAGAATCTTCCCTCTACTTCAGAAACACAAACCTGAGGAATCTGTAGAAAGTTCAGTGAAAGCAGTTGCAGCAAGCAGTATACTCCAAAAGAAAACATAAAAAAGGTCCATATCTAGGTCTTCTCCAAAAGATTATCTTCCTGAAGGTACAGAGACAGAGGAAAAACCTGCAGATGATGCAGGAATGAAAATGTTGTCTCCCTGTTACTCCCAAATGCTCCACTCCAGCATCACAACCAGTGGCATAAAAGACTTCATAATCAAAACCTTTCTATATCTTCCTTTATTTTCTCCTCGGGGTCAGTAACTTTGCTGGGAAACTTCAAATGGAGTTCTGTGGGATTTGGATCAGGCACTCATGGGAAGGGCTGAGGAAAGGATCTTGGTGATATCAGTATTTAAGCACTAGGATGGTAGTCAGAACAGCCAGGAAATGAAATGGGGTAATGATGCACCTAATAACTTACTGAAAATTCTGCAATAGGGAAAAGAGCCAAAATCTCAGTTGAGATGTGAGTCTTTATTTCAAAACAGAGCAAGAAGCGTCTTGGCAAACTTCCCAAATGCAAGGTGTGCAGCTGAAAGCATTATTTCCAAACAATTCCATTCCAGAAGTACAGATTGAATGGAGATTATCACAGCTACCCCCAGGGCATGACTAACCAGGACTGGTGAGGTAGATCAAGTTGGTGAATTGCTCTAAAGACAGACATTTCAATAGTGTATTGTGTGATAAGGGCCAGACCCTCAGCTGGTGTTGGCAAGGGCAGCTCTGGGGACATCAGTGGAGTTGTATCGTTTTATGCCAGGGGAGAATCTGGCCTGTGGTATGCATGCAGAGATGATTCATAGTTTAATATCAGATAACACAAGGCACTGTCAGAAAGTCTTTAAACTAATATACTGCGATAATCTAATCTTATTGTCTCAAATACAAACCACTTCATCAACCTCAGATTAAGTCAGTATGGGCTACGTCTTTCTAGCCCTTTAAGTGGAAAAAAGAAGTAATTTACCATCTGGTTATAATGTGAGGGTCACATGGAAAGAACAAAAGTCTCTCAATATATATAATTTTTTCTATTCTAGAAGTTTTGGGAAATGACTCTACTGTCAAGAGCTATTTGTAAGAAAGGTATAATGAGAGGATATGAAGAAATACTCATTATTCCTCAGTTCGATGAGCTTACACAGTTCACAAAATAGAGTACAATTTTTGCTGGAATAGTACTATTGTTCGGCCTCTGATACTTTGCCATTTCTCATATTGCCTCATTCTCTTTTTCATTTTACATCTTTCACAGAATCCTGGAAGTAAATGCAAAAGTTGGCCTGCAGTTATTTGGGTCAAACCAGAATCCTGGGATATTTGACATATTCCTATGTGTAATCCTACATTGCACAAGAGTCCCTGTTCTCCCAACTTCAGTAACTAAAATTCTGGGGTGGCTTTCACATCTTAACAGCTTTCTTAGATTAGAGTCTGCTAGTAGAAGATTATTTTTCCTTGTGGCTCAGAGACAGGTTTTTTCAGAACCCCATGTTAACTCAGTCCGCTTTTGCTGTAGAGATTTCTGTTTTGAAGATGTCTAGAATGGATTATTGCAATATATTAGTTCAAACTCTTTCAGATAAGTCCATAAATGAGCTGGATAATAGCCATAAAATTAACAAAAGGCAGCTGGAAAAAGAAGTAAAATAAGCTGTTCTTCAGGTTGTTAATCCAAAATTAGAAGGTTTAAGGGGCACGTGTATGTTTTGCTTAGACAGTAGGGAAAACTTTTATGATATTTATCTAAGTTTAACATAATTTAAAAATCACTCCTGTGTTACCTTGGTCTTATCAGTAACTAAATTTGTAAAAATTCAAAACAACTATGTATGACAATGGCTGTTAGTAAGAATTTTAGGCTGATATCCTATTCTACCAAAGCTAATGAGTGCCCTTCACTTAATCTCATTTGGCTTTGGGATGCTCTACTTACCTTTTAATCCAAATCT
Organism: Cuculus canorus; assembly: GCF_017976375.1. Taxonomy (NCBI): domain Eukaryota; kingdom Metazoa; phylum Chordata; class Aves; order Cuculiformes; family Cuculidae; genus Cuculus; species Cuculus canorus. The sequence goes on from NC_071406.1 coordinate 10,108,434, forward strand.
TGCGGTCATAATTGAGCTGTCTTGGTATTGGAGGCATTAAAGGTGTGTCAAGACACTTTCCTACTAATCCAGGAAGGGACAGTCTTTTCCGAATCCCAGAAACACTTAATGGTTTATGGGACATGACTTTACTCTAGGTGTCATCATTTAAATAGCAAGTAAAATTAAGGTCTGGCCATTTGTGATTATAGAAGATCATTAATTTCATTAAGAATTGAGGTGCTCAATTCCCTTAAGTTACATTTCCTTGTTTTCCTATTATTTCCTGCAAAAGAGCGATTTAGTCTGATGTTTAAACTGAAGATAGAACGATGGGGCATAGTGGCCATAAAATCGATAAAGTCTTAAATCCACATACACATCTTGTACAGAACTTGATTTATAACTGTTTCTTTGAAATTCCTTACCTGTTTCTCTGTGATTATATTGGCTTAATCATGTACCACATGGTGTAGGATATAGTACATAAACGTACATACATCCCTGTGTAAGTAGAGTATAATTCATTGTATATTCATCATTCATCAAGAATAAGACAAGATGTCCAGAGTAGATTCAGTCTCTGCTACTCAATTTGGTAGATCCATGCATTTTGTTTTTTGAAACTTTCAGACAATGAACATCTAAACTGAAACACATATATCCTAAGTTAAAGAACAAGCTATCAAAATATTTCTCAGCAAATATCCTCGGATCCCTAAGAAAGAAAGAATATCCCTAATAAATAAATAGTAATTATAAATATCTTTTTTTTACATAATGTTTCAGGATTTTCAGTCACAAGAAAAAAACAATTTTAGACACAAGAGAAAACCATTGAGAAGAATTTTTTAAAATAATAGGCTACTACTTCCAGGAAGTAGCACTTACTCAAATTTGTTCCATTTTTGAACTTGTAACCTTTGTAGAGACGAATGCAGTGATATATAACAGACTGATCCAGCAACCCTAACTCATGTGAGTCAAAGGGACTGCTCACATGAGTCAAGAATGCTTGTTCAGGCCCTTAGTGCCTCAATGTAGTAACCTGAGGAGAATGTCCTTTATATTCCATCTAGGGAAATGTAGAGTATGTACAGGTATGCTCTTCCAGGGTGGAAAAAAAAAAAGCAGTAAATAATTCTGACAAGATAAAGCCAGAGATCAAAATGTGAGTTCTCTTCTGATTTGTGCAGTCATTAGATATCTTAATTTTATCATAGAAAGTAGTCAAATATGTAAGCATACACTGGTTTTAATTTCATGTTAACTGATTGACCTGTCTTTGACTCTGACATTTAAAAAATGGAAGACAAAGTTATACATTATCTGCAGAATTAATAAAAAGATTTAGACATAAGGTTAAATTCTGCCTTATTGTGTGTTGAGATCATTTTTTCCCACAGTTACCAAGAACTTTTCTGCTTTTAGAGTGATAAAATCACTCACAATCGATTTAGTATTCAAATTTTGAACTCCTTTCTCAATACAGACTCTAAGAAATCAAAATGAGCTTTCATTTAATGACAACTGAATAAAGACAGTGTACAAAAGGTTTGTCATAGGGTTTGTTTCGTTTTGAAGAAACACCTGTAATAACAGCCTGTAATACCTTTAATATACAGGTAAATCAGATTTCAAGTAAACCAAGGTGAAATGTGACAATTTACTTATGAGGAGGAATAAAATTGTATTTATTAGTAGATAGCTGAGTCGAGTATATATAGCCCTTCTACCATGAGAGTCTTAAGCACATTTGCATCAGTACTTTCTAGTCAAGGAGTAACATGTTTCCTTCAGTTGTTGCCACGCAACACGGGCTCTCCTATGCCACATTTCAGGAAGACAGTTTGGAATCTGGCAGCTGGCATGGCCCTCATAGCAAATCTGGCACATCATAGCACTGAGATCATCACTGAAAGTAAATCTCTCCATTGAAAATGGAAGTTAGAGAAGCTTTTTGACAGATACCACAAGCCAAGTAAAGAGCAAGGAGGACTTAACTATAGGAATGCGATATGGGTGATTATGCTTGTTTGCTCACCCATAAATATAATTGGGTTTAATAATTGTTTTATTTCAGATGCCTGCATTGAAGATTGGAGACAGTTATTACAAGAAATAGGTCTTAGAAAGTGCACTGCAATATGCATGTTTATAGTATTTCTAAAAATATACATTTTATTTCACCTAGCTCATGTTCTTAGGCTTTATCATGAATGACTTAGCTGCCCGTGATGAGGATTACTCTCAGCAGCCTGCCTGATTTCAGCAAGTCTAATACTTTATTCAGTTCGCTCTGTTAGCACACGTTGATCAGAGAACTGTTTCTGCAGTGTATGACTTGGTTGCCACACAGTTGCAATACCTTTCACAACCATTTTGTTTGTCTCAAGCAATTAGTAATATATTTCCAGATATCTCACTAATTGCACCCCCCTAAGCCTGCAGGATCAGATCCCTGTAAGACTTCACATGAAATTTCATATTCTTCAAATTTTCCACTTCCCTGTCTGTTTGGATTGTGTCAATACTCTGGTAGTATTCATAAGCAAATATGATTGTAATTTAGGCCTCCTTTCGTCATTGATGCATGAGAGATTTACAAGCATTAATAGGAGTTAGGATGTAAATCCCTTGCTTGACAATAGCAAAGAATCACCCCCTTCATATAGATTGTGATGACCTATGAACTAAGGGTCAAGTGGGCCGTGCTGCAAATTATCTGACAGCCACAGATGCTGAAGTCCTGGGAAGTGAAAAAAGAAAAAAGAAAAAAAAAACCACAAAAACTCAGGACTACGAAATGTTCGATGCATTTTCACAAAGAAAAAGGAACAGCAGCTATTCCTATAACTTCATGCATCAGCCAGTGACATAGCCACAAATTATAAAGAAGCAAAACAAACATTCCTTCTTGCCTGGCAGCAAACTTACTTCTTCTTCCAAAAATAGACAAAAGCAGCTCCAAAATAAATAGTCATCACAATTAATTGCCTACTCAAACTGAGGGGTGAGCAATAAATCTTTAAAGTATTCGAGTGCATTTTCAGTATAAGGGAACTTTTGGAGTCTCAAGCAACATAAACCACAAAGTATGTCAATTCTGCAAATAAATGACATTTTCATAACTCTGAGATAATCAAATTAATCCTCCACTCCTTTGTCTCAAATTTTATACCTGTCTAACTCCATCGATTTCAATAGGGTTTTAATCTACACCACATCAGGTCTTTATCAGTCCTACATCAACTGTAAATTGATCTACACTAGGCCTAAGTCGGAGGAGGATCACACTCAGCGTAATAGTTCACAGCCCTTATGGCCTCTTTTCACATCTGCTTTTGGATTTTGTTTTGAAATCTCGTGTTATTGCTTTTGGCTATTGCAGTTTTTTTTCTCTTGCCCTACAGGTGGACAAGGTCGTGTGAGTGTAGGGAAAGCACAGAAGCCTGAACAATTGGACGGCAGTCCACTTCAGTTTTTATTTTCTAACCTCATTAAAAGCATTTTCTTCTTTTGAACTGGATGCTGGTTTTACCCACAGAGTGCTGTGAGTCCCAAATCCTGCAAGGATTTTCACACTTGTGAAAAATTGCTGATGAACTCTCCATGGGCACAACATTTGACATTTAAGGAAGCGCAAACAAAACTCCTGGTGGAATTTGATCTGTGTTGGGGCAAGAGTGGAAAAGAAGGACAAGAAAAGCATAGATATCATTCTCAAAACAAATATTTTACATACAAGCACCCTCACTGCTGTGAGGAATGTCCCCAGCATCTGCATTTTGCTCAATAACACAGGAGCCATTTCAAATTTTAATTCTGTTAAATAACTTTGTATAAGCTGCTTGGACAGTCCCTTACCAGATTCATCAGTTCCGAGTGATGATGCCTCAAAACAGAGCATATAGATCTGCAGCTTCTATCTTTTTTTTTCATAATTTGTTGAAAAATTGACAATCAACGAAGCCAAGGGCAGCACAATAAGATATTGAAAAGATGCAAGGAATCCTTGGTTCTCATTTGGTTGAAGGTGATTCATTTGGCAAACTTTCTTTGAAATTGAAGGTGGCAAAGTACAGTCTAATTCCTGAGCCATTAGCTGAGCAATGAAACTCAGTAACACTTGTTATTTGTGTCTGAATCCTTTTCTTTCTGCTTGCAACCCCCTGTGCGTGGAGTTTGAACAATATGACCCCACTCAGTTGTCCCTTCCTCTCAAACTCCAAGTCTGTAATTCTGTTATTAACTCAGCTTTGGTTTTAAGACTGTTGTGACAAGCCCAACACAAACACCTTTGTTTGTCCCTATGTTAAATGCGATGTTAATTAAAAGATCATAATCATTGTTCCCCGTTTCCCAGTAAACTCTTAGACAAGAAGAGGTGATCTGTGCCAGCCCTTTGTGTAATTTATGGAGGTAACTGAGGGGATACCTATCTTGCCTGAGTGTTGCTTAGCATCGCACTTCATCAGCTTCAATTATGAGCATGGCAGAGAAACCAGACTGGGATGGGCAGAGGTATAAACCAATGGGCAGAATGCACCGTAGGGGAGGATGGGGGAGAAGGGGAACAAAAATGAGGATAGAGGAGCAAACACTGCATGATAGAACAGGTGAGGTTTTAAGGAGAAAATGATTGCATCTCATTAAATCTGTTTGCAGACATCTATACAACTGAAGAAGTCATCTTCCATTTCGTTTTAGCCTTTTTGTTCTCAAGGCCACCACCAGCCTTGTTTTCCCTACAGACACTCTTGAAAACAAGATGCCAGATCTCCAGGGGCTTTCTGTTTTAAACCAAAATTTACAGATAAATGAAGGACTGTAAAATATTTCAGTGGAAGGGTAATGAATAAATTACAACTGCTCTGACCTGCTACTGGTTTTTGTTTGTATTTGTTCAGAGATTAGTGGCGGGGAAGCTGGAAATGATTCTGTGCAGCCATTATATTTCATGCATTTGAAATAATGCCATCATCTTTCTTCTACTAATGTGGGGTTAATTGAAAGGTCTGTTTTTTCTTTTGTTTTTAAAAGGGGTTTATAAAGATCTGCACTGTTTTCACAGCGTTGCTGGAAACTTGAATGGCAGATTTCACTTTTCAGAGTTCATAAATCCTGTGGTTGAGCTGGAAAATATGCCAGTAGTCCATGTTGCATGTGAATCAGCAGCAGGTTTTTATGTGGCAGTAGAAGACCTTCAGGCTGGAACAGACTTTACAAAGGTGTTTCATATGTTGTGCATATTTACAGATACTGTAGAAACGCAGCAGGAGTAGCTAGTGAATCACCATCAGTTTTGTATGCACTAACAGGGATGTTCAGAAAGTGCTGGACATGTTTGCTCAGCCAATTTCCAAACAATCTGAAATGATATTGCTTTCACATAGTTTGGCAGAAACAGCCATTTGCCTGTGCAGATGTCATGTAATCGACTCTTCTGGGGTTTTATGGAATGAAGAGTGTGAACATGACTTTGGTTCTTTCTTTATTTTCAAGGAAGGAAATAAATTTTAGGTTATTAAGACTGTATAGAGGTCTCTCTCCAAAGCAAAGCCATTGGTATTTGAAGTGATAAGTAAAAACATCCCTTTTGAACAATCAAAAAAGTTCCAAGAATTCTATATACGTCTCATCTGACACAGGTAGAAGAATATCCACTTGAATATTCACTGCATTGTTTGCAGTAGAAGAATATCCACTGACTTTTGTAGGATTTGAACTAATTCTTACATTCATTACAGTGTAAATAGCAATAATTTCATACATCAGGACCCTATACATTTTCAGTGACCTATGAAATTTATATTGGCAATGGAAACTAAAAAACTGGATAGCAAAGAATATGCCAATCAGTGCCAGTTTGTTGGAATGCCAGACAGATATGGGCCAGTCTGGACTTATCATCTAAATACCTATAAATATGCATGAATGCAAATATGTTTTAATATATATTTATGCATTGACTACATAAACACATACGTGAATGTATGTATTTGAATACATAAATATTAATTTCTATGAAAGCAGATGTTTGTGTGGAGACAAAATATATTGAAAGGGAAAGCGAAGTAGCCTGCATGCTGTATGGAATTAAGTAGAACCTAGGAAAAACAAACCTGGTATGTACAGGGAAAAAATAAAAAGGAGAAATGGTGCTGTGAGTACACTAAAAACAAAAAAAAAATCATATAAACTGATTAAAAAAGAAAATTAAGGGTTTGGAAGGGAAGACAGGCCCAATTCAAATAATTTGGTTCTTTTATTGAAACCCAGAGCAACTCCCTTATGTTTGGCTAAGAATAAAATTGAATGCTTTAATCACAGTTTAAGCCATTAATGGAAACAATCTCTTTGGGTTTTGTTTTTTTTTAAAGAAAAGATGGTAGAGGCAAAATTACTAGAATATCGAGTCACATATTGGAATGAATCTCTAGGAGGTTTGGTTCTCATTAGCCCTGGAAACTAAACAGACAGAGTGGACTTGCTGACTTACAGTTTAGCCCCTTTCTGGCCAAAAGTCCTCTACTGTGAAGAGCAGAGTGTGCGCCGAGGTCAGGAGCCAACAATACCCTTCTCTGCAAGGACAGGTAAGACGCAGAGCGCATTTAACTGAGCAAGACTCTCCGTCACAGCCTCATACAGAGCTGTTTCCTTTCTCTGCAGAGGAGCCAAATAGTGCTGGAAAGCATGACTGAGAAGATAACCCAAGGCTGCATGCTGACTCGATGCGTGGCACACCGACAGACTACCAGGTCTTCCCTTAAAGATGTGCTGCTCTACCTTCTTGTGTTTCTTAAAATATCTGTACATGGCTAAAGAATCATAGCAGATAATGTATTAATCACACACACTCGCATGCCTTACACATGCTGTCAGTATAGGCTGGGACTATTTGCTGCCCCTTGCATACCGGTGAAAATCAGCTGTGACCTGCCAAGCAAATGCTGACATCCTAAAGTTTGGCAAACCAAAAATCTGACCCAGTTCTTTCATCTGACATTAGTAAGAGCTTGATTTAGCTCTCGTTTAACACGCTCAAATATTACCTTTTTTAAAATATTATGCACATCAGTCAAAGAACAGCAAAGCTTAAAAGGGTATCCTTTCAGAAATTTAGGAAATATTTTAAGGGTTAAAAATACATTTTAAATAATCTCTCAGACATCCCCTTGGCTGTTATTATAAGCACAGTGTCCCACAACAGTAACTACTGCACGTACTTAAAAGAGTGAGACACACTTGAAACACTTCAAGAGATGATTAATTTTGCTCATATTTGTAACATATCTCTTTGCAACTTTGACATTTCAAAAGATCAGATGGAAGGTGTTTATTGTTTAGTGTGTCTTGTTAAGTGGATTAAAACATGGAAAAAAGGCTTAAGTCTTTTCATGTAGCATAGATTCAGTTCAGACTGGTTTAGAACCTATACACTTTAATTTACTACACATACAGAAAAAATACATATGTTTATAGAGAAACAAAACTTTCTGTCACTGAAAAGCCTGCCAGAAACAAGTCAGTTCAGGCAAAGATACATGTGCATACTTTGCCTAGGAGAAATATTCTTGTCACATAAAAAATCCCACCATTAATCAAAAATCACATTATAGCTTTTGGAATGAAGTTTCCTTTACTACTCTTTGATAATAAGCCTAAGATAAGATAAAATTGGTAATTGTACCTTCTCTTCTGATAGAAGATAATACTAAAGTGGTATAGAAATTTGAGTTACAGGAATATATTCACCCTGCTAATAGGCTTCCATTATATAGTCTTTACTGATTTATTCATTATACATTTTCTCCAGATATAGAAAAATTTAATTGAAAGTTACTTATTACATCGTTACAAGATGTTAACTAGAAAGTTTTCTTTAATCAAATGCTCATTAATGCTAGGAGAGCTAATTTATTTCAATAGTGCATTTATCAGGAGCAAAACTAACACAGGCATTATCAACAATAGCTTTACAGTGTTGTTTATCATGTGAACATTTTCAGGAACTAAACATATGCCGTAGCTCGCTGGGATAGCATAATACTTTATTTATATTTATTACTTTCTATCCAAAGTTTTAATGACATACAAAATGCAAGCAAGGTAACTAATATGGTGACTAATCAAAGGAACGACGTTACCAAGGATGGTAAGAGTTTGTAAAGTTGGATTGTGGCGTGCGTGTTCCACAGAAGAAGGCAGAAGACAAGCACTCACAGGCTCTGAGGCAGAAAAGTGACTTGGCACCATGTTCTCCAGAAAAGAAAGGAAGAGAGGGAAAAGTATACTGAAAGCTGTAGCTGTATCTAAGCTACTTTGATAGATTTTGCATTCCTTGAAGGTGAGTTTTTATACATCTCAGGTATTACTGTGTCTCCTAGCAATAACATCACCTTGGGACAACCAGGACTATTCTTCCATCTGGACCGGCATCTCATTTTCTTAGGTCCTATGCAAATGGAAAACAAAAGGAAATCTTTTTCCCTGAAGAGGCATAGGACAAGACACAGAGATACTCACAGGCAGACATGCTAAAGCAAAGGAAAATTTCCAGGCAGGTAAAGGCATTAGCGCTCACAGCAGAGATCCCAATCTTGAAGCACATTTTTAATGAGTTTTATCTTTTAACTGGATATCCAATTTATCAAAAATCTTGTAGGACAGTCCTGTTGCACACTGGATTTCATTCTCTGCAGCCAGTCTTGTCCACCGCTTGATGGTTCCCACTGCTGCCACTGAGCATCTGAAGAAGGTAAGTAAAGATCTGCACTTTAGTGTAGTTGCTATGGACTGACAGAAACAGCCTATCTCCAGGGTAGATCTGGGCACTCTCCTTGAGTTTTTAAGATGTTTGCAAATGTTTCCTGTGTTTAACAATAACCATGACTACTCTGTAAGCATCTCTCTTATTTCTGATGGCACACTGCTCAAGAACTGCAGAAAACTGAATCATTAGGTACATTCATAAACTCTGTTGCTGGCAGAACTTAAATCTGACTCAGGCTCAGCTCTCAGTATTTGTTTCCACAGTAAATGTAGTGAAAAACACAGAACCATGGAGCAGCTGGGAGCAGCTACTGGAAGAAGTCAGGAGAAATACCATGGCCAATTAAGGCACATAAATAAATGAGAAAAATGATCACTGTAAGCTCATAGATATTGGCCTGCACATTAAATTAAAACAGAGGTAAACCTCATGCCCTTTGTTACTTTATATAAACCTTGAGATGAAGATTCTGCTGCCCTTTCATCTCTATTAGCTACTCCCAGACTGTGAAAGCAGTGATTTGAAACATCTATGTGATAAAATGATATGGACACGTTCATTTAAACCTCCAGGTAATATGCTATGGCCGATGAAGTAGTCATTCTGGGTCACTTTCAGTTTGAGTTTTAGCTGAGTGGATGTTCATTGATGGTGCAAAAGTCCCATGCAAACCTGACAGAGTGGTCTCTCACTAACTCTTGTGCAATCGCTGCGATACCCGGGTGCCTTTCATCACGGCAGCATGGTGCTGTCCCAGCATTAGCCACAGCTGTACAGAGCCATTGCCCTCTGACAACTGCAGTCTTGACCTCTTATTTCTCGGTGTGTTTTACATCATTTCCATGTACGGAAAGGATGGAGATGGGCAGACTAGACGATGACACAGAAATGCAGTATAGAAACCCCAAGCACTGCAGGGTTCAGTAGATGCATTCACCTGACCCCACACCCTCTTCCTAAAGCCACAGAAATGAGAGCGACCTTAGGAAGGGTTTATAAAAACTACATTAACACAAACTGGCTGCTTACTTTGTTTTCCTTAATTTAATGGCTTCTGTCTTGCGATCTTTGTAGCAAACAAACCTGAATGGTGGTTATTTCTGAAGCAGCTCATACTCTGTGTGACTTGGCCTCTAGCCTGGAGCTCTGCACCAGCCCAAAGAATTACATAAGAAAACCACACATGCTGGGTGATGTTACTCAATATCTGCGGAGGGTTATAATCATTTAGAGGAGCCAAATTCAGAATTGATGAGTAAGCACTGCTTAGGAGGCAAAGCCTTGCTCTGAGTTACACCCATCTGAAGCCAGCAAGTGGCTAGCAAGCCATATTTGTAATGGTGCCCCTTCAGAGCAAACATTAGCCCAGGGAAGCTAAGCTGGAATAGTTTCAAACTCTTTCCAACCCTTTAGAGCCAAATTCTTCCTTGCCTTAGACCTCCACTGTTGCCAACAGACATGTTGAGACTGTAAATCAGGCCAGAAGTTGGCCCTTGTTTGGTCCAATTACCCCATAATAAACTCCCTGAGGACTACTGTACTGATGTGTAATTTGCATCCTCTCTCCTCTGAAATGGTATGTTTATGTTTATAGATTGAGTTAGCAGTTCTAAGGGAGGGGAAAGTCTGCCTGAGTCATTTACAAATGGGAAAATCCATATATTTGAAACTTGGTATGAAATATTTGCTTTTGGGCTGCAACCTTGTATACTAAGCTGCTCTCTGGAGTAAACATTTACAACCAAGTTGCCACAAGTTCTAAGTATATGTGATTTTTCTGAGTGGAAACACTGACACATAAGGGCGCGACTTTCTCCCTGTAAAACACCGAGTTAATTGTAGGGTTTGCAAACATTATCAAGTATAATCTTGAAATTAATTTTTAAATGTTCAGTAATGATTTTTAACCATGTCTCGAGCAGCTGGTTTTGTGTCTGATTCCCAAGTTCTCAAACAGACAACTGTTTTCCCTTTAGTGACTTTGTCAGGCTTAACTTGGGATTAATTTGACTGCAGGTGTCAGATAAGCACAGTATTTTAGCAGCACTACCGAGAACCTTATGTGGACAAAATGCAGAAGCATGAAGGCATGTTGGTCAAAACTTTGAAAGATTGATGGAAGTGAGTTATGCTGTTTAAATATCTTTGTCCGGAAAAGCTAAACTTACACGTGGGTTTCAAGGAATGCTGCAGCAATTATTCTGCCGTGTTCCCTATTAACATAGGTAACTGGTCAGACTTTTTTAATAGCAATTTCTCTGTCAACATAAAAACCAGCAAGCAACCTTCATAAATCATGCTGTGACAGCTAGCGTGGTTGGCCAGTGCTAAACACAACTGGACTCTTCTTTTTAAGCCTTTGCTTCATAGGTCGCCTGCGTCAGCAGTGCTCTTCAACAAACATCTGCAGTTCATCTCATCGTTTGAAGAAATATATGAGTTTCTCCATTGGTGTGGTTTTTTCAGCTTTAGCTTCTTGATTTGTTTGAACACCATCTGCTACATATAAAATTCAGAGAATTTGTGAAATGTGCATGCGGTGAGAAAATTTTAATTGTATTAAACTTTCTGTTTTGATCAAGATAACTTATTTTATTCATCATCTCCTGCTATGGTAAGTAAAGCAAATAGACATGGCTAATGTACTATCGTTTTCTCTCTGAGGTTCCCCATCTCTATAATACACTAATAGTTCAGGTACAAAACCAGTTTATTCCTTGCAGCGTTTAAGAAGTAATTTAATATTGTTTGATTTACACATTCAAAAATAGCTTAGCAGCAGTAATCTCTTTTACGGAAGATTTGCTCTCATCTTATCACTCTGAACCTATGTGTGTAATATTTGCATCAAAGCAAACAAAAAAACCCCAGCTGTTCCTGGAATTAGTCATAGGAAGACAAATACCTTGGTAAACTCCAGCTCTTTGCCTGGCTGAGCTGAATGTCTGTCATGGCATGAGATTGCCACAGGGTGGTAGAAGTACTGCGGTTCCACATCCACACCAGCACGGGGAGAGGGGGAGAAAAACTTTTGAAAGAACGAAGGGAGAATGACTTTCCAGTTAGTCTAAACAGAGGTATCAAAAATAAGGTTTAGCTCATGGTAAATCCAGATGGTTAAACATTTGACCCATATCTAATCCCTCTGCCAAGCGTGCACCACCACCATCACTGCTGTCATAATACAGCCCAGGCAGTTAAAATCGCTTCGGTTCCAAGAAGCAGCACACGTTTTGGGGAAAATTAGATTTTGAAGCATGTTGCAGAAATAGAAAACACGGCCTTGACAACATGTTATGACTCCGGCTTTGAGAGGAACAATGTTATATAGACTAAAAGAATTCCTCGGGACTGTGGCTTGCTGCTGTTCTCTGCATTTTGTTATGATAATATCATTAAAAAAAAACATGGAGCAGCACTTTGATCTTAAAAGAGTATTTAGCTGACAGCTATTTATTGTACTTAATCATTTAATAACAGGGTGGGGGCTTTGTTCACAAGAGGAGAAAAGAATCAGAAATTGAAATTCTGCCTCTCTTGTAAGTACTATGCACTGTACTGATGAGCCCTATAACGTATTGATTATTGGTGGTGAAATATGAAGGGGAAGGGTCAAGTGACACGTACGAGTATCAATGATTTGTGGCGAATACTTTAATGCTGCTGATGTTCAGATTTAGCTTCAAGGGAGTTGAAGCACAGAGGACTGCTTATTTATATTAGAGAGACTATCAGACACCTTGAAGACAAAAATAATAAGATATTAAAGTGGTAAACATAGCATGTGTTTTATAGAAATATAATATATAACTTACAAATATCTTGATGTTTTATGTTCAGATGAATGTAGTTATGACTGACTAATAGATGGGGATGTGAGACGAGTATCAAGCTCAAGACCTTCAGGGTATGAAACAAACCACACATTTAAAAACGGGCAAGGTTTATGTAGTATAATATCATGTTTTAAACAGTTCATAAAAGAAGCGAAGTGACAACAGAACAGTGTGGATGATATAAAATAATGTAAACCTTCCTTCAAATATCAAGCAATTTTTTTCCTGCCTCGACTCACTTTCCACAATAGAGTGAGTGAAAAATCCATAGAGAATAAAACCAGTGATCCCTTTGAGCAAGGATACAAATTTACCTAGATATGTCAACCACACAGATTTATGGGACAAGGAGTTTTTCACCCTGAAGAAAGAAGCTTTCTTGTCAGTCATCTATAAAAAAAAAAAAAAAAGCTGAAAATAAAACTCTCAGGGTTGTTTTTATGTTTTAGGAATTGCAAGAAATTTCTGCTAGGGGTTGTTGAGGTTTTTTTGTGGCTTTTTTTCTTTAAGCTTTCTCACAGCCATGGAATAGTTCTCTTCATGGATGTATAAGAAACACTTGTGTTGCGCTGCTATTAACGGTATGATTTGTTAGTGTACTTTTATGTATGGAGTGTCTGCATCTGGTAAGGTCTACAACTGTACCTCTTTGACAGTGCCAGATGTTGTGAAGATAAAATACCTCCTGTGTGAGGAACTGCTGGAATCAGGCTCCATGATAGGTGTTCTTAGTACAGTTTAAAAAGGCATCTGTCTTAAACTAATTTCAACATCTTACTTTTCTATTTATTGTTTTGTCAGATCGTTTTTGTTACTGGGGAAATATTTTAGTGCCCCTAGTAACTTGGTTTTAAACTTGCAGCTTCAGCTTCTCCCAAGTCTTTTTTTTTAATTCTGAAAACAATGCCCTAATGAAAGGGAGAAAAGGGAGAAAAAGAAGAAAAAGTTCGTTGTGGGACTCAACTGAGGTTAATTGGATTGGCTCAATCAAGGGAAAAAAAAGATGGTCAGTGAGTATTTTTATACCAGGTTAGCCATGAAACAGCATGCTAAACACTGAGTCCTATTTTAACCAAGATTTGTTCAAAACATTGTGGTGGAGAGACAAGAGAGCTGACAAAAGGCAGGAGAAGAGCCCTGCTTTGCTATTATACCCCATAACTCACTGCATTGTCGATCTCTTAAAATAGTAATGATACTTGACCCTTATTAGTATTTCTGGGCAATATATGAGCTTGAGTTTCCTTGGGTGAAAGCTAATGCCTTAGACCACCCTTTAGACCACCATTCTATCTAGTTATAGAACATATTAATGTTATTCTTGGGTCATTTAACTTACTCTCAGTGAAGAGTGGAGAATGGTGCTAAGCTGTAAATCAACTCTGTCCTGCAATGGATTCATGCCATAACAGATCATCTCAAAAATTCCAGCCTTGCCTGACCATGGTAAAGAGATTATGGTATGTAAAAATTCTGCTAAACATCACTTGTTTCATTTTTGTACTTCTCTCATTACCTGTCTAGCAAGGAAAGGTTAAGACCCGTTATGGTGGACAGTGCATTGAAAAGGAATATTGCTATAATAAAACCCCCAAGGCTAAAACTTTTACCATATGTGGTGAAACTCTCCCTCCTTTCTAAAGGTGAGCTGCTGCTGCGAGGAAATTATTAAACAAGGCCATTGATACCGTGCATAAAAATTATTTTTTTAATCCTCAGGGAGAAAAAAATGAGTTCATAAATGTATTGTGCTTAAAAGGTATCCTCTAAGTGCCAGTATTCACACCCCAAATGACAGTCTGAAACGCTGAGTGGCATTAGTCCATTTAACTAAATCCTGATTGCTCGAAATGAATTCATTTAAAAAGCAAATGTAATACTCCCTCAGCAAATGTTTCACTAACTGTTCCTCAAAATCATAAATATTTCTTCCACACTGTTCTGGCAAACCAATAATGTTTACCTTTAGCTTCCTAGGAAAGATTTACAGATAAGTCCCTGGTCTGTTTTGCACATGTGCCTTGGTGAATTTAACAGTAATATATACTGTCATCACGGTTGTCTTCAAATCTTTGAAATCACTTTTGCCTTTTACAATACATATTTAATTGAATGTCTAGCTAGTAGATATGTATATGTATCTTGCATTTGTGGGTGGGCATGTGTGTGCCTAATACATATATTTAGCACTTTAAAATGGTACAATGAGTGATTGAGAAATGCCTGAGAGATATTTTATACATGCACATACAGTTTGTAAGTGCGTAATCTCCTGAAACACTCAGAGACAGAGAGGGAAGTGGAGAGACATCTGCAAATTAACAAATCATCTATCTTTGAGGTCATTCATGAATTAGTTTTGCAGAATAAGGTAGAACAAAAGCATAATTCTGACAAGCATTTGTTCTGGCTATTTATCACATAAAATTGTGTAACAATATTAGACACAGGAATTTTTGCTCAGCTTATTCCTTATAGTGTTACCATGATTTCACAACTTGGTGCAGATGTTTCATGCTGAATAACGTCCTTGATTGACATTTGTGCTCTCACTGTCGAACTTTTAAGTAGCTGTGATGCATATATTCCATAGGATCACCATGGGGGGAACGAGGGGAAGGTAAATAAAAAAAAAAAACTGTTTTTAAAAAAGAAACTTTAAAAATCTGTTCCACTCATTGCTAAGTGGAGGACTGTCCACATTTCATTTGCTATTTTTTAATAGCTACTTGTAATTTAAATTATTGCTTAGCTACACGGGCTTTTGATAAAACCTGAATGTTCTTGGGATTTAGTCGTTGGAAGTGTAAGCGGTTTCCCGCTGCAATGAGGACGACATGTCCCTCAGTTGATATATATACTAAAATTTATTTCACATTGTACATTTATTGCTAATTTTATTGCTTGAATGGAGCAAGTGGCTATATTTGTACCACAAAAGGTTATTGTTGTTAAATTAATTGAACTGTTTCAAAGTTCCTTTTTCTCTGTTAATTATTTAAAAACAAAATCAAAAGCCTTAAAAGAGCAATTTACTTCTGAATTAAGGCTCGAGACAATTTTATGTTAAGTAAAATACAAATTAGTCTGCTATTACAAATGAACGTTGTTCAAAAAAATCATACAATCAGTATATTGATTCCCTCTACGCATATTTTTCATTTATTGATATTCTAAGATTATGCTTGAGCCTGCAGCAAAAAAAAAAAAAAGAGAGAGAGAAAGAGAAAAATTGAGACCGTGTACAAGTAGGGAATCTTAGCTGAGTTTTACCCTGGCAAAATATTATTTTCAAGTGTGATTTAATTTCGAATTAGTCATATTAATGCCAGATTTTTAATTCATTTATTTTCATGCTTGAAGCGGTATTATATTCTTATTTATATGCCTTTAGACAATAGCCAAAGAATTTTTAAGAATTTATACTAAATTCTATGTAGAATATAGGGAAAGATAGCTACTGAAAACGTCAATATAAACATTTTAATCAAATTAACAATTTTTTTCATTCATAAGATGTGCTAGATGTCTGTGAATAACTTTCAGCACAAAACTGCAGAAAGCTTTGAACAAGTTTGTCAAAGAACAAGTTCCCTGCTGTCGTAACTCCACTGAAATCAGTAGAATTATTTCAGTGGAGAATATGATTCTTCTTTATTGCGTGCTTTTTCCAAATGTGCTATAGCGTTATGCATTCCCTTCAGTTCCTTATGCATACAAAATAGATTGCAGAAATATATTTAACTCTGTTGTTAAAAAAAAGGGGATGAGGAGAAGAAAAGAAAAATCTTATTTCTACAATTTTCTGAGATTTGGAGGCCAGTCCACATAAGAAAAAATCCCCAGGAGGCTCAGTTCATATTCACTCTTAGCCCTGTGCATCGAATACACCCTTTAGTCTTAGATTAAGGAATTAAAGCCCTGCAAATGAATTTCACATCCAAAATCATTCAATTTGTCCCCTTTGTCTTCTAGAATCATAAGCATATGGGACCATACCAAGTATAGCAAAAATAGCTGCTGCTATAATCATAATTAGTACCTATTAGCCCTTCCTAGGTGCAAAACCCTAGTGATGAGAGCACAGCATGAGAACTTAGATAGAAGAGGATTTGAAATCTCTGTAGTACAGGACTGTTACTGCTGCCCTTGCAGGTTCACCAAACACACAGTGAGTGAGAAGGAATTGCTGGGCTTGGGAACCGGATCCTACATGCCTTTCCCATACACAGAAAGATGTACAGAATGAGATCTTTTACTTCATTGCGGAGTCATTTCTTCTTGTCTAAATATGCTCTCTATAAAAACCTTCTTATATGTTCCTGAATATTTTAAAATGGTATCATTATCCATCTTTAATAGCTTAGATATTAGAAAGTATGCATCAGGATGCTGGAAAGATTTATTTTTTTTGTCTTGGACATACATGGCATAGCAGCTGTTTTACAAAGGCTGGAACAGTTATTCAGTGAACAAGCTAACATCCAAACTTTCTACTGAATTATTTCGTAGGGCTCGTCTTTGGTGATACATACAGCTTAGCTGCAGATTTCAGCCTCCTTCCCATAATATGTATAAGTTAAACGTAATTACAGATTTAAAGGGTATAGTCAATTAAAAAAAAATTAAAATCTGAAATGCAAATCTGACATGAAGCTTTTCTCCTCAAAAGCATTTTGGAAAATGTCTGCTTTTAGAGCCAGAGTGAAAAAATATGTGTATTTACATTAGCGACCCGCAAGTCGCATTTTTTAAAGCAAAGATACTAAATTGTGCATGAAAAATCATCATGGACTCATATTTCTGTATGGGAAAATTGTGCTTGTTTACATAGGCAGCTTGGTATCAAGTGTGATTCACTTTGGCAGCACGTGTGCTGCCTGAACAACAGCAACAGAAGCTTGTTTAGATGGGACTGTTTGCATGATCAGGCGCTGAGCAGAGGTAGTGAATTAGATCGCAGCCTAACGGCATCGTGCAGATCAGCAACAGAGCACAAGCCTTGTGCAAGGGGCAGCGCTCATTTGGTCCCTACAAACACAGGTCCCAGAAGCCCCCAAATGCGGGGGCACACGGACCCCATCCCCCCCTGCACAAGTCACACTGTGTCACACAGGACAGCACTGACACCGAACCGGGACCTTCCAGCTCCCTCTCCACCCAGATGGGTTGCAGCCACCGTGTATCAAAACAAAATCACATCTTCCTGCCCAGGCTCAAGCGTTTGACCACCGCAAGTAGTTCTCAAAGATCCGAGGCTGTCATTCTGCTCAGGGCTTTAAGTTATCCCTATTGACTTCAAGCATAAAATCAGGTGAGAGCCAGAGACGGCTCAGGAAAGTAAAGTCACGTGCAATAAGTAGAGTATAGATGTCATAACCTACGTGTGAAGGAAAAGGGAACGAGGTTATGATCATTGTCTGAGGAGATTTGTTCAAACAATGTAATAGAAAGATGCCCCCTTTAAATAAACATTAAACTTTTGCTAAAGGGTTACAATTTACAGCTCCAGCGTGATCTTTTGAGATGCTGTGAATACATTTAATATGAAGATGTCTGTACAGCCTCCCAAACGCAAGGCATATCTTGCACCACAAGTTCTGCAATGACTTTTTTTTTAATCAATAGCTCATAAGTATTCATTGAAAGATATGTTGGTATTCTACCCACAAAACCTACAGGAGAATCTCAACAACCATATTAAAACCAACATTTACCTTTGAGCCTTTGCTTGAAAATGACAAAATAATGGGACTTTTAAAGGAATTTTCAATTTATTACAGGAGAGGTGTTTGGATGTGTGCTATATACACTGCTACCAAATTGTCCCCATAATTAACCCGGTGAAATCTGTTAAGACAGCAAAGAAAAAATGTGATTAGACAGCCAGGTCCATCTCATGCATATGCAAAGGAGGCAACTGAAACTTTACCTCCAAGTTTTCCCTGTGCAAAGAGCTGCCCAGCCCCAACCCTCATCCCCAGCCTGCTTCTCTGCCTCTGCCGCTCACTTTCTATCTGTTATCCAAGGAAGCAGGTTAGCTGATCACCTATTTTCAAACAGAAATATTTGTTAAAGATGCGAGTTTTTCTTTCTGTATGTGGAAATATTTTGGTAACCATTAAAGAAGACACTACCCAAAGCCTAGATATAATTAAAAGATCGGGTATATTTTTAGATACACTGACTGGTCTACATGCCTGAATATGAAAACATGTCATCTTCACTGGGATTTATTTTGCGGTTAAAATAATGCACAACATTGTCTCCAGAGTCATCTCTGTTTAATTTATTGCCTGCAAAATAGATTAATTTCTTTCCCAATTTTTAATAATATATTGCACAAGCCAAAAAAAAAAAAAAAAAGAAAAGTAGAGAGTAGATACTGAAAGGGCAAAATTACTGACATGTTGCGTACAGACCTGGATACCAAGTTCTGAAAGCATGGACAGACTTAGATGACTGTGCTATATTAAACTCAGTAATTCACAATTCATACATATCTCTCAAGATACAAAAGTTATTACGGTGCCTATTTTTTAATAAAAAGATATGAACGTAAATGGAGATGGAAGGCCAAAATTGTTAAAGGAATTATGGGAATCGACCGATCCTTTCTTGGCAGTGTCAGCTGAGTAAGAAAAGTGTCATCCTCCCAAAATGAAATCCTCAAACCTAATATCCAACTACTTGGGGATTTTTTCCCCCCATTGCTAAACTTTGACTCAGTATCCCATGCAAAACAAGCCTCATGAACAAGATGAAAGCCTCATCTTAGACCAACCTAGCCACAGTGAAGAGTCTGCATAAGACCCTTATTTAGTTCCCTGCATCCAGACATATTTAATTACTTAGACAAAACTGACCCTTGTGGGAAGAGGTTGGTGGGAGCAGCCCTGTGACAGCCTTTGGGCTCAGAAGCTCCTCCAGGAGGAAAGCCCAGAGAGTCTGTCCCGCAGGGAGAAGAGGGAATTGAGATCTCCCTTCCCCAGCTGTATACTGGGGCTAGTGAGTAGACCCAACTTGACAAGCCATCCCTTGCTTCTTTATTTCTCTCTTTTCTTTTCTCTCTCAACTCTCTCCAAAAATCTCTGACTAGATAATTCAAAATATTTCTGAAGTCATTGCAAGATAGCCAAAATGCGTTTTTTTGGCTGATGTCCTACTTAAAGTAACGGTTTGCTCTGATCTACTCAAGGCTGCCTAGCACACGTCACTGCGCAGCTCTCCTAGTTTTGAACAAAATAATTTGGAGGTGATTTTCGGTCTTGCACCACACTTTCCCAAGCACCTCCTCCTCCTGGATGCTAAGCTTTCTGCTGCCCAATTCAATTTGGCTGCTGTTATGGATTTTTCTACTGCTTCAGAATATTCTTACTACTAAGAGTCAACTGTGTCCCTCGTAACTTCAAACATCAGAAAAGATCTCTGAAGATGGCTTACATCAACAAATGTGTTCTAGAAATAAGCTCATTTGGCAGCACTGCATCACCAATTAGACCAGGAAATTTTGCCTCAGTTTCATACTGTTTTCCATATGACTGTGTGTGCAGTTCATTGCAAAGGAGCGCCTTCATGCATTGGGTATTTTCCATGTAGCTGCATTGTCCAAATGATTTGTTACCTGAATGATGTATTTCCCCAATGGAATAAAATGAAAATATACAGTACCACAGTAATTGACATTGTCCAGGATTTTGCTGCATTGTCATGTATTATAGCTGTATATTCCTATTCTGTCCATGTAACTTATTCTAATATTGGGGTTTTTAAAAAGGAAGGAAAAAAGAATAGAGGAAAAAATGTTATGTATTAAAGTGATTCCTGATTCTTCCTTTCAGCCCTCAGACCGAGGAGCCTCAGTGCCAGGGTGGACGCTCAGACCAGGTCACTGTGGCAGCAAGTAGGGGCCTGGGGACTTCAAGAGCTGGCTATGAGCTGTGCTGATCTTCCCATGTGGCGAATCTTGGCTCGCTGCACCTGGTGACTACCACCTGCTTTATTTAACTACGTATTAATATAGAAAATTGAAGAAAACAAAATCTTCAGGTGCATTATGGGTCGTGCCTGTGGTTGGTTTGTTTCTTTACAGTTTTTGTCAACTTTGCAGGAAGTTATTACATTTTGATAGATTTTTGGAGTAAGTTTTGATGGGATTAGCAGAAATGTTTTAGTGTGTCTGTGATGCTGGACACAAAATTCAAGCATGGCTCTGGATTTAAACTTTCCCAAAATACTTGATCTAGGCTATTGGTTTGGGTCTGGATCTCATTCAAGACGAATTTGAATCAAGCTCCTCGTTACAGATGACTCCTGCTGAATTTCAGCAGCAGACTTCAATATGTCTGCCCTGGGTCTCCTGAACCAAACTCCACTTGAATCGTGGTTTAATGATGACAAAAGTCCTCTGGTAGCTGATATGTAGCCATCAAATGCTGTTGTCTCTTTGCACAGCATTAGCACAGAAAATCTGACTTCATGGCCATCATGTTGGTGCAACACCTTCTCTTCTTTCGTGTAAAGTGAGGTCTTCTGTTCTCTCCAGGACCTGTGAGACTGTAAAGCTACCTGGAAAGCTCTGGGCATCTACAAAATTAATGCGAATTTTCCTTCATTTTATTAATTCCAACCTCTTTTTAAAACAGAATCTTGGGAACTCTTTTTTTTCTGAGTGAGAAAAACCCTCTCAAATCTGCATTTCAGCTCCCTACCTGAAATGGCTGCTGCCTGATGTGTCAATTGCTCTGTGTTTTGTTTGTGGGGTTTTTAAGCTGTCTACTAAAAGCTGGACACGGGTGCCTGACCTCGTGTGCATCATGGAAGAGTCATCACCGGGGAACGACACCCCGTGCCTGGCACAGGCTCAGACCAGCAGTACAGAAGCAAATCTCTCCATTAGAACATTAGCTGCCCTATGAGTCAGGTCGTCAAGCCAGCAGCCTCTTCCCATAATTGTTTGCCTCTGTAATTAATGAAAGATGGACTGGCAAATAATCCCCACACTCCCAAGTCTTCGTGGCATTCAGCATCCAGAGCTCGCAACTCTTCTCCACCAGCTCCCTAATAAATACCATCCATAGGAGTTTTGTGTGTAATTTCTGTGTAGACTCAGCTCAGGCTGTACTTGTAATACAGTTTCCAGCTGTTCGGCTCCAATTTGTGAGACGAGCAAAAACTATTTATGAAGCTTCAGCAGCAGTTTATAAATAGTCACATGATAAACAGCGGGTTGTGTTGTGTGTAAGAAAATTCAGCAGAGACGTCGCCACGGAGTATATCATTGCTTATTAGGAGCTAAAAGAGGCCTCAAAAATGTTTCCCAGCGTGGCAGCTTTCTGCAGATTGGTACCCTCCAGCGCAGGCAGAACCACAGCGGATGCCCCTGCTGGGCTTCCCAGCACCTGGGGTGGGACCAGGGCTGGTGCGGGATGCAGAGCAAGGAGGAAAACCCCCATTCTGCTATCATGAGATGCAAGTTACTGTGGCCACACAGGGTGCTCCAGCGTGCCTGCAGAGGATCCCCATGCCCTTACCACCCAGTCCCACCCCTGGACCTGGAGGGGCCACCTCCATCCTGGTCCACTTGAGGAGGACGCAGACCACAACACGCTGAGCTTGTCCTGAAGCCACCGATGTTTCCTTTCTCCACAGCACCAGCTGTGTAAGGAACACTGAATTTAGACCACAAAATCTTTTTATTTTTTTTGCATAGGCCGACAACCAGACATCATCTGGGAACAATGAGAGCTGTCAGGACTGGGGAAGGGAGTCGGCCAAACTGTGAGCATGTGCTCCAGAACCCATCAAAAGAAAGGGAGAACTCCCCAAGAAAATTTTACCCTGAAAAAACACAAACTTCATCAGCTGAAAATGAATGCTCAGTCTATTGAGATGTGCCCTGTTCCCAGAGAGCAGCATAGCAGGGACAGGTGACCTATTTTCCTTGGAGAGGGAGAAGTTGTTCTCTATTGATCCCACCCTTCCTCTACCAGTTTACATATTAGATTCTACAGCCTGTGAAGGAATCAGACGGTAATGGAGTGAATCATTCACAAGGAATAAATGATCTGACTAATTTAGCTTGGGTTTCTGCTTGCGGCTCTTCCATAAACAGATCACCATTTCACACTATTTATTAATTATTCATGTTTACCTTGCAGTTTTGGGGTATTTTTTTTTAATTTTGATTTTTCACTGCTGTAAGTTAGCAAAAAAAAGTTATTAACTTGGTTATGACCAGACAGATGAGTTGCATAATGCTGTCCTTAACCCCAGACTGGGTGAGTCCACGATGGCCATTGCAGGTATTTGCATCAATAAACAAAATGAAAAATCAAGTTTTGTAAACTGCTAAAGCAATAGACTCCAAAATTCAGTTTCTACAGAAACACATGTCCTTCAGGCAAGAGCATCCCAACATTTCCATAACACAGACACAGTGCCAGCACAACTGTAAGAAAACCATAAGAGTGT
Source organism: Cuculus canorus (assembly GCF_017976375.1). Lineage (NCBI taxonomy): Eukaryota > Metazoa > Chordata > Aves > Cuculiformes > Cuculidae > Cuculus > Cuculus canorus. The sequence continues at coordinate 10,131,498 of NC_071406.1, forward strand.
CAAGATTAATGTAATCTAATCATTTTTTTGCTGCACATGTGGGTTTTAAAGCCAGAAGGAACTATTAGATCACCAGGACACAAAATTTCATCCAGTCTTTCCTGTGTTTATCTTGATGACTTGTATATATCCAAAGCATATTTAAGTCAACCTAGAGCCTATTCTGGCTAGCGACCATCTCAATGAGCAGCATATGTGGGGTGATGTCACCTAGAGGATCACTTGGCTTTAGCTCTTGCTAAAAGGATGGTAAAAAGACCAGAGAAAACTCCGGTGTTGGATTCAGACAAGGTCTGTAGGATTCAGATCCCATGGTCAACATTGGACCAGATTTTGGAAGCTGTGTGGGTGAGCTGCAGCACATTTCTACCGGCATGGATGGAGGGTGCAGAGTGGAGAGAACCATAGGGCTCAGGGCTGTGCTGGAGGTTGTCTTCTCTCTCTGAAGATGCCTCTTCACCCAGCAGAGCAAACCAGTGGAGCAAAAACCCTGGTGGCTTCAGACCTCAATACCTGCTCATATTTATTTCAGCTTGTGTGTATATGTTTATGTTTCTTTTTCTTGCTGTACTTGAGAGCATATCCTTTCATGAAGATCTGACATACACAAAAGAACAAGCCAAAAAACAAACAGGCAGCAAACACCACCCGTACTAAAGCACCACCTGCAGTACAAAAATATCAGACAACTCCCACACACGTCTTCCCTCATTCACCACATCAGTGGGGAGGCTCAATGGCAGAGCACAGTGCTCTGTCCGTTAGCAAGCCCCGACATTCAGGCATCAGGGAGAGAAAATTCCCAACTCCAAAGAAAACGGGCAAAACCTCACAACTTTGCACCGCAGGAGCTCCAGCTTGAGTGCTTCCCAAGCAATCTCTGCAAAGAGGGCTAAGAAGAGAAAGAGTACCCTGCCATGCCAGATCTCAAACTAAGCAGTATTGATGAGTCAAATTTTACGTGTAAGATAATTGCAAGCTGATGCAAGCTGCAACAAAGTGGTGCAATGCTTCTTTGCGTGAGGAGCTGCACAAGACACACGCACCCTCCTGCACAGCCATCACTCACTGAACAAGTGAAGCCCCTCCTGAAAGCTCTCTATTTCCTCACTGATCTGGGCTCAGAATATGACTGCTGTGAGAAACGGCTGCAAGATTCAGTTTGGTCAGAGACTGGGCTCCTCCTGAATAATTCTAGGAACACTCAGAAGCAGGCGTGATCTGTCCTCCTCTCTCCTCAAACTACCAACAAATTAAGTGTCCAATGTACTCCCTTGGCCAAGACATTTAATATTGTTACAGCAAGGCCATCCAGGCCTCTGAGGAATCCCTTCTTCCAAGACTTCATCGTAGTCCATAGATCAAGGTTTCTATCCTACTGCTGACATTTCCCATCTAAATGTCAATCAGGGCTCAAGGACACCCTTTGGATAGAAGCAAATGCTTATGACAAAGACAGAAGAGGAGATTAAAAGCTATTCTAATTTACACTGCTAATTGCAGCAGCATTTTAGATGAAGTAATGGAAACCATATGAGCTGTGCCACCTACAGTGTGACCAGCCACCACTGCCCTGGGGGCAGAATCTGAGGGTGCAAACATGGATATTTTGGAATATTATCATGTCATTTGTCCTGGGCTGAAATGAGAGGGATTTTTCCCCAGATTATGCCTTAGCCTGAAGGAAAAAAGATTACTTACTCCAGAAGGAGATCATATGTATGTGAATGCATATATATATATATATATATATATATAAATGAAATGAATCCCAAACAACTCTTCGGCTTTTCAGTTAGATCTTTTCTTAATTCCCAACTGTCTTGTGCAGACAAGCCCTGAGAGTAAACCTGACAAATTCCAGAGGTGAAACCCCATTCCTGACTCAGCCTTTATTACATCATTTAACTAATTACTTCACCTGGTTGCTTTTCTGTTCCTCCAGTTTCAATCACTTGCAATGTGCTATTTAACCACCCTTTATCTTTTCCTATTTAAATGCCGGTAAGGTGGGTTTTCTTCTGAACAAATTTATGCACTTCTTTACTTGTTTTCCCCATTCCATTTTAACTTTTCCCTCTGTTGTTTCTGGGAACCATCCTATTAAGGGAAAATAAATGACAAACAGTGCACAGAACCAGATGTGTGCCTTCAACACTGAGGGAATGGGTAGGTATATGAACAAGACAGCACTGCGGCGCACCAGCCAGCCGCAGGAATAGCCCAGCTACATGCTCTTATTCCTTAATAAGTACTAGGTTACCAAAAGCAGCTTAGACTCCAAAGAAAGGAGTAGGTTTAAGATAAATACAGGATTCATCTAACTTATGACTTGTTTCTCTCTCTGTTTTCTCAGAACACCAACAAGAAGGAAAAAAGAGGGGGAAATCCTGAAGATTCCAAATTAAAATATATTTTTTAAGATTTTTTTCATCATACTTTAATTTTTCATCTTTTTACTTTGGAGGAAGCAGCTGAAAATTGTTATGCAACTGTTTAGCCATGTCTAATTTACTGGTACATTAGAAAGACTTTCAGTCTAATACTCTTGAGTCTATTGTAAATACTCAAACATTCCAGTCAAGCAGACTGATAAAAACAATTTAACGGGGCTATTGGCAAGAGTGATCTCAGATTTGCTAAAAGTCATGTCTATGTTCATGCATGCAAAGCAGCACATTTTCTCTTCCCAGTGTGATTGACTGGTAAAAATCTTAATGCAAAATAAACCTACTGACATACACTGAGAGTGAGAATCTTGTTCTTGGTTGAGTCTTGTAGGTGCAATGAGGGTCTAAAAAGTCTGAAGACATTTTTTAAGTGCTCTCACAAGTTTTTCTTATGACATAATTGAAAAAGGGGTCAGACACAATTACAAAATTAATGCTTCAAAGCATCTTTAGCAATTTTGTAAGATATAAGTAAGCTCGGATTTTAGGGTGCTTTATGGTGGAAATAAAATGCTGTGTTATATCGGGTATGCTGGAAATGAATGAAAGCTGAAGGAGTACTTAAGACTACAGCAGATTTTTTAAAAGCTGTATTGAAATGTGTCAGATCAGGTTAGTAGCAAGATTTGAGACATTTGTGGGAGGGAGGGAGGGAGACACACGACTGTCATTTTTCTCTAATAGGTCAATAACACTTCCTATATATTTTCCCTTTGCATACCCTTTTGGTGATACAGAAAGAGTGCTTGTCCTGTGCAGTTTAAATGGAAGCGATGTTTCTGGTAATGTTTCTGTTGATGCCATTGACACGAAATTATTAGAGCTAAAGATCGTAAATTAGTGAGCTGTGTTAGTGAGCTGTATGTAAAGAATACAAAATTTCAGAAAATAATTGCAAAAAGACAAATTCATGAGCATTTCTCCCAAGACCGAGCTGCCTATATGTTCAGGTAAAATATAAGTCACGGGGTTATTTACAATACACCATTCTTTCAAAAACTCCTCATTACTAACACAGGCACCAACTTTCTTAGCAAACTTGGGGGCCATGCAATGTATAGCTCATTATCCCCAGCAGCCATTTCTGCTGCTGTTTCAATTACATGTATTTTGAGCAAGTCTAACTGACACTGACCTGGACACCACTGTTGGAACTGAGCAATTGTCTGTATTGGGTTTCTAGCTTCAGCACTGCTGTAAAAACTTTATTAAGATGACCAGAGTTACACACCTACAGAAGAAAATTAAATTATCCAGTTTACCATTAACATAAATTTAGGATGTCTTGGATATTTGATATTTTGTACTAACCAGATCTCTCTCTCAAAGCTGTCTGTAGTACAATACATCAGAGAATTGCTTTTTGAGTTCAGAGAGAGGACAGATTTCATTACGAATGTCCGGAGATTCAACTTATGGTTTTGCAACATGACTAACTTGGATAAATGAAGGGATTGAAATATAATGTACTTCAGAGTCTATAAACTGTCTGGAAACAAACTCCAAGTGTGGTCAACAATACTACGAAATCTTGCTGGTGACCAAAGTCATCAGGTCGCTTCAGCCACCTCCACCTTCACTTCCATTATCGGGCATTTCACAAGCTGTTATTCACTTCATTTGCGTCCATAAATCTCATCTTGATGGTGAATAGCTTCATTAAAAAAATCATAGCTAGTGTTAGGCCTAAGTGTTAGTTTCTTGTTTTGATACCTGGTCTTGCTGTGTGGGAGGAAAATGACACTGTGTTTGAGAAATGGTCTCGAAGTTTCTGCATTTCATTCAGTCTCTCCATCTTAAACTGATTTTGTTCAAGCCCTACTAAACAAACATTGTTCCTATCAATGTAAGTGCCACTAAACAGGAGATAACAAAGGTGCACTGGATCCTTAGTATTTCAGACATGATACTATAAGCAATTTGGGCATTACAGAAGTTATCAGATGTATCTAATATCCTCTTGCTTATCTTCTCTTGTGCTTGTCTTTATTCCCATGTGTCCCATTTAAGGCTTTCAGTTAATGTGACTCAAGTTCCCTACATCTTTTGCCTCTTCAAATCAGATGGTCAGCACCAGACGGATTCACATGGGACCTCCTGAGGGCTGACTCATTTGTTTCTCCCAGGTCAGTCAACATTCGTGCAGATCTCCCACAACAGGTTTCACAACAGGTTTTCTCTTTATGAAACACATCTTGAAGCAAATGAATAGGCTTACAGAGTGACTGGACACCTCTTCCATTGTGTCCTAATAAAATAGATCACTACTATTTCTTCTTTGATTATAGAATCATAGAATATTCTCAATATATAGCCTTTAGCCAAAAGATCTCCTCTGAACACATTTTGGGGACTTAGGTCTGTATTGCCCAGCACACATCTCCATGATGAACTCCCCCACAGCTCACAGCACAGCCATCCCCTGAACTCACATCTCACCCAGCATCGTGTGGGAAGTACTGGAGATACACAGGCACCATCTCCTGCTGGTGTCAGGAGATGGTGTACCAGGAAGACATGGGGACTGTCTTCTCCATGTCACCAATCAATGCATGCAGCATAGCTGGGTCTGTTCTTACAGCATAAGGATGTGCAAAGAGAGGACCAAGCTCAGTAGTTCTCGCCTTACCAGCTGGCAGGTGGATCTTCCCCACCTTCCTCATCTCCTCATTCATAACACCCATGGCTGGACAAGCTTAGCAGCATCTCAGTTTATGTCAGTTCTCGGTCTCTCACAGTGGTGGGAGCAACATCACTGTTTGATGCCCAAACTGCCCAGAGGATCCAGGGAGCAAAAGCCAACGTATCCTGCACTCTTGCACTACTATCCCATGCCAAATGCAATAAGCTGGCACAATGTTCATGATGAAACATCTGCTGTGACTGCATCCATGTAAATCAGGCTAAAAACACATTTCCAGATCACTCAATAGAGAAGTAAAAAAAGAAATTCAGGCTTTTTTTTTTTTTTCACTGTAAATATACCTAGAAGATAAAAGCCAGGCATTGGCTGTTTAAAAAGAGTAAGCAAGACACTAGACGTTATTGTACCAGGGAGTCTCACAAGTGGGTATAAATTCTCAAACAACCTGGCGCGGTTTATTTTGAAGATTGAAAGCTCCTCTATCTAGAGATCACTCTTCTCTCTTTTCTAAGAGGATTTCTGAAAAAAAACAACCTTGCCAAAAGCAGCTGTCGGCTAATGTAACACACAGCACCACTGTAAGAATGAATCCATGAGCCCTGGCAAAACCACAGTCCTTGTCAGTACTCATGAATGAAACTGTCCCGGGGAATCTGCAGAGCAAGGCTGCGTATTTAGGAAGCTCAAAACAGAGTCAAAACAAAACTGAGTGGAGCAGGAAAAGCAACACAGACATGTCAAAGGGCTGCCCACACGGCTCAACCAGAGGCTGACCTAAAGCCACCGCCACACAATCGCTTGTGAAGCTCACAAAGGAGCCAGATGCTCTTGTCAAAATTATACCTTCCACAAATCAACATGGGAAACCTGCCACCATCCTCACTAAAAAGAGGAGAATTGGTAGCGTTTTCTTGACTAAAATAATATCTTTTCAGTGAATTAGCTGAAGAAAGAACAAGAGATGTTTGCTTTGGACAAGTATATTTCCCAAGCATGTCATCCCCACAAAAGATCTTTCTTTTACCCTACTTTCATGCAACTCTGAAAGCAAATATCTGATGGATATGATCAGGCTGGCTCCACATCTCCAAACAAGGCAAGGGAGCTGGTGGCAAGTGGGATTCTTCCGTTGCTCTGAGCTAATAGATATTAGGAAGAAAAATGCAGTTCTTGTCTTGGCTGGCTTTGAAACGTACTTTTCATTCACAACATGCTTCTTATATCCACAAAGCTCTACAAGGCAGTGAATATCACTGGGCCATTTCAGAGACAAGAGGAAAACATGTTGCCTGAGGTCTCCGCACACATCACAGCACCAGGAATATGTACGACAAACCTGAATCTCAGCCACCAGACCACATTGCCCCAGTCCTTTCCAGTCTTTTCCGTGGCATTTTAAACATTGACCAAAATTTAAGTTAGTAGAAGGCATGCCTGGATCGGTTCATAGTCTCATAGCTTGTCCTGGTTCTTAGATTAATTGTTCTAATTAGCTACTCCACAGGCGTTGACTCTTCATCTCAGACTTGGGGCCAACCATGATTCAGAGAAATAATCAGCTGCGACTTTCTCCGTAAATTTGCCAACCATCTTAATTGTAAACATTGCAGCTCAGCTCCCGGTTCATAACATGGGGAAGCAAATTGGTTTATTGTTATCAGGTGGTTTTCTTCTCCTTTTTTTTTAGTTTTGAAAGAGGGCCATCTTAATAAAGCATGTAAAATCCTGTACATTACAGCATGCAGAACTGCATTTCTGCAACCATGTTGAGTCTATTCAAATCTCAGTATGGGAACAGGAGGAGACATTGCCAACCTTGCCATGGTGTAAATTCGCTTCATCTTCTTGGAGACAGGAAAGTCAAATAAACTCAAAACTGGCCTAGGAAATATATTGGGACAAAAGATTTCAAATAAACTCAGATTTGTACACTGTAAATCACAGCATACGAATGGGGATTTTTGGCACAACAACGTCTCAACTCTTTATATTTTTAATAGCAGTCGCTAAGTACAATATCTCCCATATAGTGTGTGTTTTGTGCATGTATCAACTATAGATTAGATTGCATGAGCAGTGCACCTACCTCATCTCGGTTAATAAAGTGCCTCTAGTTTAACAGATAACTAATGTCAGAGTCATTTTCACAGCTTTGCTACGTGCTCTAACAATCCCTGTCACTCAGTCGTGTTTACGGTCTCTTGTGCTGCTGCAAGGCTGTACCTTGCCTTTCAGTGGCTTTTGCACCTGCCAGAACCTCCGTTAATTCTCTAAATAGGAATAAGGCATAAACTGCCTGGTCCAGAAACAACTACAGGAAATTTAATAATAAACAAAGAGAACTTTGATAATAAACATAGATGATACAAAGAATTACAAAAATGTGAAAGAGCCAAATAAATCATACAAGTCAATTCACCATTACTATTAAAGTATAACTCACATCGGGCTTATTTTTATGGCTCCTTTGTATTCTTGCTGTAGTGTTTTCTTGTGATGGCAATAGAGAAACTAATATTTTAGAAGCTAAATAAATACTAGAATTTGAACTTGAGTAGAAGTGTACTCGAGCTGTCAAATTTGACCTCAGATGGTCATTATCTGCAAATTATGAGCACCTTAAAAAATTAACTCCTAAATTTAGATTGAAATTTAGAGGGCAAGTCTCACATCTTTTCATTCAAGATCTCTGAACTAGTAACCTAATAATTTTAAAGTCTGTCACTGGGGCTCTTATGATTTGGAATTGCCCATTTTCAGTTGATCATTTCATTTTTTTTATTTTTTACTTTTAAAAGTAGAGAAATAGACTTGGAAAGACACTGTGCATGGGTATTTATAAGAACAAAAATATTTCCATCAAGTTCCATACATGTAGGGAAAGATCTCTGTTGATTAAAAACAAATCCAGAAAATTACAGCTGAACAGAAAAGTTTTTCATTTCAAGATCTGTTTCATTTCATTACAGAAAATGCTTTTCGTTTCAAGATCTGTTGATAATTACACAACTGTAGTTCAGTGAGTCTTGTAAGAGAAGGACAAACAAACAATATAACTGTTGGATGGTGAATGGATAGGTAGATAGACCCCTAAAAATGAGAAAGTTATTCCCAACGGAGGTAAATAGGAGCAGATTAGAAATGCAATATTTCAGGATGTTCCTTCCAAATACATTTTTCTAATATTAACTCTGTTCTTCCCAAACATAATCTATCAAATCCTACACAATTTTTTGTTGGAATAAGATCTTCAAAACAACTTGCTCCAGATGAGGTAAAGATATCTGTGCAAAAGCGTTTCACTACATTAGGTTAACTTTTATCCATAGTTCCCATCTATGCTACTTCTGTCATATTTAGTAGTTGGAAATTATTTCTATAGAAAAAATTCCCAAGCAATCCCGTACACATAATGTAGATAGGATGTTACAGGTAGTTTTTTATTTGCATTTTCCTGCTCTGCCCTTTTTTTTTAATCTGCTGTAGCAGTGTCCGTGGACCTGTACAAGTGTGTTTGCATGCATGGCATTGCATGTACCATGTAAGAAGTCCCAAGGCTGGTTGGGAGAGAAGCTGGTGGGGCGGGAGCAGCCCCAGTACCACTGCCTGCTCTCCCATGTGCGGCACTGCTCTCTTCTGCTCCCACAGACGTTATTTACCTACATCCCACACAGTAATGCAAGTTTAAGCATGCTCACAGGCCCTTCCACACGTTCAGTATTAACTTAGCATTTTAGTGATCATTTGGGAGCAGAATTAAGTTTTATATGAGTGTTTCTGTTACATGAAGCCTTATAGCACTTGTGCTGAGTTAAGGGATGTTGCCTATGTAAAGGAAAGATAATTCCACATTAAAAAGACTTTTTTGGAGCATCTTTATTCAGTTACATTTCAGCTGATCTAAATGGCTTCTATCAGCACTGACACTGAGGGGTAAGACTTAGGAATGTAAGTGTAGATAATAGTTTGCCAGGCCAGGATACTGTTTCTCTGCCATGGATTTCAGACAGACTTACTGTACATACTGGTTCTGGCATTTGAAACTCCAGGCTTAGTTGGGGGTTGGGGAGAAGACAGAGGGAAAAAAAGCATTTAATATGAACAAAACATTTTTTGTGAAAGGCAGATTTCTTTTTTTCTTTCCATGCACCCTACAGTCAGCATTTTTTGAGTCTTTACTGATGCTCTCACACAAGCAAAGCGACTCTTGAAAATGCACCATTACAACTTAATATATCCAGTATGTAATTTGCACTTAACAGAAAGATATTTAGGACCATTTGCCTCAGCCATAAGACTTTCAGCTGCACAGTGGGAGGTAGTGCTTCAATGAAACCTTTGTTTTTAATCTTCTGATACAGTCACTAAGGCAGTTGGCTGGCTTTAAAATTACATCAGTCTTCTTTTTAATGTAGGATTTTCAAGCAGTAGTTAGTTTGGGGCATCCACCAAAACATATAATTTCATGAACAGAGCTACCACCATTTTTTCCTCTGTTTTGTAGGAAGCAGTGAAATTGGTGTCTAAAAAAGAAGGAAAATTAAGAAGAAATATGCCTGGCATTCACGCACGTTCCCGGAAACACCATCCCAGCCCGTGTGTACAGTGTGGCGCAGTTCAGTCACATTTACTTTGTTTCCTCCTCTTCCTAAAATTAGATTACGATTCCCCGAGTGAGAACAATCACACTGAAGCCGAACAACCCTGAGTCTGAATTACTTCAAAGCAGCCCCCTGTTTTCAGCGAACATCACCCGTCTGTTGCAGCCCTTCAGAAAGCGCATTTCTCTGCATAGCAAGTTGGGTGGCAGCGGGTCCATAATATAAAACTGTTGCCTAGTGTTCCTCTAAGCTCTGCCCTCCTCTGAAAAAAAAAAAAAAATCCCTCATAATTCAGGCAACAGCTGGAAAGCTTAGCTTAATGGTCTGTGCTTAAATGTGGAAGGTCACAGGGTGCTGATCTAAGAAGCGGAGAAGTCTTGCTCAGCCGACTGTTGACACTTAGTAAACGGAGGAGGAGGGGACTGTGTGTGCATCTGAGAAAGCCATACCCCGGCCGGCGAAGAATAGGAAGCAATTTCTATTCAAGATTTGCAGGGGTCCTGGACCCAGTAGGGAAAAGCAACAAGGCCCTTCACTGCCTCTAAGTTACCTTGTATTATAACAGGATTAAAGTACATTTAGCTTCTCTATTAGCATACTTTAGCCCCATTTAGGCTTACTTGATGTTTCCGATGGCCTTTGATCAGCCTTGCATGGTGCTGGTCAGCTTCAGGACACAGCAGTCAAAAAGCGAGACTGTGAAATTATCCTGATGTTGAATCTCACAGGAGATATTTCTGGCTGTTTTCATTCACTCATCCCCAATATTCGAGTTTCTTTCTCTCTCTCTCTCTCTCTTCCCTTCGCTCCAGAAAGTAATTTACACATTGTTAAAAAAAAAGAGATGGGGAGGGGTGAGAGAAAAAGAGAGATATTAAAAGGAAAAGGTGGCTTAGTGACCAGTAATAATTAGCTCCTTGTTTGAAATCAGTGCTGGCTTGTGTGTCAGTGCTGAAGCATCTATGAAAAATACTATAATTTCTACAGTGTCTGGCTTTTTATTGCTTACATTTGCATATAAATTAAATCCATATTGTAGCTTTAAGGCAAGCTAGGCTTAGAATGCCGTACAGCTCAGGGTGCTATTGTTTTACATCTACTTTCTATACTGTGGTTAAATGAAAAGGGAGGAGAAAGTAAAAGAGGGAGAAAGTCAGCTTTGTAGCATTTTTAATTGCTTTTCTGCCAATTATGGCCAAATTAATATTTAAACTTTGTAGTGCTTTGAGAAATTGTTTACGAGATGCACTTCCTGGTGTTCGGTGCTCCCTGTGCCTACAGCAATATCTATATTGGAATCTTTTGTTGAACAAAATGAAAAATAATTAAAGATAAATTCTCTCTTCTTTTAAAATATTTTACGGAAACAAATGCTGTTAATTGAACTGTAAATATTTCAAATATAGGTGTCATCCCTATTCCCAGCAGCTGCCTGAAAAGCCATGGCTAGACAACATTTTTTCACCTGATCCTGTTTATGTGCATGAAAAGACCTTGTGTTATCTACTTCACTTGATTTTATTTTTGTCTTCCTCCTTTGCTTTACGCCGCCGTCTCTGCTCGACCAACTCAGGCTGCCCTCTCTGAGTTCCCGTTTCAGCGCGGCTCAGAAATCCACAGGCTGCTAACACTAACACATCAGGACAGAGCCTGGGAAGACAAGAGACGTTTGCAAAGATGAGTAACAAGAAGCAAATGGCGCCTCAAAGTCTCCCTTTAAAAATTCTTTAATGAGATACAGTACATTTTTCTTTTCATTCTTTTCTTGGGCTAATGCCTAGTATGTACCAACCACTGGGCCACATTTTTAGGAAACATCTAAATCAAAAGTCAGAAGATTACACAGGGACAGAAGAAAATCTTAAAATGGCAGGAGGCCAGGAAGCCCAGCTAGGCCTACCCACTCCTCCGGTTAACAGTTGTTCTCCATAATATACTGTTTTTTCTCCCCCTTCCTCCATATGCTTCTTGCTCTATTTGAAATCTGGTCAGATCAGTCTCTTCTAGAGCAGCATCTGGTAGCTTATAATATATACCCTCTGGAAAAAAAAAAAAAAAAAGTATTACATTTATACAATGCAAGACCTCACTGGAGCCGTGTCCCTCGTCCTCATATTTGACATTAGCTCTAATAACTGCAGCACTGCTCCCTGCGGTTCCCCCCAGAGCCCTCTGCAGCTCAGCGAGGTCCCCTCTTAATCTTTTCTCTTTGCGAGGGATACAGACCTAGTTTCACTAACCAGTTTGGAGCCTCCAATCTCGAAGTCATTATGGGGCTTTGTTGTACTATTTCCATTTCTGTAATATTCCTTCTGTAATTAGGTAATCAAGACTGTGCATCTTTCCCATGTGGCCTTTGGAGATCAATTTTATTTATCAGCTTATTTACCCCTTATTTTGCATTTTAAAAATTCTGGTTGCAATACTGTCAGCTGGGCACATTGGCTAGTCTTCATAGCTGTCTGCTTGCTATCGTAATTTCCTTTTTTCCATCACCCGTTTGCTTGTTCTGTCTGAATTTTGCAGCTGTTCATACTAATAGGCGATGTTACAAGTGCTCGTGTGCATGGTGTATTTTATTAATAGTCTCCTATGGATGCCAACAGTAGCACGGCATGAGCTGACATGTGGGTGAGGATGTTGTTGGGGCTGGTTTAACATGAGTTCTTCTCGGCAGAGATAGTCCTTGGTCATGGGATTAGATGATACCTCATCTGAAGAAGCTCTACCCCTGTTTGCATGTCAGAATTATGAGGCTAGAGTTCACACACATTGCTGTATATTTGATTTCACACGCAGCACAGGCCTTGCCAGGTCTATATTATCACTATAAATATTCTTCCCAAGGCAGTTGACTCTCACCTGGACTGTGATGTAACAGTAAAAGTCTCACTTCTCATTTCCATCACAATGAAATAATTGTCTTTAACTTATGGATACCCATGTGTACATTCACACATAGAATGTGTAAGAAAGCCCATACACAGTGGGCTTTCTTATCAGCTATAAAACAATGCTCTTAAACCTTTCCTCTCCTCTGCTTTTGAAGCAATACAACTGATAAGTGAGAAAAAGCTTCATTTTTTTCCTCAGCTATCAAAATCTTGTACCTCTCCTCATCTTTTGGTCCTCTGTAGCCTCTGCCCACTTCTGGGTGAGCTTCTTTCCTTCAGAGTGCTTCGGGTGAAGCTCTAGTTTGGTAGTAAACTTCCTCATTACAGAATCAGAATCATAGAATCATCAGATTGGAAAAGACCTCTTGGATCATCGAGCACAACCATTCCTATTATGTCTCTCCTTTCTGCTGCTCAAGACTATCATTGTAAAAATTGCCGTGTTCTGGTTTCAGAGGTGGCTGTTTGGTTCCTGGTAACCGCTGTTGCAATGATATTTCAGCACTTGATCATTCTGGGCCATCCCCAGCCCTCATGGAACCCACCAGGCCACAGTAAATAATCCTAGGATAAACAAAGATTAGTAGTCTGCTAGGTCCTACTGGAGACCCTGATTCGTTTTCCTGACAAGAATCACAAAAGCCTGGAGATCAGTAAGAAGATACATGCAGTGCTGTATTGCAGATGGAGAAAAGCAAGAGAGACCTCCTCGTCGTGGGAGTCCCTGTCCCCCAGGGCAAGAGGAACTGAGGACAGTCCCCTGTTCCACTGAGTACCTGAGGTTCCTGGGGACAAGCCTTGTACTCTTCCATTCAGAATAATAAACCTGGCTTCCCTATGGGGAAAAAATGTCCCCAGATGTGGAGGACAGTGCTGTCCAGGCTCTTCATTGTCAGACCTGATCTGCGGAAAGGCTTTTCCTTTGCCACCCAAGGCTGGTTACAGGGTTAATTCTCCAGCTCTGTGTATTGCACTAATGGACTTTGTAAAACAGCACCACCAGGACTTAAGAACATACAGATATTCTAGCTAAATAATTGAGATTTAATCTACCTTTTCCCCACTTCCATCTATTAATTTTTTGTTTATTTCTTACGCTTGATGAAATGTCCATCCTATCAGTGCAAAGGTCACTGTGAAAATGACATTTGTTAAGCTTTTTCTTGTGTATTATGCCCTTTATAAATGTTATAATTTTAAGCGTCTCTCTCTCTGTTTCCAAGAACGGATAGTGAATAAGACAACAAGGACTCTTGACAGTACTGACTGAGACTTCAACCATAACCAAACGCAACTTGTTTTGAGGCTTCAAAAAGTTTGGTTTCTTGTTTACAATTATCTTTGCTCCTTTGCTGTTTCATGCTCCTGCTCACAGTGGGCTAAATCAGAGCCCCAGAGCCACATGCTCTGCAATACAATCTGAAGGAGGATCCACTCAAAACTGGCCACTCTTGTGAAATTTTCAATCTACACCTGTTGACCCACGAGATTTAAACAACACAGACAAATGCATTTTATAAGGGCAAAATAAATTGAGTCCAAACTCCCCGCTATTTTGTATTCCCTTATGAGTGACTTCAGTGGGTTTTAGTACTTCAAATTTTAGCTTTGTGTGTTATAAACCCTGTCTTCTGGCAGTTTATCGAGTGTCTCCAGTATTGGTTTCAAAACAGATATTAAATACCTCTCTTGCACCTTGTAGCTGCAGTCATTTCCAACTGTATTGAACAGCTTTTCTGCTCTTCAGCCATCAAAGATTATACACTGAGAATAAATTACTCAGCTGGATGCATTGTTTGTAGGCAAACCCAGGCAGTGACGATATCAGTAGTCTCTGTGTTTAAAAGCAGGTAAAACACCTTCTCTTTTCTCTGTGCTTTACATTGCAATCCTGGAAACAGCAGTTCAGTTACATCCTCCACACAAACAAGGATGCTGGCAAATACGTCACAAGGTATCGCAGCGCTCAGCCTGATCCTTCACCTTTCAGCGCATGGATGAGTCCCCATGGCACACAAGTGGGAGCCTAGTGGGAGACGGGTACTCCAGAGGTCACTGGTGGCCCCAGGCTGCCACCCCAGGCAGAAGAACCATCCCTATTTCATTCCTCTCAGCCCTCAGTGATTGCTGGGCTTTGTGTGCTCTCTGATTTTAGTCTTAATCCTAGCAGAAAACAATCAATGCAATTGCCAGTTATCCCCTTTAACCCATCACTACAATTTGGATGTTCTCTTTCTTTTTTCTTTTTTCTTCTTTTCTTTTTTATTTCTTTTTTTTTTTCCAAAGAAAAATTATGTGCTTGCTGAGTATCAATAGCTGTCTCCTGCATCAGGCAGTTTTCCCCTAATTTTTATTTTCCTTTTAGTAATTTCTCATTACAAGACCTACATTGTCTGCACCATCAGTGTATCACTGATGACCTTCAATGACAACACCACATTTCCTTTGAATTGCTGAATTACTTAAGACTGCATTCAGAAACCTAGCATCAAACTAGAAACCAGGCCATAGTTTGTTTTAATATCATTCCTTTCCACAACCCACGCTTCCTAGGATGCTTTCATACAAATGCTCACAAATAGCGAATTTTTCCCTAGGGTTGAATATAATTTAGTCAAGAGTTGAAATTTGTCTGGGACAGAAGCAGCAATAGTTCATAAATATCAAATCAGTTTGTTGAAGACAAAAAATGGTATCTGAATTAACGTAATTGGACAAAAATATCTCTAATGTCTAATGTCTAATCTTTAGGCTCCAGGTTTTCAAGGGTTTTTCCACAGGGAGTAGAAAGAGATAGGCACATCCAAAGTGAAGTCACTCCTTCCTCATCCTTACAGGACAAAGCACCTTTTTGAGACCCCAGTTTCTCTTCCTTTGGTAAGAGAAGAGCTCAGAAGTTTAGATATATCCCTAACTTTTAGCACGCTCCAACAAATATCTTGCTATGGAAGACTGATAAATAATCCATGATTCAAATATGTTTGCAGAAACAACTTGTCTAACCATTTTGACAGAACAAGTTTGAAGGGGAAAAAAAATCTGCTTGCAGGCAAACTCAAAGCATAAGAGATGACTAAATTCCTTTAATTAAAAAATCAGTGTAAATAATGCTCTTGTTGATATTAAGTACAATTGTGAAGCAGAAAAGTATAAATCAAATCTTACATATAATAAGTACAGGGACAGGCTTCTTGTTGGGCTTGTAATGCCTTCATTAACACTAAATATAATTCTGATCTATTCACCTTTGAGTAGTAAAGATTGGAGCATTGTATGATTTTTTTTTTTTAAAAATACATTCTTAAGTCAGAAATAGAGGGTTTCATCTCCTGTTTTGTTTTAATTTCTAGATACTTCATGAGTTCTTTGGATCTCTCAATTCCGCCTGATACACAAAACAATCTTCCAGGATAAAAGTGGAAGATATGCTGCATGCTCATTTACTCTTGTCCTTTCGTATAATAGCTGTGATCCTCCATTGCTTTATCACCTGCAGCAGATCAGAAGCAGAAACGACTGTTTGACATGATGTGCTGTACTTGAAAGATCAGGCATAGCACTAAGAAAACTTCTCTTCAGAGAAAGTTTTGTATTTTTAGGTGTTCTCTAAATTTCTGGAGGACACAGTTCTTCTTCCAGGTCTCTCAAGTCAACATTGCTTAACTCAGCTTCTTGGAAAAGGGTCAGAACACTGTCAGGAAAAGAAATTCAAATATCCACAGATAGTTTGCCCTTTTCCAGTGCTGCTCTGGCAGCTCAGCCTAAGCAGATAACCCGTATTCCATCACTGTCATGCAAATGCCTTAACCTGTCTCATATTTAAAGCAAAGGGACCCATTAAATGTTTGTGGCTTTGGCATTCAGTATCCGTTTGTTCTGGTTAATATGATATTGGATATGTAAGGAGAGAAATCCCTTGAAATAAAGATAGTCATGAAGGGAGGGTCTCAAGAGATATTTCAAAAATAGATGCTGCCATTTTTATTAGCAAAGCACAGAAGCAAAAGGGGGGAAAAGATAAGTTCAGAAAAATGACTCATCTCATCAAATACTATTGAGAAATCTGCTAAGAGAGTCCTAAGCTTAAATTACAGAGCAGAGTTTAAGATATTTTGAAATCTTACATGGCAGAACAAATTCTCTTTCCCACACTAATGGCTGTCTCTGTCTGTCTGTCAGCCCAGAGTTCAATCACATCTTCACAATAAAGTATGGGTCAAGTCCTAGAATGTCTGTCTTATATTCTTGGCTGACAAGCGCTACATCTAAATCAGTGTATGGCATTAAGTTATAGCCTGAAAGCAGGCTAGAGTGGTAAGACCAGTTCATACGACAAATGTTTCTTGTTCCCCCCAGCCCTCAGCCTCACTCAGGCCACTGTTGCTCAGAGACGTAACTTGCAGCATCACTTATCTAATTGTAATTCCACAAAGAGAAAACATAGCTCAATAGTACTACTGTATGGGACTTGTTTGGGCAAGTTTCTGTCATCTGGCCTGAGTCAAAAGATTGCACACCAGTAATAGAAATTTATTCAGAGAAAGATATCCTAGCATAATAAGACCATTTTGCTTCATGTAATTATAATTCGTGTATCCAGAGACAGCTGTCCATCAGATATATTATATTAGCTGGCTTTGATTTTTATAATGAGTTTTATTAGTATATTTATGAGGAAGAACAGCGACATATAAAGAAGTTATGAATAAGCTATTATGTGTGCAGAACCAGCATTTGGGATCTTCTAAGGCTTGCAGAGCCTGAGTGGATACAGAGAACTGAAATACTCCTCAAAACATTAACCGTGCAGATCTAGTCTAACGACCCACAGCATCAGCACTACCCATTGCTTTGTTTCAGAGCTGTGAAGTCACTGCATTTATATAAACAAAAAATCTAAATGGGGTCTGAAAAAAAACAAAATGGTGGGCAAGAATGTCAAGGTTTAATTTATCTTTGATATTAGATTGATGTAATATAAAATGATCTTTCTTCAAGTACAAATAAAAGAACTGGTACTGTTTGTCCTCATTTCCCACAGGCAAGAGCATTCAGGCTATGCTAGATGAGGTATATTGAATTTAGAGTGTTTCGAGAGAGGATGTTTGATTCTTCTGCTGAAAAACAGTGGAAAGTGATGGAAATGTGGGACCAAAGTAAAGTGAAAGCCACTGAAATAACAGTCTATAAAGACTAAGAGAAAATAACAACAGACAGTGATGCAGTTAAATGACACAGAGCAAAGTAAAAAGGGTCAAGCACTAAGTCTCAGCAGATCTGGAAATTCATACCATCGGAGACAAGTTTCTACAGGCCAAATACGTAAATATAAAAGTCATCATCGCAAAGCTTATTAAATAGTTAACAGTTTTGAAGCCTTAAATGAGACGTCTGATTTTGAAAATATTTCTCCTTTAACAGGACAGCCCCAGAACTACACTCACTGCTGTCTGTAACCCTACCTGCTCCTCCTCAAAAGTTTCAAAGAGCTGACTTATGTCAAGCAAAATCTTGCCCTGCTCCTCAGGCCTTCAATCCATGCCCAGACCATCCGTGCCATGATGGTAGATCAGGAGACTTCAGACAACTGAAGGTGAGTGCTGCAAGATCTAGACAGTAATTAACTCCCATGCCAATATTTCCTGGCAAAGAGTGCCCTTTTGCCCAGCTGTATCTCATGAAAGAGGTTTGAAGAAATGCTTCAGGCTTCCCCAGCTGCCAGACAAAGACCAGATCTCTTGTATGGCTGAAGTCAGGACCACACACCACCATCCTTAGCTTTTCAAACTGCACCGCCAAGGCAATGCAGTGCTTTTGAATGGAATCTTAAAAGGTAGGCCTGCAAATCACACACTCTTCACAACCCCTGGCTGGTTAAAAGGGTGATACTAGTACAAAATGCCTGGTTTAAAGGGCCAAATGCAGCAGTAATCAAGGCAAAGCCTGATTAATGACAGGGTATGAAGGCAAAGGAAGAGGATGCAATGTGCTTGCTGTGCACAAATAGCAAGAATAGCTGGATACTGCAAAAGCCCCAAATCTCTTCAGTGCACCCTAGATAGTCCCACCTAAGCAAGAAAAGGGACCAGACAGAAGTCCTCATTTGAGTTACAAAACCAGCCAGCCTCTCCTGGATCTGTCCTCACTGGCAAGTCCCTCAATCACTTCTAATACTTGTGTCTACGTATCCAACACCATGCTTTGCTCCCATTAGCTGATCTTGTTCCCCGAGGCCGATAGCTGTGGATGGGGTGCCCAGTCTGATGTTCTGAACTCAGAATAGTCTTCTGCATTGCTAGCCAAAAATGCCACATTGGCAGAAGAAGAGTTGAACACACAAGAATAGCTTGGTTTCATCACTTGAGTTCGACTGCTGCTTATCTGCCAGGTAAACCTGTCAGTGTCAGTAAGAAACCAAGCAGTCTGAAGTGATTCAATTATTTTGCTACAGTCTTCTCAAAAGTCTTTTCTTGAAGCTGAGTTTCCAAGGAGGCAAGAAAAGATGGTTAGAAAGACTTTAACAACTGCTTCTTTGAAAGAAGAAGAAAAATAACTGGCAAGTGGTGAGTCCTGTAGGACATCTACCCAGGGCTCAGGTGGGGCATAGCCTCAGTGCCCCAGCTATTGCCTGACCCCCAGCAAGACCTAGGGTCTGCAATTGTAGTAAAGATTGTATTTGACCATCAAGAATTTATTCCACCTCCAGAAAGAAAATGAAAACCAGTGCGGTGCTGAGTGATCTTATCAGGACAGTAATAGGAAAAATTCCCACAGTAAGAAATGCTCAACTGTCACCAAGTGCAAAGAGCCTTGATTAGCCAGGTTGTTTACTGCTCACAACTGTTGAGCTATTGACGACTTTTCTGACACTCTGGTGAAGGGCATGGCAGCCGTTCTTGGCCTCGTTCCTAAACACAACGTATTGTTTCCAGAGCCCTTTATGCTACCATCACTCCAATTAGGAGCTAGAGTGCCTTCACAAATGTTCTGTCCTCCCACTTTGTCAGAGAGAGATGATCTGAATACCACAGAAACCTTTGAGAAGAGGAAAATCACAGAAGAGAGCATTTAGGGATCATAATGGCAATGAGTGGCAAGAACAGATGATTACAGAACTTCATAAATTTTAATCAAAATACCAAGAGAGTGTGCTGTCAATGTGAAGATATCCTTCTCCTAATAGGAGGACAAACTAAAGCAGTAGCTTTGTAACATCCTTTGATGCCCTAGGACAGCAGGACCCCCGGAGCTGACTGTTGTATCCCACAATAGTTCATTAGTATTGAGATTCTTAATTCCCTTTATTGGATCTCAGTTTTGGCTTCTAAGATCTGACCCCTGAAGAGCCAGAAACTTCAGAGCATTTTTTGCTACACGCTTCCTCACTTTGGGCATTTAACTCCACACTTTTAGAAATGCCTTCACACCCACGCCTTTGCCACAGTGAAGGAGAAGGAATAATCATGTTATTTCTTAGCAAAGTACCATTCTCATCACTCAGGCAAAGACCTATACGACCAAAATATCCTTCACATTGCTCTTCTTTTGTAACTGTGAGGAAAATATGTCTATATTAGAGCTGAAAATTAAAGACTGGAGGATACACCTTCTGCTTCTGGAAGTGTATCTTATTCAAAAAGGAATTTTTTGACTCATCCTCTTCTAGTCAAGACTCTTGAACAAATAGTCACTTCCCACAAGCAGATCTGAAGAGAGTATCCATTGAGTTGGCAAATATAAGTAACTCCACTGTTTTACATAGTAGATTAAAAAAAAAAAGGTAAATTAATGCTCTTACTACAGAGCGCTGTCAACTACCCCATCTAGAAACAAGTAGCATTGAGAGCCCACAAGTCCAATCACTCAGCCCTCGTATGCTGTTTACTTTTGCCTCATATTTCGCACTTCACTCTGTCGTGTAAACTCACTGCCTTCAAGAAAGTTGAAAAAGGTACTAATTTACCTTCCTCTGCTTTTCTCCATACAAGCTCTCAGTCCCCAGACAATGAAGGAGTAAAGGACAAGATTCATACATCCCTTAAAATCAGGACAAAGTAATGCACTTGGAAGAGAAGATACGAAAGGGAAGAGTTAATCAGGTTTGTAACTGTTTCCAGAGAGCAATTATTCAGTCTCTAAAATGCTGATGGAAGAACAAAATGGAAGGATAACATGGTCCCAGCAGACAAGTATTTAGGAAAAGCCTACATCAGGTTGTGATCCAAAAGAAAGGGGAAAGTGTATTTTAACAAGATTACTACTCAGATTGTACAAACTCATTGGATTTGGGCTTTACCACCTCATAAAAAATGGACATTTTCCTATCCTATACTCACCTGTTTTGAAGATGGGGCTTCATGTTTGCATTCCCTTCCCCAGCACCTGTGTTTGTGATGAGATGTACACTCAAGCACTGTGAACCCTGACAGCCTTGATACCAAAGTAGAAACATAACCTGGAGCAAGAGCCAGGCAAATAACTGAGAATGAAACACCCAGCTGATTAACATTGCCGGAGATTTTTTTTTTTATGGAGAATGCTGTTTTTCTTTAATTTTCCTTTCCCTCTGCAGCCTTCCTCAGAGCAATATCTGTGAATAATTCCTGCTCTCCAGCTGACTGGGGTGCAGCTCCTGGCATGCTGCTAATATTGGCATGGTGACATTTTAGCTGGTTTCAGTGGACACAAGCAGGTGCAAAGGGTGACCCACGGGACCAGTGTTGCCCATCCCTCTGAGGATGACACGACGGTGCTGGGGAGGGAGTCTGGCAGCTTTTCTGCCTGCCTTCAGCTGGCACTGCTGCCTCCTGCCTGCACCTTGTACATCGGCTTTCATGTTTAATAAAGTTATGGCCTCTTGGCTTTCACCACAACACAGTTTCCAGTTTTATTTCCCAAGGGTTCATAGCGACAGTAACACACAGTAGTTATAATGCGTCATAAAATAAATATTAGCAAAAGCACACATGAATCTCCTCTGGTTTGGAATTTCCTTGGCATCATCATATATCCCCTAATCCATGTCTCCTTAACCAAAAGTTGTCTGTTGATGGAGGAGGTTGGTTTGTTTGCCTTAGTTTTGTTTTTTCCTCGTCGGCTGGGCTTACGCCACTGTCACAGCTAATAAAGGAAAGTACCAGTACAACACTACATTGTACGTTGCCCTAACCACATTGCTTTTGAAATTAAGTCTGTCAGCGCTTTAGCTATAAGCCCATATTGTGAGAGCTTAATAACTCCACTGTGAACAAACCAAAATTACTTCTAGACTTAAACCTAGCGTGCAAGATTTCTGCCTATGGGGCCACATTTTAATTGTTGCAGGGAATATAAAGAGCATGCCTAAAGTGGTTAAATAGATCAAATACATGAACAGAAACACCGTGTGTGTGTGCCTGTACACACACATTGGCATATATGGGCACAGACATGCGAGTAACCTCATGTGATATATTTTACATCCCTACATACACCGCTTGCACAGAGAGGAAATAAATTCATCAGGAGCCTCTGACTCCCTCCCATCAGTTTCCAGGTTTTAGATTAATCTCTGTCTCTACTTCTTTATTGAGTATTTTCTCTTTTTCCCAAGAATAATAAATTTACAGTCACCCACCACAAATTACGCTGGCCTGAAGCTGAAGCAGGTAGGGTAAAACTCCATCACAGAGCAGCAGCAGTTGGTTTATGTATCAAAACGTCCCATCTTTGAAGTAAAGTCTTAATAATGTCTTGCAGGAAAGCCCCAGGGCAGATCCTTTCTCTGCCACAGACTTCTTGTACAACTTTGGGGAAACCATTTAGTTCTCTATTCCTCAGCACCACCACTGAAAAATGGGAATAGCTAAATTGCTCTACTTCATCAAACAACAGTAATGATAAATACACTATGAAATGCTCTGAAATGTCCATGAGGAAGATGACTTGCCAGACTGTGAGATGTAGACCTAGAAAGGGGGACCCTGTTGCCACTCTAAATTCATGGCATTTTGAAGTCCAGCAGTGCTGTTCTAAACTAATTTAAAAGTTTATTTCCTTTAAAAAACATCAACCCAATACATTCTACAAAAACACTATACTTTTTTTTTCTATTTGGTAATAATATAGACTGCCTGCATGGTACAATACACAGCTTTGCCATCATAGTTCGAGGTGCCCATGCTGGAGCTGTCAGGTCAAGATTAGCTTTCCTTAAGACCTGCACTCCTGACTCAGACGCTAAGTCACACAGAAGATATCTGTGCCTGGATCTTCTGGCACACCAGCACCAGGGTGTCCCACTTCATCCTCACCTCACTGCGAAGGCCCAGAGCAGGGGGAAGGGGAAGATGCGTACAACGGCTCTGGGGCACAGAGAGGTTCATCCTGTCACTTAGATAGATCATGCAGCAGAATATGACACCCTCAATGACCATGGCTATGGAACAGAAGCCATAGCTGCAGGAGAGAAGCTGTAGCTCCAGGAGAACATGGAGAAATGGATCTTGCCAGAAGCAAAGGATTTCTCTGCAGAAAGAGCAAGTGAAGTTGGGTAACTGCAGCTGATTACACAAAGAGATGGAAAATGGCCACTGTTGGATTGAAAAGAATTTAAATACAGCATGAACACATGGTGTAGTTTTGGTCATGGGAGGGGTGAGGGATGAGTTGTCCTAGCAATAAGAAGAAGCTAGGTCAGTTTTTTGCAATCAAACTTCCCACTTTCTCACTCCCCCTTTGCTTTACCTCCTTTCTTGTGAGGTCTCAACCTGAATTCTGAGCCTGGGGAAAGTCCACAGCATGTATCTTCCCATAGCTCCTACCTGCCTTGACCTTCAGCCCCCTCTGATCCTCCTTGCAATAAGCAACAACATTGGGACGGACCGAAGAGTGTTCCCACAGCTCGTTGGCTCCATTTTGGCTGGAAATGGCCACAGCAAAGCAGCAGAGTCAGATGGTGCCCACGGACTGACATGTCTACATTTGCTGTGCTGGCTGAGTATGGGGCACCAGCTGGGAAAGCCTGGGGTGCCGGGGCAGGGTCTCCCGGGTGCTGGCTCCTAGAAGTCCTCCACACATCAATCTTAGAGCAGTATGCCGTCATGGATAAATAGCAGCTGTTGCAGTAAGCTCATCGGATAACAGGGACATATATTAAAGTACATTTAGCACACTTACTAAAACATATATTTAGCTAGGGAAAATAATCTTGCTCTGCCTATAAAAGTCAAAGTTTGCCTTTATAAATAACTCCAGGAACCCTGCACGCACCTAAGGAAATGGCAACAGCGTGCATGCTCAGCATCCTTCCCCGAAAAGATCTCTGAATGAAATATAAACACATTGAAATATAAAGAACAGTTTGGTGAAGATAATGAAATCTAGTGAAGCCAGTAATTTACTCTGTAAATCATGTAGCTACTTCTTCCTTGCTTGCCCTGATTTACATCATGAACCTTATTTTCGAGCTTCTCCCCGCCTTATTGCAAGCATGGGAGCACTGACTACGGCTTCTGTGTGTCTTTGTGGCTGGTAAAAAACATTTATTTATACCTGCAAAATGTCCCACTCTAAATACGCCATGCTAGCTTAATATATGTGGTTGGGTTTTTTCCAGTTGTCTCCCAGGTCTCCCCAAGAAGGGAAGGAAAGTCAGGCGTTCAAAAATGCCTGTTTTGCACCCATTCTTGTGGTCACGGTAGCTGGGAGTGGGAGCAGTCCGAGTGCTGCATTGGGGCTGCCCAGGGACCCTGTGGCACCCCCAACCCCGTCTCCAGCATCACACAGCCCTTTCCCGTTTTATTCATGGCATCAAACCTCTTCCCATTAGCATGCAAACACTTCGAACACTTGAGTTTTCCTATATTGCAAAGAAGACCTTAAGAAGGGGCTGGAAATAATTGGGTGCTATTGCCTCAAGAACACCGCCGTGTCCACTTGAGCGTATGGAAATCTGAAGTAGTGCCGAACACTCGGGGCAAGCAGCGAGCCCTGCGTGCCACAGAGCTGCAGCACGGGGCTTAGCCCCAGCTTCATTTCTTATTCAGATCTCTCCTTTAAGTCTAACCACTCCAAGGTGAGGCTATGTTTCTATGAATTCAAGTGGATTTTTCTCCCGGTGTATGCATGTACATTAGGCAGGTGTATTATGCGTGTGTATCGCTCTGCCTGGGTCTACACAGGAATAGAGACTGCAGGGAAAAAATTATATCTAGATGAGTCTTTATGATCTGTGTTCCTTCAGTATTAAGATCTCTTCAGGCTTTGTACATCTGGTAATATCGCTCTCATTCTAAATTCTACTAGCAATAATTTTAAGAGAAAATTCTTTGTGACAACTGCTGTTTATTTAAAACTAATGTTTAGCCAGTAATGGGTAATTGTATTAGACTAAAAAAAAAGCTGCTGTAAAGTCTACCCCAGTCTGATTTTTAATTTACTGCATCATCAGCTACTTTTATGATACTATTTAATCTGCTGAAGTAAAACTATTGCTCTATGAATATCTCTAACATTCAAGAAAGATTGTTTTTAGCTGTTCCGCTCTTGGGGCTGAGGAGTTGTTAATTATTATATGAAAAACTCCTGTGGATACATTTATTTATATTTGTTTTAACTGTCAGAATACTCAGAGAAGTAAAGTTTTATATTTCACTATGAACTCTCTTTTAATCCTTTGAAAGGGAAAGGGAAAATGACCATCACTGCTACTCTTAGTGAGTTCTTAAAATGCATTCTGCATTTCCATGGGAAAAAAAAAAACATGCCAAAATGATTTCAACTTATTTTTCCCCGTAGGGACCTGCATCTTCTTTAGTCAGGATGGTTGTACTTGCAGCCACTGCAGCCTTGCAAGGACAACCAGAGTTTCTTTCGCCAGGAGCCTGGTTTGCATTCCCAGGAGCTCTTCCAACTGTGCAGCAGCACAGGGGCCTGATCCTGCTCCCTCCTCCCTGGAGCTGTATTCCCAACAAATGCAGGCGGGGTGCAGCGGTAGGTGTGCCTGCTCGAGCATTAAGAAACCAGCCCCACAGGGCCTGTTTCAAGCCCCCCAGCATCTACGGAAAGACCCCCACTGAGATGAGGGCTGTGGATGGGTCCCCATGGCCTCCGCATAGGTATATTCATGCACAGAGGAGAGGCTTGCCAGCTACCTTTATAGAAATTGTGAAACCCATTGTTGTTACAAATAGGCATTTTAATGGTTTTTTTGCTTATTAACTTCCCACAGAAATACCGTGCATCAGGGTCATGCAAAATAGCTCCCTGCCTCTGTCTATGCGCAGCATCAGTGACCTCAAAACAATACACTACCGGATTAAAACAGCATCAAAAATATCATCTTGCTCATTTCAAATGAAAAAAAAAAATCTTCGTTGGGAAAAAAAAAAACCAAAACTATCACAACAAATAATCTGCACGCACTTAGTAAGAAAAGAAAAAAAAAAAGTTTTTTTTTTAATTTTTCTACTCCTTTTAATAAACAGCAGGCTCTCGTAAAGATTACCTGGGAGATAAATGGCTCTGCTGGAAAGGGAAAGACTCAGAGTAAGACCAAAAATTTATATCTGTGGCATGTGAGTTGCTGATTTTAATGTTCCGAATACGTTTATATTGCAGCTTTAGGTTTATTTACCCTGATAAATACTTGATTACCTGCCCGTGACAACTGGGGGAGAAGGCATTATAATGCGATCAAGTAATAGTTACAAGATAAAGTAAGGTAAAACAAATAATTCTTAGTGCTGTGCAACCACCTATTATTTCATCCAAACAACTTCTGGTTTTGTTATCTCCTTATGGTCGGATGTCTATTCCCTAGAAAAAGAGAAGAAGTCTCTTTTTACCTCAGTAATTAGCTTGTTTGAAAGCTCCCACAAATTCTTCCTATCATAAATTTTGCATTGCTCCATGCACAATAATGCACATAAAATTAAATAAACAATTTAATTAATTTAATTAAAATTAAATATTAAACATATTGTGTATAAGAAGCCCGTGTCTTTGATTTAATTGGGCAGGAGTACCCAAAGCAGTTTGGGTAACAGTGAAAAATAATTAAAAACAACAAGTACGGTAGCCTCTGGGTACAAAGAGTAGTTGGGAGCTTTCTCCTGAGAAAGGTTTATTTAATTAAAACTAAACTAATCTTTAGAAAACACTTGATAAGCATTTCATAATACAAATCATAATCCAAAAACGAAGCTTATACTTCGTCTACATGATACTGGAAAATAATATTAAATAATTCAATTCTGCCATGAGCTACTTTCCCAGCACGGACAGAATAATTCAGCAGACAGCATGTTTACCATCTTTAAATTTTCTGTAACATTTACTTCATCTAGATAAATATTAGTAAATTATATGAAGGCATAATGGATCCATAAGTGATAAGGCTGAGAATTAATGCTTTATTTAGACTGTTTATTGCTTCTTGTAGATATAATATCAGACAAGGAAAGCACAGCTAACTTATTTACGAGGCAAGCTGTGCTTGTGCTGGCAGGTGAGCCGTTTGGCTGCGTTTGCATTTTCTAACCTATTCTTTGACACCTTTCATTCATAATAGAGAATATTATTTCCAGGCTCCTATACCACTGGAGGAGGAATAGGTTATTTATAGGATGGTGTCTTTATCAATACTTCATGTTGCCAAACGCTAGGACTTCTTCTATACAGTCCAGTGATAATTTCAGCTCCCTGAAAAACCTGGATCCTGCCCAAGGTGGCAAGCTATCTGCCTGGACATCAAACAGTCTGCCTTGCACAACCGCTTGCAAGCAGGATTGCAAATGCTGACAGGCTTTATAGGTCATTTCAAAAACAAATGCTTCATTTTAACACCTTAGACTGCAGCAGTTCCTACAACAAGCTGCTGATGCCAACTGGCTTTTTCAAAAGTGAATGTATCCAAAGAGATCCTAATTGACACTTTCAGGCAAGTGCCCAGCATAACTGAATATTACTCAGGTTTCTGCAGAGCGGTTTTTAAGTGACCATATAATTTAAGTGACCTTTGTATACAATTTAAAATGCTACTGTAGAGCCCAGTTCCTCTCCCACTGAATGGGCTCCATCAACAGAGAAATTCCCATTGATGTTAATGAGGGCAGGAGTGGGCACTTCCACTACTGGCTCCCACTGGATTATCCAGTTTACTTTTTTTCATGAGAGCTTTTTTTTTTTTGATACATTTCTGGAAAGATTCTGTTAACTGACCTGGACTTACTTTGGTTCATATCATACCCACAGCTTCTTAGCAGAGGACTCAGCGATTTAACAGATTTCTGTCGAACAGGGCTACAATAGGGCCCTTTACAGGGTGTGGGAATTTCCCACATGTTGATTAACCTCGTACTGTAAAAGACTGTAGGCCAAATCCTTCAGTCCTCATGCAGACAAAAGTCCACATTGACTTATCCGAAATCTCCCTGCAAACGCTCATTAAAGTCAATGGCATTTTGCCTCGGTAAGGGCTGGGGATTTGGCCCTGTGGTTGTCTTTGCAATTGGGCATCACCAGGAGAAGAGGATTACCGCAACACCAAGGGGTCTGGCTTTGCCCTAGACTGTGGCACAAACTTCCCTCCGGCCTCAAAAACCCATAGCAAAATTAGGCTGTTGGTGCTGAGTGATGCCCAACGTTGCCCCTTGGGCCACCACCCTGATACCCACACGGTGCCACCCCAGGAGCCCTGTTACCCAGCTTGCCCCACAGGGCAGGGAGAAAGCAGGCAGGGTATTAACCACCAACCCACAAGGCTCCTCTCCTTCCCTGTGTAGCTGCAATCAAAAAAAACTCTGGCTTACATCCCCTCCGGGACAAGATAGAAAGTAATTTAGAACCACCTTAGAGGAGGGTATGTCTATCCAGAAAACAATAGAAATATAACAAAAAAAGTGGGCTGGTTTCTATTTGTTTGTTTTAGCCGTATCATAGCTCAGACCTTCCTTGCCATTGTGGTTCAATATTTACTGATCGAAAATATAGACTAGCTGCAAATCTCAGCATTTGCCAGAAAGAACAATTATCATCAGAAAGAAATGGGCATTAAAAGAATAGCTCTTCCATTTCCAGCATATAAAACAGACATTCAGAGGAACAAACAGAGCAGAGAAGAAATGATGGTCATTTGCAAGTAAAATATTACTAAACAATATAACATTGGATTGACTGTTTCATGTATTTATTGTGAAAGAATATATAGAACTTTACATCAGAAACTATCAGTACAAGCAAGAAACAATGCAGCCTTTTAAACAGATTGCTTTTAAAGTTTAATGCTTCCGCACGTAAAACACACGAGCTTGCTCCCACTGAAGCCTATGCAACAGCTCCTATTAAGTTCAAAGGGATCAGGATCAGGCCCCAAGGTTTTGAACTTTTCTCCTGTAATGTCCCTTTCAGTGATATTCCAAACCTGCTGGTCTCAGTAACTTTAATGTGCTTTGGCTATATTTATGGCCGCGAAACTGCAAAGAGGCTCCGTAGGATACAATTTGGGGGACTGATCCTGAAAACTGTGGAGCAACTTTTCCTTTCTACATACATTTAAAAAGAAAAGAAGGGGACGGAGTGGCAGGATAAAGGGGAAAAAAAAAAGCCGGCACATATTGAGTCCAGTCCTGCATTCGTGTGAAGCAAACCATTGAGCTCGCAGCACAGTAGCGAGGGCTGACTGGACCGGACAAAACCTGACTCCATTTATTGTCTGTTGTTGTGGTGTGCCAGGAATGCAGGAGCTGTGGTTATTCTGAATTAAGGCTGCCTCTGGCTGGCTCTTTGTACTCCCTAGACCTGTGGATTCCTGAAAATTGGTGCAGCTCTGATCTCTGGCTTTAGAGATTTTTCTTCCTTCTAGGGCTATTTAAAATGGTCACATAATAATTTCAGTAGCTCTGTGGCAAATAATAAATGACGTGAATTTGTAATTAGTTCATTACTCTTACGCAAGCTCAAATTGGGTTAATTTGATATTCTCTTACACAAAATACAGCTCCAAAGAAGGATTTCTGACAAATTTGATATGCAGGTCTATGCTAGTACTTGTCTCTATTGAGAAATCATTCTAAAACATTTGCCATTCAATGCTTGCTTTAACCCTGACAAAAATCAGTACAAAGTAAATTCTGTTATTTAACTAAATATTTAAGAGTTGCTGAGATTCCTACACAACTATATTTTTTTATTATTTAACTGACCAGCAAATTCATTTAACAGACAAACATTTTCCTGTGTCTTATTCTAAATGAAAGAATCTTTGCAGACATAGAAGCATAAAGAGAATTGCGGTGCTACAGTGCAAACTTAGTAACTGCCTATAGAGACGATTAAAGCATCAGCAGTGGAGATGCACAAGAGGAGAACAGAGAACTTTAGGGCTGGATTAGCACAACCTTTACTCCATGTGATGCAAAGGGTTGGGCCAGATGACTCAAGAACTTGTGTCCAAGTCCATTTTCTTTCATTCAGTGCATGGGGAAGAGTTGTATTTATTTTTAGCTCTTGAACTCTCCCCGCAAGTGCACCCTGTCCAAATAAAATAAGACTCTAAAACTCTTTTGAATTGCTTGGAAACAGAACCTGAAGCACTGATTCACTTTCAACTTCGTACACACAAAATTTCTAATGATTTCAAGGACGATTCTACCAGACATACCAAAACGGAAAGTTCAGTTCCCAGAATTGCTACTGCTATAAGACTGGATTTAGGAAGGAGCCAAAATAAAAGACTCCTAAAAAGTACCACAAACAGGATTTGGCTCCTAATGTGTATTAATAACAATAATTATGTCATTTGTGTTCAGTCATGTACATGTTTTCATAAATAATTTTTAATAATTTCTTGGATGTATATGACAGCTTGGAGTGTGACAAGCATCTGCAATTTTAAATGAAGCTTTCAAGTAAATTTTCAACCTGAGAGTAGTGAAACCCACTGGCTGAGTAATGAGTATCTAAGTACAAAAATCCACAGCAGAAGTATAAGCCTTCTTGAAAAGCCGGAGCATGGGCCGGGTGCTCCAGGCTCCACTTCACTCAGCTTCACCACTGCAGGGACTTATCTGGAGCTGCTGTAAACCAGTGTGGAAGAGAAGGGACCCTGTGCTGTCTCACTCACCTTGTTGCATAGCAATGAAACCTGCAGAGCTAAACCACTTTTGACCAGCTCTCCATTTAGGACACTGCCTTCAAAACCAATTCTCTGATGGATTTGGGGGGCAGCAAGGGAAACACACAGGAATGTCAGGCAATGGTCAAGAGTTTGTGAATTAAAGCAGATCTGCAGGACCCTGAAGCTTTCTAAAGCACCCTGTCTTTCACTCTTTTGGGGAAAAGTGTTTCATCTGTGCTACTAACCTCCCTGGGAAGTTAGAACTTGTCCCTGCCCTGCGACCACCTGCACCGCACCTTGGGCAGTTCAAAGGAGCTCAGTATTCCCACCAGGCTCAGCACTTAGGAATGAACTCAGGTGGGGGGATTAAGTGCTTGGCACTGCTAACTGCAACTGTACCTGCACCTGGACACTCAGGAAGATACAGTATGCAAGGCACAGAGGAATGTTCTACTTTCTGCTGGCACTGCTACATACCTGTTGTTTTTGCCAAGATTTATCCTGTCTACAGCAATATGGAGACCACTAATCTATTGTTGTAGCTCGGGCTAGGCTGATGCTCACTTTTAATTTAAAGCTCAGGTGAAAGTTGGAGAATCCACATGCGCGTTTGGCTTGTCTCTGCTTGCAATCTTGCATGCATGCACCTTAGCAGAGCACAGCTCCACTGACCTCTGGCTGGTGGGGTGTTATTCCTGACAGACTAGAAGTGAATAAAATCATATGGAGCTGTGTTTTTACAGTTCAGCCTCCTGAGTCCCATACTGCTACCACTGAAATAAATGGCAAAACTCCCAACTTTGCTAGGCATATCAGCTTAGCTTTGTTCCACGGACTGAAACTATCTAATAGATACCAGGTGTCCTTGATAGAGCTTGTGTGGTCTACAAGTAAGTGGAACATATTTTAAAAAGTCAAATATGAAACAGCTACATCACAAAACCTGTAATAACCCCAGCTTGTATCATTATCTAAGGAGGACATGATCAGTATCTTAAAATGTTACTCAATATATATTTGTATGATGCATCCTATAACAGACATGTTGTGGGGTAAACTCAACTGCATGTTAAACCACTGCAGAAATGGATCCATATTTATGCTCATTTCCACAAGAAAGCGTGGCTCTCGTGTGTTTTTACTTAGGGGAGAGAGCCTCAAACAACCTTAAATTAATCCAGAAATCTGCCTTAAATATATGATCATGCATGTAAAAAGATCTATAGAAGTTAAAGACTGCCTGTGATACCTCTGGGCTGCTGCTTTCATGTTTACCTGCCTTCTTGCTCCAAGCTGTGAACCTCCACTGTGAAATTCCCTACTTGCTTTTCCAGTCATGAAGCCTCACCAGCTTCTCCAGTAACATGGACTGGAGGAGGTGACTGAGTGGCATAAATATACACCCTTGGCTGCACCAAGACATCCATCGCTGTACAATGGGTGTAACTGGACAACATGCAAGGAATTTCCTTGTGCTGTCTCCTGGTGTGGAGGTGGCCCAGAAGGCTTACCCAGCTCCAGCAAAACTCTTAGTGCCCTACTCTGCACCAACATGACCAGAAATCACTCTGCCCACTCCAGGGCCTGATCCTGATTCACAGCACCTGCAGGTAGGGACGTCAGTGAAGCTCCTGCTTGTTTTGCCCAAAGGAGGACCAGAATTTCCATCCTAAGACCTATTACGTAGGTATGGCCAGGTCAATAAGCTAGGAACACAAACGGGGAGAACCCAAGGAAAAGTTCAGCCCTTCCTGGGAACCAACAACAAAAAAAGGTATTAATCATTTTACAATCCAGGGTCCTCAAATACAGTAAGATCTACCCCAGTTTCTAACCAGAAAGATATCTCCTGGGGCCAGCTCTAGGAGCCGTTTCCATGCTGGTGCTCAAGTCTTCTGCTTTCCTCTTGCCTTGCAGCTGCATGTCTTGGGGGCAGCTTCCATGGATGACCCTGACTACAGGGTTAACCCAGGGCTCTCAGGGGCAGCACTACCATCCCCAAGAGGATGGGGAGCTGGAGTCAGGAGGCTTCAAACTTCTTTCCTCCACCTTCTGATAGGGAAAGCAGGAGCAAGCCTCACATCAAGCCTCCCTCTTCCATCCAAATCACTGACTGTTGTCTCCTAAGCGCTGATAAGCAGCGTGTGCTTGCTGGTCTGATGGGAGACCTTTCCAGCTGGGGTCCAGGTGCTGCTGCAGCAGCCCCGCAGGAGGAGAGCACTTCAATAGCTGAGGTGCAATACTCCGGGGCAACAGTTTGGGCAGCTGAAACTGCTGGTGGAAAGGACCAAGGCGAAAGCCCCCAGCGGCAAACCTGCTGCTGGACTCAGTGCCTGGTTCCTGAACCTAAAGCGTTCTAAAAAAAAATAAAATAAATTCCCGGCATGAGGAAAACATCAAACCACATTAAAGACGCATAATCCAATTAGTATTTCAGTTGGTATCTGAAAATCTAGGGCTATCTCTAGGCTTATCTTTTACCATTATGGATTCTACTCCTTAAGAGGCTTAAATACTTATATTTTCCCAATAAAGATCTTGCAAAGTACGTTCAAGGGTAGCTTATTTTAACATTCATCACATTTAACTAGACTTTTACCAGAGCAGAGAGAACGCGTAACTAATTGTTGGAAGATCTGGTCAAGTTTATTGTAACGGGTAACTGTCGGGCAATTATGATTTATTTATTCAGAGGGAGATAAGGCATGCATTGTTCTCTGGAAGAAAAAAAAAAAAAAACAGAACTGATCCTAAAGTTAATATTATTTCCCATGCCTTCTTCAATCTTTTCACCAGAGCACAGTCCTCATTGGCTCCCTTCACTCCAGATTTTTGGGTTTAAGCTTAAGCTGTTCCCAGGCTGGATCCCGGCCCGGTGAGGCCACGCAGGTGCATGTCCTCCTCCACCTATTTCTTAAAAGGGTTTGTTGTCCTTAGGGGGCATCTGAGAGCATCGGTGTCCCCCCAAAATGGGGGTGAACCGGGGGTTCAGAGTAAGAAGTGTGGGGTCTTTTTAATCTTGCAATCAAAAAAAAAAAAAAAAAAGAAGAGGGAGAGAGAAAAGGGGAAAGAAAAGTGTCTCATTTCTGCCACCTCGGGTCCCTTCGGTGCTTTCTCGGGGAGCAGCCTGACCTCGCAAACTGAGACGCCGGGGAGCGGGCGGCAGCATCTCCCTCGGCACCGGGAGGCCCGGCCCGGCCCGGCCCTGCGCAGCCCAGCACAGCCCCACTGCCGGAACAGCCCTTTCCCAGAGCCCACCCGTGCGAAGAGGTCCCGGGCCGGGCAGCCGAGACGGGTGGGAGGCGGCCGCGTCCCACCGATGCCGAGGGACACGCTGAGCCCGACACCCCGCGCCTCTGCCTGCCCCACTCCTCCTCCTACTCCATCCCCGGACCTTCGCCGGACACCGGGAAGGCTCTCCCCGCCTGGCAGAGGGGACGCTCCGGAGCCGCAGCCTTCGTGCGTCGGGGCCGCCTTTCCTTCTGGCGGGACCCCCGCGTTCTCCGAGCTCAATGCAAAAGAAGGGGGAAAAAAGACCAGAAATGTGCCTGTGGCCTCGCATCCCGAGCGGAGCCCCGCGGGGCCGCGTCCCGCACCGCAGCCCGGGGGCGGCGGGCGCTGCGCTGCGCCCCGTCTCAGCCCCGGCACCGCCGCGGGTCCCGTCCCCTTCGACCCCTCCCTCCCAACAGGTTTTACTCGCATCCTCGTTACCTCCAGACTGACAAAGTGACAGAGAACAAACAAATAAACAAACAAATTCTTTTTTTTTTTTTCTTTTTTAATGTAAGGATTGCTCACCTGGTGCGGTAAAGATCAGATCTGAGCGCAAAGGACTTCTCCTTCCAGCCAAGTCTGGTTCTCCGACTTACTCAACCGGAAGAAAGAGCTCCATTACCTAGTTTACATGCACTCTTTTAAATTTATTTCAAAGGCATTTGATGTAGAGCATAAAGATGCACCTTGCGCGCTGCTGTCAACAGCCACCCCGACACAGGAGCTCGGGCGCTGCGTGTCCAGCTCCCAAACAGAGGGAAAGCTACATAGATTTGGTTTTAAACTCCAAATGTATAACTTTTTTCCTCCAAATTTCAGCCCTTCGCCATTTGGCAAAGCTTTTTTTTTTTTATTCCAAAAGGTTTTAGATTTAATCGGAAACCGTTTGAGTGGTGTTTTGATCTGACCGCCGCTCTGCGTTTATTTGTTGTAAGACGAAATAAAAGTTAAATAGAAACAGTTTCACCGACAAGAAGCCGGAGCCCTCCGGTTTGGGGGTGCTCAGAGCAGCGCCCCCGTTGCCGGGGGAGAAGCGCCCGCTGCCTTCCAACACGGCTGGGCAGCCCAGGGGTGCGGGAATAGCGGGGGCAAGGTCGGTCCCTACAGCCCCCCCCTCAACCCGCGATCGGCTTCAAACAAATAACAGCGCCTGTTTGGCGAACAGGACTCCTACCTCCGCTTAGTCACTTGTTAGCGCTGCTTCGGACCTTACCCGACGGGGCGGGAGAGATGCAGTGCTTGGTAGGAGTCACTGTAAAC
The DNA here is from genome assembly GCF_017976375.1 of Cuculus canorus. Taxonomy (NCBI): domain Eukaryota; kingdom Metazoa; phylum Chordata; class Aves; order Cuculiformes; family Cuculidae; genus Cuculus; species Cuculus canorus. The sequence goes on from NC_071406.1 coordinate 10,166,717, forward strand.
CACTGTGATTTTCACTCGCTTAATTCTGGCGTGGCCCGGAGGGTGCGGAGGGAGCCCCGGACCGTGGCTGGAACCCCGAGGACACCCCCCCACCTCCGGCTCCGCCGCCCCCTTCCCCATGCCCTTCGGTGGGGCACTCAGAGCCCGGGGGCAGCGCATCCCCCCAGGCTGGAGCCGAGGCGAGGGCCCCCCGCACCACGGCCCTCCAAGCAGAGGGGAGGGGAGAGGAGCCCTCTTGTAAAGCTCCCAGCCGTCGTCGGAGCCCGCAAGATAAACATCATTAGAAATCATTGTAATTGGGATTGTGAAATCTGACCTCTGACCCGCCGGGCTACGTGTCACAACCGTGTCTGCTTTGATTCCTCGAAAGGCGGCACAAAGGAACAAGCTCCGTGACAGGAGGCAGCGGGATCCGTGCCCCGGCCCGAGGGGACCGACGGGGGACCACGTGTGGCCTTGTACCCTTCCCCCGCGTCTCATTTGCATATGCAAAGCAGCGGGCCGCCGGGCCGCCCCACCCCCACACACACACACACACACCCCGAGGGTTGGTCGTCGGGCAGGGGCCGGATTCGGGGTCCTGGAAGCAGTTGTGCCCGATTCTTGGGGTGCTTTGGAGAGAGAAACGAGGGTCGGTGCATCCTTCCACAAGGGGAGAGAGGAGGAGAGCGAGGCGGGGGGGCGCCTCTTGGGTCTTGGGTGAGATTCACACCCTACAAAGGCGCTGCTTCCTTCCGAGAATCAGAGTGGAGGGGAGCCGACCCTAATTTCCGACGGCAGGGAGGAAGGGGAGGTACCGCCTTTCCTTCCTGGCTTCTCCGCCTAGGCTTGTGGGTGCGTGCTCCCCCTGGTCCCACCCGGGGGCCCCGTCCATCCCCAGCGGCTCCGGTGGGTGTCCTCCGCCCCCAGCACTACCCCGCTGAGGCTCGACGCACACCTGGTCCCTCTCCGACGGGGAGGACGATGTGGTTCCTGCTCTTACCTCTCTGCTCCTCGCAGCTCTGAGCCCCGGGCAGGGCTGGAAGCACGGCCAGCCCCCCCACCCCCCCAACCAGCCGGCTGGAGAGCGTGTCCCGCGGGGCTGTCTGCCCCTGGCACCCGTGGGACACCGCTGTCCCTGATGGAGCCAACGAGGGCAGACCTGCACCGGCCCCCTCATGCGCCCTGCTCAGCTGCTCTGGCCGAGAAATCCTAAAAGCATAATTACATTAAAAAGACCGATTTATTTAAATAATCCCCTGTAGGCTCCCCTTAATCTGCCCTGTATTTCCCCCGTCGTCTTTATTCCGGACTTGTCCAGCTCAGCTGAGTTTGACCAGACATCCCACGGCTGAGGAATCCCCACCTTCTCCGGAGCCCCCTCACCCCGCTGGTGACCCCCGTGCCAGGGAGCCCGTTCCCGGCTGCAGGTAGGCAGCGGGCCCGGGGGCCTCCCGGTGGGTGGGGGAGAAGGGGGCCAGTAAAAAGCCAGCCTCAGCAGCACCGTGTCCTGCGGGTCAGGAAATCAAGGCAGGCCGGTGTCCTTCTCCCTCGGAGGATCATTGCCCTATTTTTAAGCAGAAATGACATTTTTTCACCCATACTTCTCCAGTGGAGTGCGAGGCGGCAGGTATAGGAGGAAGGCAGAGAACTGGACTGAGATTGGAGTTGGGGGATAGAGGGGACGATCTCTCTGCATCCCCCTCGACCGCCGCAGGTGAAGGGAGGCCGAGGGGTGCTCTGAACTTGCCCCCCAACCCCTGCAGCTGCCCTGCTGGGCCGGGGTCTCGGTGGCCGCTTTCCTCCCGAGCAGCGCAGCTCGGAATTTGAAGGATGGCTTCTTCTCCTTGGTGCGGGAGATTTAAGTTTATGTGTCAATCCCATCGAAAAGAGGAGAAGGAGAAAGAAATGCAAAACTTTAGATGGCGCTGTACAATATTTATTTAAATCCTCCGAGTATTCCCTGCTCCTCTTGGCCTGCGGAGAGGAGCAGAGCCCTCGGCGGGCAGAGGAAGGCTGGGCTGGACCGGGACGGGGTGGGATGCGGTGGAGTGGGATGCGGTGGAGGAGGGGTCCTGCCCCGTGGGCAGGGGGTGCGGAGGACAGGGGGGTTGGCCGGGGAGGGCAGCCCGGCCTGTGCCTCCATCCTCGGACGGTGACAGCTGCCAGCAGCGCTAAGCAGGAATAGTTAAGAAGCAAACAAAAATGGCAGAGGCCGTCTCTCGCCTCCCTTCTGCTCCCCTTCTCCTCGAATAGACGGAAACCCCCAAATGCCTTCCACGGGGGGAGAAGGTGGGGGAGCTGCAGGCTTGGTAGGAGCTGCCAGGTGTGCTGCTGCTCGCCCACCTTCAAGTCTCAGCCCTCGGGGCATGGCCCCAGCGTCTCCCCATCTTCGGGAGAGGGAGAGGGGCTCCCCTGGCTCCAGCTCTGCCCGTGTCTCCCCTCCGCCCCCGCAGCTTCAGACCTCGGGAAGGGATTCGGGGGGATGGGGGGGGGGGAAGAAAGAAAAAAAAAAAAAAGAAAAAGAAAAAGAAAAGAGAGGAAAAGCCTGCAGACAGCCCCGTCGAGGGGCCCGGCCTGTCTCTGCAAGGACTCCAGGGACCGGACACAGCGGCCCTCGAAGCCCCGAGGACAAAGCCCGGGGCACGGCCCGACCCGTCGGTGAGAGAAACGAGCTGCCTCCGGGACCGGGCGGCTTGGTGGAAAAGCGGAGCGAGGGCGGCAGGCTGGGAGTCCCTCTGTGCCACCGGCCCCGCGCTTCCTCCGCACACGGGCAAACGCGAGCCCGAGCCCCGAGAAGGGGAGCGGAGGGCAGGAAGCGCTCCCGGGGAGCGGCGATCGCTCCGGTGCTCTCCTGGCCCTGCCCGAGGAGAGCTCGGAATAGGAGCAGACCCTCTCGGAGCGAGGCGAGGAGCTGTCAGACAAATCCCTTTTCAGCTCATCCCGGAGCTCTGAACGTCCACACGGTTTCAGGCATTTTTCCCGTAGAAGCCGACGATACGTTATTCCTATTATTACGAGGTGTTTTTTATTTCTTGTTAAAAAAGAGAGATGCGGGAGGCGAAGCACGACTGCAACAGCCAAAGAGAATTAAATCTTTTTAAGAGGGTAGAAAAGTAAAAATAAAAGTGAAATAAAATCGAAGGGTTTGGACAAGGTTCTAAACAGGGGACGAGCGCTTTAAAAAATCGCTGCACTGATCCATCGAAAACAAAACCTAATTACGCCACCGAAATGGCACTATAAACGCAGCGTATGTGTATGTATATATATATTTATTTTTATAATTATGTATGTATGTTTGTGTGCATATATATACATATATATATATACACATGCATACACTAAAACAAATAATTACAGCCAGCCTGGATCCTGAACACAGTCTACACTTTATTTCAGACTACAGATTTCTGAACATAATAAAATCTTTGGCTTGTAGCGGCGGGTTCAGTCTCGCAGTCTGTGGATCAGTATTAATTTTTTTTTTCCTCGGGAAAAAAAAAATACCGAGAGAGACAGAAAATCACACGCACACGACAAAAAAAAAAAAAAAAAAAAAAAAAAAAGAATCAAACGAAATATCAGAAAAGTCGGACATTTACTGTAAAACAAGAGCAACAGACATTGAGAGGGGAAATAAAAAAAGGAAAGCAAACAAAACAAACAAACGAACAAAAGAGAAGAGAATAGAGAGAGAAGGAGAGAGAGAAACTGTCCAGCAAATAGAGATCGCTACACGTATTTCTTACCTGAAATTAAATATATACAAGGTCATATGCTGTTTGGCTATATAGAGATACTTTTTTTTTTTTTTAAGTGTTCATATTTTTTTTTTTCTTATTCGGAGTCCTTATACTATGGATAGACAATAGATCTGCTTTTAAATAGCACCTGTCCTCCTCCCGGCCGGCGCCGCAGCGCGGGGCTGGGGCTGCCGCGCCGCCTCACTCGCTCTCCTCTTTGTCCTGCACGGTGGTGGTGGAGTGGTTGTAGAGTCCCTGGGCCATGAGGTGCAGCGCCAGCCCGTTCTTGATGCCCGTGGCTTTCTTGATCTTGGCTCGTTTGTTCTGGAACCAGATCTTGATCTGGGACTCGTTGAGGCTGAGCTCCTGGGCCAGGCTCTGCCGCCGCTGCTCCGTGATGTACCGGTTCGCCTGGAACTCCGCCTTCAGCCGCTGCAGTTGCTCGGCCGTGAACGCCGTCCGCGGCCGCTTGTCCTCCTTCTCCGTCTTCTTCTTCTTCAGCTTCCTGGTGCGGGGGCCTGCGGGCAGGGCACACACACGCCGCTGGGCAGGGCCGCGCCGCAGACCGACCGACAGAAAGACCGACAGACCGACAGCCGCCCCCGCCCCGCCGGAAAAATGGCCGATGGGCGAATTTGTGCCAGTGCCGTGTGCCTCCCCTTCGCCCCAGTCCCGGCACGGAGGGGGAGAGGGGAGACCGGGGTCGCGCATCCCCGCTGTCCCGTTCGCCCACGGGCACACGTCGGGGCTCCGCTCCGTCCGCCCCCCGAGACGAGCCGCGCTCCCTCCGCATCGCCCCGGGCCAGGACCCGCCGGGCTCCTCCGGGCAGCGCGGGGGGCGAGGGTCCCCGTGGCTCTGCTCGGCGGAGCCGCCGGGAGCAGCATCCCGGTGGGGGCCGCCCCAGTCTCGGTTTAGGGGGCTACAGCCCCCTCCTCAAGACTGGCCCGGCCCCAGGAGGGGCTTCTCCGTCGCTGCCCGGGTAGCCCGAGCTCTCCGGCAGGCGATCCTTGCAGGGGACCCCCGGCCCCGCCAGCAGCTCCGTCCCTGACCCCCAGCCGAAAGCGGTGCCCCCCGCCGCCCCATGCCCTAGCGAAGCTCCGAGGAGCTACCCGGTAAAGCAGCCCGGCCCCGGGGGCAGAGCCCGGCCGGGGGGCTCCCTCCGTCCTCTGCCTGCCAGCCCGGCCCGGGGGGAGCGGAGCAGGGAGGGAGCCCCGGAGAAAGGCATCTGCGAAAATCCCCCGACAGCTGCCGGGCTCGGCGGGCGGCCCGGGGCCCGCAGCCCCTCGCCAGCAGCAGCCGGAGAGGCCTCCGAGTAGGCCGAAAGCTCCTCGAAGCCGGAGCATCCCTCCCTGTGACCGGGAGGGTTCCCGAGGCTCGTCGGGGAGAAGAACGGGACGCGGCGGGATGCTCTCGGGCTCGGAGGGGCGAAGGGCAGCGGAGAGGGCATCCGTCTGCCCCTGCACTTTGCAGCGGGGCTCCGGAGCCTCCGAGCGCCGCAGCCCGCTCATCCCCGCAGCCGGGAGAAGCGGCTGGGGCCGGCGGGCAGCTCCCAGCACAACAAAGAGGGCGGCCGAGCCAGCATCCCTTCTCCCGGCTGGAATGGGGGGAGCTGGGGGCTGCGGGGAGGACACCCAGAAATAATTCTCTGCACACACACACACCGCACACACACACACAAAAAAAAAAAAAAAAAAGAAAGAAAAAATAGGGAAAAAAAAAAAAAGAAGGAGAAGAAGAGGAAAGGAAATAAACGCGCAAGTGCAAAACGCACGGCGCACGGCGGCTCCGGGAATCGGTAGGAAAACACCCGTGTCCGAGCCGGCCGGGAGAGAGGGCTGCGCCGTCTGACAGCTCTATCACTCCATCAATCACCCGAGTCAATCAAAGTGGCTTTTCTGAGTTTCAAGTCGCTGGAGGTGTCAATAACGGGGGATGGAGATGGCTCGGCCGATAGAGCGCTGGCGGCGAGCAGCCAGGCCGGGCATCCCCGCATCCCGCAGCCGCTCCCGGGGCTCCCGGTCCCGTGGTCCCCGCGCCGGTCACACGGGAGTCCCCGTTCCCCCCACCCCCCCGCGGATCCCCGGCTGCTGGGCTGGGCTGTCGCCGTGGGGGAACCCTTTCTCCTCGCCCTCCGCTTCTTTCCGACAGATAGCGATTAAAAATAGAAGCTAACGGTGATAAAAACAAGGGGGTGCCGGTGTCGCCCGGTAGGAGTGAAGAGCGTGAAAGGGGCCTGGAAAAAAAAGGCACCCGAGAGCCAAGCCGCGGCAGGGAACACCGGCTCCAGCGGCAAAGCGCGGCCTAAGAGCCTGCCTGGCTCTGCCTGGCTCAGAGGCCCCCGTGAGCACCCCCTCCTTGAAAAAGAACCCTTTTTCTCTTCGCCCTCCAAAAAAACACATCCCCCTCCCCGCATCTCCGCTCAACATGTGGCTCAGGGTGTGCGTCCCCCCCCCCACCTCCAAAGGCCAGCAGCACGCAGGAAAAAAAATAATAATACGTAAAATAAGGGGAGAAACGGCCCCAAAAGCAGAGAGCAGCCGATCCGCCCGCTGGGGTTTTTCGCAGCGCGGAACAGCCCGGACTGAGAACAGCGGGGCGGGCGGGGGGCGAGGAGGGGGGGTGTCTCCGCATCGAAACGCGGCCGGATCGGGGCCCCGCGTCGGATTTAAATTTGGGAGACACTGAGGGAAAAAGGAGGGGGGGTGGGGGGGAGGGACACGAACACACGCGTTTCCTCTCGCGCCGGGTGACCCAGACACACCACCCCCCCGGCTCCCCACGCGAGGTCCTCGTCAGGCCGGGAGCCAAAGCAATGGGGGGAGAGGGGAAAGGGAAAAGGGGGGGGCGACCTTGTCAGGGTTTGTAACAGCTCCCAGATGCGCCGCGGTTCCTTACCCGAGGACGGTCTGTCTGAATACCTAGTGCAGTAGACCCAGGCAGGCCACACCAGCGGCTGTTGCGAGTCGGGCTTTAAAACAGGTCCTCCATTATTAGAGCCCATGAGGAGGATGGCGGGGCTGCCGTGCTCCCCGTACTTGGCCGGGTGAGTCTCGCCCCCGTCGGGGGGGGGCTTTGCCGCCCCCGACGCCGCCGCCGCGGCGGGGATGGCTTTGGCGGCTGCGGCGGCGGCGGCTGCGGGCGGCGGCGCGGAGCCGTCGGGACGGCAGTTCGAGTCCGGGCAGAGGAGGGAGGGCGGGTTGGGCGGCCGGGCCAGCAGCGGGTTGACGTTTTCTCTACCTGAGCTCTGCCCTCGGTCTCCGTCCCGCTCCCTGCCGCCGCCTCCGCCGCTCGCCGGCGCGGGGGGTTCCTTCTTGCAGCCGAAGTCCGGCCTCAGGATGTTGTCGATGAAAAAGTTGGTGGTGCGGTGGGGCGGCGGAGGCGGCGGGGGGCGGCGGCGGGGCAGGGGCGGGGGGCAGGGCGCGGCGGGGGAGGCGGGCGCGGGGCTGGGGGACACCGGGACGCTTTCGCCATCGCTGCCGCTGCTCGCCGGGCCGGGCGCCGCGTCTCGGTGGCCGTGCCCCTCAGGCGGCTCTTCCATGCTCAATCCCCCGCCACGGAGATCGCTGGCTCTTTGCCCCCCCCCCCCCCCCAACCCACCCGCTTTTACGCCCACCCCACTTTGACGGTGGGTGGCGGGGTGGAAAAGGGGGGAGGAAAAAAAAAAGAAAAAAAAAAAACAAAAAAGAGAGAAAAAAAGGAAGAAAAATTTAAAAAAAAAAATAAAATCCACTTGTTGGGTTGGAGCTGAGATTTTTTTTTTTTCTCTCCCTCGCACGGATGGATCCAAAACAGGGGAGACACTCGAGGGCTTCTTTCCCCCTTTCTCCCGAGCAGCTTATATTTCCATCAAAAAAAAAAAAAAAAAAAAAAGAAGACAACAAAAAACCCAAAAAGGTGCGCGGCAGCCCCGCGGCGCCCCCCAAAAAAACGATCAATCCCGCCCCCCGAAAACCCGTCAAACTCTGCCCATCTCCTCTCCGCTCTGCCCCGCTGTCACGCTCGGTTCTGCCCACGCCGCGGGCTGCCGGAGCCCTTCCCCGCCAGCCTGGTGGTCCACGCTGCCCGGACCGCTTTATTATTATTTAAAAAAAAAAAAAAAATCCTTTTTTTTTTTCCCTCCCTTTTTTGTTGGTTTTTTTTTTCTTATTTTTTTTTTTAAAAAAAAAAAAAAAAAGGCCAAATCTCTGACAGCTCCGGTCCGCGCAACAAACTCTCCCTAAAAAATCCCTCAGCCACACTTTTTTCACTCGCACCGGAAGCACGTGAGGCGGCCCCGCGCGTGGGGGCGGCCAATGGGGCGCCGCCGCCGCCGCTGACACCCCACGCCGCGCCCAATGGGCGCCCGCCCGCCCGCCGCCATAAAGACCGCGTGGGGATGGGACGGGGCGGGCGGCGGCAGCGCCGCGACGGGGCGGGGGGCGCCGCGGAGACACGCGTGTAGCGGCGTGTTCTTCACACCCCCAACCCCCGGCGCCTCCCATCCCCTCCTGCCACCAACAACCGGCCCCGGGAACAACTTCTTCCAGCCGCGAGGGCAGGGAATTTGCCTTCCCGCAGCCTCGGGAAGCGGCGGGGATGCGGTCACGGGCCGTTTTCCTATTTGCCCCCCAATAATAAATCACACTCCCGCAAAGAAATATGTCTGTGGGTGCTTTTTTCCCTCTTTTTCTTTCCATTTTCCATTCAGAGTGGGCAGCGAGCAGGGTAGGGATTGCCCGGAATCGAAACTTTTTGTTGCTGTTGTTTTTTTGAGGAATAAAACCTGAAAATAATAGCAATAAATCCCAGTAAAGGCAGGAGCCGCGCTGGGGTGAGCTGGGCTGACGGCCGCAGCCGCTCGGCTGGTTTGTTCCTTTATTGGGGTAGGGTTTTTTTCGGGATGTGAGGCAGATCAGCTGCCAGCTCACGGCTGAATTCGTATGGTGTTTCCTCGTCTGCTTTTTGATGTTTGCTTGTTTGTTTGGGTTCGGTTTGTTGCTTTTATTTCCCCTCCCTGGTATTTTTTATTTCCCCGCTGCAGAGAGAGAGAGAGGACCTCAGGAATTGTGTTGAGGCAGAAGGGAAAATTAAGGATTTTAAAGGGAAGGGAGAGAAAAAAAAAAAAAGCGCTTTTTGAGGAGTGTGCAGCTTTCTAAAATATTAAGTTAGAGAAGAAACTGTGAGCTCCCTGCTGCTGGGTTGGGTGGATTGGCCTGCTGGGTCCTTGTCCTGAGCGGAGGGCCGGGAGGGAGGTGCCGGCCCTCCCCACCACGGGCACGGAGGGATGGGGGTCCCGGACACCTCACGTTTTGCACGACGGGAGGGTCCTGGCGGGCTGGATGCCGCTTCCCGGCTGGACACAAGCACCTGCTCCGGGCTGGATCCTCACTCTGTTTCCCGGAGCTGCGGGAAGGACAATTCCCGGCGTCACGTGCCGCCGCCTATACATCCTATATGTGCGCGGGTGCGTGCTGAAAACACACCTACAGTTATCTCTCTCCGCTCTTCTATCCCGGCGTTTCCTTGCGGGCTGCGCTTTCCCTCCTCGGCTCCGCTTTTCGGGAGGCGATTGGCACCGGGAATTGAAGCAGAGACCCCCGGGTGTCCGGCAGCAGCTTCCCGGGCCAAGTGTCACGTCCGAGACACACTCGGTTATTTTTCGTACCGGAGAAACATTACCGAGTTGTTACCTCCAGCCACACAATAATCCCCTAAAATAATAGCTGGCAGAACACAATCAGCCCTGGAATCAAGAGCTTCATCCGCAATTAAATGAATGTTAAACTCCCCCTGCATTCACAATATCATATCATTTACTCGCACCGAAATTGGGTTTATTTATATTTAAGTTAGCAAAATTGAAATCTTTATCCCAAAAGCGAGCGTGGGTACTTAATTAAATTCTAATTAGGACACTATCAATATCCCATTTAGCCACGTAGCCTTTGTGAGCCGCGGTCCCTTTCAGAGCTGTAAATGGGGGCTCGCTGCCTTATCTCTCCTGCAAGAGACGCCTTGAGAAGGGCTGCAAAAGATAATTTATAGGTTTTAATTACTCTTCATTCCGCCTGATCAGCTTGGCGTTCATCACAGGACGGCGAATAAAACCTGGTCAAAAGCACTGTCACTATTCCCTGGCAAGACGCTTAATCAAAGTAAGCAGGGCCATATTACACGCTGCGAGCTTCTTCACGTAATTTCCCAGCTGCTGATAAAGCTAGTTGAATAATGCTGCAGTCCTTCGGAGACACCATTTACAGAAATGACTTTATTGACGGCTTAACGTCGGTAATTCATTTTACCTTTCATGTATTGGGAGCCCGGATTTGTTACAGTAATAGGATGATAAATGTCCTGGCGGCCCTATAGCTTTTATTATTGAATACAATACACACACCCATCCTTAAATGTTCCAAAATTGGGTAACAAAAGGGAGAGAGAGAGAAATCGAAGCCTTTAACTATTTAATTTGCCTTCCTGAGCGCGGAGCCGGGGGGGGGGGGGCGGACGAGGTGTGTGTATGTGAGTGTGTGTGCATGTATGTGTGTGTAGGGGGGGATATTTCATCCGGAGTCCTCCCTTCTTCTAGAAACTGTTCTGGATTTTAAACGCTTCTCTATCAATTGAGTAGGTTTGTGTACGGAGGGGGTGGGGGATCGGCTGGATGAATGAGGAGGGGTTAAAGGAAAAGACGATGTATATTTCCAGGCTGGATATTTTTTTTCCGCCGCGACCCTTCCTATCTAAATAGATAAATATTACTCTCCGGCTGGTAGATAGTTACAGTAATCGGGGTAATACGTCTGTACCGTGTCTTAAAGACGGGAACTTAAAAAAAAAGAAACAAAACAAAACATTCTTAGGAAAAAGTTCCCTCTGCAGCTTGCGGGTGCGGCGGGAGTTTGAAGCATTCGTCCAGGTTCCCGCTGCCGTCGCGGGGAGACCGGTCCAGGGCTCCCCCGGCCGGGCCCGGGCTGCGGCGCTCCCTGCCCCTCCGAAGTGCCCCGGTGCGGTCTGTATCGCCTGCAGGATGATGTCCTCGCCGGTGTTGGGGCTTGGCTCAGCCACCCTGGCTTGGAGGGGAAGAAAATGAAACCCGAGAGGCGGAGAGAAGTCGAGGAGACGGGCTGGGACCCTCGGTACCCGCCGTCGGGTTGCGGGGAGGGCACCCGCCCCGCTCCCGCTGCACGGCACCCGCCGCCTCTTCGGAAACCGGCAGAAAGGGTTTCTCAAATTTCGTTGTGGTCACTTTCTTTTCTTCTTCTTTTGGTTTTTTTTTTTCTTTTTTTTTTTCTTTCTTCTCTCTCTTTTTTTTTCTTTTTTTTTCTTTTTTTTTTTTTCTTTTCTATTTTTTTCTTTTTCTTTTCAGGCAGGCCACCAAAGGGAGGAGATTTTAAAACTGAAATTAAAAAATAAAATCAAAATCGGAACAAAAGTCCTTTGCATTTTTTTTTCTTTTACTCGGCACCCTTATAGGAAGGAGGAAGTATAGAAACGTGGTTAATATACGCTGTGGTAATCCTATTTCTAGGTCTAGATCAGATCTCATTGGGGCCTTTGCTGAAGGACATAAATGAGTTGTTCTAATACAATAGATTTCATCCTTCCTACAGGGACTGGCTGACCAGAGGTTTTGTTAAAAGTGAATGCGAATAGATTTCTGCTACAAGTGCAGCATTATTATTATGAGCTGTAAGGTCAGACTATACATTCCGGGTCCCCAAAGCCTATAGACCCTGGGAAATGCGCGGGATATACCACGTCATTGTACCTGACAGTCTCTTCAATAGACTAATTCAATTATCGCTTGGGGATTCAGTCTTCATTGAAAGCAATAATAGCAGTGTAATTCGTTGGTAAATAGGTAGTGGAAGGAGCCTCGCTCGAAACTTTTTTCGGGGCACAGGTTTCTATCTCTGGGATTCGAAATCTCTGTCGGTAGAAGCGCGGGGAGCGTGGAGGGAGGAAGGGGTGGTTTTTTATTGTAGAGGAGGGCCGAGCTGCGGGAGAGCCCGGCGCGGGGAGAGGAGCAGCAGCCGCCGCACCCCGGCCCGGGCGGCAGCGCGGCCGCCCTGCTCCCCCGGGAAGCGCCCGGGATGCCGGCGGTGTTGTGCTGGTGTCCTGGTGCTCGGTTATGAATCAATTACCATCTAGGACCACCCCAGCAACGCAGCCCGGTTCTCAAGAACTTCACGGAGAACTTCAGAGGAAAGATTTCATTTTATTTTGTTTATCTGTCTGTGTGTCCTCCTCTCAAGGGGGGCAGAGACGAATGCACCCTGCAGAAGTTTCTGGGAAGAGGAGAAAGAAAAATGTATTTCTTATTCTTAGCAGTAGTAGTTGTTTGTTTCTTTTCCTACAACGAAAAAAAAAATAAGAAAAAGGAAGAAAATAGAGAAAGAGAGAAAGAAAAGGGGGATGAAGAAAGAAAAAGAAAGATAAAATGGGTAAAAAAGAAAAAGTAAAGGGAAAAGAAAAAGAAAATAAAAAGGAAAGAAAAAAGGAATAAAATGGAAAAAAAAGAAAAAAGGAAGAAAATTAAAGAAAAGAAAAGGGAAGAGAAAAAACCCCAACAAATTAAAAAAAAAAGTAAAGGGAAAAGAAAAAAAAAGAAGGAAAAGAAGAAGAAAATTAGAAAGCCAGAAAAGTCAAACAAAAAGGACTAGAAGCATAGAAAGCAAGAAAGTAAAAATGAGAAGAAAAATAAAAAAGAAGAAGGAAAAGAAAAGAAAAGAAAAGAAAAGAAAAGAAAAGAAAAGAAAAGAAAAGAAAAGAAAAGAAAAGAAAAGAAAAGAAAAGAAAAGAAAAGAAAAGAAAAGAAAAGAAAAGAAAAGAAAAAAAATACGGAGAAGGAAATAAGGGAAAAAAAAAAGAAGAGGAGAAAGGAGAGAGAGGAGCTCTCTGCTTTCCAGTGGCCTGGCTGCAAACCTCTTCCTATCTGCTTCCCAAGCCCCCTCCCGCCTCCCACCCACATCTGCAGCCCACCCTACCTCGCTGCGAGCAGCACAAGTCACCTGGATCGCCTTAGCACGTCCCAGCTCCCGGAGATGTTTCTCGCTAGCTGGCCGGGGGAGGAATACATCCGAGAAGGGCAGCGGCATCCTCTCGACAGGCGAGCAGTCCAAACGGCTTTCTCCAGCCCCGTCTGCCTCCCTGACAATCTGGTTTAAGTTACAGTGATTGTTTCCGAGCGCTGCTTTACCCCTCTTCGAGGCAGATGCTCTGTCCACTCGCTAAGTACGTTACGAACGGGGGCTGAAAGTTTTGTGGCGAGGTTTGAGCCCGCACCGTCTCTGCTCCACCGGGCTGGTCCCGGCTTGCGCCCCGCTTCCCCCCGTCGCACGGTGTCGGGCTGGCTCGAACCCATTTAGATCTTAAAATATGTTTTCAATTTCCCTCGTCTCTCCCTACCTACGTCTCGCCCTGCTTCTGCCTCCGCTCGGGGAGCCGTGGAACCCCGGGAAGAGCCGCAGGGGCTGCGGTCCCTCCGGCGGGCGGGAGGGGGATGCTCCCTACCCGGGCAGGGTGCTGGCGGGCTGCGAACAGGCCCCCCAGACTTTTCCCACCTCGAGTGGGTGCGGGGTTCCTCACAGCAGTAAAGGCTTTCCCTTGCCTCTTTATTTGTGCTTTTTGGCTGACCAAAGGGGCACAGTCGGGACCGCCACCCGCGCCGTCCACCCGTGGGGGTGGGCTGGGTGTATATGCAAGAAGGTGTGTGTCCAGCTTCGCGTAGACCCGCCGTTCCCCCCGACCCACGCGTGCAGCGCTTCTCTGCGTGTATCTGCGTGCGAGAATTCGAGAGTGTTTCCGTGTATTTCTGTGTTTCCCAGCGTGGGTGCAGCGCGCGTGTCGGGGAACGTTCCCTCGCACACACGCGTGTGGAAATGCGCGTAGCTGTTAGCTCGGAGGGGGCACGCGGACCCCCCCACAAGCTACCCGGACTCCCCATCAGCCTGAATTGTGCCTTGAGGGGCTTCTTCTGCAACCCCCGAGCCTGCTGGCGGCCCGGGAGCAGAGGGACCGTCACCATGGGAAGTTTGCTCAACTCTTTGCATGGAAGGATGCTCCCCGGGGTCCTGTCCCCCTCTCTCAGGTGCACGCCCGTCACAGCCCACTGCTGGACGGGATGGCTCAGACTCTGCAGCAACGACTTGTACGGATACATCCCTGGAGAATTAGGGGGGAAATGATCCAAATTATATATATTTTTTTTCACCCCGAGGTTCAAGCAGCAGCCCCGGTGCCCTCTGGGTCTGCAGGAGAGCTCAGGGCTTTCTCTCTCCCAGTGCTTCGGAGGCGAATTGAGCCCAGCGCCCCTCACTGCAGGGAGCCTCCTCGGTCCTCTCTCACCCCACACCCCTCCATCCCCGGGCCGTGGCTCCGGATCGGGCCCGGGAGGCGATGCCGGGGGGTGCAGGGGGGTCCTGGCCTGCCCCGGGCCGGGATGCAGGCACCGGGGAAGTTTAAGACGGGGAGAAATTGGGAGGAAAAGAAATCCTTTGTGTTTTTGTCCTCCTTTGTTCCGGAATTAACTTGACCAGTGGGGCTGGGAAGCAGCACAAATTCGATTTGAAAAAGCAGGGGGAGAGGGGGCTCTTTTGATCTTCATCGGAGGAAACGATGCTCGGGGAGGCGGCTGGAGGCTCGGGCACCGGGGCTGGGGTCTCTCTGAGGCGGCTCACGGCAAAATTTCGTTGCAGGCACTATTTCTGCCTTGCACGGGAACTTTAGGCGCTAATTACCCGTGTTGATCCTAGGAGCCGAGCTTGTGCTCTCTGCTCATCCGTTCCCAAGGAGAGAAAATAGTGTGTGTAGGGCTAAAAAGCAGCAAGACAAAATAATCAGCTTTAAAAGTACGTGTCTGGGGGGCGGGGGGGGGGGGGGGGGGGGGGCAGGCTGGAAAGGGGCAGAGAGTAAAGCAAAATACGTCTATTGCCTGGAGAAATGATGCAATGTTACTGCTGCCCAGTGGCAGTAACCGGAATTGGGTCATTTTAGGGACAAAAGCCGGCGAAATTCAAGTCACGTCCACTTTTGATATAAGGATGTGTCCTCTTTAAAAATTGTTATGCAAAAGACTCTCGTACGTGATCTTCTTGCGATAAAAAAGCAGCAAGCCAAATATTGGAGCCCGAGTCAATAATGTATGAACAGATTAAGCAACCTTTCTTCCAGGCAATTATTTCAGCGATTGAAAACCTCGCTTGCTCCAAATTTCGAAAATAATAATAACAATAATAGCAAAAGTAAATAAAGCCCAGAGCAAGTGCTATGGTTTCTTGCTCTTTGCCCCTTGCTCGGGAAGGGTGGGCGGGATTTTTTTTCCAGCCAGGGACAGTAGCTGAGAAGGTATTTAAAACAGCAGCAGCCTGAAAATCACAACAATTCATAATAATCTATGGATCGCGGGAGTAAATAGGCATATCGCGGGGACACTGGCCTGCCTGAATTTATTTGTCTTTAAAGCTCCGGGTAAATTAAGTTTCCGGCTGTGTAATTCTAACAAAAAGTGATAGAAAACGCACTGGGGGAGTAATAGATGGTGGCACCGGGGATCGGAGGGGGGGAATGGGTTCAATGCTGATTTATGTGCCGAGAGCCGGGGAGCAACGCGGGTGCGGGGGCTCCGCGTAGGGGTGGTGGTGGGGGGGTGGGGGGGTGTTGCAGCAGGGCAGAGCGGAGCCCCCGGCACGGCCTGGAGCAGAGAATTGTGGAGATGCCGCTGCCGGGGGGAGGCTTGGCTTGTCCCTGAGCTCCTCGAGGGGTCGAGGGGCTGTGGCTGCTTCCCTGCGTGGAGAGAGACACTGGGGATTCCTCCTGGACGAGATCGCCAGCAGGTCACGGGGAAAAAAATCTTGGCTACCGAGGAGGGCAGGAGGAACCCAGGTGCCTTTGCCCTCTCAGTAGAAGGCAAAGAGCTAGGGTGGGTTTCCCAAGCCATCCAAAATCACCGCAAAGCTTTGAGAACGCCCTCCATCACCTGCTGCAGGCAACCTTCTCCCCCCTTTTTGACTTTGCACCCGTTGCCCTGTGGCTGCCGGGCACTGCTGGCCATGCACTGGGTAAAGGTTCCGATGTGTGCTTATCTCTGGCTCCCCAACAAAAACGTTCCCCTTTCTTCACTGGTTCTGATCTTGATCTTGAATTTGGTTGATGGCGCAGTGGCAAAACCAAGACATTCAATTTGGTTACGAAAGCAGAGAGCAGGTCAAAAGCAAAGAAACTGCACTTTCTGGAAACAGCCTGGGAGACACTGGGTTTTTGTGCCCTTCAGGAAAAATCATGACTGGGTTTGAAACGGAGAATGGGACTTTGGACCCACTTAGGGGCAGCGTAGGAGGAAAGTGAAAAATTCTTTTGGAGAAACAATTCCTCCTGGTGCATAAAACCAAAGAGGTCTTGCAGGAGCGCTGAGATGTCGGAGCACCCAGCCCCAAAGACCTGCTACCGCGGAGAGCCTTTTCCAAGACATGCCAGAGTACAATAGAAATACATGCTAGCGTGGCACTTCACCTGCACACCCAGCCCTGCAGCCAAATCCCACATCCCTCTCCAGACAGCAGCCTTACATTCCTGAGCTAGACAAATGATGAAAAAGTTCCAGTTACCGTCTAATGAAAGGCCTCCATCTCCCTTCCTCCAGAGGTTTCCGATGCACATATAATTAGCTCTCAATATTTCATGAATATGGGGTTTTACTAATTCCTTTTCACTCAGGAGATTTCGCATTCGCCGTTTTACCCTCTCTGTCATTTTGCACAAAGCCGTGGCTGTGGGAAGGGTGGTTATGAGTTGAAGTGGGTTCTTCTAGCCGGATATGCAACATCCGTCAGCCACCTGAGGCCTCATCCCAGGCATCCTGAAAGACACAGATCCCAAATGAAGGACCACAGCTTTTTTTTTTTCATGCAGAAAATTAAATGTGCAGTGAGATTTTAGTCCTTTGGGGCAGGTGTTTCTCTGGGTGGGTAGCAGTTCAGGAACAGGTCTTCCACTCCTGACTTACAGCAGGTTTTGGAGGAAGATTAGTACTTTCTGACCAAAAGCAGTCACCTCAGACAAACCAGGAGGCAGAAGTCAAGCTAAATGTCATCAAGAAATGTCCCACTAAATCTTGGTCATCTTCCACAATAACAGCTCCAAACTGTCTGATTGCTACACGATTGTGTTAGTAAGAACAACTCTAAGCTCCCTGTCTCTGTAATGAAGGGAAAAACTACCCCAGCATCATCTTCATTCTTTTTTTTTTTGTACATGGTTCACTGGAAAACAGAGTGGTAAAATTTCCCGTGTTCATAATCACAAAATTTGCCCCGTGGACAAAATTCGGGGAGTCTTGTCTCCGTTCCCCAGCACCAGATCTGCGGCTGCAGGGAGGCTCGGGGCACAGATGCTGAGGTTGCCCTTTGTGTGCAGGGCTGAAGCACGGCCAGTCAGATCTGCCACAAAGCCTTCTTTTCCATTGTGATTCCCTTCCTGGAGCTCGCTGGGTGTTGCAGAGGGTCTGACCCTGTCTCCCACGTATCACCCTGGCATCGAGCATCCTCTTGCCTCAGCCTGCAAATAGTTGCACTAGGCACAAATCTGCCAGTCTCTGGGGGAAAAAAAGGCTTTAAGCTTGTTCTTGAGAGACCCAGAAGGACCTTCAACCACCTCAGGGCAGGTTTTGCTGGGCTGATTTTGCAGCAATAGTCATCCTTCCTCTAGTCATGCCATAGATACTGACTACATCTTTTTTTCTTGTGTTGCTTTGTCCGAATGTATGTGCCTCGAATGAAGTGATGTAATGATAGCTCAGTCCTGGGGGAGTTTTCCTAAACAAGACTACAAGAACAAAGTTTGGTCCTTCTGTCTAAGCAGATTTAGACTAATGGTCTTTTCACCACATGTCTTAGTGCTAAACACTGGCATTTGCAAAGCGGTAGATGAGTTTCTGTAAAGGCAACTCCCACAACCAGAAACAACTCATTAAAAATCCCTTTATCCTGATAACTTGCTTATTATCAATTTAAATTACTGTCTTATAAGAAAGAAAACAAATCCTTAAACAAATGATACTTGGACTGGCTGAACCTGGTGGGCAATGGATTTCATTTACCACGTATTTTTAGTTGAATGTTAAAGAGTTTTCCCAGTTTAAAATAACTGCTGTCTCTCTATGTGGTCCATTGAAGGAAAGCTTTACTTTCTCACATTAAACTTTATAAGTCACTAGTTACTGTGCTTTGCCTGTTTCTTAATAACAACTTTACACTTATAGGGACCTTTTCCGCTCTACAGTTCTCCAGTTCTTTGCCAGGAAGCCAAGAGGAGCTGGTGAAAGGGAGAGGAGTTCCCCAAGCGACTAACATGGATGCAGGGTCAGGAATTACAGGCATTTTGCTGAGCTCTGAGTCACATTCAACAGGATTTTTTTCCCCGCGTCAGGGGCAGACAGTTCATTCCCGTAACGCCTATCTGTGAGTGTGCCACAGTAGGATTTTTGAGTACTCAAATCAATCCCTGGGGGTGGTGTTGCAGGCAGTGAAACCTCACAGGCTTTAGCATATTTTGAGTTTATAAACCCAGGCCCAGGCTGCCTACAGAGAACATCTCAGCAGCCGAGCCGAAAATATCTCCTTTAGCTCTCCCAGGAGTGACATGCGCAGAAGCACAACCCTAAGGGAGAAAGGGATTATCCATCATTGCTTTGGGCTGAGATGGCCAGCTCTGAGATCCCAGCCAGCCGCAGGCACTGCTGCACTGCACCCTGTGGTGCCCCCACACTCCGAGGGATCCTAAGCCGTACAGACACCGCTCTGGTGTGCGTGGAACACATGGCAGAGGTGTTCTCAGAAAGGACTGCCTTTCTTTTTACTATTTCCTGCTGCACTGTGATTATTCTTTAATCTGGTTTTCAGTGTGCACTCTTTGCAGTTTGTCCTGCAACTTGAGAAGTCAACGTAGTTTTTAATCAGCCAGGGATTTACTGATCCACCTTTCTTACCCATGCCGTGAGGAAATGCCATGGGTGTGAACTCAAAGGCCAAATTCTCACCTGGAGTAAATGGTGATGGAAAGGTGGCTTCAGTGAGTGGGGCTGTCTCAGCTCCGGCCCTCTGAGCACAGGCTCACCGGAGTGCGCATCGCTGAGGCTCAGCGCTCACTGCAGATGGAAAGAGTCCAGCCCCTTTCCTGGCGTTATGAATGCCTTTTTTTTTTTTGTCCAAATGCTGGTTTCCAGAGACATCTTGTGGCTCTTGCCAGCTATCACAGCTGAACTGCTCTACATCCCAGCACGCTGCTCCTCCTGCACTGTTGGATAGCCAAGTTGCTTCCCAAGCTTTTTGCTGTTTTATCCTAAATGCGATCATTTCTTTTTACCCCTCAATGTATATTTTTGGCTTTTTGGGACTCCGCTTTCACATACAGCTTGAACTAGGGTATGGGTGTAAGGATTAGTCTTGCAAGAGTGAAGACCTCTGCAGAAGCATCTCTGAGAGCTCTCCAAGGCTCTCCAAGTCGCTGCAGGAGAAGAGTGGTCCCTGCACAGCACCCAGCGCTGGTTCAGCAGCAGCTGATGCACCACAGGGGCTTTTTTTTTTTTTTTCATTAGCTCTTTTGATGACAGTGCTACAAAGGCAGAGAAATATAAAGCAAAATTACTTCAGTGAGAAGCAGGGGAAGAGCAGTGTTGGTGCATGGGCAGGAGCTGTGGGCTGGCTGTGCAGTCCTGCATGCCACAGATGGAAGGGCCATCCCCAGCCCTTCCAGGAGAGGCTTCTAGGAGCAATTTCTCAGTTGAAGTGGGAGGGATAAGCCCCACTTGTAAGAGAAAGATGATTCTTTTTAGAAAGAGGATAGTAGGAAGCAAATGGGGGGCTTGACTCCATGGCCATCAAGGTCCCATCCATCTCCATGATAGCTGCACAGGTGGTGGTGCAAAAGCAAAGTGCTTCCTGACAGCAGAGAACAAGCCACCGCTGGGCTTCTAGAAGTCTTTTCAGAAGTAATTAATTAGTGGTAATTACTCAGTAGATAAAGGGCATGTAAACCACTCAGTGTCAACAGATTTTTTTCTGGACTTGTAAACCTCTTGTCTAGACAGCAAGCCCATCATTTTATCTACCAGGGTGGCAGGTACCGGCAAGTATGGGCAGCTCTGCACCCCTGAGCACACGCAGTGCTGCCTGCCAACTCCTCACTCATGGCCACATGGCACTGGGTTCAGACAGGGAAACAAAGGCTGTTCCTTAAGCCTCAGGCACCCTGAGGATCACCACGGTGCCACGCTACGCAGGATCTGTCTGTCCAACACCCAGTTAATCCTCCATCCTTTCGATGGGGAGATAACAGCTACAGCTATGGTGCTTGAGCCAGAAGATTGCTTGTCTCCAGCAAGCCAGGGATTCCCTTCTGATTGCACAAAGAAAGCTTCATAAATGGGGGTGATTTTTAATGTGTATCCCATAGCCACGCAGACTCTTGCTGGGTCCAAGCCATCTAAGCAATCGACACTTTCCCACTGGTGTATAATTTTCTTGGCACTTTCCTTGCAACAGGTGGGCTGCAATGTAAGGAAACGTAATGTGACTACTTCACTCTTGACTAAGTAAAAAGATTTACTGCAGAAGACACATTTCTTACAGTTTTATGGAGATTTCTTATCTAAAGCCATGTAACACCCTATGGCGGGAGTCCACAACCTCGAGAAAGTCTCAGAACATCCAAACAAATGTTTTCAAGCAGGAAAGGAGCCAAGTTACCATGTCTGAGAGCAACATTAGGACACTGGGCTGGGATCTGCGGCTGAGATCACATGGCACTATAACCCCATTTTGCCTGTCTGAGGTCCAAGGAACCTGCGTAATTCATCCAGCCCTGGAGGAGAGAAGATATCTCAGATGAAAAATGACTTCCCAGGTGCCCTGGACAATGTTCTGGTTGTGCTGGCTCAAACAGCTTGTTGTGCTCTCTCCTCAAGCTAATCATCAGCATCTCCATCCAAGAGGTCTTCAGTCCCATAGCATGTCCTTGGTAATGACAGCTGTGGACCTGATCACAGCAGTGGGTGAAGAGATCTGTCTCCTGGCCTTATGGATGTGAGGTGCCACATAGAGAGGACGAGCAGCCTGGCAGAGACATGGACAATAGGGTGTGTCTGAGTTGCTGCTTGAGGTGATTTTCCTGCATGGGGTTATAGTTTAGTACAACGTCCGCAGCAAGAACAAGCCCTTCCATCATAAGCACTGGTGCAACAGCAGCACCGCAAAGCAACAAGCACGTCATGAGCTACAACCACTAAACAGCAAAGTAACACTAATAAATCTTAATCTGAAGGCTGATAAACTGTAAAACACAACATAAAATATGATGCATGGGTTGGTGTTGAGCCTGTGAGCCTCTGATCTCTTCCCACGGGGGCAAATTCTGGATGATTCTTACTGATGGACCTCAAATTGGGCCAGCTGCAGTCACACGGGCTAAAGCTGGCCTCATGGCTCTTATCTAAATAATTCCTAGTTATTAATAACTTTTATAGTTCGTACGTGGGACTGAATGGCATGTGCTCTTCCAGTGACGATAAACCATTCAATCACGTAAAGCCTTGCCTAAGAGATGTTGCTAGATGAATCATTTAGGTTGATTGAGGGCTGTGTAAATGATATATTAAAGATGTGCCAAGCAACATTCCTTGATGGGAAAATTATGTGTTTTCTGGCAGATTCATAAGCTAAGGAATTCATCTGTGGGTTGTTAAGGAGATTATTGTCTGGTATGTGTGTATATACATGGGAATGGGAATACCAGTCAGTCCAGTTTAATAGATATCTGAAATAATCTGGTTTCACTGAAATGAAACTGTCAACCCAGGCTGATGCTGGGTAAACTTTTGACTCATCAAATCAAACCGATTCTTTCCCTAACTCTTATGCCAAGGAAGAGTTTGGTCCAGGGGTTTCAGGGACAGAAGCTGTGTGGGACATGACTGGCAGAGTCGACTCTGAAAATATTTCCCCTTTATGACAAGAATATTGCTTGCTAGGACCACTGAAAGAATGGCTAACTATTTCTATAACTATAGTTAAGTTTAAGATCAAGTGAAAAACGGAATAGCTAATGCATCCATTTAAATTCCTTTTATTTTGATCTGTACATTAAAAAAATCCCAACAACAATCCTCTTTCATTTAAGGTGGTCCAAGATGGAACTTAAAACCAGCCAAGCCCAAGGAGAAAAATTGAATTTTAACTCTACAGGAAACTTTTGGTGCCTGTGATGTATCCGAAATGCCTCCAGCTTATCAACCACTCTTTCAGCAACGTGTTCATCTGGGCTGGTGG
Source organism: Cuculus canorus (assembly GCF_017976375.1). Taxonomy (NCBI): domain Eukaryota; kingdom Metazoa; phylum Chordata; class Aves; order Cuculiformes; family Cuculidae; genus Cuculus; species Cuculus canorus. Next base: position 10,188,745 of record NC_071406.1, read on the forward strand.
GGCTGCTGACAGGGTCTGGCCAGGGGTGATGTCCAACTTCACACTGTCACCAAAACTGCATCTTCCTGAGGGAAGCAGAAGACACCTGAACTGGTGGCAGTTTGCCATCCACCAGCGCTCATGTTAAGGGCAGCTGAAGGAGAAAAAGCATGATCAGAAGATATATTTTGCAACGTATATGTATTTTTTAATCTTTTTTTTTTCTTCTCACTTTGCTGCAAATCAAGTGTCCCCCAAACCCATACACTCACACACTTTTTCCTTTCAGTTGAATTCTTTCTTTCTTCACATGCTCAGTATGGTCTCAGTTTGGATTGTCATTCAGTTCTTTTAAAAACTACTTCTTTCAGTTTACGCAAATCTGTGTTTCTGATTCTGAATTTCACATTTGAAACATTAAAACAGCACTGAAAATACCTGTATAATTTGAGCTTCATATTATCACCTTCATCAGTGATCTAAATTCATATTACTTTTGAAGCAGAGTTGATCTATTGTCTCACAATCTGATTCATAGAATCTCCTAGCTCATAGTTCTTACTTTTCCATGCCTTCATATCATAGTGTAATTTTATCATCCTCCAGTGAAGGATTTTAAAACACTGCTTAATTTCTGTCGTGTGCGCTGCATCTAAGGGTGCACGGAACTCATCTGCAAGCTTCCTCTTACCTTTACAAAAAGAAGGAAAAGCACATCTCGACATGTTTCTCGCTAACTTTTCTTCTCCCAGCTTTACTTTGCTTCTGCCCGCTGTGCCCAGGCTGCAGCCAGTGACCGGAGGGGTTCTCTGCTGTTGCTTGGAGAGCACAGTTCTCCCCAGAGTTGATAGAGGCAATAATTAATATTATTAATGGTGTGTCATGGACAAACCCAGCTTAGGAAGAGCCCAGAGAGCTTGCAGATGGGGAGCTTATGGTCACATCAATCAGCTGAATAAGCAAATGAGAGAAGCAGGCTCTTAAGCCCATTTACTCTGTGGCTCAGTACTCCGTAGTACTCAAGTACTTTGGCTGTCTCCCTGAGTGCTTTATAAGGTTATTGCAGCCATTACATAGCTGACCTTCACATTACCCATTATGGCTTTGAGAGATGTTTAAAGTGAACTTCAAAGAAAGCTTAGAGTTGCTTAATCCCGCAGAAGAAACTTTAACAGCCAGTAGCTTGGGTGAGGTTTAATCCACAAAGAAGCAGGTTATGTTTGGGTACCAGACCAGGTTGCAGGTCTCTCACCTTATGCTGGAAGGGAAACCAAATCCTGGTATGGATGCAGCCATGACCACTCAAGGGAAACTTTTCTGGCTTATACCCTGGAGAGGAATGCAAGGTGCAGATAACACCATCAGAGCTGCCCGTGTGCAGTGCGTATCTGTGCAGAGGGCGCAGCCAGATGGAGGTGGACAAGCCCAAGGTGACAGACATTTCTTCAGGGTGATATAGGTATGAACATACAGATTAAACTTCATGTTTGAAAGGATATGACTATCTGAATGGCTTCCTAAGCAATACTTGCTGCTTTTCCATCGCTGTGAGGGTGATGATGCTGAGAATTTATCCCTGTACCTTTCTTCCCAGCGAAACACAGCCCAAAGGACAATCAAGTGCAATGAAGCATGTCAAACTGTCCAGTGTTGCTTGAGTAAAGAGACTAGCTGTACGCTCCCAGCTAGTCTCCAAAAAGCCTCTGCTGATCTAAAGAGCCTGAAGTTCTCTGCTGGCCCAACCAGATAAAATCTTTCAGCTACTTGTTGAAAGCACACATTCTTTGAGAAAGCTATGATAAACCCAGCACTTAACAAGGCTTGCAAACCAAATAAACAGCTGTGGGAGACATTTGGTGCATTTGACAGTAAAGGCAGGAATGCTTTGAAGACCAGGTTTGTAAGGCAGAGCCCTGTCAACTAGCTCTGGGGCAACTCGGGGAGCAGCTAAAGCTTAGGGAGCCAGCTCAGCCTTTACGACTCTGCAGCATCACGGCTCCCCTCCTGGCCGGTGTGCCCATGATTTATCCACTGCATACCCCTGGGCTGCTTCGCTGCTCCCCGCATTTTCCAGGGCTCTGTTTCACATTAACTCATCAGCAGGTTGCAAAGCCAGCGAGAAGCTTTTTAAGAGAGACACTGCAGCTCATGTCTTTGCCAGAGAAGGAAGCAGGGGGGAGGAGGTTGCCTCCTGCACCTTCTAGACATCAGGTCCCTCCATTTAGCTGATGTGAATAGTCTTCACTCTTTCACACACAAGGAAGAAGCACAAGCAAGAAAGAGGCTCTGGGCTAGTCCAAGTCACTGACGGCTTCACGTTTTTCTAAATTGTTTCTGTTATTCAGACAGTGCTGAAAAGGCTGCCCTGGGATACCGGGCATCTATCTGCATCTGTTATAGCTGATGTCTGCTCCAATACAGAGTTAAAAATACGTGTTTTTTTTTTTCCAAGATACAATATTAGGCCACCTTCCCTCAAAGAGCAAGGACTGAAGCTGTTTCGTCTCAACACAGGGCAGGAAGATGTCGCGTTTCCACCCACGTTTCCACCTTGACAAGTTTTCATCTCTGCTGCCAGGAAGTGCTGAGCATTTTCTGTGCCCATGGCCACAGGGCACATGCTGAGGAGCTCGCAGTGTCAAACCTGGAAGGAGTGAGTTCTGGTATGAGTTATCCTCCTGCAGATGCTCTCAGAGACTGAAGAACATCCAGGCCACTGAGAAAAAAAGTCTGTGTTTCTCTGATCTGTTACCCCTAAGTGGAGATCTTTCACTATCTCCTCATTACAGATTATGAAGCCATTTATAATCAATTGGTTTTAGAAATACATGATTTTTTCTTTGCGAAGACCAGTGACTACTCACAGCATTAACTGAGGAATCACAAATGGCTACATTTCTTTTGCCTGCAAAATACTCTTCCAGCAAAATTCACCGATCACCTCTGAGACTCTTTTCTGCAAAAGCAGTGAAGGACAAGGTACTGGCCAAGAGTGTACCAACTCTGGGAGACCTTTAGTGATATTTTGAAATTTCACAGTATTATCTTTAGGTATCAAGATCACAGATTTCACTTTTCCAAGAGGAAAAATTCAAGCAACATCACAAAAAAAAAACCAAACCCAAAACCCAAACCCAACAAACCTTTCTGCATTTATTCAGTACTTTTTCCATACCTTTTAGTGCCTGTCCAGAAGAAGACACTGAGCGGATGCTTATGTATCTGTCTGCAATGAAGGTCTAGACAGGGTTTTAGCTGGGTCCACACTGAAACCTTGTGACCGAGTGTCCCTAGAGCCCTGGGGAGGGCGAAGGGGATGGTGAGTGTGTGCAGCTTGCAGGCAGTCCGGCACCGCACCACAAGGTGGGGATGCTATAATGCTGAATGGCAGGCGGCTCTGGTCAGGGCAGCGGAAGCCAATTGCATTAATCTCTGTGTGATATGAAGCATCCAAAAGCCAAGCTGTCACTTTGTCACTTAACCCTGTATACCTTGTTCCATGCCCCGAGAACTAACCCCATGCCACATATCCTGCATAACCACAGCATCAAAGGCTTTGGAAGATGTTGGTTCAAGGTCAATTCAGTCCTGAGGGTGCCAGAGCTTTTTCGTCGGCTGGAGAGCCATCATCGAGGCTGCTGCTGGGGCTGGGGTGAGCTGGCAAAGCACCACAAGGCTCAGGGGAGAGAAGGGAAATCAGATGTGCCTTTTCTCTTTTTTTTTTTTCATGCAAGAGCAAGGTGACACCACCGTCACAGAGAGGTGATGGATTTTGAGCAATTAAGGGAGCCTCTTCCTGTAGAGGCTCAGCTGGGCTGGAAATCTCAGTGCTTCATGTTCCCGCTCAGTTTTACGTGCTTTCCAAAGAGGCAGGTGCCATGGCAAGAGCAATTGCTGTGCAGAGGCAGCAGATGATTGCTCCTTAAAAAGTGTAAGACAAGCTGTTGAGCCTTGTCTTGCAGGGCATCGTGCAGCCAGCAAGCGATGCGAAGGCATTTCCCTCATGTACATTGACCATGACTGCGTGCTCCAAAACACCCGTTGCTGGGAGAGCCAGTAAATGCATGGCGGGCTCGGGGCTGTGCCTGTCGTTTCTCCTGGCAGCAGTGGGCATCCTGCTCTGCCTGTACCCAAAAGGCATCAGAAACTTCACATGTTTTGGCCTGGGTAAGCACAGTACTTCTCACCAACCCCTGCTACTGTTCTACCAGGAATGGGACGTCTGACACAACCATGTGGGGAAACGATAGCTGCGATACTTCTTGGATTTAGCAAAGTATTTGACAGCCTCGAAAAGAGAAGTGGGAACTTGATTATAGTCTTCGAATATACAAGAGGTTATTATGAAGAGGGCAGCAGTCAATTTCTCTCCATAGCTACGAAGGGGAGGACAAACAAGAATGAGCTCAGTGTTTAGCAAAAGAGCTTAGTGTTAGACATTTGGGGGAAAATATATCCTCTCTAACTGCGAAGGTAATTAAGCATTAGGACAGGTTATCTGCAGAGAGGTGGGAGCCTTTGAGTTCTACGGGCAGATCGCACAAACACAGGAATAATCTTAACACCTCCCAGACCAGTACTTTTTGCTTTTGTGATTTTAAAGTTGCCCTGCCCCAGGTCTTGCCTTCAGATTATGTATCCTCAGGGTCAAAGGTTGGAGAGAATCTGTGTGCCTGGGAAAGCTTCTCCCTAGTTTTTCCCCATCTAGACATAGTTCTGGGAGCCTTTTTTTTGACATCTTTGGAGATGTCTCAGCCTTCCTGTCCAGTTCTGTTAGTTCATACGTTGCCCTGGTCCATTTTGTATCTTAGGAGCTCGCTCTGCTCTGTACATCCCAGCTCTTTGGCCCTTTACCTGTGTGAGCAGGACTGGGGTTTATCTCAAGGTTTCTCTGTACAGACCTCCTTCTTACTGGACTCAGAGTTCACAGGGGAAAGCACAGACGCTTGGTTTGGTCTTAGTGAGATCAGAGGGGACTTTGCCATTGCTATAAAGGAGCACAGGATGGGGCATGGCCTTTCCTAAGTATCAGTTCAGCAGTGGTCTTGGCCACCCCAGTAAAGGTGTGTGGGTGAACATGATCCCACAGCTCTCCTTAACCCATTTCAGCCCAGTATTAAAACAGGGTTAGGAACAGCAAAAATATTCCCTGAATCTGAGATTAATGGAGAAGATGAGCATCCCCAGGGCCATGGGGACAACATCACCCTGGGGCAACTGGGCTAGGATTGCTCAGCCAAAGGAGAAGGATGGTAAAAGCTGGCACGATTCAAACATCTACGCCATGAATTTGTTGAAAAAAAGAAACATGTCAAGAAACAGCAAATACCTAGGAGTAACATCCAGCCAGATCAGGAAATCTCTGAGCTGAGAGTGACTGGAGGCTCAGAAAATAGCTGAGAAACATCATAAAAATATGTTCTTATACCCTGTTCTTCTACTGTTTCCTAGGCACCCACTTTCGGCAAACCTTAGGTGGGATGGTGGACTACGTAAGGCTTTAGACCATTTGAGCCAATGTGTCTACTCCTATGCTTCTGTCAAGAGAGGGGCTGAACGGGACTGAATAGAGCTCAGCAAATTACAGGATTTATTCATCTACATGAGCTGATTTTCCTCCCACGGGCCCGAGTGGGAGGTGACTAGTTCAGCCTTCTGACAACGCTATCTTTGCTTAGTTGCCTTTCAGAGACACTAAGACATGGTCCATAGATCCCCAGGCTGAAGCCTGCAGGAAAAGAAAGTGGATGAGCTCTGCAATAATTTATTGCTGTCCCTGGTCATTTTTAACCTTCCAAAGGTTATTTGGAACCCTCCTTCTTTCATTTGGCAGTAGCGGCTCAGAAGAGAAAGGCAGTGGTCTGCCAGGGGGAAGCGAGCAGAGTTACAGCCCGGACACAGCAAGTACAAGTGAATCGGATGGGGATGATAAGGAGAGATTGAAGTTACAAGAAATAACATCGAGAATGTAGCAGAAAGGTCACAAATGTTTTCACACTGATAAAAAGTCCACAGTTTGGGTTTTCATTTTTGGGGCATGATAGAAAAATTAAATTCAAACAGCAAGAAGAAAATTAGTTCTACGTGCAATATAATTTATACACAGCTGAGGAGATGAAGGTGTCCATCTGCGCCTGCTTTATCTCTGCATCTCTCCATCCCCGGGTGAAATATCATGTATTGCAGTTTATTCTTTATGTCTCTAATCTTTCTCTCACTTGTGTGGTATGAAACACTAACGTCATGGCTGGAGTTAATGTCATTGGCAGGAGCTGGGATTTCTTTGCCATACTGCTGTAAAGCAATCCCAGGCAATTTATACAGGTCAGAAAATTAAAGGTACTTTTTCAACAAAGAACTCTGCCGTGGAAGGGGTGCCGTAAGCTTGTATGAAGAAAGGACACCTTAAATCACGTTCAGATTGAGGAACACCAGCAGATCTGAGCTACACCTGCCTGAAAGAGTCCCCATCCCTCGGAAGTCCTGCCCCACCTGAGGCCAGGCATTGCCACAAGGAGCCACAGGGCTACAGCTCAGCCCATCCAGAAATGTGGGGTTTGCATTGACTCCAAACAGCCTCATTTTCCCCAGGCCTGAGGCGATGCTGTGGTGAGCAAATCTCTGGGGAAACCTGACAAAAGAGGTAAGACTTTGCTTCTGGCCTGACTTGGCCAACTGAGCGATGAGAATGTTGAGAGCAAAATGAATCTGTCTGTGTAGTGACTGCTGCAGGGATCTTATTGTTATAAAAGTTCAGTTATTGCTCCTCTGCTCAGAGTTGCCATGTGGATATTTTATTATTAAATGCACAGAAAATCAATAATGGAAATATGTCAGCACTGTTCATTCATGCGAAGCAGAACATGACTTATTGTGACTCCCTTACAATGGGGCTGGCCAAGAAACCAGCAGCAATGTGGTGGGTTTGCTGGGCTTCCTCACAGCGGCAGCCTCAGCTGGGCAGCACAAGCAGGTCGTGAGCGTAACCACTACCCACCACGGCAGAAGTGCAGCGCAGAGAGCAATTTTCACTAGAATGTCCACTACACCTCTATGTCAAACATGGTCAGGTCCACTATGGCTTCACATGGGGAAATCCAAGCCCACAGAAAGCTGATGGGATATTTCCAGTTTCTGTCTTGTGGTCTCCCACCGTGGCTGCGTCAAGAGAAAGCCACAGCTTCAAGCCATAAACCCCGAGCAAATCGCAGCATGGCAGCTGTGCGTACACGAGCAGGCTGAGCGTTTGAGAGAGAAGGAGATAAGCAGCTGTCGAAAAACAATGGCAAGTTCAGTCCTTCTCCAGCTCAGGCCAAGTTTGCCACTGGGACAGAGCTAAATTGTAGTTGGAGACCATACTGGAGCCAGTGCTCTGAAAACTGGGGTTAACATGTACTTATAGCCTGAGTTTGACCTATAGGATACAAAACTGTGACTTTGAAGACTTTACATCAAAGTGAACATTTGCAAATAAGCACAAGTTGTCACCTACAGCTGAAAGATGTTACTAGTGTTTAGACTGTTATTTATAGGGGAGGATTTACGCTATGAAGTCACCCGGGGTTTAATTATTTTGTCTGTAAGATAACCTCAAGCAGCCAAAAAATAATTCCTCAACAATCCTAATAGTTTATTTTCAATTCTTGCTGCTGTAATACTGCAAATTTGTGGCAAAAAGCTCACCATGCGTGTGTGGGTTTGGGAACATGTGATGGACTTCCCTGGAGAAACAGTGTGCCAGAGCAGACACTACACTGATGGGAGCCTGGCAGAAGCCTCCTGCGCTCCCAGCACACACCTCACTTACCAAAAATGCATAAAACATTACTCCCCAGCACCAAGGATGTGAAGGAGCATGGAGGGAAGACAGTTGCTCCAAATAAGCAAAACACTACAGAGTGGCTCAGAGGAGCTGCGTATCCAGAGGTTGCACAGCCAGGTGCCACCCCCACCCCGCACTGAAAAAAGAACTGCCACTGTGAAAAGAAACTGTTTTCTGAGGTTGCTTTTCTTCTTACTTCTCACTATCTCTTTCTTCTGCCAAAAAAAAAAAACCCAAAAACCAAGAATTCAGCAAGAACCCCACCAGTTACTTCCGCTCATTCAGTTCTTTTTCTTTCTCACACAAGGCTCAGGGCTTTTCAGGACAGCAGTCACAGAGGGTTCCCTCCTGTGTCAAAACTCTCAGCAGCTAAACAGAGTTTAGGGCAGAGTTAGGAATATAGGAAAAATGGGAAATATTATTATTCTAAGTGGGTACTTATTTCTTTGCGTCCTAAATCCTTGTACTTTCTGTAACTCCAGCTGAAATGATTTTCTCCTATTGCCTTATTGATTATCCCTGGAGAACTGTGGGGTACCCAAACCTGAGCCACACTCACCCAGCCAGCATCGTACTCTTACTCATCAGTGATGGAAACAAATGCCCATCATACAGACCTTAGCATTAGAAATCCAAGAGGACTTGCTTTTTCTTTGCTGAAAACTGGGTTATAAGTTATACCCCTTCATAGCCAGATTTTTCAAGGTGTGCCTGGAAAGGTGCCTCTTCATCCATTAGCCTCTTTATGCCCTTTGCATCTCACTAAAATGTATTTCAATGAAGTTTTATATTCTGATGTTATTTTAAAGCAGAAAGGGTCTTGGCAGGGCAAGCAGCATAAAAAAAAATAATAGTGTATTAATGAAGAGTGGGAGGGAAGGTCATTTGCCTGTTATTTGTAGCACAATACATGATAAGAGGTCGTTAGCCATTCAAAGCCACCGAATGACTTTAATTAAAATTCATGCTTTGAGAGCTGGGTACAGGCTGCTGAACAGCCTTTCAGGGCAGAAAGACAGAGGAAGGGAGGGAAGGAGAGTGGGAGCTGACCAAACTGACAATGCTCTTCAATAAAAGCCAGGAGGGACACTGGCAAACTCTCATTTCCAGGCTCCCCAGGTGGATTTTTATCCCTGTGCTGCAGGCTGCATCTTCCTTGGTTCAGCCTGGCACAGTGACAATGGCTCTGAGCACCATGGGCTTGGAGGCACCTTCTTGAGCTCTTCCCCATGGGACTGTGCGATTTAGCAGTCCGGGCAAGACACAGAGCTTTTTATCCCAGTATTCCATATTTTTAAAAATAATTGTATTACTAAAAATACTTTTACATTTGGAGATTTTTCTGCTCTGTCACCAGCCCAGGGAAGAGTTGAGAGGTATAGCTGAGCCTTTCACCAGGGAAAATAAAGACAAGAGGACAGGAGTGTGTGCCTGGGATGCTCAAGGTCAGACTTCCCAGAGGTGCTGAATCTTGCTGGCATTTTTCCCCTCACTGTCCACATAATCCTGCTTGGTGGTAATACAGCAGCTGGTCCTCCCTGCGCTTGGTCCAGGATGGTGACAAGGAAGAATCAGTGCTGACACGAAAGGCCAGCTGGTGCTGTAAGGGGAAAAACCTTGCAAAGAACTATAACTAAATTTGCACTTAAAGGAAGGAAATCAGCTTGTGAAAGGAAGAAGATGGTTCTGCAGTGTTTAAGGGTGAATTCAGGACTTCCTTGTCTCAGCTTTTCTCTCCAGGGCTACATCTCCAGCACCTCCATTTGCACTGGGATGTTGAGATGTGTTGATATATATGTTCTGAACAGCTGCAAGGCAGACACAGCCATGCTAGACTGTGAGAATAAAGAAGGGGCTTCTTATCCCCTGATATTTGGTATATGCAACATATCATAATTAAGTAACGTGAGCTGGCTGCAAGCCTGGGACACTGCCACAGGACTGGGATATGTTTATTTCCTAGGACAGGAGATATTTCTCCATGCTTTTTAAAATTATTCCTCAAATTTCTTCCGTGTGTGTGAGAGAGGGAAAGACAGACACACAAATGAACCTCAAAGGCACTCATGAGTACTTTGGAACTGAACTCTGAGTGGAGGCTACACAACACCCACTATGAGCTGCCAACTGTTGACCATCCCTGTGCTGGGTTGCTGGTGTGCCAGTGAACTTATATATCATTCATGTACCAACAAGCATTAGGACTTATCCTCTCTGAGGGCTTTATCTATGCCAACTAAATAAAAGGCCCCATCTCCTGTCCCGCTGCCTGTGTTGTTACCAGGGGACGGAGCTGAGAGCCAGGTACAACGCATGTTTTCCCTCCTCTTTCCACTAGTCACTCAGGCTTATCCCTAGCCAGAGGCCATGTGCAGACCACCAAGGAAGAACTTGTTGGCACGATGTACCCTCCCCTGGTAAGGCCATGCCACTGGAGACATCACATCAGACCTTTGCGTGTACCAGTTTAGGATTTTTCTTGCCAGCAGAGCTATATCATCTCTGCTAACAATGTTGCTAGGCTGACAAAACACCTTCTGAAACAAAAGTTGTCTTGGCTCAGATATCCATGAGAAGGTGTAATGTTTTTTAGCTCTCCAGCCAGTACATCTCCACCAAAAACACATTACGCTATGGATGAAGCCTTACTGCTACTGCAAAAGGCAGCTAACTTAGGCTAGTGCCTAACTTTCCATCTGCTTGTCATTAGTCTGGTTGTTCATGCTTTCAAGCCAGAGGGTGAAATCTATGACCTTGATCGACTTTCTTTTAATTTTGCTTTAGGATTTTGCTCTTCTTCTTGTTGGTCTGTGGAAAAGTTCTGGGACAAATTCTCAGAGGCCACTTCTAATCCGCAGCTTCAGGTTGCCCATGTGGGGAAAGCAATGGGCAGTTAAAGAAAAATATATACTGAGTATCTATGTAGTGTTGAGAGCCCCCTGGATCTTATTCCTCAAATACCAGGCCCTAGACTATTAGGGGATGAACACTGAACATAAGATGACATTTGGAAATGAACTCTTTTCTGCTTTTATAATTTCTTTTCTGCTTTTATAATTTTTCCTTAATTATATGAGCAACCGGACTGTCTGTCTATACATAATAACACCTTTCTTTAGCTTGCTCTGATGGACCAATGTATAATTTCTGGCACACATTTATTGGCATGCTGACATCTTTTCTCATATCCTTCCCACCTCAGGCCCCTCCATCAATCCACAGTCCTTAAACAGAGACTTTTCAATGTGCCACAAAAGAGAAGTCAGGTTAATTTTTCTTCTTTATCTAAAGCAGGATCTTCTCTCTCAGGTTTCCTTAGTCCTGTACAAAGGTTCAAGCCAAGCCAATCTGAATTCCCTTTCAAAACTCAAACTATGTTTAATGGGAAAGGTATGATTTCATAAGCAGGTCTGCGCAAGACCGATGTTGTGCAGACAAAATACTGTAATGATTAACACGTGGCACCTTGGTGCAATTCTCTCAGCTACACACTTACATTGCAGTTAAAAAATGCTTACCAGCTTGCTCACTTGGTGCAATTTAATTAAAGAAATTAGCATAGCCAGAAATCCACTGCAATTGTCACGTGCCTTATTGACACCAGGATGTCTAATTTTTTACAACTTCTTTCAAATCTTTTTGGAGAGGAGGGAGTCTCAAAGCCTCATCCCAAAGTCTCTGCAAATCCCTTTCAGATGTGGCTGGGAGAGGAGCAGGAGCCAGGTTGCCTGGCTCGGCCTCCCACCAGCTGGGCTGACCTCCTCCATCAGCCCTCACCCAGCCCCGCACTGGCAAACCCTTGGAGACCCATGCACATTCCCAGCCCCTTGATTTCACCCATGAAACATTGGTGTGGGGCCAGCCAGGGCTCATGTGGAAGCCTTACCAAGAAGGAAGGTGCATCTGAGGCACTCGTTGCACCCATTTGTGGACCCAATGTTGTTGAAAGAGGTGTCTTTGAGGAGCCCCAGAGAGGGTTCTGGGGACCACCACAGACCAGGTGTCTTCTAGCCAATGTTCTTCAGGTTTCCTTCTCCGATGACTGCAACAGCAGGCACAGAAATGCTTTGCATTGGCACTGTGACTGCAGTTCCTCTCCTCTCAGACCTGAAGTCTGCTGATGTCTCCCAAAATCTGCTGTTTGTTACCCTCTGGTGAGGCTCTAAAATCTGCACAGGCCTTTGGAAGGTTAAACAACCTACAGCATGGACATTTTCACTAGCTCTGCTCATTCAAACACTAACAGTGAATGTGAATCGGTGGCTTCCATTTAGAATTTCTTGATGCCATCAAGAGTGCTGTATTGAATTAAAGATACCTGACTCATTTATAAAGGCAAATAATGACAAGCGAGTCTTATTATTTTATTGGGCTAGAGTTAAATATTTGACCAACTATGAAAACCTATTTCTAACTGATTTTTCCCATTCCTCCTTAGTCTATTTTAAAATAGATGTACACGTGTGATTTCAGTGTTTGTTCTTCCTTATACTGTGCTTTCTGCCAGGCTCCTGGGTGGTTAGAACAGAGGTAATTTATTTAGAACCATACTTTTTCTATTTCAGTGATTTCCATTTCTGTATTGAACCATCTTCAATGGCACTCGGTTATTCTTTGCTCTACTACCACTGCCCATCACCATTGCCATAGGGACCTATCTTCCCAGGCAACGGGTAGGGGACATGGAGAAGCTGTGGCATCCAAAGCCCTTTCCTTTCTGTCAAAATTCTGTTTAAACACCCTGGAAGTACAACAGTACTCTTGAATTAATGATGTCAAAGGCTCCAAACGTTCTGCCCCAGCCTTTTGGGTCCATAACTCTAACATAAATGTGAGAATCGAAGAGCCCTGCTGCTTCCAGATACTTTTGGAAGGAAAGAGCAGTAAAATGGGAAAGGTTGGAATTAAACAAGAGTCAGGGCTGTGGGGCAAATTCTACTTTTATTCATCAAAACATTTAGTTTTGCTTGATTTGTCATTGCCAGTGTAGCAGGAGGAAGGCAGTTCCCAGCTAGTTCCCAAAAGAAGCTGTAAATAGATTAGGGAAAGAGGCGCAAAAGCCTAAAGGTCAATACAAAATAATTTTTTTTCCCTAGAAAGAATTGCCCATGCCTCAGGCAAGTTAGCCAACTGCAAGATGTGAGCACTGTGTACTTCCTCAGGCATTTGGACACTTGCATCCAGTTTCATAGAAAGAAGAAAAGCATGCAAAGAAGTAATTTGCTTGCTCTTTTGATATGAGTTTAAGTCAGTCTTGCTACCAGAATTAGTTCTGCCCTATTGTCAGAGCAAAATGTCAAATCAGAGCTTTTCTTTTGTTTCTGTGTGGGTAAAGAAGCGGCAACGACACTTGCGTGGTAGCAAATGTGAACTGTAAGGAGCAGCAGCCTGCCACTGGCACATGAGAAGTCCAAATGTGCAGCAAACAACCCAGTTCTAACACACTACCCATGATACAAACCAAACCTTGCTGACAGCCTCAGACACACTGACCTGTTCCCAGCACTGCAGGACTGACATGCTAAGCCAGCAGCACCCTCTGCACCCATCCTCTCCCAGCCCCTCGCCACTTTGACGAGGGTCCCTGCTCTGTCCTGATGGACCCACTCTCACCATCCCTCACCAGTTTCTTGCTCCCTTTCCCCAGGATATTTCCTGAGGCGAACACCTTCATGCTGAGAAATAGCAGAGAATCAAAAGAATGAATTAAGAATCGGTTATTCTTGCTAAAGACAAGAGTGAAGATACAGCAATCAGTTATTAGCCCTAATTGAAGGAAAACAATGCATACTGATCTAAAGACGAGACCTGTGGGGAGCAACACATTCATTGCGAACTGGCTGTGGTTTCTTGTAGGTGCTGTGCCTTGGAGGATGTCAATAAAGCTCCTTGAAAAGATGTCTTTTCCTTTTCTGTCACTTTTCCCCACATGTGCTCATGCTGGGGGTTTCACACTCGAGCTTATAATTTTCTCGCAGGAGTCTGAGCAAGTTCAGCCCCACATGGCTGTCACTGGCAAGTAGGAAAGTCACTGAAAGGGAATAGAGGCTTTTTGCGGAGCTGTGCTGAGCAGACGGGAGGAGCGCAGTCATGTCAGCACCCAGAGAAGCTGCACAGGAGGACAGCAAAGGGATGTGAGAAAATAGGGCAGGTGATGAAGGAAGGAAATTCAAGGGAAAAAGCCTTGACTTCGGCTCGCTGAAACACCCAGTGTCACCATAGCAATTATGAGAGGTGATATGAACAGCAAGGCTGGTTGCTGCTCTCTAGGGACAGCAGAGAACAGAGAAGCAGGGGAGTCTGAAGCATTTTCAGGGGCTGAGCTTCAATGCCTAGCACTGCACACGTTTTACGGGACAGTTGCTTTGAGTTAATTTTATACAGACTGCCGTCAGTGATGGTTTCAAGTCTGTGTATATAGCTGCTTACACAAGTTTGCTCTCCACATTCATTGAATAAGGGGCATAGAGTGGTTGCAGGTTAATGAATTTTCAAGCTGAAGTGTTTGCCAGTAGCATTCAGGACATGGAAATTTGGGCCAGGAACCTTATCAGTGACGAACCATCCTGTGGCATCCTTTAGTGGAAGCCCAAGTATTAGCTCCTTAATTTGTTTACCCTGAGATAAATCCAAAGTAATGCATTGATGTGCAGGCAATTAATAGGGATGTGTCCCAGTGCAAGGACAATAATCAATAATAAACCTATTTAGCAACGTCCTTTTCAAAGATTTACTGGCTATGTGTCTAGCTTAATATCTATAACTATAATGACCCTGAACCTCATATAATCCCAGAGATTCTCCTGAAAAAAGACATGAGGTTAGGTTAACAACCTTCTTGCCTGGCTGGGTTGGTTGTGGGGCACACATCTGGGCAGAAGGGACCACAGCAGCACTTGCAGCATCATTTGGCATGGCTGATAGCTGCTTAGCAAATCTAAAATTATCCTGGGATTTTAAAAAGCCAAGGGATGGAGGAAAACGCGGATGTAGCTGTGCTTAGAAAAGTCATTTTGGCCTTGCTGAAAGTGTGGGATGACCCAAAGGATCCCAACAGAGAAGAGTGTTAGGGAGCAGCTGATGCCTCCCTACAGTGCTGAGCTGCTACGTGCAGAGCCAGCCCCAGGACATGCCTCCATTCAGCTGTAATTGTGCTGTTTATAGTAGACCATTAGCTGATCCAATCCATTCTTTGTGTGATTGTTTTCACACTTCTCATTACTCCTCCTGCTTCTAAGCTGGTTTGGGATGCATCCAATCTCTTGGCTTGGCTCTTACCTGAAAAGGGAACAACTGTTTTCAAGATGAGGAGCAAGACACTGTTTGGGGTCCTTGGAAACAGAACTGCATATCAGGAGCAGCTGCCTTGCAGAACGCATTTTTTGACTTTGAGGGTGGCCTGCTTAGCCAACTTTGACTATTTCACCCTTCTGCAGAGGGTTGCCCTGGTATTAATTCACCTCAAAGAGCAGGTTGAAGTCATTAAAATATTTCGCAGGTGGTTCCTTGAATTCATGGTGCAGCTGGATCCAGCCTAAAGGGGGGAAAGGGGGGAGAAAAGGAGAAGAGGCAAGTTCTGATGAAACACAAATTAACATAACTCATAGAAGGGAAAGAAAATCTGGTTTCAATCTCTACAACAAAGCCAAGCAACACATCAAGATAGAAAGGAGAAATGTCAGCCAGACAGTGCTGAGGATTTTATTGCTTTAGCACAGGTGCTTCTCTGTGGTCCCAAGTGTGCCCAGGTGCTACTGCAGCAGCCAGAGCCCCTGAGCACAGCTCCAGGCATGCAGGAACACTGGGAGCTTCACAACAAGACCCCTAATCTCATATGAGTCCAGGATCAAACTTTCTTTTAATGCCCTGGCAAAAATCGCAGTTATTTAGATCTTGTGTGTTGGCCTCAATCTTTCTTCTGCATGGAAACTCTCCAGGTACAGCACCATTTCTTGCACTTAGAGCTGTATCCACAGTTTTTTAGAGTGTGCTGACCAGGGCTGAGCCACACAGTCACAAGGGAAACCCCAGACCTGGCACCTCCATGAGTTACCAGTGGGCAGATTACTCACAACCTGCTTTGGCGTTACCTAAATTAAGCAGTGACTCCTGATGTCCATAGGCATTGAAGTCTTGGTCTTTCCTTGGGGAGAACAAGGCATTTTAGCATAAATGCTGTCATACTGGAGAGCTCTCCTGGGTCTAACTGGTATGGAGGTAATGGTCTCCAGAGCAGCCCATATGGTAAAACGCTTTGGGTCTGTGGTTAAAGCAGTGCTTATTACACACCGATGTTTTGGCTATTAGTGAGCGGTGCTTGCACAGTGTCAAGGCTGCGAATAGGCTGACGGTGAGCAAGAGGCTGGGAGGTGGCACAGCCGGGGCAGCTGACCCAAACAGACCACAGGGATAGTCCACACTCTATGACATCGATATGCAAGAAAAGTTCAGGAAAAGAAGAAGGAAGGGGAGATGTTTGTGGTTAGGGCATTTGTCAACCCAAACAACCATCATGCGTGCTGAGGCCCTGCTTCCCAGGAAGTGACTGCCTATCTGTCTGCTGACGGGAAGCAGAGAATGAATTCCTCTTTCTGCACTGCTTGCAAGTGCAGCTTTTGCTTTCCCTATGAAACTGTCATTATATTGACCTGTGACTCCTCTCAGCTTCCTTCTGTATTCTCCCTGTCCTTTGGAAGAGGGAACCAAGTGAGCAACTAGGTGGGTGTTTGGCTGATGGCCAGGGTCAATCCACAAGAGCTGACTGGTATGTCAAAATTTACCAACCTTGTTCATTCCAAAAAGACAAAAATCAGTTAAAATAGGAAAAGAAAATCCTAAGCTAATTTACAAAGAAACCTACCACTGCAGAGGCAATTGTATGGCTTTCGTCACTAATGGTTTTGTGGTATGCCTCTATGGGCTGTGTCCCAGGTCAAACCACAGCTACTTTTTTCTGTGGGAGAGCACTGCAGTCTGTGGGCACCGCTATTTTTTGGTTTTTTTTCTAAGCCCATCTGCAGAAATACAAGTGCAGGTGGTGGGTTATGGGATAGACTGTCACCTTTTCTGGCTGCCACTCTCACTTCAGTCTACAGAC
This sequence comes from Cuculus canorus, assembly GCF_017976375.1. Classification (NCBI taxonomy): domain Eukaryota; kingdom Metazoa; phylum Chordata; class Aves; order Cuculiformes; family Cuculidae; genus Cuculus; species Cuculus canorus. The sequence goes on from NC_071406.1 coordinate 10,205,643, forward strand.
GATGGCAGAAAGGGTGGAGGTCACTGCCTCAGCTTACCCAACATGAGGCCTGTTTGTACCATCACTTCTTATCTTCCTTGTCCTTGGAGGGGAATTAAAGCCCCCTGAATTCCACCCATTTGTCCCTAAGACAGTCTGCAATCAAACAGATGAACGTGGGAAAATTACCATATTGTAGATAAATGGAGAAACAACTCTGAGCTATGTTATCATCTCATTTGAGGAAAAAAAACCTTTAAAAAAATCACAAATTCTTTTTTTTTTCAGAATAATCCTTGTCCTAAGGAAGCTAACATCTGTCCCAGCTCCCTGGCAGTATCACTGCTACGACCTGCTGTGTTTAGCTGATGTCAGGTTGGATGTCAGTGTAATATCTCTGCTCTCCCATCAGCTTTTGGTGGTGGCAAATGCCTGCAGCTGATAACAGTGGTGAAAGGAGATGAGAAAAGTAGCAGGGAACACCAGGAACCAGAAGCTTCCCTTGCTCTGCAAATGCCTGCAGCTGATAACAGTGGTGAAAGGAGATGAGAAAAGTAGCAGGGAACACCAGGAACCAGAAGCTTCCCTTGCTCTACCTCAGCAGTCACCTATGGGCCCATGGCTTTGAGGTGGCTGTGGTGTGTTTGTAAAACTTGGTTGAGATGTGATGCAACTTTGCAATAAGAGCATGAGGAGCACCTTCTGCCTGGCACAAGACACTACTGTCAGACTGTGGGAAGGGATGAACTGGAGGACTTCAGGCTCTTCCCCGAGATGTGGGCAGAGCATTTCAGGGGAGGCAGGATGAGCAGCAGAAGGGAGGGGGGCCAGAGAGCTGGGAGGGTGAGGCTGATGGCCCGGCAGACATGCCTCATAATGTGCTGGAAACTGCTATTCTATTAATAATCCCATTGCTTCAGCAAACCCACAACCATCGAAGACCGCACTGAATCAGCAGTTTCTTTTCTTTTTCTCTTTCCTAACCCCAATTGCACCATCGGAGTCAATCTATTGCTGCAGTCGGTGATGGGCTTAGTGAGAAATGAAAGACAGCAGAAAGCAGGGTGGGGGCAGTGGCAGCGAGTGAACGCGAAGGCTGAGCAAGTATGTCGACACGTGATCTCTGACGTCCGTATGGTCGAGACCCCCCGTGCCACGTGCTCAGGGAAATCTGCTGCCTGTTTGCAGAGGCTGACAGCCAGATAGAAACACCCTGTCACACTCCCAGGCATCCAGATTGTCACCTGATTGATGGGAATGTGGCAGCACACAGAGCTACACAGGGCTGCATCAACTAGAAATAAACGGAGAACTAAGTTTGACCAGCTGGGTAGGCAACCACGGCTGGCTGGCAAAGTTGGATGGGATTGTGGCTTTGCTGTTGACCTTTCCAAAATAACTAAGGGGAGAAGCAGACTTGGAAGCCTGGAGCAGTGCAAATCAAGACCATCAAAATCAAGGGTTTCTACCCTTGCTTTTACACCCATACCATCTGGGCCACTGAGAATGGCACTGCCACAGCTCTACCTCTCTCACAATCATGAGAGGTGCAAAGCCATGTCCCTGAACTTCTTTCTCAGGGAGGAAAGGCACAAAGATATCATTGGACCTTTTGCCTTTTAGAAGGGCTTTTTGAAAACTACAGCTGCCAGCTTCTTTTTAATACTTTTGAAACAAAATGAATTCACCTAAATGTGAAGTTAAAAGCATTTCTGCTGTAAAACTGGTCCGTGAGTGCATCTGAATCACATTCATCCCTATAAACATCCACTTGGCAACACAAGTGCAGTCACTCCCAGCTCATCTCCTGGGCCCAGCTAGAGCAGATGGCTTTGGGCTTGCACAGAGTGACCAGCTGAACCATTCAAACCATTGGAAATGGGCTGGATATGAGCCCCTATCCCAGTGGAGAAGCGATGACCCAAAGGGAGAGGATGTGCAGCTAGTTACTATGGCTCAGCTGATCGGTGGTAACGTCTTGAGACATCCTAATTCAAATGGGGTATCTGAGCCCATCACAACGAAGGAAATTATTCCGATTCCTATGTGGTGTGTAGCAGAATATACGATAATGGAGAACTCCTCTTCCTCCCGGTTGGTGCCAAACCAGGTCACAGCTGCATAAGCATGTTTGAAAAGAGAACACAGAAGTGGATTTAAAAGTCCCCATATATTTTTAGTTTAATTCTTTTAGAGAGCTATACATCAGGTGCAGGACAGAGTGCTTCATTCAGCACCGAGCCATCAGGGTATGGCTTTTCAGCTCATGTCTACCTGAAGTTTATGCCACACTTTCTTCTATGGCCACAGAAAGCACCGAGGACCCAGCAGCCCCATGGATGAGCACAGACCCCCATCCCAGGAGAATACCATGCGCTGAAGACTGCCCTGAGCCTCAGAGAAAGCAGCACATGACAGCAGCAGCGTGGGTGCGGAGGGCTCTGCCCGGCACCTACCGACAGCTCTCGCCTGCAGGTTTGGGTGAGTTGCTTTGTTTTGCAAAATCAAAATAAATTCTGGCATAAATGGAGATGCCGAAACACCAGACACCATGAGGAGGTCTACAAGGGTGGATTTTACAGAATTTGAGCAATGAATTGATGTGGTGGCAGGAATTGTGTCCATGGATATGAAAAATAGGTCAAGGAGAAAGCAGGAGCTGGAGAGAGTGCCAGCAAGGAGGCTACAAGTGTCTCTTCTACATCCCAAACCCTTTTAGGCTTCAGTATCACCCCACCCATCCAAGTTGTCTTTACAACTGCTCCTGATTCTTTCCTTCCTTACATTTCAGTCATGCACCATCACTACATTGTCGTCGTGGTGCAGGTTACTGTATTTTTCACTACCATGCAGTGCTTGACCTCCCCTTCCAAGCAACAGATCTCCAAGCTAACATCCAACTTGGGATATTCTTTGCTATGTGAGGAGGTTTACTTGCGTTAGGAGCAAAATGTCCACTTCATGCCCAGCCCTGTTAAATGGAAAGATATTGAATAACTCAGGATTGAACCTCTTTCAGGAACCTGCCCAAGGCTCTGTGGACGCAGTGTACCCAAGTGAGCACACAAGAGCAGCCGAACATCTTAGCTGAGGGATTTTTTTTTGAGGAACTGCCTGGATTACCACATCAGACTTCTTACGAGTCTATAAAAACTGAGCAGATAGGAAAAGCATATCAGAAAGCATATCAAATCAGGAGGCAGATACAAAGTCCCTTTGTTTTTTTATGACCCATAATCTGACAAGGCTTTAAGTTAGCCACAAGAAATTTGTTATGAAAATTAATGACACATACAGGGAAGAAAGAAATTCAAATGATATGAGCACTTTCAGTATTTCAGACAAGATGGGGTTTGCTTCAGCTTCTACCACAACCTTTCAGATAAGTGGTAAGATTTCTTTTTATTATATGGATTGATATGGATTTTATCTGGTCTGTGAAGAAAGCAGCACATAAAAATGAAATATTGTATTTATATTGCATATTAAATGCTTTTTACAGTGGTTTTGCTACTAAATTAACTGAGCATTTAAAAGAGAAATATGTGAAAATGTCTTTTCTAGCCAAAAGCTACTGCTGAGCATCAGAAAAACAAGTTCTTTTCTTGTGCTAGAAAAGGCCTAATTTCAGTGTAAAACTTTCATGTCTTAATAGCTAAGATACTGAAATCACCAGATCCAATGAGAAAATGTAAGTTTATGAATTTTTAGCTGAATATAAATACTTCATTGCTGACTAAACTATTCTATTGTAAAACTAATTAAATCATTGTACTCTTTTAAAGCTAAGACTTTAAACTCCTGATTACATTACTTTGAAAAAAACTCAATAAGGGTAACTTACTGCATGTCTGAAGTAGTTATTAATGCTTCTGAAATACATTTTTCTTCCCAAAGCTGAAAACTTGCCAAAGCAGTTCATTTCTTTTACACATGCTGGCAAGGATTTGTTTTAAATGATATGTCTCGTTTTCATTTGTTCTGCAGTTCAGTTTATTATTGATTTTTCATTTCTTTTAATGTATACATGCATCACTGTTGGAATCGCATGTGTATGGCACTCTGGATGGAGAGGGCACGTGCTTTCAGCAACCCTCTTTGAATGGCAGTGTGGGACAACTAAAAGCAATGGAAACAGAGCGTTTGGTGATGCAGAAAAGGGAGAACTACCAAGTTCATGCTGTTATAGGCTGCATTAAATCTTGATGGAAGTGAACAGGTCTAATTGGCTAAAGAAAAGACAGCCAAGTGTGAACTCTAGTGCAGAGCCTGGGTCGCAGGGAGGCAGCCTGCTTTGCCTGCAGGACCTGGCGCTCCCAGAGGGACATTTCTGCACCATATCTCACTGCTAATTTATTGTGGCCAAGCTTGAAATGACTGGAAGCAAGCAGAGTTTGTAGCACGAGAGGTGTGGGAGGATGTCTACCCTACTTTTGTTGGGTTTTAGAGCCTCAAAGCCAAAGAAAGCCATCCGCGTGCTGTTCTCGGGCGGCCCTCTGTATCTACCTTCTGCTGCTGACGGCTGGCCAGGGGCTACTGACGTACAAAGGTAACGAAGCAACCTTATTGCAGGCTTAAGATCAAAAGACAACTTTGCCGGTGCTCTCAGGACGCACAGGTGAGCAGGGATAAGCATACAAATAGGAAACCTCTGAGGGAGTACAGATGCTCCTGTGCACGCTGCAAGTCAAAGCAGCTGCTGCAGGGTACTGTTCTCCCACCCCACAGATCTGCTTTGCATTTGCAAAAGCACTGCCAGCTGCACTCCTGGCTGCAGCAGGAATTGGCACATGAAAATCACCTTCCCAGCTCAAATAGTTATAGTGTTTAACCTTGGGTGTTTTCCACGGGTGCGAAGGTGCTGCTCTGCCGAAACAGGCATTTCCCAGCAGGATCAGGCAGGGAAGATTCATTGCATGGATCTTTTGTTTCCTCAGTGTTTAAGATGCAGAGGGAGATATTGAAACTCCAAGAGAAAAATACCTCCTATAAAGAAGAGATTCTAGAAAGCTCCTTTGCCAACAAACAGCTTTCAGAGAGAAACTTTGCAGTGGAACACATGAGACATGAAGAAAACTGGAGGAGAAGCCTAGAAGAGGAAATCACCATAGTTAAGAACAGCAATGCAAACCTGATGATGATGGTGAACAACATCACCCTGGTTGCAGGTATGGCTCCATTTCTCCATGCTGGCTCTACAGTGGGGAAAGCTGGTTCCTCTGCACCACTGGTAAAGCTGGGCCAAAAACCTAGTTGAGATGAACGAATAACTAGGCCAAGATTTGTTCTTGCTGTCAGTTAGTGATGCTGCAAGTGGACAGGGTTGGGCACCAGCTCCAGGTGCCCTGGTTGGGGAGATGGACACACCTGAAGAAGATGAAGCACAGCCCTGTGCAGCTGTCCCAGATTCTGCCCAAGCTGTATACACTTATAGACTTCCCATAACTTATAGACTTGGGCTCTGGATGTCCTCCAAAAGGGTAGTGTCTTCAACCCAGACCTCAAGCCTATCAACCCCATACTGCTATGTTCCTCACTGAATGCTGACTGAAAAATATCTGTTAAATATTTCTTTCAGGGCCTCCTGGACACAGAGGAGAACCTGGTCCCCCAGGTATGTTGGTAAATGAGCTGTAAGCAACCTTTCCTCTTTTCTTCTTTCTCTTTTTTCCCCTTAAGAGACTAGAAATGATGATTTGTGATTCCAGTGTCTACACCAGATCCTACCCAATGGGCAGATACCCAGTGCCCTGGCCATGAGGAGACTTTCTTCACCTTTTGTCTGATTCCCTGGGAGCCTCGGCTTGCATGAGTGCTCCTACAGAGGCCAGTGACCACCACTGCAGAGCATTTTAGCTCTGCCTTCTCACTGACATTCCACTAGAAAAGCTGAGAGGTGATGGAGGAACTGTACCTAGTCATTATCTGTAATAACCATCCCAAACCCCCATGTAAGATAAGAAATGACCAGTGAGAGGGGTTTTATCATCCCACAACCAGCCAATAGCTGTGCTTGTTGCCCCAGATATAGCAAGTCCTGCTGCCCAAGTCACTCCAGCACAATTCAAGACTTCCCTTCTCTGCACATCCCGAGCTGAACACTGCATGTAACGAACAGTGACAGATTTGGGAACTTCTCTATCCTGTCCCTGGAGAAACGAATGCACAGATTGAGGAATGAGCTACCCCTCTGTAGCCATACACAAGCTGCTGCCCTGGGTACCTGAGAGTTTTAGGTGGAATCACATCTGCTGCAGGAGATAAACACCTCCAGACGGAGAGGACACAGCAAGTCATGATCTAATGTTGGCTCTCCTTTGAGCAGAGGTTGGACTAGGCAATGTCTGGAGAAACCAGAGATTCTGTGATCCTATGATGATGATGATCTAAGATGTAACTCTAGTTAGGTCAGGTCTATATCTCATCCATCTCTAGTTCTTGGCTACACTGGTGAGCTTTTATGAAGAAAAAAATTAATACATTTTTGAAAAATTGTGTTTTCATATCTTCCTGGCTGCACTTAGAACATCGAAAGAGCACCTCCCGCCAAGCACCATTATTACACATCAGAGCTCAATAGTTCAGTACATTTTCAGGAAAGATCTGCCCAGAGGCCCTCATGATCTGGGCTGCTGGAGGTCAGCTGGACGCTGCCCAGCCATGCATTCAGCCAAACGCTGTGAACTTTACTCAAGTGGTTGTGCTGGTCCATGCCAGCTGAAGATTGGCTTCAGCAGTGACGAAGGCACATGCACAAAGGATGATTAAAAAATTCATCTTTCCTTCTTAGCCATTACTATGAATAGATGATGTGTGTCAGCTGATATATGTATTTTATATCTCAGGGCTACGGGGACCACCGGGGACAAAGGGAGAACAAGGAATACAAGGTAAGGCTTTGCTGACACCTGAATTACTTCTGTGGATGAACATAAAGTGGCTTTATGGATGAATTTATGGGCACTCTTGTCCTCAGTCAAGGTGTAAGTCAGTAGGAATGTCACTGGAGTTGAAGGAAATAAGCCTATGTAAAACTAATGTGGAAAAAAAGCAAAATTTAGCTGGAAAAACAAATATTTTAAAAGTCAACACGCACTGGTCACGGTGGGACAGGTCCCCACTGACACCAACATCACAAGAGAGCAGAGTTTGGCTCATGCCCGCAGCTGAGCTGTGGCCTGTGGCTGGCATTCACTGGACATGATACCTGAAGAAGCTTCAGAAAAGTGGTGTTTTCCTCACAGGCTTACAGGGACTGCCAGGTGCAAAGGGGAGCAAAGGAGATGCTGGTCCTGCCGGCCAAACTGGTGAACCAGGAGTAAGAGGAGAAAAAGGAGAAAAGGGTCTTGCAGGTAAGACTTCTTCAATATCTCAACTTTTCTAAGATTCTCCCATGCATTCCTGTTTAACTTCACTCTACTTGAGATACTAGAAGTCTTCATAGGTCAGATATTTCATAAAAACCCAGACAGCCCTGAGAGTTTCTTGCCAGTCAAAGAGGGAGCTGGATGAGCAGGACACTAGTCCTGTTCCGAACAAATTTAATTTCATGTTATGTTCTAGTAAACTCCCAAAGGAGTGCTAGGGGAAGGGGACGTGCAAAATATTGACTCTGCACCATGGAAGTCTCTTTATAGAGAGATCTTTGTCTAATGAAAGCCACAGGTATTCAATTAACAGCCTATCACAGACTAAAGCAACAATGTTTGCAGTAGGATTTTCATGGTATAAAATAATACAACGTAATTTATATGCACAAGCATGTGGATGTTAGTCCTCACTTTCATAAAACCTATTTCTGATAACTTTATATCTTGTATAAGCCTGACTTTTATACAACTTAAGTAGAAGGATTATACACTGTATTTCTCCCATGTAACATGCATTAGTGGGCATCTCCTGGGTAGCTTTCACACAGTTGTCCCACATGGCTGCAAGCAAGATAGTAAAAGAAGGTATGTGTGTGGTGCAGGTCAGGGAGGACAGTTGGACAGATTGATTACAGCTTCCTCAGATCTTGCGTCAGATCCCACATGTTCCAGTGTGTTCATTAGCGCAAGTTGCTCCAGAAGAGAAAAGTGAAAGTAGGAGGAACACCGAAAGGTGAGGATAATTTCGGAGCAGAAAGATGAAGGAGATGTCAGTCACTCTTCAGGTGCCATCCAGCCCCGTCACCCTACAGCTTTATGGAAATACCATTGAATGGTAAAGTCAGGTTTGAGGCCAAAGTCGTCTACGGGTGCAGCTAGACAAAGGTCATCCACTGGTTGCAGAGACAATGAATCTGTTCTTTTTAATTTATACACGTGCCCTGCTGCTTTCTAGGTCTCCAAGGAGAGAAAGGCGAAAAAGGCAAGAAGGGAGAGCCTGGACCCCATGGACCCATGGGTCCTCAGGGACGACAGGGAGTTCCAGGAGTGCCAGGTTTCAATGGTAAGTGCAGAGGACAAAGCACAACCCTCCATCAGCACATGTGTGCCATGGTGGAAGGCTGCTGCAGCTGAAGCATTTGCCTAAGCTTTATTAGCACTGATGCTAGGATGTTGTTACAGGTAGCACAGGGGAGCCTGGACGTCCTGGGCAGAAAGGGGAGACAGGTAAGAAGCACAGAAAGTGTGGTGTCTTCTAGTCATATGAGACTGATCTCTTTTAGATGGTGCTTCAAGACAAGGAAAACCGCAGCATGGGTGAGAGATGATGATGGTAAGAGATGATTAGATGAAGATCCATGTCAATGTTATGCAAACCCATCCAGCAGCCTCGACTATCTCATCTGGATCCCCACTCACTGTGCAGGAAAATGAGAAGAAAAGAAGGGTCCTGCATTGTGGAGGGCCACATCCTCCTTCCTGATGTGTGCACACACAAGGGCAGAAATTGGCTGCTCTTCTTGGAAAGCACTTGTGCCTCTCAAGGCTGACAGTCTGCGAGAATATGGGTCTGTACAGCCTTTCACTCCAGACCATCACTCACTGCGTCGCTCAGATTAGTGTTGCCAGGGAAGGATCACAATTTGGAAAGATCCAGTGTTTGTTTTGCTTTCATGGGATCGACTCAATTTGCCCAATGTGGGGGCTCATGACTGAGCTATCATTCTTTTTTCGCCTTCGTATGTTGTGTTGTGTTTCACATATGCTGCTTTTGCTCAACCTCAAGGCGAAACTGGACGGCCTGGACCAGCGGGAAGTCCTGGCTTTGAGGGCAGACCTGGTCAGAAAGGGGAGAAGGGAGACCGCGGGCCCAGTGGTAATCCAGGTACAACACTACTAAAACCTATAACTCACTGACCTCCTGCTGTGGCCTCATCCTTCTCTGGATTAACCCTTACTGATTTGTTTTTAATTTTAGGAACACCAGGCACTGCAGGACTCAAAGGTGAAAAGGGAGACAAAGGAGTAGCAGGTAAAAGAGAATAAACCAGGTTTGGGGTGAGCCACACACATCATGCAGACACTGGAAATGGATTTGCAACAGCAAGGAGGAGATTTGTTGAGTCCTGTTCTGGGAACCTCAACACATCCCAGGATACCATGGTGGGCCTGGACCTCTCCCAGGCTGCTGGAAGGGTAGCTACTCACTGGAGGGGTTATTTCAACCATATGTAACATGCATGAGGAGATGATCTTGCTTGCATTTTTGTATAAATAGAAAATGTGCAAACAAAGCAGATGTTTAGGGTACGCCAAGCAAAAATCTCCCTACCCTGAAGATAAAGACAAATTTCACTGGCTGTAAATCTGATGGGGAAGGGTATTCACTAGCAAGTGAATATGTCCTGGCTTCCTTAAGTTTCAGAAAAAGCAGTTACTTAGATGAGGCTTAGCTGAAAAATCAGAAAACTAATTCTGCTTTAGCTCAAACCAGAACAATAGCATTGTAGGAAGAAGTATCTTCAGAGGCAAACCTAGAGTGACCTGTAACCTAGGCTTTTTCTTTGACTTTCCATCTGAAGAAGGCCATCTCTGTGTCCCAGGGACTCAAATGATAGGGTGACTTCTTGCAATAGAAGCCTATTCCAATGTGCTTATCTTAAATTAACCTTTTTAACCCCAAATTTATATAGTACATACAACCTCTCATCTCCATCAGGAGATGACAAAGGTCCAAGTGCTGCACATTGCTGCATTCATTGATATCTGGATGATAGGGATGGGAGTCACCTCGGCCAACATTATATACTTGCATATGTCTGATTCTCCTAAATTTCCATGTCTAGGCTTTCTAGACAGTCAGTGAAGACCCACCGGGAGGGAGGGTCTCTTTTCCATCAGTGAAGTTTAGGACATGAAATAAATGACCAGAAGTCAATCTCCTTCAGGAGAAGACAATTCTCCACTGCCCGTATTTTCTTTATTGATGAGATCTGCTCTAAGTATGGTGGGAAATAAGACACCTACATCAGAAATAGATGACTAAAGTGTAGATAGTGAAACTAAACAAGCAGAAATCCATCCTAGATGCTAGTTTGTAGAACCTTTTGTAAGTGTATAAATATCTGTCTTATAAATTTTTGTTTGTTTAATTTGATGATCTTAGGTCTTCCAGGACAAAAGGGAGAAAAGGGAGACCAGGGCCTGGCAGGTAAAGATTCACTTGACAGATGAATTATTCTATATATGATAATATATATGCTTTAAATATGGGACATTAAATGTCACATTCTACTTCTCTGTGTCAATGTGAAATGCTTGTCATGTTCTGTATTTGGGAAGGGACAAAGGCAATGACTTTCTTGCTTTACACCCAGGCAGACAAGGCCTAATTGGTCAAAAAGGAAGCAAGGGTGATTACGGCAGTCAGGGTCCAAAAGGAGTACCTGGAGAAAAAGGAGACAAGGGAGACCGTGGATCATCTGGTAAGGCTGTTTGCCACAGGTTCTGTGGAGTGGATGGTGCATTTGGTTTGGGGATTGTACATCACACACTGGCACAAGCTGCTCTGGGGCACGTTTACAGAGCTCCTTTGGAAGAACTCAATAGACAGATCAGTCTTCCCAGAAGATAAACGTGCAGAGTGTCATATTTACACCTTGGGAGGTGTGCTAAAAGACATTCAAGGAAACATACGTTAGATTTTTCTCAAATCCCTGATCTCACAGAAAACTGGAACAATCCATGTTCCTCCTTGCTTTGTACAGAGAGATCTTGAAGCATCCCGCAGCACTGGGATAAACCCCACATAAACGTAGCAGTCAGGAACAGGGAATCTGAAACACTAGGACTGTTTAACTATGCCTCACTAATTGCAGGACACAAAAATAATACACAAAAATAATCCAAAAGGCCCAACACTACAGCTAATCCCCATCCTTATCCCCCTCTCTTCCAATCACAGAATGTGTCCAAAAACCCTAAGACCTGCAGAAACAATATTAAAAACAGGCCATAGGAAGCAAACAGACCTCCAAATGCTTCTTCTTTTAATTGCTTACACTGAACACTACAACAGTCCTCAGAAATAAAATAAACTGCAGCCTAACTGGGGCTGCTCTGCGCACTCTTCTTCTGGAGCGTTGCCTCTGGAGGAGGCGGAAAGCATAATTGGGGTGACCCCAGGTTAGAGACTGCTCTCTGGTGAATCTCAGCTCCTGGTCTGCAGAAGAAGATGACAATTTGTGCTTTGTGGAGGTAGCTTTTGGGGGAAGAGCTCATCGTGTTTTTCAAGCACACCCAATTGTTCAGAAAAAGTTAATAACTGGATTTCCCCTCAAACAGCTGCCAAATATTTGATTGTTCTTTAATTTGGAACAGGTTCCCCAGGAATGAAAGGGAGCAAAGGTGAAAAGGGAGAAGGTACTGGACTTTTATTTCTTCTTCTCTCACTTGCTTTCTGGCACTGAAGCTATCTGAGATCAGGCCCGACATGTCTCCTGTGCACACTGCTTAACCTGCAACATAGCTACCAGAACCAAGGGGTCCATGTGCTGAGCTCCAGCATGGTGTCTCCAGACCTGAGAGAGGACCCAAAACTGTTCAGATCTGAGCTACAAGTAACTTCTAGTCTGAACCTGGCTACAGACACGGGGATGGAAATATTCATCTGATTTGGGCAGTCACTGCTTCTATATTTCAATGTGTTTTTTTCCTCATGCCTGTTAGACTAGTAGAGTTATTTTCTTTTCCTCTGAAGTGTCAGGCAACTTCAATCAATTTATACGAATCGCGGGAGGAGGCAAGAGGGGCCGTGTGGAAATCTTTCACCAAGGGTTGTGGGGAACAATATGTGATGATGGCTGGGGCATCCAAGATGCCAATGTGGTGTGCCGAATGCTGGGATACAACCGCGCAGTCTCCAGCTTCACAGCAACAGCAGGTGAGTCCACAACACACTTCCCCCTCCTTGGGCTGGACCTCCAGGCAGGAAGGCACTACCTGCCTGGCATGGGAGGTTACACACACCCAGAAAGCACCACAGCAAGGTCCTCTACATGAGCAGCAGGAGAACAGAGGGTTTCCTTAAAGGGGCAGCTTGTTCTCTTTGGAATGAGGGAGCTGCATATTAAGTGCTGCTTGAACTATGCTCAAAGGCTTGATTTCCAACAAGCTAACCTTGTAACCCAACACATATCTGCTATCCACAGGGGTCTCTTTAGAAAAAAAAATTCACATTCCTCTTTCTTTTGTCCAACTGGGGCATTTTTTTGTTTGTTTTATTTTTCTTCCAAAGGTGCTGGAAAAATTTGGCTTGATGATGTGAATTGCAGAGGGCACGAATATTCGATTTTTGACTGTGAAAAGCCTGACTGGGGTGTGAACAACTGCTCCCACAGTGAGGATGCTGGGGTGGAGTGTGTTTGATGCGACACAGATGCGGCTCTGGGAGCAACTGCCTGCATCGACCCTCTATGGGGCTCTTGTTCATAACGCGAACCCAATTTCATCAAGCTGTGCTTATAGTCTCTTCACCAGGTCGTAACAATATTGACAGACAAAGCTGAATTTTCCATAAATCCAATAATGGTTGCAAGACCCATAGATAACCTGAAATGTCCTAGTTGTTGCAAACCACCAGAGTTCAGGCATGTGAGCCAGTTCACAGCTTTTCCAGCAGCCTGACATCAGCTCATAGCTCATATATGTCTGACCTCCAAGTCCACAGGGGAGGAGAGTTGGTCCCCTTTAGCTCAATGCAGTAAGTGTACAGAATCAAGCACGTACTGCAGCTGAGCTGGCCTGGTCCACCTTTGTCACTGTTGTGAGTCTGAGCCTAAAACTCCTGGTGAAATGAATACACCCAAGACAGGAGATGCTCAGAATTCATCAGATGATCTCTCTGGCATGCAAATATAAATGTTCTCCAGAAAGGAGGTTGATCACAGGTTAAAATGTGCAAATAAGTGTCTGAGATCTAAGTGCCATACTATCCTGGCTTAGCACAGAACTTGGTTTTGACCTTGGTCAAATACCCTGCATTCTCTTTCAGCTTTTCCTAACCTGTTTTCAGGAGCAATACTCTTTTCTTTATCTGGTGTATAAAGCTAAGCTTTTCATACTTTTAGAAACTACAAGCTCCAGTAAAACAAAGAGACAATGAATAAAAGCAATAATCGGGAAGCATCAGCTAATTAAATTTTCAGGGCAAAAATATGGCTCTAAATCAAAGATTTCTACCTTGACTGAAAGTCTTACATAAATCTGAGAGAATATCTGAAGGGTTTCTATTTCTTAAGGCCTGAGTATTTCCCCTTTACGACCAGCACTGGGCATTCAGCAGGTGACAAGCAACCTGCATCCATGTAGCCGGGCACATCACAACAATCTGCTTGCAGGCATTGTCTTTAAAATGTCAGCAATGTAAATGACCCCACATCTTTGCCTTCATGTGAGTCATAACTGCATGTGTCTACACAGCTTCAAAACTTGTTCTTAGTGCTTAGAAATCTAGATAAGAGTGGAAAAAATAAGCGGTGCTGGTACCAATAGAAGGCAATGGGGCATCCAGGGCCACTGTGAGTGAGAAGACCCAGCGGTGTGCTGGGTCTGATAGTGCAGTCTGCAACAAAGCTCATCATCATTTTGAACCAGAGGAAATGTTTTTTACTAGCAGGATGCTAAGTTTTGACACTTGGGCTAACACAGCTTTCTGCAGGGCTTCCACAAACAGTGCCAAGCCTGTCTGGGTTTCCTTTGTCTTTTCTTGTGGGGCAGTATGTCAATAAAGCATTTCCACTGTTAGGAAATAAAGAGTTTACAAGCTGTGTTCTTGCCTTGATACATCAGCATGTGATGCTTACACTTCCTTTTTCTTACCTTCCTTGCTAACGGGATATGTTCCTCACAATTTTTCAGGCTAAATCTGAGAGATCAGAATTTTTCATCAGGGAAAATCGCCACCAAAGGAAGGGTCTCCGTGTCCCCAGTGGTGACCCTTTATCTGTACTAAAATCCCCATAAATTTTCTTTTTGGAGAATGGGCATCCAGAAAGTAGCAGCTGTGCCGGGATTAAGATCAAGACAGCTGAGGCTGGATCTGCATGCCCAGGGCAAAGGACACCGTAGGCCAGCTTGTCTACTCCTACACACCAGGAACAGGTTGCACTCAAGCTACCGCCCACCAGTGTGGCCAGTAACCAGAGCATCACATGCTTAACCTGCTCTCCTGCCACCTGTTCACCTTGCCATACAGATGTAAAACCTGCAAAATTTGGAATTAGAGGGATCTCCTCACACCCTAGGAGAGCCCATGCCAACGCTGAAGAGTTCAGTGCCAAGTACACAACATAGCATTTATCTTGCAGGGGCTAAAGGAGGATGAGAGTAACGGAGGGAGTGCCCGTGTTTAAGCTCAGCAGCACCACGGCTGTGCTGCGACTCAGCCCGGGAGAAGGGCTCAAGGTGGCTTAGGCAGGCAAACATCCAGGGTGATGGCTGTAGGGCTGGGAATGCCACTGCTAAAGGGAACAGGCTAAAATGCACAGCTGCCCGGCAGCATCGGCAGAGCCCACTCCATTCAGCAGCAACACAGGAACCAGTACAGAAGTGCCCACGCCAGTACAGCTCATTCTGATCTAGGAGAAGAAACAGGGGGATCAGGACCAGGACCGGCATTAATATTACCATGCTGACAAAACCGGTGCTTGGCAGGAAAACAAACATTGCCTTCATAAAATCAATCTGCATGTCCAGTCCAGAGAGGGAAGCCCAGCCAGCTGGGAGGAGATCTGCGGGCACAAAGCTCACACAAGAATTAACCACCACCGTTTCTGCCTGCTAGAAGCACATCTGAGCGACAACGGAAGAACTGAGCCCAGTGCAGGGTGTTCCACAGGCAGGAAATAGCATCCGTTGGAGGGGACCACTGTAGCTGTGCCATGGTGCCCACAGGTTCACGCTCCTTGACTGTGTCAGTCACAGAGGTGGGAAAACCCCTTGTTGAATTCCCAAAAGCAAAAACCCCAAACCAAACCAAGCAGAAAAAAATCCCAAAACCAAACATGACACATGAATTAGTTACTATTGCAAAAAGTGGAATATTTTGATTTAAGCTAGAGTGAAGTTTCACCTAAGCAATTGCGTTCTTTGAAAGTTAGCCAGAATCTCCCTCTGACAGCGTGTTTTCTTTCAGTGTTTTTCCAGACACTGTTTGTTCTTTGAAAATTATACCACCTTGTGTTGAAAATTATAACACCTTGTGTGAACTATGATCTGTGCTGAACGGAGACCTCCTCTTCTGCAATCACCTCTGTTTGAGTCTCTCCCTATCTCAAATGCAAGGTCAAGCAGAGAGCTGGAGACAGCTCCAAATTAGAAAGAGTTTTGACTGTTGCATAGTTTCATAATAACATTAAAATTAGTCCTTGGAAAGTAATAGAATATGCATGAGATTTCCGAGAAAAGTTATACATATGCCTGTAAGTGGGAAATACATCCTGTAACAGCTCCTGTCTCGCTGCACATCATTGATGGAGATCGCTCCTCGTGTTGCCCAGGCTTGATTTCTAAAACTCCAAACCAAGTCATAGAGAGTTTTATTTGTCAGCATTTGTATCAAAGCCAAACAAAAAACCAAAGTAGCAAACAAATAAACCAACCCAAACAGATTATTTTCAGAACTACGGGATAAAAGTAGCATGGCGATAACTGGGCTTGAATTATCCCCGTGTCACTTCTTGTGTCACATCCGCGTGTCCCATCAAGGACACTGCGCTGTCGGGACCCACCGGGACCCGCGGTTCATGCCGGGTCACCCCCAGCCCCGGCACCGCCGAACGCGGGAGCGCAGCGCAGGGACGGCGCCCGGCTGGGAAAGATCCCGCTTCCCGACGCTAAGGGGAGCTCGAGGGCCGCCACCCGCCCGCTCGGCTCGAATTGGATCGGCTCGGCTCGGCTCTCATCGGCACGGCACGGCTCGGATCGGATCAGCTGGGATCGGCACGGCTCGGATTGAATTGGATCGTCTTGGCTGGGCTGGGCTCAGCTTGGCTCGGCTCAGCTAAGCATGGCTTGGCTCGGCTCAGCTCGGCATGGCTTGGCACGGCTCGGCTCAGCTTGGCTCAGTTTGGCATGGCTCAGCTCAGCTCAGTTCAGCATGGCTTGGCTCAGCTCAGCTCAGTTCAGCATAGCTTGGTTTGGCTCAGCTTTGCATGGCTTGGCTCAGCACAGCACGGCTCGGCTCAGCTTGGCTCGGCTCAGCTTGGCTCACTTCAGCTTGGCTCAGGTCAGCTCAGTTCAGCATGGCTCAGCTCAGCTTGGCTTGACTCAGCTTTGCATGGCTTGGCTCGGCACAGCTCAGCATGGCTTGGCTTGACTTGATTCAGCTTGGCATGGCTCAGCATGGCTCGGCATGGCTCAGCTCGGCTCAGCTTAGCTTGGCATGACTTGGCTCAGCTCAGCATGGCTCGGCTCTGCTCTGCTCGGCTTAGTTCGGCTCAGCTCGGCTCAGCATGCTTTGGCTCAGCTCAGCTCAGCTCGGCTTGGCTCAGCTTGGCTCACTTCAGCTTGGCTCAGGTCAGCTCAGTTCAGCATGGCTCGGCTCAGCTTGGCTTGACTCAGCTTTGCATGGCTTGGCTCGGCACAGCTCAGCATGGCTTGGCTCGACTTGATTCAGCTTGGCATGGCTCAGCATGGCTCGGCATGGCTCAGCTCGGCTCAGCTTGGCTCAGCATGACTTGGCTCAGCTCAGCATGGCTTGGCTCAGCTCAGCTCAGCATGGCTCGGCATGGCTCGGCTCGGCTTGGCTCAGTTCGGCTTGGCTCGGTTCGGCTCAGCTCGGCTCAGCTTGGCATGGCTCGGCTCAGCATGGCTTGGCTCAGCTCGGCTCAGCATGCTTTGGCTCGGCTCAGTTTGGCTCAGCTCAGCTTGGCTCAGCTCGGCTTAGCTTGACTAGGCTCAGCTCAGGGGCTGCCTGACCCCAGCAGCTCTCCTGCTGCCCCTCTCTCACAGTGTCAGGAAGGCTGTGGTTCAAACAGCACATGCCTCTTTCCTGCTGCTCTTTCCCATCGAAAACTGTCTCTCCTGCACACCCCGGGAGGGTGGCAGTGACTGGAGAGTCCCTGTGGTGCAGCCCGGGGGGTCCCTGCGATGCCCTCCCTGTGTCACAAGGAAGGACAAACCCGTGGTTTGTTCTGTTCTCTGTACCAATGGCACATGCAACGAGAGCCAAAACCCAAGAGCTGAAACCCACTCTGTCCAAGGGGTTGAGACAGGATGTGGGCTTTTCCCAGACTTCAGCAGCTCCAGCTGTGGTCAACCAGTCCTCCCAGAAAGAGCTTCTGAAAAATAAGAGTGGAAAATATATTTGTGATTCAGTCTCTGGTGCCTGATGGTTTGTGAGAGACTGCCGGACCGTCGGAACAGCTTTACAGGTTTTTCTCTCCACTTTTAATAGCTAGAAACACTATTTTTAAGGCAAACCCTCCAAATTTCAACGGCACATCAGTGTCTCTTCATGGGGACAGAGGAGGGACAGCTGCACAGCTCACCCTGACCTCGCTGCTATGAGAGCAGGACACAAGTCACAGCAGCGGCGCTTTCGAGGGACCCCGAGAAGCCAGCACTTTGACCCCTGGGCAGCAGGTTTGGAGGGCACTCGTGGCCCACGTGCCCACTTCTCTGGTCAAAGAGAAGGTCCATTGGGGTAAGAAGAGTACCAGAAGTCACCATGGGATCATCAGTGAGCAACAAAATTCCCTCTTGCACCTATGTAAATGGGTAGCCCTGAGCCGTAGGGGCTGGCTGGCATGCCCACACCTGCCCCCTCCCCAAACTCCCAGCTCAGTGCTATTCAGCCCCTGCTTTTGAGTCCCAACTAATTGTCCTACACTGCCCTAAATAGCTCTGTAGTAGCTAATAAGGAATTGTACAGCTTTGCTTATCATTCACTCCCAGCACCAATTAAAAAGATTTAGTTAAGCAAAATGCAATTACACTGTCATGGATAAAAGGGATACAATTAATTAAAAAGGCATACTTTCCCTTAGGAATGCTGTTATTTCCAGATACTCCCATCCCTGCTCCTGACCACTCCAGCTGATCTGAAGAGATTTGGGGTGGGACAACTGAGGGGGTTGGATAGTTTGTCTCCCCATCTTGCTGACTTACATGTATTTCTGAAGTAAGTTGCCAAGACCCTTGAGGTCACAGATCTTCTCTGGAGCCCCAGAACGTCATCTCCAACATATCAGACACTGTTCTCCCTGCTTTTCCAAGAAGGTGAATGTTTCATAAAACCTATCTGGCACAGAGCTGTGACTTCTGTCCTTTTGAGGAGAAAACTGGGCTTTCTGTCATCTGTAAACGAATAGAGAGCAGCCAGAGACACTGGGATGCATGCTGTGGATGGAATTATTTACCAGAAATCACAGGGAAGAAGCTAAAGTGAGGTTTCTTATCTGATTTCCCTTGGGAAGGGAGGAGATGTGTGCCACCCCTTCCAGGCCACAGTGCTGCACAGGCAGGCACCCAGGCTGCTGGTTTCAGAGCCTGACAGTGCAGAAACATTTGGTCCCAGCCAACATCTCTTCCATGCACAATCGGATCTGGAAAGCTCAGCTCTGCAGTGATGTGTAGATTTCCCAGCCCTGGAGCTTTAGATCATGGAGGATCCTACTGAGAATGTGTGTTAGTAAATAAAGAGTATTTATCAAATCATTTCCATGTCTTGACATCGCCATTACTGTTAAACCAGAGAAAAACGACATAGGAGAGAAGGTTGTAGGTTCCCACTGGAGGCTGATGAGAGGCTGAATGCAGTCTTCATAGCCTCAACACAAGTCATGCCCAATTCAAAGCGCCACCCAGGCACACAGAGATGCTGAAGAACAAAATGTTTACTAACTAAAAGCCAGGTTTCCAGGTTTCCAAAGCCTGAAGTTTATACTGAATGCATCCATAACACATCTCACTCTAGAAAAATTACTGATGATTCCAGCTGAAAATGTAAAAAAGGCAATTTCATTTGGCTCACAGCTAAGAAGTTGTTCTGTCTGAGGGTGGTTGTTCTTCAAAGTACATTAAAGCCATGCCATTAAATGTTGACTGCAGTAAAGGAATTACTTCCCTGCTCATATTAAATACAGGAGAAAATATTAATACCTATACTGGCTTTATCTAAAGATTAGAGTGATCACATAATATACAGGTTACTAATTGTATTTTCACCCATCTCTTCTGAAGTCTTCTGTTGTTTGTGGAGTGAGATCATGTTGTCACAAATCTGCTGACACATTTCTTAGCTTTTTCTGCTAAACATGATCTGTCCTCCAAATCCACAGATATGTTTTTCTGTCTCACTTGGTGTCAGAACTGGTTGTGTTTTGCTTGGTTAACTCTCTTCCCACTGGCATGATCCAGCAAAGGCTCTACCAACCAACCAGGGCAGTGCACAAGCCTGAGCTACAAGTGTTTCTGATCTGAGGAAATGGGCCAGTTTGGCTCCCACTGGCACCAGTATGAAGCTGGAGCATGCACCGATGCAGGTAGCTGCTCTGCCATGCCGCAGAGCTGACTTTAACCAGAAGCATTTAAACAAACTGTTAGTGGTAGCGCCAAGTGATTATCCTCTTATTTCAGTATTTGTCTTTTTCAAATGTGACCTAAAATCTATAAGTAATTAGTTATTGTATTGGCTACAGTACTGCAAAATGCTTCCCTTCATTTTTTATTCAGGCTCTGAGCTATAACTCCAAAATCATTCCAGTCACACCAGCCTTCAAAGGTCTAAACGGGGAGGAGGGGGGGGCTAACACCTTAATATGTTTGAGATGTGCAAGAATATTTGAGGATTTTCTTGGGATTCAGTGTGAGATGAAAAAAAAAGAGTTTTGCAGGCAAATAGAGAAACTAGTGCCTCCAGTTCAAAAGGAAAGACATAACCAAATGGAGAAAAATTTAAATGTTAAAGCACTAAATAAACATTGCTATTCAACAGAGGTCTTTGTCTTTTGAGTCCTAGGTTAAAACTACTTCACAGGGACTAAAAAAGCTCCTTAGTCTCCTTTCTTGAAGCTAAATGAATTTTAACAGTACAGGTTCCAGAGTGAAAAACAATCACCCCCTAAAACTCCTCCCAAGTCATCTATGTGCCATACTGGGGGAAGACAGGAGAGGACTTTCAGAGCCATTAATTAAGTGTGCCGTGTAAATAGGAAAGAAGTACACAAACCGCATTTATTCTGGGTCCATTTTGTGATGCTTTGTGTAAATCCTAACATACAAGGGGTGTTGTGAAGGTCCTGGTTCCACGCCATCAGAGTGTCAGCAGCACAACGGAGCAGGGCTCTGCAATGACCTTGTATCTTGCTGCCTTAGGAAAACCCGCTGGAGTGAATGGATTCAGAGGGCTTTAAGGCTCGGGCCATAAATCACTCAAGATATGAATTACTGCCTTATTAGAGCAGCTTCATAACTGTAATTCTAGATAAATGCACAATTAGTCTGATCTCTTCTGATAACATGCCAACAGGAAAAAAAAAAAAAAGCCATCTACTAAGCTGAGTAGTGATTCAAAGGAGCTGCAGCAAACTTTCACAGATGTTAAGGCCAGCGGGACCACTATAATGATCTCGTCTGACCTTCTGCATGGTGCAGGGCAGAAAAACTCACCCGGGAGTTTCTGCATCATTCTGAAACTACAGCTTGTTTTCCAGGAACGTGCCTTGTCTTGGTTTGAAGTTCTCTGAAAGCACAGATAGCACCATGTTCCTGAAAAATCACCACATTCTTGCTACATACATTATCCTGCTCTCTCCCACTAACTCCGCTCTTAACCTGCGCTGGGACACCAGGAGCTATCTGAGGCCCTGGAGCCACCAAATGTTGTTGCCTTTTATTTGTTCAGACCAGATTCAAGAAAGAAAGTAGGTTTTCCTTGATATAGTAAACTCCACCTGACAGAGACAAGCCCACAACTAGGTTTTGGAAGAGCTGCTGCACCAGGCAAGCAGCACACCTATAAAGGGATGCTAATGCCCTTGCTGGAAAACAGGAATGCGTAGCACGTGCCAAGATCAAACTGGAGGTGACCTTGATGGTTTTACTCCTGTTTAGCATCTGAAAGGGAGTTACTGGAAGGTTTCTGTCTTGGTAGCTGGATCTCGCACAAGCACCAGGGCTCTGCCATGGCTCTGATTGTGCAGTAGCTCTGGTTTTAAAGGAGATGTTTTGACTTTACAGAGTAGCAATGCGAGAATCTCAGTGGGGGTGGAACGCTCTCAATACACATCTGAGGCCCTCAAACTGTTTTTCTGGGTGGAAATGAGATCAAACTAAACTTAAGTGGCACTGTTTGCATTCATAACAGCTATTTTCAATTACCTGGGGCTGTGAGATGAGCATCCCAGGGCTAAAAGAACAAGGGTTTTCTTCCCCAGACATGGGTAAAGACTGTTGAGTCAACTTTCAGAGCTATAAAATTTCTCCAGTAGCAAGCAGGGACAGAATCCTACAGCAATGCTGGAGGGAAAGGAAATACCCTGTCTCTGAGAATCTAGTTATTTCCATCAGCCTGGAAGAGAGCTACACAACACTATAAACCAATCTGGCTGTGGTTAAGGCATAGATGGGCGGAGGAAGAACGCCCTTCGCTTCTCCTGTGTTTATACTCCAAAACTGCAAGACAAAGAGCGGGGAAGTCCCCTACTCCTCATTTATTTGCTTTAAAGGCCTTTTTGAGCTGGCATGGGGAGAGAAGCATCTCTCTTTTCCAAGTGACCATGGTGCTCTGGGGCGCTCTGACTTCGCACCTCTCGGACTAGGAAATGTGGAAAAAAAAGTCACTTTTTCAACATTTTCCTTTTGTTGCTCCCGGTTGTGCAGTGCCACTTCCAATTACAGGCCAGCGTGTCAGTTGTGACCTGCTCTGGTGCGACATGCTGTGACCCTGTGGGGCAGACACAGCTCACTGAGATGTGAGGATAAAATGTACAGTCTTTGGTAAACATGTGGGGCCACGCTTTGTGAGGGGGTCCTGTGCGATGAGACTCCAGTAAAAGGCCTCCAAGCATCACCCAGCGTGGGAAATGAAGCAGAGAGTTGTGACCTGGGTCGCATCTGCAGCTGGTATAAATCAACATAGCTCTGTTGATATCTGGGGAGATAGACAAATTTGCTCCTGCTATGAATTTAGACCTTTTTTGTTCATTTTTATTTTGCTCAGCTCTTTCAAAAACTGCTTAGTTCCCGTAACAGCAGAATCACAAAACAACTTAGGTTGCAAAAGACCTTTAAGATCATCAAGTTCAACCCTTAACCTCACACTGCCAAGTTTACCACTAATCTATGTCCCTAAGTTTCTATGTTGAATTTCACCCCGTCCCAGAAATCTGAGATATGTGGAAGAAATACAAACGACTGTAGGAAGGCCCTGCGAACACAATATCTGTGCTGGTCTGCCAGTAGATAACAAAATGAGGACTGTAGTCTTATTAATCCGGACTGGATTTCTGCCAGACCTAGTGGTGTTGTTCTTACAGACACAGACTTCAGAGCACCTTCTGCAAACTCTGCTTCCAAGTGAGAGATCCAGCACACTCCACAAGCCTGGAAAAACTTTCCTTTACTCCTAAAATCGACCTGAGGTGTGCACCGCCCCTCACCTCCCTTGATACTGGAGAAAGGGGAAAAAAAAATCTAATAAACCTTTAAAGAAACATCGTCTCATGCAGTCTGTCTGCAGGACACGTGGGATAAGCTTTGAAGCTGTCAACACATGAGGCCTTTGAGCAAGGGAGAGATTGAGCTGACACAAAGTCCGTATTTCCCCCTTGTGCCTGCAGAAGGGATGCAATGTTGAGGTGATTTTCCCTCTTCAAGGAACTCACCTAGCGCTTCTGGTTATACTAAACTGGCTGGTTCCTTCCCTGACATTTACTTTGTAAAATCTGGAACTCCCCTTAGAGGGTCTTTCTGGAGTTTAGCCCAGCAATGAGTCAGAGGCTAAGTACCTCCCAGAGCCAGACTTTTCTACTCCTTTGAGTCCCTCTCAGCAGCTATTTCACCCATAAAAGAAATCCCATTCCAGTTCTTTACCTCCCCTTACAAACACAGAGAGAGCTCAGGGCTGTGGTGCCTCCTGTCCATCACTCAGCACAGCTCCCATCGGCTTTATCAGCCACTTATAGCCCAGAAGCAGCAGCCAGGGCCGAACGTGGCCAAGGGACTTTCTGGGATCTCTGTGACAATTATAACTCCTTCGCTACCTCCTTTTCCCAGGCAGCTGTAACCCTTTGGTGGGCATGGTTTCCCAGTGCAGGGCTCACGGAGAAGACCACCCCATCTCCATTTCTCCACCTGCTCCCCACACAGTCTCTGAACTCCCCAGCTGCTCCCTGCATCCCAAGGGAGACGACTCAGGGTGAGACAGGAGTGAGTAAAAGGCGCTAGAAATAATGCCATCATCTGGAAAGTGGGTGGTACTACTGAGAGCAGAGAGGACTTAACTTGGGACTGAGAATGTTTCAGTGCGGGTGGATCAAGTAATCAGGCATGAGTTGCTTCAAGAGTTTGGATTCGCAGCCTCGGGTGTATTTCTACTGGTTGCTTAAGCATTTGTGGAGGGACTCGCTGTTCCTGCTGTGCACAGACCTGGGGGCTGGGTGTCTTACCTTCCTCTCAGGCTGCCAGGGAGTACATACAACCCATCCACAAACCAGCAGTAGACTCATCCATCAGCTTTCTCACGCAGAAAACAGTAGGGACTCTCCCAAAATGGTTATTTAAACAGGGCATTTTAAATTAAGCAGCACTGATTATTAGAAAGCGCAGTAATTTTCAGTCTCGTGGCACAAAGCCATGATAAAACTGCCATGAGCAGCACTTCATCAATGTCTCTAGTTCCAGCTTTCTCCCACCTTGTTGCTCCTGCAGTTTAATGCTGATTATTGCAATTTATGTTTACCTCGTTACAATGGATGCAGTTCTAAGCCATCCTTCGTCTCTCTGCCCTACAACATCAAGGGATCAGAGTTCTTCACTTAGTAAGAGCGCATCTAGTGCTGAAATGGATTCTGACCCAAAACAGAGCAACACAGGTGTACAAAGTTAGAAAACTGCCTGAAAAGTGCTGACGCATAAGGATAGAAGAGAGTTCTGTGAAGTTTTCATCCACATTTCTTTAAGATGACACATTTGGATAGGAGAAACTCCTACTCCAGTGCAGAAGAGCTCATTCCCCAGCTAACTTCAAGTACTACAGCTAAGCCTATTTAACAAAGTATTTGTGGGTCCTCTCCCCCTTTTTAGGGTTTTTTTTCCACCTATTCATTTGTACATCTTCCTCTCTTTAACTGTAAACTGTTCCAAGGTATACCTATAATATGAAATTATAACCAGATGATGGCTATCATTTTCACTTTAAGGAGGGAAACTCGTGTGTTCTTTCCAAGACTTTAACTCTTAATCTTTGTTTTCAGAGCTGTATGTACTGCTCTATTGATATTTCTGACCTTTAGTTTCGAAATATTCAATCTCTTTCAAATGAGATCTTGGTAGCTGACAGTATTTGAATACACTGATACTGGTAATCAGCAAAAGTCTTGATGAATTTTAAAAAAGCACCTTTTCTGTCTTGCACGACAAAACACAAATGATAAGTTAGCCCCAGCTGACACAATAAGGTGTGGAGGAGAGGAGGCCTTTAAGGTTGGTTAAGACAGAAAATATTTTAATCACAGCTGAGAAAGCACGAGATCAATGTTGGATTTGCATAAGTTCAGGCAGGTCCTCAGCTGATGTAAATAAACTCCGGACTGTTGATATCGAGATGGTTTACACATGCAGGTTTTTATGTGAATGAGGGGGACAGGTCAAATCCCTTCTTGAAGCTTTTTCAGCAAGCTTGACCAGGTCAGTTCTCACTAAAATCAGGAGGAATTAGCATTCTGGGACAGGACAACCCCACCCAAGTCATTGCAGGCTATTGGTAGCTTTCAAGGGAAAAATGGCTGTAAATCAAAGAATGCAAGTTCTTCCTCGTTAAACGAACAGATTAAGAACATAGCTGAAAGGACCTCAAAAAGATTTCCTTTCTGCATTTAATGCAGCAGGAGAGTGCTTGTCCTGGCAGGAGTGTTTCAGGTAGACTGGGATAAGTCAAGTATGTAAGTACTGAAGTGTCCCAACTGTCACTTTGAAGGTAGCTGAAAGAGTCACCTGGCAGGTGACATGAGTAAGAGGCTAAGTGCCTCCCAGAGCCAGACTTTTCTGCTCCTTTGAGTCCCTCTCAGCAGTTATTTCACCCATGAAAGAAATCCCATCTCAGTTCTTTACCTCCCCTCACGAACACAGAGATGGCTCAGGGCTGTGGTGCCTCCTGTCCTAGATGGAAAAGCGGAGAAGTACGAAAATGAGGGGAACATCCAGCTTTCAAAACGGACAGAGGAAAAGAAAACTCAAACTGACTACATAGGAAAGGGTAGTAATATTGAGAACCTCCAACAGACCACTAAAAATGTCCATTATATGAAACCAAAGGGACATTTTCAGGGTGTCTGGGGTCAGAAATTAGACTCTGGGTTTCAGAAGTAATCATACCACAATTGAGTCAAATTTGAGGGGGGAAAAAAAAAAAGAAAGCTCCCACCATGTCTAAAAAGTCCTGGCACTGCAGGTCTTGGCACTGGAGCAGTAAGAGGCTCTTTTTGTTCTATGGCAAGCGAAAAAAACCCTTGAGATTGAGCAAAACCACAAGTGTCGCTGTTTTCCTGCCAAAACTAAAAGCAAAAATATATGAGTTTTTAGGGAAAGTGAGTGTGAAAGATTTCACCAAGTTTACATATAATTTAAGTCAATCCACAGCAGTTTAGACACGGCCCTGACAGCAAAGAAAGCAGCAGATGTACCCAAAGAAAAATGGCCAAAAAGAGGAGTTCAGCACATTCAGCTTCGTGTTCGTGCTGCATTAACACTGATTTAATCTTAGTATCCCTGTACCCATGCTACCAGCAAAGATTTCCGAGCATACCAGCTACTTTCTAGAAACTTTGCCGATGACAACCATCTGTCATTGGGAAAACACAAGAAGAGAGATTAGTGACAGACTGGCAGAGAATACTGGGAAGCTGGCAACATATTTTACCGAGGACAGACGTAAACACAATGAGGATATTGTTTTGAAATTATGAGAAGAGCAGGAAATTTCTCAGTGTTCTCCTGAGGGTTTTTTTTTTTCCCATTGCCACACCAGTGGAAAAAACAAAGCTAGCAAGCAAGAAGACTAATTATAGGGCATAAATCTACCATTTTGGGGAATCTCCCCTGGGATCTGCTCCTCTACCATTACTGCTCAATTGCCACCATTACTGCGCGTGAAATGCATGGATCCACTGCTGCTAAATGCCACAGAGGCATCTCTGTTATCCTTGGAAGCATAAGCTGCTTTTTCTAACAATCAATTGCCCAATTCAGAAACAAATGTAATGAGCTCATTCTGCGTTATTTGTTAGAATCCAGCATCATTTCTGCTGGGACTAAGATAAAAAGGAAAGCATGCAGAAGCCTCTTAGAAAAGCTAAGTGGGGAACTTAATTACTTCAGTAATTTTGCTTCCCAAATTAAAGGGAAAAATGTTTCACAGATGAGAACATTTTCAAAGTGCCTTAATCCCAGTGAGAGAGATTTCTGTTTAAAACGTTGATGGTCAAAATATCTCCAATGCCGTGATCATCTCAAAGGGGGAAAATATTCAGAAAACTGCCAAAAATGTCATCCAGGGAGGGAACCTCTCCCAGATCTTGTCTGCACTAATAAGAGTTTGCTGGCACTTTTGAAGGCAGACGTACCCTCTGCTGGCAAAAGCCTTTCCTGTTCCCTCACTGAAGGAAGACATGCTCTTCAGCCACTGTAAATCCATATATTGCTGCTCCTGCTAGTGTCAAGGTGTCATTAAAAATTGCAGCACAGTCTGAGAGGCAGAACTGTGGAAGAAGTCTCTAGAGTGGGGTAGGCTTTGGTTGGGGGCTGCCACCCGGGAAGGGGTCTCTGTCACTCCTGAGACAGACGTAGCGACCAGGGAATCTCCCAGAGCAGGCGGAAAAGCACGGAGCTTTGATAACCAGACAAATCTGAAATTAGAAGGGTAATGTTAGGCAAGGAGCATGATCCACAGAAGCAGTGGCTATCTGCGATTTCTCCCACCCCCTCTGCTGTCCTCCTTTCATCAGGTCTCCTGGGGATTAGCCTGAAGGTAGCTGAACTAATGGAAATACTTCACCGACTTCAACGGACTTTGGATCCAGCTTTTCAAGACATTTTATCCTCTGGTACTACTCCAAAAGGCCCTACATGAAGACCATGTGACTGAGCTTTTCAAGTCTACTCCCATCACTTTCAACAGAGACTTTTCTTCCACTTGCCGAGACAACCCTGAGCCACAGGCATTAATAATTAAATAAGAGCCGAGCACCAGGGGAGGGGAAATGACAAAGCTGCCAAAATCCTTCTGAGATATTTTGACAATCCACAGCCTGAAAAGATTGTAAATGAGGGTCTGGCCCCTTGTTACACTCCCACTTTCTCCTGCATATCTTTAAACACCACACAGATTACGCATCATCCATCCCAGAGACGTATTTTGATGTCATAACAATAGTTCCAACGCCAGAGTACACAACACAGAGCTGTAGGCACCATGATTAACAACCATTTTTGCCACTGTACCTTCTGGGCCCCCATCAAAGTAAAATTTGTCCAAATTAATCAAATCCAAATGTTCTTTGCTGCAACACTCGTTTGTATTGAGAAGATCTTGAACGTTCATCCCGGATGCTGTGTGCGGCTGCTAACCTTTCGATGGAGTCCACTGGGAGCTGCTGCTGATTTGTATACAAAGTGCAGTGCATAAAAGGGCAACTAAACATAATTTACCTGAAAGTGAGGTTAAAAGTGGTTTACCAGCTTGGTAGTGTTTGGCTTGAGAAACAAGACATTAATTAACATCTTCCCACTGATTAATATTGACCATTTTTTTTTAACCTACTGCAAAATTATAAGAACGCAATTTTTAAGTTTATTTTTTGTTAAATTTTGCTCAAAATTTATTTTTCCTCAAAGTTTATTTTTTGTTAAATTTTGATAAAACTTTGGCCAAACCTGAGCCTGCTTCTTGTCTGGATGTCTGACATGGAAAAGACCTGAATCTCTGCTGAGGACTGTAGGCACTGCTGCTCCAAGGTCCTCCTGCCCTCAGTGGGAAGATGCCCCAGGACACGCTGATCCAGCATCACTGACACTAATGAGCCTTGTCACTGCTTCCAAAGAGCCTGCATCCAAACTCGTGTGGCCAAGTCCTGCTGCCTGCAGGGCTGGGGCTTTCTGACATGCTCTCCTTGCCTTGGGAGCCGTGTGCCTCATTTCACTGCAGGCATGTTAGAGAAACCCAGCATAAAGACCCAAATCCTTGGTTTCTTTGAAAGCATCATATTTATTGAGCAGTAGCACCTTCCTGGTGCCATTGCAGCTTCCACACAGAGTGTTCGCACACTCTCAGCCTCCTGAGCATCACATCAATCCCACAGTTGCAGGTTGGGCTGTTTCATCCGAAATAATAGTGACGACCTGCCTCATGCTTTTCTACTGTCCCTGGATGTGTGCGACGCAGGTGAAAATGTCCCTGTTGCCAAGGTGCTTCTTGTGGAACAGGAACATGGTCTTGACTCATCCTCTGAAAGTGCTGCTTTTATCACTTCTAGCCAACCTGCAGCACATTTTATTTGTCAATGCTGGTGGATACAAGCAAAATTAAAGCCAGTTATTCGTTTATCTGGGACAGGAGGAAGCCTGGTTTCCCACAGTTAATAGATGTCACAAGTTGGGAAACTGGCTTTCACAATCTTTCCACAAAAAAAAGTAGCATGAGGCTTGAAACTCACCCATAGCCGGGACTTCCCATGTCCCAGGAGAGCCCATTTCAAGCAGGGAGACAATTCGGACACCCTGGTGGCGGTGTTAGCAACTAAGCCTGAAACTTCCTCCAGAAATTGCTTCCTTCATGCTGGCCAAAGCCTGTGGAAACGACTTCTGCAAAAAACAGAGCAGGTGGGAAAAGCCTTCAGGAAGCAAAGACAAAGCCTTGAAGCTGTATCTGCCTTGGCAGGCCTTGAAACACAGCCCTTTCCTTGGATTGTTTTTTTGGTCAATAGCTTTATGACTGGTGTTTATTAAAAAGTGGATGGTTTTGAAACTTAAAAGATCTCTTTCCAAATGGCCATAATTTTTCTCATCCTCCAAAAATCTGTG
Source organism: Cuculus canorus (assembly GCF_017976375.1). Lineage (NCBI taxonomy): Eukaryota > Metazoa > Chordata > Aves > Cuculiformes > Cuculidae > Cuculus > Cuculus canorus. Next base: position 10,235,291 of record NC_071406.1, read on the forward strand.
TTTTCTCTTGAACTGAATTTCCCATAAATAAAAGACCCTCTGCAACTTTGAAAACTACTTTGATCAAAGTTTTAATAAAAAATGTTTGAGGCATCTTATTGTCCTTGCCTAGAAGGCAGAATGTTTTTTTGTTTGTTGGCAGGGTGGAAAATGCTAACAGTAATAGCAGCTTCGGGAAAAATTAATTTTGGGGTAACGGGCTTTTATTTTTGCCCTGGTAATTCCAAACAACTGTACGTAGGAGTCTATATCTTCAGCTGTAGAAATACTAAAGCATATGTTTGTTTAAGATTAAGCTAAGAAAAGATCTCAATGTGTTGAAGCATCAGCCTTTCCATTTTCTTCTCACCTCCTGTCTCAAAATGGGGTGACTTGGCTCTCCAGAGATGTGCCTTTTATTTCAAAGTTGTCCTGACTTTTAAAGGACAGGTGAAGCCATCCCAACTGCAATGTGACTTTAATCAAAACAAGCATTCTGAAAATATTTCAAATACTTCAAATAAGTTTTTTTTTTCCTTTTGTAAAAGAAAAAAATGCCAATTTCAATTTTATTGAAGCCAAATGTCCCATTGGCTTGCTCAACGAACCAGAAAAAAATAACTGTTTGCCCAAATCTCATTATGGACGGAATATGCAAGAGGAACATATTGGTGAAAGATCACTACAGCGTGTCCTGATTCCCACCTGACAGCCTGCTGGCTTAGCCACTGCTGATGGGCACCATTTTTAGAGTTTGTTTATGTTTGATTCATTGGGTTGTTGGGTTGCTTTTCAAGAATAGATCAAAATAACAGCGCTTGCCACTCTCATCTTGCCCATTAGGGAACAGTGACCCAACGTAGTCTCAGCCTATGCCCTTATCCTCCTGTCTCATAACCACTAAACTAGATCAAGCATTCAAGGAATCTGAAATCAGCCCTGGCCCAAGAAATATGCAGCACAGAGAGATTTCAGATAGGACCTAAGGAAGAAACTTTTATTATGAGGGTGGTAAAACGCTGGCACCAGCTGCCTACAGAGGTAGTAGATGCCTCATTCCTGCAAACATTCAAGGTTGGGTTGGATGGAGATCTGAGTCTAGTTGAAGATGCCTCTGCTCATAGCAGGGGTGTTGGTCCCTTTAAAGGTCCCTTCCAATCCAAACTATTCTATGATTCCATGATCTTACTCTGGGCCACTTTGCAGAAATAGTTTTTGTGATCTGTGATCACAAAACATTTTTCAAAAGCATTCCTCTAAGTATTCTGCAGCTTAACCTTAGACGCTGACCACAAATGAGACAGCCTAAGCATTTCGGAGCTGTTTCACAGCTCAAGCTGTTCCAGCCTTCCTATTATCTGTCAAGGGCGTGGGATTTGTTCACATTTATGACCACGCACCAGGGAGGGCTGGTTTTCTAATGCTGAGATAAGAGATGAGGGGTATCCTTAATACATACAGGGAAAGAGAGATATTAAAATTGTTTAGGTCTGTGGTTTAATGAGAAGGAGTAATTTCTTTGCAATTGAAGCCTGGTCTCCCCAAAAGGGAGAAAAGGCTGAATTTGCTGCATCCCTTTACAAGCAGTTCTGTGCATCAGGCTGCAGCCACTGCTTGACTGAAACAGAGAGTTAGGAAACTCTGTGAATGATGAGTCACATCCCTGTAGGAGCCTCCCTCAGCCCCAGCGTGGGCATGGGGCAGCCGGCCTCTCCTCCAGATGGATGTACAGTCATACTCATCACATTAATAAATTGTAGCTCTCCAAGGCTCATAACTTAGCCAAATCAGTCCTAGTTTTCACGGGAACAACTGGCTACACTTCTCAATGAGACCCATTTCTCTGCCAGGATTCATTTGCCTTCGCCCAGCTGCTTTGTCTGTGCAGATGTTGAAAACGAATTTGTAATGACTGTTTGCTACAGGAAAAAATAGAATTTTTGCACTCTCCTATTGCAGAGTGTGCAGGTCAGGTCAGCTCACAGTCCCTCACGTGTTTGCCCCCAGCTATCTCACCCTTACCCTTATGAAAAAATAAAAACAAAGAGATCAGCTAACCCTTCTGTTCAGAGAGAGGCTGAAGTTTGAAATCAATGCTCTAAGGCAAATACAGAACACCTCTTTAATGACCAGGAGACCTGGAAACCTCTTCAGTTATCCAGGCTGACCCCCCAGCAGCCTCATCTCGTCTGAGAACTCACCTGGGGTTGGGAGGCAAACACTCACTGGAGCCCTTGTCCAGGGTGCCCTTGGAGGACACCTGCCAAGACTAGGCAGTTTCAGCCTCTGACAAAAAAGCCCTTACTTTTCTGTCACTTATTGTTTGTTAACTTCTACAAGCTGCCAAGAAAGAGATTTTCTTACACAGAGAATATTAAAACAGCAGGAAGACAAGAAAAACACTCCCTCTTCCCCCCACTTTCTCATTCATCACTAAATTAATGAGAAGCATTTGCAAAGGACACAGTCAATCCAGACGAGGCTGCACACTGGGTTTCCCACTCCCACGTAACCCCACAAGCAGGCAACATCACCAAGGACTGGCTTTGTGACAAAAGGCATCCACCATGGCCAGAACTTCAGATCTTTAAGAACCACTCTTCAATTAAATTAAAAACATTTCTTGCAGTAGTTTAAGTCAAAGCCTGAGTCTTAAGGGAGGACTTTTGAATGCCAAATAATCCATTTATTAAAAATAAAACCCCCTACACTTAGTTTATCACCTGCTGTCCTGAGGTGAGAGATGTACCGAACCTCTGCAGAACGCAACCATATTGACTACAAATGGGATTACTCACAGAAGCTTTTCATTTGCAAGTTTTCTGTAGAGCTTGAAGGTCACACATTAAAAAGTGTTACAACCTCCTTCAAAAACTGCAAGGGAGAGCGCATTACCTTTGCTGCTGCTGGTTATGCAAGGAAACAATAAATGCCTTTCTTAAATGGCGTAAATTGAGCTGTGCTGATGTTTCATGAAGCTACAAATTGCTCATCTTATTTAAGCATCATATTGTTTGCTCTTGGATGAAATCCGTCCCACTTCGCCATGACAGACAAGATTAACTTAACAGCTTTGAAGTGGGAAGGGCCAGCTCAGAGCGCCCAGCACAGCTCATCTGGCTGATTAAACCATATCCACAGGGGTAAGTCACTCTGTCATACACATGCATTATTTTACCATTTATAGCCTAATGATCTGAGTCTTGGGAAGTTGACCTTCAACCTGGTCAAGCTAGAAGAACCTTTGATTCCTTCAAGCATCCCCCTTGATACTCCCAAGGTTTGGAGAAGCCAGCACGTGCTTGCTGTGCCCAACCAAAGCAAGGCAGAGTGGGAAGATGCATCTCCTTGCCAGCCCCAGTTCTCCCAGACCTTGCTTGGGGATTGCAAGCAGCCTTGTGGAGATAGTATGGATGTCAGCCGTCTACCTTGTTCCTTCTGGAAACAGCTCTAAACCTCTTTCAGGCATGTGAGTGGTGCAAAACTGATGTGACCCGCTTTCTCATCTGTCTTCTCCAATCCTGGGCGATACTGGTGATGTGTACCACATGCCGGTGGACTCCCTGCTCTTGGCAGGGATGTGGTGGAGCTCAATTAGGAGCAAAATGAACTCACTTTGGTCTTGCCTCTGGTCTCCTCAGTAATTAGTTGTGGCCTGGAGGACCCTTGTGCCAAAAATAACACATCTGAAGACATCCTTTTCTTTGGAATTAATTTTCATATTTTTTAATTGTCTCTTTCAGCACATTTCAATGACAGCTATCTTTTTAAAATGTCTTAATTAAATGCCAGGTTTTCAGAACTTTATAGAAAATCAGTGGAAGTGTCTCGGAGAAGATGTACAAGATTCTTAAACCACCAGAAAACAGGAAGTTTGATGATCTTTTCTTTTTAAGAACAGAGTTGAATTGTCCAGTCCTCAAAATGTCTACTTGTACCAATTTGTTTTAATTCTTGCTATCTAAAACACTGAGTAATGTAGCTCTAGCCCAATGAAGAAATAGTGCATATGAAATACATAATGATTAAAAACCATCCTAATTCTGTGCCTGGAAAACATTACTATGTTTCCTGCTTTCTACTTGCATCAGGGATTGAATGACATACCATGAACACACAGGTGACAGGATCGGAGTTCTGCGTGAAGACTGACTGTCACGTATACAAAGAAAGAAAAGAAATGACTGACTGTGGTGTGCAAACCTGTCCTCCCCGATGGCGTTTCAAAATTGAGCAGAGTGAGCACTGATCTTGCTCAGGAACATTTCCCTAGCCTACCATAAGCAGAGCCACAAGCGGGAATCCCTGAAGGGACCTGGACCTGCTGTCTGCTCTGCTGGAAACCATGTTTCTGGAGGAGCTATTTGTCCTTCAGAAAGTCATGAGTCACTCACACAGCTCTTCAAAAGCAATGGCTTGCAAGAACCACCTGAGGTAGCTGATCCTAATTATCCTGAAGGACACCTTCTTCCTCCAATAGCCCAATATAAACAGCGGCAAAACCAGAGAGGAGAAAAGTGAATGAGTGTTAGGACTGGAGGGGCTTCATGGAGCCAGAAGAGCCTGAGTCAGGAGAGAGCAACTCCACGAGCTTGCATTAGTGAGCACAGACACACACCAAGTAGCGCAGGAGTTTGTCTTCTGAAATAAGTGCTCATTGCATGTCCTCCACTCTGACCCCAAATCCTCCTCTGCTGGGGAGACAGCCAGCCTCCCCCTGGCACCAGCAGGGTTTATAAGACATCTGCAATTCCAGTTTCACCTGCATCAAGTGCCTCCTAGCATTACAACTCCCTGTCCTAATGGCATCCAGTTTGTCTTGCCTGGCTTGCTTAAACATGATACAGACTAAATTATTCTCAGGAAAAGTTGTAAATAATGCTCCTTCTGTGATTTTCTTTTTTCATTACTTCTGGAATTTTGGCATATTAGCTTTGTTATGGACTATTGGACTATCTCCAACTCTCAGCTGTGAGGAAAAAAGAAGTTTGGAAAGCCTTCTTAAAAGATCACAGACAAAACTGAATGGTAGTAGGGGCAGCAGCATAGCTGGGCTCTTCTGCAGCTCATCTGGACGGATGAGCTGGGCTGCTCATCTGGACAATATCAAAGGAAAGTGCAAAAATGGCTTTGAGACAGAGAAGTGCAGCCCATGGTGGTGCTGTGTGCGTATAGAAGTCCTCAGGCAGATGATCTGAAATAGCCAGGAACGATCATCTTGGACCCAGCCTCTATGAAAACACCTAACACTAGCAGAAATCTTGGTCTCGGCTGGCTGAGCTAACACTTGTTAGTCATGGAAAGGCTGCTGACTTCCCAGAAGTCCCTCAGGTTTGGCACCTGTGTGTTCGCATAGAGCAGGCGGCTGTCCCTCACGGCTCCAAGGCATGGGTCAGCTTTGTTTCGTGGCATCTCCATCAAGTATGGCATTATGGCATGGATTTGAAATACTAAATAAATCATGTCTTTCATAAGCATTTATTGCTCATTAGTTTGGACACCAAGCTAACAAATGACTCATTTGTCTTCTAAATCCCTAATGACCATTAATTACAGAATTTACCCAGCCTGCTTAGAAATGGAAGTAAGAAATCAACTGTCAACTGTTTACAGATACATACAAAATGCACGGCTATTTTTAAGACTCCAGGATGCTTTGTCAGGGAATTGCAATCACTCACCAAAGTGTTGCGCTTTAATTTCCAGTTGGAAAGCTTCAGAGAATTTCTCCTGGCAATTGTTAAGTGGCTGAATGATTGCTCTCCATTGACAAATGAGGGGCTGGCAGGTCGCAGGTGGTTATGTGCATTCATATAAAGTAGCACAATGCAAGTCGGTGCTGCTTAGACATGTGTGTCACCTCTTCATATTAACAAAGAAAAATACCACTAAAGGTTTCAAGTGTTTTGCTTATTAAGCAGTTGACTGATTGCTCCAGACTGGCAAGTAACGCGGTGAAAGGTACCAGGTGCTGCTGCTTTCTGGTGTGCTAGAGCTGCCTACCTTCCTCTTGAGCTAACAAATTAGTCAGCAGTACAGTGAGAAGATGAAGTTTTTGATGGATGAAATATTTCAAAGTATCCATTATGTGATGTGTTCTTGTCAACCCAACCACCTTTCCAGTTCTAGATGGAGCAACTCTTTCTGTTCACTCTGAAAATAACAAAGAAAGGACTTGGCTGGCCTCTTGAGACACAAAAGTTTCCATGGAGGCAGGTGGAGACTCAGCATAATTGGGTGTCAGATGAAGGATCATTTTCTTGTGTTTGCCTTGAACCTACTGCTCAAAATATTCAGTGGTGGCCTCTGTACTTGTGTTCAAGAGCATGGTGAATAATCCTCTGGTAACTCCATCACCTTCAAGATATCACAGCTTCTAGCTCATTTCACTAGAGTTTATTTCTTTTCCAACAGGAAAAGTCCCAGTCTGTTTAGAGTTCAGCATATGGAAACTCTTCCACTTCCTTGATCATAATTTACCCTTCTCTGTGTCTCTCCTGATAGATGAATAATGCTGTTGGCTTCACTGGATTTAGTAGAAGCTTGAATTTGAGCTTGTGGTTGAGAATTTGTTGGTTTGGTGTGAGGGTTTTAATTTTTTCAAAGGTTACACGCACCCACATCATTTCAATGGCACCAGGCTGGACAAGAAAAAACATTGTTTGGATCACCATGTCTGGTGCACAGTCTACAAAAGCATGGCTTTTGCTGGGACTCGGTTATCTCAGTCACTAGGTAGGTAGCAAGATCTTAGTATTAGGTGATGCAATAGCCAATACATGCCTTTGAACTTCACAAGACTCACTTAATTTATAGCCTGTTGTTCACATATTCAAGCATTGGCTGCATACACCTGCTGACAGGTAGAAATCGGACCTCATATTGCCAAAACAAAGCATTCAGAAGTCATGTTAGACACCATCCTGCCTCCAAACAACACATACAAGGGGAATTTCCTTAGAGAATGGTTGTATTTTTTTAATCTGTGATTTTGGAACCTGTGAGGTGCGCTGAGCTGAGCTCACGTTTCTAGGATTTTTAGATAAGCTGCTCTCTTTGCCAGCATCTCAGCACCTCACAGTGACTCAATCTACAACGAGGGTTTTCCTGCAGCATCTTCCCTTCTGCCACTTCCCCAGTGTCTACCTCTCTCCTGCACAGGCTCTCCCACGGCACGCATGGATGGACAGCATGACAATAAGCATTTTGTGCTGCCTGAGGTGGAAATTTCACCAAAAGTTTTTTTCAAGTACACCCTAAAAATGTACATGAAACCAATTTTGTAACCTCCCCTGTTACGAATGGGGCAATGATCAGCATCTCAATATCCCTGATGGAGTGGGAAAAACATTTCCCAACTAGCTCTGCCTAATTATAGCCTCATTAACAGGAGAACTGAGTGTACTGAGCCACTGGCAAAACTAGGCTGCCACAAGGGAAAAAGTGGGAAAGGCTATGGATTTCATGACCTGTACGGCTGCCAGGCTTTAGTATCAATGATAGGTCTCACAAAGAACCAGTCCAGATATTCCAGTGCGCATATATAAATACACATGAAAGTGCATTTCAACTTCATCACGGGTGTCATAACTGACAGAAGGCGATGCCACTCCCAGCCATCCCCCACCCAGTGCTCATGACCAAGGATTCACTCGGTCCATGCTTTCCTGGGAAGCACATAATGGCCTGCATCAGCCCACCTCTACTCTTGCAGCAGATCACCTCGGTGCTAGCTCCAGCAGCTCCAAATGGACAAGATGAGACAAAGCAACTATCACGAATCTAGCCTGAAAAAAACCACAAACACTGGGTTAGGTGTTTCAAAGCAACATTGCGGACTAGTAAATCCCCTGGACTCGTTGCTCTGAGTTTGCAGTTCCTTGGCAAGAGGTGCAAAATGAAGGTGGAAAACACAAGCTGAGGTGTATACAAAATACATACATGATCACAAGCAGGCTGCGCTCACCCTGCCCACCTGCCTGCCCTGCTACCCTGGCACATCCCATGCTCCAGTGGCCACTGCAGCTAGAAGTCCCCGAATTTTTAAAAAAAATTGATGTGTAAGCAGAAGGAAAAATTTCGGATGTGGGTTTGGCTTTTAAATTATTATTTTGTTTAATTCCTTGCCTTTATTTTTAATTTTTTCTTCACTCTGGCCATCTCCCATCCTCCCAGGCATGCACTGGTGCAACCCAAATTGCCAGCAGAAGCCAGATGAGAGCGAACACCAGCATCGAAGGTGGGCGGTTGGCAGCAGAGCTCGGGGGTAGTGGCTGGGAAAAGCGGAGTGTCTGCTCTGTGATCATCACCGCCAGGAGGACAGCGAGGAGCCAGAAAGTTTCATCATGTCCGAAAGAAAAGAGCAGAGTAATGAAAGACTTCTCAGACAGCGCTGCAGGGTGCCAAGGGTAATAAATCAACCAGAATGAAAGTCAAAACAAACAGGAGAGAAAACCTATTTTTGTGCTGAATTTCAGGTGTGCTGTGTTTAAATTTGGAAGCATTTGGTGAGGGTAAGTCTTTATTTTTATGCAAAACATTTGCAATATAATTCCATTTTCTCTCCAGAGTTTTTGTTTAAATCAGGAAAGATTTTTTTAAAATCAAGAATCATCCTTCCACAAAAGCTTTTATAAACAGTACATCTACAGAAATAATATTTTAAATAGGATTACTTTTTGCCCAAATTGCTTTCTCAAGTAAAAACTCATGTTTATTTAAATGCGTGATTTGACAAAACTGTTATCAAAATCCTCTTAGCAAAAACCTTGGTCACAGTGCAATGAAAGAGATTTTTGTTCTTGATTACAATGAGGACCAAGATTAATCACAATATGATTTTGAGAAACAGCTGGATTTGCAGCTAGAGGGGAGGGAGTTCAAAAACAAAGTTGGTATAAAAAAGAAAAAAAATACTTAGACATCATGTTTAGCTAATTAGCTAATTATCCTGTTCTAGCAGTTCTTCGGTCTGCCCAAAATGAAAACAATCTTAAATGAGTGTCGAACCCATGCAGATTTCCAAAACATATTTTGGAAGCTGTTTTGCCCTGTGATTCCTTCCCTGAATTTCTCTTATTTCCTCGGTCTGGCTGGCGATGGATTAAATCCCCTCTGTTCATGTTGTTGGGTGAGACATGGGTATGGACCTGCCACGGTGGAGCTCCCCAAGCCACAGAGCCAACCTGGTGACTATTGGGAGGGCGATGCTTGTGCACAGCGGTTCCTCTTCTGTGTTTACACACCCTGAACTGCACCAGAGTAAATAGAGATTATTTTACTCCTTTTCACCTCTTGGGAAACATGCAGACAAACCTTTCTCTTTTAAGGCAGAGGAAGGATATTTTTGTGTTTGTGACCAAAACTGTAGTTTAACGCATTAGTTTTAACTAATGAGGACCCTCCCATGTCACACAAAGCACAGACTAAAAAAGTATTTTCATCTTAAGACCACAGGCAGCTACAGATGACCACGGCAACCACTGCGTGGACCTCACGGCACCAACAAGTGATTATTTCGGGGTGGGACTATCTGAAGAAGGAAGGAACTGTTGAAGCACTAAGTTCCAACAAGTAGGTTTACTGAGAGGAAGAGACAGGCACCAACAAGCCAAAGAGGAGCCTTTGTGGTGGCTTTCCACAAGCCCATCAAGCTGCATTTGTGAGGTGAAGAGGAAAGGTGGGAAGGATGGAGTAAAGAAGTAGCTCTGGAGGGTTATGGATAAGTGGTAGCTTGGAGCTGCTTTACAGAAATAGTGCGTAGTGTGTAGGCACAGCCTGGATAAAACAGGCTTGAAGTGGATGACCAGACATCCACTAGGATATGTCAAAAAGGCAAAGTGGAACTGTCATTTGGGAGAGCGACGTTGGTGTGTGAGTCACCAGCATCAGCTAAACTGAAGCTTGCAGATGAAGAAACCTTAAGTAGAGGGAAAAGAGAAGGGGCCCAAGGACAAAGTGATGTGGAGCTCTGACATAAAAATGGAAAGAAGGGAAGGATGGTCCAGAGGTGATGCTCATGGCTTGGTGTGCCAACACCCTTTGACTGCTGGTCCTCAGGGAGAAGTGTCCTTCCACAGCAAAGACTTGGGAGGAGCCAGTGGATCTGCCCTGCCAGTGGGACCGAGGCAGGAAGGATATTGGGCATTCAGCTCTTGACAAGACTTGGAAGAGCTCAGTTGACCTGCTTGGACCTTAGCTTACTTGTTGCAATATTACAAAGAAAGAGAAAGATCCTCAGGGGGAGTCATAAAAAGACTCTGAGCTTGAGTCTTACAGAAGATTAAATCATAGAGTTAGTCTAATAAGCTCAGCTCACTATTACAGTTGGGGCAATCATGTTCCCTACAGGGACATGTTACCACCACCTGGGATTTTACATACTCAGAGCATCATTTTAATCCAAATTTCTGCATCCTTTGCTGTGCTCAGGGACTTTGCTCCACTACACTCCTTGCCAAAAGACAACCAGCCCACACATCAGCTCGGGCATGAGTCAGGTGAGAGCAAACTGTTCCCTCTCCAAAACCCTCAGACACACAGCAACCTCCAGGCAAAACCAAAGCAGCAAGCAATACCCTTGGAGCTGCAATTCAATCAGTTTGATTTGATTGGTTTCACTATTGCCAGCAGCAGACTGTCCAGTGCTGTGGCCTTGCCTGTGGTGCCCCAGCAGCACGGTGCTCTGCTCAGCAGTGGTGCCAGGACATCACTGTGCCAGGGTGTGCAGGCCAGTGATTCCCTAAGAGAGGAGGATCAAGAAGGGGTGGGAAGATGCAGCGTGGACTTGCCAGGCAACCCTTGTCCAGACTACATCTTTGTAGAAGGTGCAGTAATACAAGGTTTTCCTGGCATTGGGAGGCATGGTTCTTCAACCAGTTGTCCTTAACGAATGTCTGCTCTTACACAACAACGGGGAGAAATGTTGAGACACCCTGTTTCTTCCCCCACCAACATCCCAAGCATCCAAGATAAGGGTGGCAGCTCCCTGTTCCGAAGGCTTTTTATTTTTGCTGGCTTTTCCCTCCAGATGCAAGTTCCTACCAACTTCCACATCATCCTCTACTTGGACGGCTATTTTTGTCTGCAGTTGTACAAAATGTCAGCAGGTATTACTGCCCACTTCCTGGGTATAAGTTGGGGATTTCAGAGCTTGCCGCCTTCCTCAGGAAGAACCCTGTTGTTTCGATAATTCTCTCCCCAACCTCCTGCATCGGCAGTTGCATGGATTAACATGGCATGTCAAAATAGATCATGCAAACATCTTCAACCCACAACTACTAGATTGAGTTTGGCCGGCCGAGTAGAAGTGAGTTTGATGGGCATGGTGCCTTGGTTCGCTGTAAGATCTATTGGTAAAATGATCTCATAGGAGTACAATTAAGCAGGCAGAGCTAGCTGCAGCAGTGTAGGATATTATCACCAACAACCACGTGCCTTTACCAAAGCAGGCAGCAAAACTAGAGTGTGCCCAAGCAGCAAAGTTTGGCTCTTCAGCCAAAGTGAGGCTGGTGAGGAGGGGCATGCCATCACCTGAGCTGCGGTGGCTGAAGCAGGAGATATCTCCGCCAACCACAAACAGGAAGGAGAGCAGCTGTGGGCGGTAGTTTCTCCTCCCTGTTCCACTGGTCTTCTGGTCTTCTCATCAACCAGCACCCTTCCAGTCAACTACATCAATAAATCAATACCTACTGATTTTGTGAGGCCAGTTCCTCATGCCTAACGCACCATACACAGAAGAAAAGGCTTGTAACAACTTCCTTAAAACCATCATTCACTGGATTACAATACAAAACATCTCTTGTCCTTTCCGTTCAGTTCTGAATGATGTGAATGTAACCTCTTTAAACTTATATTTTCCTGTAACACTTCTTAGAAATGTTCTCCAGAAGGGGTCTTCTTACTCTCATTTCTCATTGGACTTCTGTTTTCAGCATTTCTGTTTAAAATTCTCTCTCAGAGGTTTGTCTTGCGTGTGGTGAGCCATGCCAGGAGCGCTTCACTAATTGCTGCATCACCGACCTAGTAGTACACCACATACGTTTCGACATCGTTGGCTCAGGTGCAAACAGAATTTCAAAAGAGTTTTATGAGTTTTACAGCACATTGCTGAAGTGGGGAGGAGACAGGCAATTCATCAGCTGCACAAAGTCTCCAAGCCATAAGACATTGCTCTTTCCGAACTTGGTGTGGAGAACTGCATTAGCGTTCAAGCCTTGTCTTGAGAGGCTCCTCACTCCACTATCAGTGTGTGATCCCAACTACTTGTAGTTGAACTGCAGAGTCTTTGCTAAAAGTTGTTCCTAATGGATCCTCAAAACATCCCAATCCTCCACTCACTGCTGTCAGATGTAAGCAGATTTGACTGTTATTGTATGAAACATGATACTAATAACTATTAGGAAATTTATTTGATGCTGTCAGCTTCATGATTATCCACCTCAGAGCCACGGACTAAGAAAAAGTGAATTAAATGTATGGGCCAGATCCTCATCTCTGCAAATCCATCTTATTAAAGTCCATTGGTGCAAGAGAGATCTTCACAATCTGACACTTAATTCATGTAACAGAACAATGTCAGCCACCAGGAAAGAAGCCCTTCATTGAAAACAGAAGGTATGCCATAAAACATTTGATGTACACGGTGGGAGTTGAATGTAGAGGCAAAAGAGCCCAGGAATATTAAAGTATCAAGCTTAAATTCCCACCCATCTTGAAGACCTACTCTCCCTTGGGTAGCTCTTAGTGTAAGAGCAAGTCTGTGCTGGAGTGGTTTTTGGTATGGACCATGTTGGAGGTTTTTATCGAACTCAGGTGAGGGAAAAGCTGGGCACTCAGACACGACCCGTGCTTGTTCAGATCTTCCCAAGCTGATGCCAGCCTGCGGTGAGCACAGGGTAGGGCAGAGTTTTCCACCAGAGGCTGCAAGACATTTTGGGTTCCTTGGACAAGTACACACCAGGAGGTCCCTCAGAGCAGGAGTCTGGTGGCCTGCTCTCACCCAAAGTCACTCAGTTACAAAACCCAGCCAAAATTAGCAGCCAGCCTTTGGCAATAAAGAGGTATGTAATGGATCCAGGAGTCAGAAAAGGCATAACACTTCTGAAATCCTACCCATCTCCTTTCCTCCCATTCTACGCTTTCTTACAAAGACAGTTATTCTTAAAGCCATCACCTCCAAACATGTACCCGTCTTACTGGAAGGTGTTTCCTGGCACCTCGCTCTGGCCTTGGCTAGGACAGAGGCTGCTTTGCTGCCAATCACCTTCATCTAGTGTAGGAAGGTAGCCTTACGGACAAGCTAGGATTTCACCTCACTTTTCTACACCCATAACCATTAGTTCATCGCTTCATGACCTGAAATATTGTGCTTGTATTTCTCTACAGAGATCCGAGTAACTTTCACGGTGCTCCATCACAGCACCAGCTTTCAGAGTGATACTTTTTCCAAGCTTTCATATTTGCGTTCCTGGTGACAAGGACTGGCACATTGCATAAAGACAATTTCATACCTGTTTATTATGTGGAAGGACACGAGCGTCTGTAACTGATTTGACAGGAGACAACATGACAGCTGTTTTACAGGATTCTCCATTGAAATAGCAAACGAGTGGCTTGCTAGCATGTATGGTACATATTTATATCCTAAACAAAAGGGCAACAGCATACATAGTGACAAGCCTTGTTTGTACACAGTTTTCAGCAAGTTTGTGCCAAGCGCTGGCTCCCAGCCAGGCTCATGGCTGGTACAATCTGGCACAGCCCCACTGACTCCAAGGCAGCTGCATCAATTTACACCAAGGAAAAAATAAGGCATAATTTCCCCCATTACGCACTAGAATTACAAGAGAGGCAAAACCCCCTATGATCTACAAGAAGGCTAAGGGCAAGCAACATCTCAGCTCACTACATGCCAGAGGGGGATAGCATGTCTGCAAGGCTGGGCAGTTGGATTTGTGTGTGTTGTGGGGACTGGCAACAAATATACAACCATTTTACAAGCCATTGATAGCTACCTGCACCCAGCACGGCAAATAGCATCTTCGTTTTCTACCTGTTGTAATGGGAGAGAGGTATGGAGTGAAAACCCGCACCTGTGTGCATGCTTCCACACTGGGAAATGGGAGAGGGCTCTCCTGTAGCCCAGGGTCTCTAAGAGTTCTGCAAGCAGCAATTTTCTAACCCAGGGAAAAGTGACATGAAGATCACTGCCAGCCCTCACTTAGCTCCCAGCCATGTGTCTAATGCCAAAGGATGCTTCAGGGAAGAAGGCAGTAGCCATTGGGGCTGAAGTAGGACACTAATGATTACACCACTGAGCTGAATTTTCCGTGAAACCAGCAAATTTAACAAACTTCACCATAATATTAGTGGCTTTTTCAACAGCACACTGTAAAGAGCACAGTGAGCGTTAATGCCATTTCCAGGCACTAGTTCAGCATGCTCTGTAGAGGTCTCCAATTTAAATCTACTTAAAATTGATTTTTATAACTCACTGATCAAATTAAAAAACAATATGGTCACTTAGTCCTGCTCTCTGGGGAAGATTCTCCACGAGCATTTCCACAGCATCTCACACCACCAGGTTGTAGTCTTGACTTAGACGCTTGCCTGTTGATTCAGGAAGAAGATAGAGAAGTCACTGTTATTGTTTACTAAAGCAATAACAATTAATACCAGCAATAATAAATGATGCTGTGCCTGTGCATCTCCCTTTAGTAAAATTATATCCTCTTGCACCCAGCCCTGCCCAAAACTGCTACTGAGTATAAGGGATTCATTGCATTTCCAGCACCACCCCTTGTACCAGTTCCTCACACATAGCCAGAAAGCTGTCCAACAGACGACATTGTCAGAAAGCTGGGAATTACAGAGTAGCTGAACCATATAACTTTGCTTTCACTCTGGCCAAAAATCATGCATAAAATGGGCAAACATATAGGACATACATCTTAGCAAGAAGCTCTCATAGATCGTGCCTATATCACAAGATGATCTCAAAGTTTGGCTTGTTATGTCAAAGACAGGCATGTTAAAGATAAGTCTGGGGTTTTTTTTGTTTTAATTTCCATTAAGGCAGGAACAGACATCTTGTTAGATTTAATTTTAGTTTTCGAACACTAAAACCAAGATTCTTGTCAGGAAATGGAGATAATTTTGCCTCCAGCTATTAAAAGCAGCAGCAAAGGTATCATATAATGAAAACCCCAGAAACAATGGCAAAACAAGAAGCCGGTGTAAGCAAATGGATGAGGCAAAAAAAACTGAATGAGACGTTTTCAAACATTTAATGATTACATGTCAAAGCACAATTTAAATGTCACAGTGCCTTACGTGTTCATGAAGAGGAAAACAAAATGACTGAGAACTCCTGGCTAAAATACTCTTGTTCCTGGCACTGATTGATATTCCTGAATGGGGGACTTGATGGATTATGATTTTTGCAAGAGAATCATTACACGCCAGGTGCACAAATAGAGAAGTACAGCTTGTTGACACCTCTGTGCAAAATAAAGCCATTCTAGGAATTTTGATTCATTATATCTCTATTAGGAATCAATCCACCTGACCTAAATTTTGCATCATAAATCAGATTAAGAAACCCAGCTGGATCACAGCAACGGCTGTATGTCCTTGGTTTAAAATCACTCCACCATATGCAGCACACCATTATTATTCTAAATGCAATAATCTATACTGTATAATTTGGGTCAACTTAATTTCAGAGTAGGCAAGAGCATTTCTATCCACTCACCTGCATAGAAATTTAATTATTTTAGGGACATTGTTTCTCTTTTTTGTATATAGGTTGTTTGGGTTTTTTTTTATTTTCACATTCACTGATCAAGATGTGGGGGAAAAAAAATACAATGGGCATAAAATACTGCAGAAAGATCATAAAGCATCACAAAGGAACTTTGGCCATACTTAAAGTAGAGCCATATTGTTTTCTTACATGGTTAATTACAGTAAAAAAGAATTTGCACAGCTAAATAGAGAGGCATTGATTTTTGCCGGCTGGTGACAGCACTTTACAGAAGCCAGGTGGGTTTGTGATGCTGCCTGAAAGGCTTTGACAACTGAAAAGCTCTTCCCCAAAAGTAGATAGGAGCATATAGGTCTGGCTGAAAGTCAAAGGGATTTGCATCCAAGTCTGAGGTGCTTTTGAAACCATCCCCATTGGTATTAACCTGGAATTTGGAGTGAGTTTTAAAAGAAAAGATGGCAGCATTTTCCGCATAAAATTAGACAAGTTCATTAACCGTGAGGATTTTTTGTTTAACTTTGAGGAGCTGTGTCGCTCTCTCCTCTTTGAGCTGCACAGGCAAACCCAGGGGTACAGCACCACTCTTTACGATGAAAGAGCTACGAGCAGAAACAAAATAGGCTTTTGAAAGCTTCAAGCCCATGACAGCTGTGAGAGAGCAATAACTCAGGAAATGTCTTGGGTAAAATCAGCTCAAATGGCTTAATGCTTTGTTTTATCATTATGAACATAAAGGAGTTTCTTTTAGTTATCAACTGCAAATCTCAAGGGGCTCCTCGCAAGATTTGATAATAACATGCCTTGAATAGAAATGGCTGAGAGTGGCAGCAGAGTAGCAATAGAAAAGGGACATTTTACCACAAGTGCCAATTCTGTCACTAAAACATGAGACTCCCTGGCCTGGTACCTACACCCTATTCCCAGCACTGCTTCGGACTCCAGCAGGGCGAGTCTCTGTCCATCCTTCAATATACTCACCTATAAACCAGGGATGTCGACAATAGTTATATGCATTCCCTTGGAAAGTTCCTGGGAAACCTCCAAACGAGGCGATTTATTACTGCAGCCCTGTGGGGTTGGTGGTCATTTGTACTCATGCACAGGAGGCAGAGAATAAAACGTGGTGTTCATATTAGATAGTTTTGGAGGCACTTCACCAAGGATTAGGCACCCAGGCACGGGGGCTCAGCCCTGCAGAGGCCCCCCACACGCCTTGGGAAGCTGGTCCCCATCCAAACACCATGCTACCATCAGGCAGTGGAATCAATGAGCATTTTTCTAATAGCATTTCTACACTGAGTTTGCATTTCTATAATGTTTATCCTTTTTCCGGTGAAGGAGGTATTTATACACACCGTGTGCTTATTTTGTTTTGACTCCTAGGACTTCTTGTGCCTCTAAAGAAGTTCCCTATGATGGGCATGGCTGAGATGGTCCCACACTCCGAGCCTGGGGCAGGACTAATCTCCATCCCCACGGATGGGTGATACCCTGGCCCTACCCGTGTGCCAGCACAAACCCCTAACCTCGAGACAGCTCAGCATGAGCTGAGGAGAGCACAGTGAAGCACTGGGGAAAATGCTAGGCAGGGTGATTATTAGCTGTGCTAGCTGGTGCCGTTCATACTTGCAGTGGAAATGGGCTATAAAGGGAACATCAATGTTCTTGGCTCCTTCCTCAACCATTGTTTTACCCAGCACAGTGGTGGGAAGGGAGTAAGTAAACACTAAAAACCTTACCTACTCTGTATTCTGCAAAGTAAGACCCTTCCAACTTTCTTTTCATCTTTTTATCACAAGACAACAAATTCTCTTAAGACTTTTCTGACTTTTTCTAAGTCCTCATATATACTTTCTTAACAAAAAACTAAGTTAAGCCTTTCTTCCAGAACATTTGGACAAATGACAAGACCAGATAACAGGTCGTCTGTATCCCTTAAAGTATATATGCATTTGCTGACTATCTATGAGGAAGCTGATAAAAGCTTTAAAAAGTTATAACCAGTAACAATAATGTTTCTGCTGTGGGAAGGCATGAGACAAGCATTGTGTTGAGAAGGTTACTTACATTTTTTCAATAATTACCTCAGCTATTTAGTAGCATTTTTGATCTAGACGATTAATGCTGGAGAAGCAGCACTGCTAGCATCACATTCCTTAGGGGACTTCGAAACAACTTGGCTGTAAAGCATCTCTCCTGAATTCTTTGCAGTGTTGCAGCTTCCCAGAGCACTGGATTTAACTTTTTTAATCCATTCCCAAACTTCTCTGAGTACTACTAGCACCAAAACGCTACAATGGGTGGTCCAAGGATGCTCTTGGGAGCACTGTGCTGGTGACGCCTAATCCCCCTTTGAAACACTGCAAAGTCCCATTGCACCATGTCCCCATCACTGGCAATACCAGTGTTATTTTCACAGAAAATAAAGACTTCTTGATAGACACGATTTAATACAGTCTTGGAGTTTTAAAGGAAGAGAAACAAAGAAACAAACCATTCAAATGTGGAATGATTTCTTTCTCAGAATATTTCAAAGTCATGTCACTCTATCTATTACCCAAGACAAATTACTTTGACAGCACTATCTACTCTTGACATCTGAGTTGTCTCTCTAGCCTATTATATTTTAGCACAAGCATAAAATATTGTTCAGACAGTATGGTTAGTCTAAAAGAGTAAATCTAACTGCTTTGAAATGGCCTATTAGGAGATGAACTCCCAGTTTAGCTGCAGGCAGAGAATTAATCCAATGCTTTTCTTAGTCCTTCAATGGCAATTTTTTTCTTCCCCGCTAACTAAATGCTTTTTATTTGGAAGGATGTAGAAAGGGAGTCATCTTCAGAAGGAAAGGAGGCAAATTAAACAGAAATCAGAGGGGAAAGTGTCATTAAGAAATTCTGACACATGACATCTTTAGAGGACACTTGTCTGGGCTCTTCTGTTGTGGCAGAGATGGATACAGGGTTAAATTTTGACTTCAGTCCTGAGAACAATTACACACAAAACCTACGCAGCCTCCTGTATGCCTTAAAATGCAACACCTGCCTCTGCTCTCTGGCTTGCAAATATTCAGTTATAAGAAGGGGCACCCTGAGGGACCCCTTCCCATGGTGCAGCTCTCCTCAAGTCTCGAAGGAGGGAGCGCTGCAGGGTCCCAGCCCCTCTCCCACCCACTTGGGCTCCAGCTGGTTCAGCAGGGGAGAGTGCTGCTGCTCAGCTCACAAGGGCTTCTGACAGTCTTGCAGCTCAACCTTCAGCGGTGGGAGTGGTGTGATCTTGTGTTTGGCCACAACACCCTCTCATGCATGTGTAGATATGTTTTTTTTCAATAAACAAGTGATCCCAGCTGCTTCGGAGGAATTAATTTCCATTCTTCCCCCTAGAGCTGCTCCTCTCTTTTGCACTTGCCTTTTCAATGCTTGCACTTACATTACAAGTTTAACATTTGCCTATTTAATGTCTGCTCTTGGGCAGCTGCTTCTCTGGCCGCAGATGCATCATTTTACAGCTTCTGCAGGTGAGGACTTGAAATTAGAGCCATGCATGCACTTACAAGACCCAACCAAACACCTTCCAGTAACTTGCTGCCTGCCAAGCATATGACGGAGGGGTTTGCACAGGTCTCATCTCGTCCCTGAGACATCAGAGTTGGGGAGATTTCCTACCAAGCCTGGCAGATGTGCATTGGTATTGGGGCACTGGCAGCACCCTGGGGACACGAGCAGTAGCGGAGTGGCTGCTTAGACAAGGCACCATGGCTGCTGATGGTACTGGCAGCCACCCCAAAGCGTAGTGATAAGCAGGAATGCCCCGTGATATTGAAGAGGTGCTAAGGTGGAGGTGCCAACCCTGGTCAGTTGCACCTCCTGCCCAGGGCATCCCATGTCGTTGTTGCCACAGGCTGCATCCGAAAGGTGTGCCTGCACCCCTGACAATGCTGGGTGCCCAGGGATATCCTGACTTGGTGGCTTTGGCTGCTCCCCAAGAGGATATGTGCTAGGCAGCCGCAGGACTGAGCTGCTGTAGCTGAAGGCAGGCATTGCCACCCTGTGGAGAGAGAAGGGGAGCAGTGAGTTCAGCTGAGGAAGGCTCTCGGCACCACCTGACACTGCCACCCCACTTCTGGAGCCCTAAGCTGCACCCAAATGCCACCATGGAGGAGGTTCACAGACCTCCATCACAGCAAGGTCAGGGTCCTGCATGGCAAGTCTCTCCCCCCATTGTTGGTGCCGTGGGTGAGCACAGCCAGGCACCCAACTGCTCCCATCAAAACATGTCCAGCAAACGGCTCACCCTCAAGCTCAGTCAGCCTCTGTATCCCCTGATTCAGATTGTGTGATGGAGGAGATGTGGTCAAAGGGATTCCTATCGAGGTTCCTGAGGTTCCCCAGAAAGCTGGGAAAGAGTGCAGGGCGAAGCACAGGGTCCCAGCAGCTTCCCAGGGCAAGAAGGGCTGGGAGAAGTGGCAGCCCTGGGACAGGTCCATCCAGTGACTCCAAACATTTGCAGGATTCGTGATACATCTGAAAAAAACAAACTGCAGATCAAATGCCTGAGAAACAACCGGCTACCAGCAGCATCTGAGCATGCTGAAGCACTGTCCTGAGCCCCTACACATCCCCTGTGAAAAAATCCCAGCACCATTTACCATGTGGAAAAGCCACCTTCATCTCCCTCACCTCTGGATGATGGTGAGGTTTAAACTCTTCCGTGTTTCCCACACTGCGAGGTCACTTCTTGCTAATACACATTTATCGTGGTGACGGCTTTGCTTTGTGTAATTATCTGTTTATCAGTCACCAGCCTACTCTTACTAACGTGCTTGACTCTCTTTTTCATTCATTGTGCCTGATTAATCTTGAAGATAGATGATAGAGGGTTAAATGAGCTTCCTGGGTCAATCAATCAGCTCCGAAGACGACACCTTGCATTGCTCAATAAACCCCAGCCCTCACCCCCAGTTCCCCTACCTGCACTGGGCAATCACCTCCCCTTTCCCCTGGGACTGCAGCAAAAGGATCCAAGAGGCATTTGTTGTGGTTTTTTTTAATTGAAAGGTGAAAACTCTCTTAATTAATGATCCAGGTACAGGGCCTCATTGTGTCATTACTCCTTATTGATGGTAAAGGAATAACAGCCATCGGATAAATTAAGGCAGGCATGTTAGGACTATCACGGTGCTCCCAAATTGCATGTGTTGTCTTGTGAAGGACTGAGCATAAAGGGCTCATTAAGAGTAGCTTGATGACAGAAAGGGACTTCCAGGACCACTGTCCCCTGCTATTACATGTGTCTGAGTTACACACCCCATGGGTAAGTCAAGAGGGCTTTGTGTCCTTCCTCTTGCCTTCTCGGGAGCCATTCCAGAAGTTCTTTTGCTGGTAGGTAGAAAATTTTGACACCACCGCCTGCCCTTCTTCATGTTTATAGTCACATGAAGTTATATCTATTTTTGTCTTACCCAGCATTGTCCTCTAACTCAAGCAGTTCCTTCTCCATGTCTTTGTCAGAGAGAGCACTCAAAGCCAAGCACACCTGTCCCCGCTCACCAAGCACTCCCAGCCTCCTCTGTAGCATAAGCTCTCACCTCCACTCTGTTTCTATCAGTCTTTCTCTGTAGCCATTCCAGGACAAATTAATCTTTCTTGAAGATGTGTGACCCAAATATGCAGTATTCAGGGCAGGGACTTGTACAGACCTTGTGTGCTGGTGATATCTCACTTACCCGTATCTGGGGAAAGTTCGTCACATCCTTAGGTTACAGTTGACTGATACCTAGAGCAAACAGAGTGGTTATCCTCACTAGCGTCCAGACCCCACTGTGTACCACAAGCTCTCAGCTCTGTCTCAAGTGCCCAAATGCTGGACCTTGTACTTCTTACAACATTTCACTCTATTTCTGCTGGTTCTTGAACAAAAATAGTATGACTCTGCTCCCAAGTGAGCAAATCTCCTTGAATGTCTCTCAGTGGCTAATGCAGTAAATACAATTTTGGCTTTTGGGGCCATTAAGGAAATGTCATTAAAAGAAATCTGTCCCATGACCTAGCTTTGACAAAAGTCTTTAAGCTCCTTCCTTGCTCTTGTCTGCCTGTAAATTAATTCCTTGTCAACCTGTTCTGTTCATCTTTGAGAACCAACATTTCTAGTTTCACCAAGGACTTCTTGTAAAGTACTTTCTGAAGAGTATGTTTCCAGGAAGGAGATTTACTGGCCTTGTGTTGAGAGTGTTTGTTAGCTTAGA
The DNA here is from genome assembly GCF_017976375.1 of Cuculus canorus. NCBI lineage: Eukaryota > Metazoa > Chordata > Aves > Cuculiformes > Cuculidae > Cuculus > Cuculus canorus. The sequence goes on from NC_071406.1 coordinate 10,257,280, forward strand.
CAAGGAGACAGAGAAGTCAGGTTAATCTGGCATGAACTTTCTGGCAACACCTTGCAGGATTTTGCCTTGCCAACCTTCCTTTTAAACTGTTTGGGACTTTGTCTATGGAAATCAAAGCTGCCTTTCCTACTGTTTCAATAGTCTGTGGATCCAATCTTCCTTCTGGCAGCAGCCTCTGAAGTGTCAAACAACTTGCCATGTTTCCCAGTTCTCTACCCTGCACGGTGCCACTTCCCACCCCAGCCTTGTTCTCCCCCTAAGATGGCAAGAACACTCAACCGGACTGAGGATAAAAGGAAAAGACAAGGAAATAATGCCTATCTTTCAAAAAAAAAAAAAAGTATTTGAAAGGAAACTTCCTGCAATTGCATGAAATCCATCTTCATGCAGAAACTGGAGAGTTTAAAAAGGCTTATGCAGACTTTCCCACTGGTGCATCAAACCACCTGTCCCTGCTCAGTGCACAGCATACACTGGGCAGACACCTCTTGCAGATGACGACTCTACTGTCTGCTCATACCATACTGAGCAAAACGCAGACTAGAGGTATCACTGGAGCACAAACAATAATCATGAAGGTGTCTTCAGGGCACATGAGCTGTACACGCACGCACACAGCTATTTAAGTGTCTTATAAAATGTCTCACCTTCCGAACCACTCCAAACCAGCCACGGAGATTCTGCAAGCCAAGCAATTGTAGGGGAGGGAGATCCAGAAAAGACTGGCATTTTTATGTAGGCAATAAATCCTACTTCATGAAGAAACATGTTGAGGTAAAATTGCCAGTGGCTGTTTTAATAAGTATTTATGATACATAAAGGGATTTGATTCATAAACGCAGTAATTATGTCTTTACTACAAAGCAGTACAAATATAAAGCCTCCTACCTATTACATTGAAACTGTAATTGCATCTCATTAAAGAATAGAAGCAAATCAAAATTAAAAACTTGAGGGGGGAGGAGAGAAGTGCTACCCAACACCTTGGTGGTTAAACATTATGGGCTTTGTGTTGTGCCATTCAATCAGCCTAAATGCCTCATAAAATGTAGTGAAGCCCTGAAGATCTGGGTGGTGTTCCTGCATTCCAGAGGTGGCTTTGCTCACCTAAGACTGAAGTTTCCAAGGAGACCCATCCACTTAAAAAGCATAAAAGAAACTTTGACTTGAACCTCAGACGAGCGAGAATTCCACCAGCTCCTTCCACACAGCCGCAATTGCACCACTCCAGCCATATCAGAGCCGCAAAGGAAGGCTAAAGCCTTCCCTGTCCAACCACAACTGAGTGATAGGCTGCAATAAGCATTATAAATCCTATTTAAGTACATACATCTGAAGATAGAGCCTTTTGCGCTGTGGTAACAGAGATGTAACATCACTGTACTCCTGAACTGAAGGCACCAGGTGGGTAGAGGATAAATTAATGTCACACAAAGAAGGAACAGCACTGGCGTTCAGGCAACGGTCACAGAGAGGGAAGAGCCTATTGAAATCCTCGATGGTTTCATCCCCCTCCAGGCTAACCCTATCCCATATGGCCTTTGCCAGGACTCTATGTGCTTCTCACTGAGTCTTCCTTCAGCGTCTCTTGAGTTTCAGTCTTTTCCCCTTTGCTATGTTCACTTAATCAGTGTGATATTTGGGGTGAGGGTCACTCCCTCCTCCCAGCTGCACCTCATTCCTGGCAAGTTTGGGTCTCTGAAGGCAGTGGGTTCCACACACCTTATTCAAGACGAGCTCCTTATTATCTGGGACAGTCCTCGCTGCCCCAGGTCAGTTCAGCCCTGGTGCTTGTCCACCTTGGTGGAGAGCCCTGCTGCCAGAGCACCTCCACAACACGCTGGAGCAGTGCTGCAGTTATTGATGCAACATTCCTACTGAATGTTCTTTGGTCTAATCGCTTTCTTAAACTACACAAACACAATCTCTGCACCACGATCAATTATTTAACAGAAAATGATGCATTGAGTAAGAAACTAAATACCATTTAATATGCTCCAGGAATTCTAATTGTGAGATATCACTGTATTGCTAAAGAAAACTTTAACTTTGCGGTGTTTTTAAATCTTCCTTGAATACAGATAAGCCAATATCTATATACTTTCTTTTAATGTCTGGAATTATTTTGCCATTTTAATGTAATCAGTCTTTCTATTTTGAAGAGGATGCCCTTGTAGATTATTTGTTTTCCTTCTGTTTTGCAAATTGTTCCCTTTTCCAGATTGTTTGTTTAGTGTCGAGAGGTTATTAAACAAACCAAGCACAGTCCTTAAACTAATCAGCTAGAAGTGACAATAGAGATCAGGAATAATTCAATATTAAAGAGGTTACTTTTAAAATTGATCTGAAAATGTAACGTATTGGGGGGAAGGGGAAGCACATGCACATCTCTTATTAAAGTTGAAAAGATGCACTGGAGGGACCAGATGCCCGAAGAACACAAGCCAGCAGCCCCTGTCGATGGGAAGTGTTGAGCTCTGACACGCCACAGCTTATTTCAACATCAATACACGCTCTCCTCACCTGAATGACTCAAGCAAAACCCTTGGGGCCTTGCAGACAGGTAAGGGCTGCCTTTCCACCAACATTTGCTTTCAGTCATTATCAATCCTCAGGATCTTTTCCCAAGTACTTCACGTGCTACCACAGCTCAAGGCAGACCCCAACTTACGAGCTCAAACTACAACTGGCCTTTCTATGCCGTGAAGGCTGAGGGGTCTGTAAGTCTGTCTCCTCCTAACAGGCTGCTCATTAGATAATTAACACAAATCCTTGTGAGTCTCTGCCCATGTCTTCTGGAGTGCGATTTTTCACATACTTTTCTCAATGCTCCTTTTGAAGTACTAGTAAGAACGTTGCCTGGCGCATGGTGGTGTCCCCCAGGGTTCACTCACTTTCTCATCTCTCCTTCCACTTGCCCACAGCTGGTCAATACACAGATGGGGAAGGAGAAGAAGACTATCCACTAAGAGACTTTCTGAAAGACTTTTAGTCTTAGTCATTTCATATGGTTGCTAATGTTTAAGTAGCAAGGACTGTACCTCTGCCAAGGACCCTGTGAACTACTGGCACTGTAAAGTTGCATTATCCATCCAGAGGGCTTTATATCCCTTCCACTGACTTAGGCCTGTGGAAGCCAGTGCAGGCATGGCACCTGTGCTGGCCAAGTGTCCTCTCACAGAAATAACTCCTCTTGGACAAGAAGCAGATCGCTGCCAGCCTGGTCTGCAAATCACCTGGGGGATCAAGCTTGGCAAACCACAGTCAAGAGGTGTGTTTGTCAGCAGCTATAGCCAGAGTCAGGCTGTTGCTGAGCGCTTGCAAACTCCCCTACTGGTAGGGCACCCTGGACCTTTCCTTATGGGGCATCTCTGTGGTCTCATTTGGTACCTCATCATAAAGTCACTGCCAAAGGAGGGGCCCTTCTCGTAGCTGTGTCAACACCATGCAGAGCATGGCTTCTCCTTATGTAAGTGGCCCTCAACAAGGCAAACAGTTTGTGAAGTACCTAGGAACTTACCTGTCCAACATTGCCCATACCAAGAGCCTTCATGCCCACCAGCCAGCTGCAAACAACCCTCATGTCACCCGATGTTCAGTTTAATCAGCGTAGCCCTCCTGACTGAGGCAGAGCAGAGCGCTCTGGGGTCCCTGGTTCCAAACACAGCTCACAGAAAAGCTGACACATTGCATTAACATAAAAACACCCTCCCATTGTCATTTTGGGCAAAAGCTCCTCCAGCCAGGCTATTTATACTGGAGACACACAGCATAGGACATGGTGCGAGTCTTCTGGTGCTGCTCGCTCCCGGTGCTAATTGTTCGGGAAGTGTCACCAGGATCTCCACTCCACTCATGTTGTGACCAGCTTTGGGGAAATTAATTTAAAGGAAGCAGCTGGTAACAGTCCTGTGCTTTAAGAGGCAGCAGCGCTGAGCTCTACCATCTCATTTCCATCTCGTGTAAGGAGGCAACAAGCAGTGGCAGAGACTCTTTGTGTGTGGGACTCAATTTTTGCATCTTTAATAAAGACTAAACACCGAAATTCTCATCTTGAAATTCAGGAGGCGCCTAGAAATCCCCCTCTGCTTTCTCTGTGGGCAGTCAGTGAGGGGTATAGCAAACAGACTTCAGCAAAGCTGCTGCAGCAGGAACTGCTGGCTGGGCACTTTCATGATGCTATAAGTGGGGTTTGGGGATCTGCGGGTTTTTTCCTTCTTCTTGATGTCACTTGAAATCAGATTTAAGCAGAAGTAAACAAAATAAGCCATTCATAGGTGGAGATTTAGTAAATTTACTGGTCTTGTCACAACTCAAAACTTCCCCATTTATTTAAAGCAGTTGAGGGGAAGGAAGGAAGGGTGGAAGGGCAAAATCTGGCAAGAAGGTTGCTGTTGTAAGCCTGGGTGGCGAGTGCTGCTGTCTTTATCACACAGCGGGGCTCATAAAAGCAGAAATTATATAACCACTGAGCCAGCCATGGACTAAGTGCCACTTTCCTTTTTTAAGCTATTTTGGTTACAGTTCTCTTCAGATGAGGGAAATAAAATATGCATTAAGAAAGACCCACAATTACAAATGAGGAATAGGACACTGCAGAGAGGACAGACACCACAATCTAAGTCACTTTGTTACAATCCTGAGATAAACAAAGCTGCTTAATAAATATTGATATTGTTTGTACATCCTGTCTTTGGAAATGAGAGTGAGTGATGCTCTAGCTCGTTCCCTTTCTCAAGAGACACTAAGCTCAACAAGTGTATCTGCACCCCAAACTATTTTTCAAAGAAAGCTAGAAAACCAGACGACAGCATCACTAAAATGGGTAATGGGTTTTGGAAGCATTTGGCTGACACCACCCTTTACTCAGCTGTCTGTGTAGTGCCTAGGAAAATCAAGCTTTCCCAGGGCAGAGTAATCATGGCAACTCTTATGCCAGGACCAAGTATTTGCCCTAGGAGTCAATGCAATGTCCTCTGAGGGTCCCCTTGGATAATCCCCTTTGGCAGGACAGGGCTGCTCTCAGTCAGAGGGTCCTGTTGTTATCTCTGAATGCTTCTTGGTAGACCTGAAGACAGTTCAGTTTCCACCCCAAACTGGTCTTTGATTTCCTCGGGACCTCTCTAACACAGCTTGCCAAGTTGGGTCTTGGCTCCATTTTCCATGCTGGTACCACAGATCCAAGCATTCCTTTTGTCTCTCACCTCCATCCTGTGTAAAAGCTCATCCATTGCTACAGACTCAGCTTCACTTGAAACCACTGTCCTCCTAAAAGAGCTCTGTGCCCAACAGCCCCCATGCTGTCTCTAAAAAAAGGAGACAGTGACATTCCCAGTGTTTGGTCTCCCTTGTTCAGGCTGAAGCTTTTTAAACATGTGTCAACGTTTATGTAAATATTGAAGCAAAGCTCCAAGGCAGGGAGGCTGAGCGCATCCCCTGCAGTCACATGGCTGGGATGCAGTCAGCTCCGGCTCACCAGGTCACCCCACTCAGCAACCTAACACAGCATCCCTTAATTCACAGTACAAATGGGAACACACAGAAACCACCACAGCGATGCCAAAGGCACCCTTAAATTGCCTCCAGGCTCCCTTCCCACCACCATCAGGAGCCGTCAAACCAGTCCTAACTCCAGCACAGCCGTGGGGAGCAGCAGCTTTTTTCCCTCCTGTCTCCATGGGCAAGGACGATGCTCCTCCAGCACCAAGGATACTGCTGCCACATCAAGCAACAACTGCCAAGCCAGACTTTATATTTTTCCTCATCTTATCCTCTGTATTCTCCCTCATCTTATCTTCTGCAGAGCCCCTGCAGTAGAAACCCAGAAAACAAGAGGCCAGGCAACATCCCCTGATGGGAATGGGGGGAAATGCTTGATCCTATGAAGGAGCTGTTCATTCCTTCAAGGATTTAAAAATTATAAGCATAATTCTGCCAAAGCCTATTGTCCCAAATAGTGATGAAGCACTGGATTTGGTGAGGTCCCAGCAGGTCAGCACCAACACAGCACCTCAGTAGTGCACAGGGGATAGTCACCAGCAGAGTTGATCTCCTTTTTCTCACTGGAGTTGATGGGGATGTTCAAAGCAGGCTGCCAGCACTTCCATAAGATATTTAGCCATTTTGAGTATCACCCAGACTTTACAGTGCTGTAGTTGAACATTTCTTTCCTTGGTTTTGGCTTAAGATTGAATTGCAGAGCTTTGTGCCCACTACCACCATATACTTTCCTTGGAAATGCTCAGGCAGTTTCCCGTGATTGAGCTGGAGCAATTTAACAGCTTGCCAGGCTGAGCTCGAGGGAAGCTGCTCCTTCAGCTGGAAGTTTCTTCTTCACGTCTGATGGCTGGAAACCACATGCAAATCCTGTTGTTGCTGTAAAAATTCAAACAGTCTGGCTCCAGTGGGCTTCAATGTCTCAGGCCTCGAGGAAACCACTTTTCTGGAGGTTCAAGCTGGTATATTTACCTTTTTAATTCAATAACCCCAGCCATGAGGAGAGACCTTCCAGCTGAAGGGGCAGTTGCTTCCTAGACCACTCTGGTTTGATCGCTTGTAATCACAAGGCTGGAGCACCTCCCATACAAGGACAGGCTGAGGGAGTTGGGGTTGTTCAGCCTGGAGAAGAGAAGGCTCCAAGGAGACCTTAGAGCAGCTTCCAGTACCCAAAGGGGCTACAAGAAAGCTGGGGAGGGACTGTTTACAAAGGCTTATAGTGATAGGACCAGGGGCAATGGGTATAAACTGGAGAGGGGCAGATTTAGGCTGGACATTAGGAAGAATTTCTTCACCATGAGAGTGGTGAGGCACTGGCACAGGTTGCCCAGGGCAGTCATGGATGCCCCATCCCTTGAGGTGTTCAAGGCCAGGTTGGATGTGGCCTTGGGCAGCCTGAGCCAGTGGGAGGTGTCTCTGCCCATCACACAGGGATTGGAACTGGATGATCTTTAAGGTCCCTTACAACCCACATTCTATTCTAGGATTCTAGGATTCCAGGATTCTGACCTCAATGAGGCAGTTAGACCTCAGCCATCAGCTCTAGCACTCATGCCACCACGGCTCAGCAACAGCAGCTTCAGGTTTCAGGCTTTGTCTGGCTGCTCTTCACCAAGCACTGACTCTCCTCAGAGAAGAAACATGGCTCATGGGTGAAGGCACTCAGGACCACAGCCTCAGCTGCCCTCTGCCACCCTGCTCGGATGGAGGGAGAGCGAGGGGGTGAGTTACATCTGCCAGGACAGGGAAGGAGAGTGGAAAGCATCAGCTTGAAACATGCTGACATCCTTGCACGAAACCAACACACGCCTGGACCCAGAGCAGATGCACCCTCCACGGTCATCATGTAAATGACAGTGCTGAACAGTGGAGGTGTTAGAAAGAAACTCAGTGTTAAACCATGAATAAACCCAGGGACAGCCATTCACCCCTGCCAATGCTTTGCTGGGTGCTGGAGACACTAGCAGTCCCTCTCCCCTCCCCACCAGAGCAGGATCAAGAATTAATTTGGGAAGCTATTTCATTCTTCCTTCATAGTTTGTTTCTTAGTGTGTGCCACATCTGTTTGTTTTCTTTGCTTGTCAGATGATGACACGAACCACTAAAAACTACCTTCTAAATGCACAGGTATCATTTAAACTACCTGGAAGTGTTTAATTACGGCTTTGCGCTAGCACACACTGCCGCTGTCGCTGCATCTTATTTTATATAAGTGCCTGGGTGAACCCCAAGGTTCCGTGCCCTCTCCTGCTCTACACCACTGGGATTACATAGAGATTTATGTAAAGGATATTTGCCGTGCCCTCCACCTGTCCCAGCTCTCTTTAGCAAAATGCATTGCTTAGCACCATTTATTCTGTATATCTTTTACCACCACTTTACCATCTTCTCTGGTGGTGGACAGGTAATTTGCATTTAGCAGCCTCCCTTGAAGAGCAAGCAAAAATTAACATTAAGTTGTAGGTAGTACAGGAGGTAGAATGTAATATAACAGTATTTGTCCTCACGCCAGCCATGCATCATCCTTCCCCAAGTTTTTGTCCACAAAGCTTCGGCAGAGGCACCATGCAGATTTCCTCTGAAACAGGAGCTGGGAGTGAAACTAGTGAGCCAAGTTGGAGCGTGCACAAACTACTACGCGAACAAGCCTGGCAGGTGTCTGCATTAGGACGTAACGCTTGATGCACTCTTCTTCACTACCCCCATCTCTGTTCCTCAGCAGTACTTATACACAGAGCGTTATTTGCTTTAGATTCTGATTTTTTGCAGGTCACAGACCCCACTGATCTAATCTCTCCAGATCACGCTGGTTTGCTCAATCTTGAAGTGTTTGTTATCCTCTAATTTTGAGGTGAGGTCAAGGATGAAATTACACCTGAGAGATAGCCACCATGAGTTATAAATACTGCATATAGCGATGGGGTGGAGGGGTCCTGGTTTAGTTTAGTTGGCCAAAAACCTATTTGGAACATTGTTTTTAAAAAAACTTTATCCTGAGGATTGCTATTGGCAGATGTTTCTCCACCCTGCACCGAAATCTGAAAATCACAAGGCAAGGATAGCATCAAATCCTTGTTTTTTCTCCCCCTGCCTGCTTCATGCAATGAGAAGCAATTCAATGTTGTTTGGAATTAAAATAATTTTAATCATCAGACCATACAGACCCCTTTTGAAGCAGGTAAGAGTCCTGCCAGGGTCCATCCTCTCTGAAGCACAGTCTCACCTCCTCACACTCTGGCTACAGGGACTCCCACTCCCCACGTAGGCTATAATAAAACCATCCCATGGAGATCACACCCTGATGACCACTCCCAAATGGCTGAAACTGCACCAAAAATAAAGTGAATTTGCAGTGTGGTTATTTGCTTTCATTTCTCTATTCCAGACAAACTCTTTTTGTAGGTGCTGTAGTACTTGTAAAGGCACGACTTGGCTTCTTGCACCAAAGCACGGGTGCAGCAGAGGGGTCCCTGAACACAAAGCAAAGTGACTTGTGTTGCTCTCCAGGTCCATGCTTACAGAAACCATTTTCTCTATGGATGTTGAAGGGGAGAAGCATAAGAAAGCTGGGAAAGCACAGAGGTGGGCGACCGTGTCCCACCGTACAGAAGGGTGGAGCAGCTAACAAAGGGATGTTGTGGCAGTTCAGATGGAAGGAAAGAGGAATTGTTATGCACAGTCAGTATTAAATCTAGAGAACTCATCACTGCAGGACAATGATGTGGACACCAACACTGCATGTGGTTTGGGAAGCATACACTCATGAAGGAAACAATACAAAATCACCACATCAGCATCAGAAAGTCTGAGCCAGGTCCCAGCAGGATGGAAGCAAGTTTGGGAAGGTATCCCAAAAGCACGCTCACTCTCCAAGGCTCCCAAGGTATAACGCACTTTGTTGTGAGAGTCAGAGACCCAAACTCTGCTTGTCTGAGGCAACTATACCCAGCTCTGTAACTTCTACGGTTTCTGTGTGTTAACATTTGACCAGGGCTCTATCACACACCACACAGGCAACAAACACATAATCATCGCTGCCAGGTGGAAGCAAAGGACAAACAGCAAGGAAGGGAGACAGAGACCAAGAAGCACAGGAATGCAGCAGAAAGGCTGTGGTCAAGGTGATGCCACTCCAGTCACATTTTCGTGAACAGCAGTGAGCAGAGGACAAAGACAATATATGGTGGAGAATGTGAGATGAGATAAGTGACTTAGCCAAAGGAAGGGTGATTTTTCTTTCTAGAGACACATATGGATCACTTTTTATTTCAGTTACAGGGGTAGAAATTCCAAATAGCTCCATGAGTTATGAATAACTCTACAGCATGCTGTTATCACTGAAATAAAAGTGGTCCCTGACAGCCAGGAGCAGGGCAAGAGGCAAGACCCCAGCAAGAGGCTTCCATGGGAGGCTGGATTAGGAACCTTCAGGGAGGCAGAGAAAGAAGGCACTGCCGGAGACTGCCTTTACACTGGTACTGTACTAGCATATTGCAAGTCAATCAGCCTTGAAGTATTATCCAAGCTACACAGCTAATGCTGAATTTTAATCAGCGTTACTCTATTAGGCCACACAAAATAGCTGCCAGCGGGTCAGCCCGCTGTTGGTCACTGCAAGTGACAGCAGACTTGCAGTGTGCAACAAAAGCAGGAAAATCTGATTCACTGTTTCCCTGTGCAGAGCTTAACTCCATCTTGATGTTGATCACTTTGCTGATGCAACTAATAAGTTCACAAATCCAATCAGACGCCCGGGGAAGAGCTAAATATTACAAAATCACCAGATGAGGAACCAAGAAGAGGAAAAAGAAACTTCTTTTTTTAATTATTTATTTAAGCCCAGAATCAATCTGGGAGAGATATGTAATAAATATATTAACCAGGTCTACAGTGAGCCCAGTAACGGTCTGCTAGTTCCGCAGTACTTCTGCCAGCTTTATCTGACACGAATTCCTAATGCAATTGAATCTGATTTCACTTCCCAATGATCTCATTTCAGTCACCGTCGTATATCCCATCGCCGCCCCATCGCGCAAAGCCAGTGACGCTGGCTCAGCCAAATGTCAACCCAGCAGTGGCTGATAGTGCTACATCCTCCTGCGACGGGCTCAGCCCCGCAAGGCACTGGGCTCTGCCTCGTTCGGCTGCAAAGAGCACAGGTCCTGGCGGTGCCTGATGCATCGCAGGAGTCACTGTTTGTGACTCTTAATGAAGTGTGAGTCAGCACCGCCACTGTAAACTGTGTCCTGTGGAGGCTTAAATATGGAAGCTCTGGCCCAGGATGGAAACAGGGATAGAGGGTTGGAACTAGGTGATCTTTAAGGTCCCTTCCAACCCAAACTATTCTATGATTCTATGATTCTATAGTCAGACTGTTGTGAATGAAGTAAAAGCAAATTCAAACTGACATTTGAAAAGCATGAACATTTTTACAGCGAGGGTTTTTTTTCTGTTGAACAAAGTTAATGTTTTTCCCTTTTGTGATGTCAGCTGATAGGAGGGAAAACCAAAAAAAGCCGACAAGCAGGTTACCCAAACTATGCCGAGTTCTCCCGCTTCTTTTGATATTTCAAAGTTTTTCTTTTGATGAACACTAAATTTTCCATGCATAGAATTGGCACACCTGGAAGAGCACTAGGACTGGAAGAGGAGACCTCAGAATGTGTCCCCCAAACTCAGAGGTGTGTGGCAAAGCAGTTATAGTAACAGGGAAATTAAGTGACAAGGATGCAAGCTTTAAGAAAAAAAACTGCCTCACTCACACTCATCCACTAATGGTTAATTATTTGAGGAAAAGGCCTGGGGTTATGATGTTTGCTTTTTTAACAGATAACCGGTAAATTATAAAGATAAAAAATACAGTAAAAACTTCTGAGGCATCCTCACTTCGGGGGATACTGTGAAAGCAGTGAGTGTTCAGCCCCCCTTGGGCTCAGCCCCACAGCGCAGTCAGTGTTTTGGGGCACCAGGCACGTACATGCAGGGACCCTGGAGCTCAGAGGTACACAAGTTTCTCACATCCATGAACTTCAAAGGGATCGAGTGCTAGATGCCTTTGGAAACCTAAACAGCGGGTCCAGGTTTCCATCTCACCGCAGATGCAAAACCAACATGCTCAGACAGATTTGTAGAAGTGATGCCAAAAGGGCATCCAGTGCAGTGATAACACCTTTGCAGTCACTCAGAAAGGATCCTGGGTAGCATGAGCTGTGACAGTATGGACCTATGAAAACAAGGATGATCCAGAGCACAGATCCAGAGGAATACTCCTGGCAAGAGCACTATCCTGCACACACCCCATGCACCTCCGTCTCCTCCTCACCCCAAAACTGCGGCACCTCAGAGCCCATAAGGAAAGCTCCTTGCCACCTGGCTTCACTGCCATGACACTGAAGTAGGCAGTGGAGCAGAACACAGGGGGGGATGCTCCCTGTCCTCCACCCTTCATCACCAGGTAACACCACCCCAGGTCGCAGCTCTGTCCTTGCCCCACAGCCCTGCCATTCCTGGCCATCTCACGCCCTCTCTTGGGGAGCAACCTTTAAGGCCAGCCCCATCCCCAACCCGTTGCCCGCAAAAACACCCTGAACAGGCATAGGCAAGCTGGGAAGACCCTAAAAGGAATACCTGGCCCTTCCAAAATGGACCTAACAGAGATACAGTTATTCCAGTGAGCAGTGAGAGCATCACCTGAGACACACAAATGCACCAAGCTTCATTTTTAGAGGGCTGTACTGCAGGCAGGCAGATGGGTATGTGTATAGCTCTGCAGATACACAGAAGAAAGGGTGAAGGAAAATCAATAATGCATACGATCTTGAGGAGTCATCTGGCTTGGCTCCTCATCCCAACACAGCTATGATACAGCCAGATCTGATGGATGTCTAATGCACTCTTAGAGACCTTCTGTGCTGGACACCCACAGCCTTCCCAGCCAACCTGCTCCCACGCCTCACCATCCAAGAGCTTCTCTTTCTGTCTGACCTTGCCACTGCATCTCAAGGCCTTTGCTCTTTCTCCCCCAAAATGAGCACAAAGAACATATTTCCCTTCCATTCTCGCCCTTAAGGACCACCCCCTTGACCCCCTCTACATCCCCTTCTTCAGGCTGGGCAGCTCTCTTTCCTCTCTGGCTGCATTTTCCAGGTTGACAGGCTGGAAATACAGTCGCCTCCTGGACCATCCCCTACCATTTCACAGCTTTCTGGTTGCAAGGCACCTAGAAGTGGAGATTGTTCCAGGTAAGATCTTCCCAGAGCCCAGGAGAATGGGATTACTTCATGTCCCTTGGAGGCTCTGCTCCAGCTTTCACATCTCAATATGTGTATGTCTCAGTATGTACACTGGCCTTTTCCGCAGCATACAGTCACGTTTAGTCAGTGGTTTTCCATATCCTCTCCAAAAAGCAGATCCCTGGCTACAGTTCCCAACCATCCCTTCTGCTCCTCTGGCTTCCTGGTCCATGTCCACGCCATGGACTGCCTCCAGGGAGAGGAAACTGACACCTCTTGAATTATCTTCTGGTTTTTTTACAACCTTTTCCTTTTCTAGAGGTGATTTTGAACTTAATCCCCTTCTCTGCCTTCACGTCATCTGCAGATTTAACAAACAGGTCTTCTATTTAATCAGTCCCAGCACTGACCATGGCACTGAACAGCACAGAGCACTGGACACACTCTGGCACCATCTCACACAACACCGATTCTCTTAGCAACGCATCAACAGTACCTGGTCTTATGGTACGCTATCCAATGGGCCTTGAAATCACTGTATAGAAGATTCATCTAAGTCATATAACCAATATGTGTAATATTCCCACAGCTGTTTTGAATGTAATTCGCTGCAGTTGCAAATCATTTTCTTATTTATCAGCAATAGAAGAGAGAAAGGAAGAAAACAGCTTCACATCTGTTAAACTCGCTATTTCCTCTGCATTACCTGATGCCAACTCTGATGCCGGCCCAAGGAATTGCCATCAATAGACCAGCTCATGGGGAAACACATGGGAAATCATCAGGCCGCTCTGCCCCTGGAAGGCTTGTGTTTGTGCTTTGTAGATACAGAGCATTTAAAATGTCTGAAGGCAACGACTGACCTCTGTTTGCAGATATGGACAATCACTGTCTTACCCCAAACCCCTCTGTGAACTGTGACTGATTCCTCTCACTACAGTCCCTCCCACCGCCAGTCTGCAACAACTAAGACAAATTTTTAAGACCTCGACTCTGCCATTGTTCATACTTCCAGCGTGCTTCCATACAGCATAGTTCATGGATTTTTCAGGCCAGAGGGGCCTGTTGTATTCACCTTGTTTGACCTTCTTAAGCAACCCAAGGCTCTCGCATTTCACTCTGCGATGTCCAGGAGCAAATCAAGTGATAAACACTTACAGATACCTCAAAATTTAGCTACTGCAATGAATCTCTGCCTACCCGACAAGTTTGCTTTTGTATTGCTTGGAGAAAGTACTTTGAGAAATCTAGCATGAGAAGTAAAGCTCCATTTTTCAATTTAAAGCCTGCTGGAATACAGAGGTTGCCAGTGGCTACAAGCTGGCGTAAATTCATTCTTCAGATATTGCTTCCATGAAACAAACTGCTTCCCTTTTAAGACCCATCTAAGAAAGTGAAACTTGGCAGTCCTATTAGTGCACTAATAGAAAAGTGACAGGACAGCTTGTGGTTAGTTATACGTAGGTGGTTAGTGCACTAACTCAAAAGAAAATTAGCCTGGACAAACTATCAAGAATTCTGCTTTGTCGTTGTGCCTGAAATCAAAGATTTCTGAAATCAGAGATAGCATCTTGTATGTTGTTCATCTTCCACTCTCTAACACCATCATACAGCCTCTGTACGCATGGGGATCACACTACGTCTACAATAGCTTCAGCTTTTTTCTTTCCTTTGAAAAGACAGTAGTGGGAAATGGAAGAGGAAATCTTGGGGAAGAGAAATTTCAGTTCTCAAAAAATGCCAACCACAAATTAAATCAGCAGCTGTGTATTTGATTTGTGCTGTTCTGAAGTAAAAGCACATCCACCCCATGCTCTGCTCCACAGGCTTCAAAGACTTCACATATCAATACAGAGGCTTATTGATTATGCCAAGACCAAATCGAATAACTTCATGAAAATGGAGAGCAGTAAGAAAAAAGATCACTACCACAAAATCCCAGCCAAAGATTAAACCTAACCTTGATCCTGCCCCACTAAAGCCACTGAGCACCTACCCACCAGCTTTGATGGGGACTGGAACAACTCCACAGAGAACGTATAGTCCATCAGCCACATGCCTTTTCTTGAGCCCTTCCACCTAGACAGCAAAGCTGTTACAGACCTTGGGAAATAACGAAAGGTAAGGGAAAACAGGCAACAAAATCTCATGTAGGTGACCTTCTCAATTAAGTATTTTGAGGCTAAGAGCAAATTATTCCTTAAAATGCCCCCTGATTTTGCTCCCTTAGGAAAAGTTGTTGGAAAAGATTTGAGCAGAACTTGTTTTGATGCTGCAAAAGGCGATTTTAGGCAGGGAGTCAGCACAGAGTTCAGCAGTCATAGACTCTTGTCCTGTCTTAAGTCGTCAAAACAACGTTCCCCTGGAAGAGAGAAAGTGTTACGTCTCTGAGCAGCCTCCCTGTTCCATCTCTCTTTTTATAATTCTGAGCAAACTTTGTTTGAGGAAAGATTATTTAGATTGCCCAAGCAGAAGTGAATTAAAGCAAAGCCTGCTTTAAAGACCTGCCTTGCTTTGATTCCAGTACATATTTCCTTTACAATCAGTTTCTCTTCACATCAGTTGGATCCTGGTGTTTAGAATCAGCTGGAACAACTTTCCTCTTTTCCACCCTAATTCTGAAAGCAATATAAAGTGCAAATAGTCATTGAGACATTATATGCTCAACAGAGACACATTTCTGTGTGGTCTTCCTACTCCCCCCCCCAGTACTGACAGCCAAGGCTTTGGTAGAACCTGATGCAGCAACACGACTCACCCAGCCTGTAATAGTTTAAATGGGATCACAACAGTATTCTTACTATGCACAGCAGTGTCTTTTGGAGACTTCACAGTGTATGCCATCAATATGTAATAACGCTATGCATTGTGAATTGTGGAGTTGCTGGAATCAATGGGATTTTGCATATTAATTGCAAACACACCCAAGAAGACAAAGGAATTTATTGGCTTAATTAGCGTTTCAGCTCTAATAACATTCAAGCTTCATTCTCACACAAATTGATAAATAGCACGGTGTTACTCCTCATGGATGTTTTTCCTCTTGAGGGGGAATGCTAAAGTTTATGATCCAGGGTCTCTCAGCTGCAGTGATGCACTCAGCAGGGTCTTGGAGGAGTTGAGCTTCAGAGATATTGGACACTTCTCTTTCCTAAGCAGGCAGCTAGATGCTACTCAAAAGGAGCTGCTCCACCCTGTCTGCAGATGCTAAGGGTGTTTACACCGAAAGGTATTTGTATAGTGACACGCACTGGGCAGGACACAAAACAGAGCTGAACCATTTCCATCTCTAACATACAAAGACTGAGATTCACCACAGTACGTCTCCAAACACTATGTAATAAGAACCAGTTGCCACACTGGCAATCTAAGGGTAGCTACACATAATGTTCTTAAGGATTGATTCTGACTCCACAGACCCTGAGAAAAACTAAGTTTTAGTAGAACTGAATCCATGTACCTAGAAGCAGACTTTGGCCCTTGGGCTCCTAGCTCCCAGGAAGGAGAGCTCCACTGAAAATGAGGAGCCAGGAGAAGGAGAAGCAAACGACAAGAATTCAACTGTATACCAAAACAAAACTGAGAGAAACCCACCTGGATTTGATCTCCATCACCTCACGCATTCACATGCTGCAGCACAGCACAGCTGACATGAAGTTTCAGGGACAGCATTACAATAATGAGAGAAGAGCAAAGCACTACCTGAAAAGCAGCGTCCTCCCCAAGGAGGCAAAACATTTTCTGCATTATCATACATCAAAATTGCATCTTAAAACTAAGATCGGACAAAGAATCAACGTTCATAAAGCCTGTGCAGAGGATAACTCACATTTTCAAACAAGTTATTCTCCTGGGCATGTTTCCCTGCCATGCTCAGCAGCCGATTTCTCTCTCCTCTTTGGGATTGAGGATCATATCATAACACTTAAGAAATAAGCAATTTGTTGGCAATGAGAAATAGCACTAAGAAAACATTTCAGATGTATTCAAGACTGGGGTTGGATTTTTTTTTATTTTGTTTTTTCTAGACATGATCTGGCTGCTGCAAGCAAAAAGAAGAACCAGGATCATGTGAATGTCCCATGTTTGGGAGGAGCGCGACTAAAGGCTGCAGGCAAGCCATGCTCTCCATGTCACTGTGCTCACAGCACACTGGAGGAAATTATTCTGCATTAATAGGGCAGCAGATCACAGGGATCAAACAGGCCTTTTCAGTTTCTACCCTAGCTCGTGCAAAAAAAAAATCCCAAATAGGAGCAAATGCAACAGAGATATGGCAATAGCCCCCTGTGAAGAAAATCTACTCCCATTTATTAGACTATAGAGCTATGCCACAGAAAGCAATGGTTAATTCGGGCTATTTGATAACTGGAAGAACCCAAAGAATAAGGGCATTTATGGCTTTATCTACAAGGAAACAGGGCCATAACTCACACCTCCTTCGGAATTAGGCTCTGCAAAACCTTCAGAGCAAGATCCCGCGCAGTGTTCTGCAGTGGCGGGCAGGACGCAGCCATGGCTCAGCACCTTTCAGGCTGTGACCTGAAACCACCAGTTCTGAGGCTTCAGCATGAAACACAGGAGGAAAGAAGGGGAATTCTGATGTATGTTCAAGCCCAGAACATCAAATCATGCCTCAGCTTCTTGACTCCCCAGGAGGTAATGCCTCTGTCCCCCAGGCTGTTTCCAGGGAACCAGCATTGCCCTCTACTGGCCTTTTAACTCATTGTCAAGGCCAGTAACAACCTGCTCCAAACTCAAGAGAAATCAGAAGGAACTCAGCCCTCTGCTCTAATCCCCCACGCAGCCTTCAAAAACGAAGCTTGCTCAAGGGCGAGCGGTAGGCTCAAGTCAACAGACTTAGTTCTAAGTTCTTAGCTCAAGAAACAGTTAAGCATCATCCCTACTTCTGCTGTGGCACCTGCTATGTGACCCAGGTATTAACTGCTGAGTAGGCATGGGCTTGGTCTATAGAAAGGGGCCCCTATTTGCACGTCAGCCACAGCTTATAATCAAGCTGAACCTCTTCCTGCCATTAGATGTGAAACCAGATGAGAGCAGGCTCTCACCTGTAAGTGCCAGGATATCCACAGGGTAACGGTTTACTTCTCCCATCTGTAATTAATCTTCCAAGTCTCTGCACAATGCAGACATCCGCAGTAGAAAGGACCAAACTCTTTGGAGTCTCAAAGTCAATGAACATTCAGTTAGTCTTTATTTTATTCTGACAGTCTCCATTATCCCAGAGACAATACTAGGACACAGGGTCTCAGCAGGATTTTTTTCCCAGGGTTTAGTCCAATCACAATAAGGAAAATAAAAATGGCACGTTACAAGAAAAGATATTTAACACAAACATACTAGATTTAAAATAGACATACATGCCATTTTGCCTCTGTCTTCCACGGACTCCTTTAATAAAATTAGTGGGTGGCATGAACAGAGAAAGATCACTTGAGCATCCATCAAACCCGAGCTCCCTAGTTTGAGTTCACAGATCAAATCCATCCAGGCAGTGTAAGCCACTGGAGGAGGCAAGCAAGGAGATAAGCAAGCATTAAATCACCTAGAAAAATGCCCAGAGTGAGTTTCAAAAGCAGTAAGCTCAAGACCAACACATGGCTCAGTGCACCTGTGTAAAGCCACGAAGCACAAAAAGCAGCACTTTGCTTTTCTAATAGCAAAAGGAAAAGAGGAGAACCCAGACAAGGGGTTGTCCTACCCCACTGCGGCTCAGTGTAGCCTCATCAACCTGGACGTCACTTCACAAATGGATTAAGCACCAAGGAGAAAATCTGCAAATTCAGATCGTGGAAAACACAGAGGCATCAGACTTTGTTTGGGACATCAGACACCCGGCTGCTCTTCTATCACGGGTATCTTCAGAAAATTCTTTCTGTGCGCTGCCTGGTAAAAACTTAGCGCCAGCAGCTGACCCGCTTCAGTCAAGCCAAAGCAGGATTTCCTCACCCATCTTCCTAGAGACTTTTCAGGAGCTTCCCAAGCCAAGGAAAGTGAAAACAGAAGAAACCAACTGCCCAGCCATAAATGCACTGGCTTGCAGGCAAGCAAATTAACCTGAATGCCTTCCTCCAGGAAACGGCAGAGTAGAGGTGGCTGGCACCCCTTTCAGCGCTCTTAGCAGCACCCCCATTTGCCCCTCCATAGTCTCTTGTGCATCTGCATGTCTTCCCTGCTCTGTTCTTTCCCAGGGATCCCTTCCATAGCCGGTGCTGACCAGGCACAGTACAGGCAGCTCAGGCCAGGGTCAAGGATTCACATCAGTAGCACAAAGATCAGGGGTTTGTTCATGCCATATCCAAGTTGCTTTGAGAGCATGAAGCCCTATTTTTTTTTTATCTTAACATTTTTATTATTATTTTAACTTCAGCATGCAGCTGGGCACAAAACAGAACTACTGTTTCTCTAAAACTCCAACCTTCCACTCCTCTCAGTTTCCCCGTTTGCGTCAGAACCAATCACCTCATAATTTTTAAAAGCATTTGATTTACTCATCAAGTGAAATAACACCTCCGAGGAGTCAGACCTCCGGAGCTGACACTAGCTAACAGTTGTTAGAGATGCCAGTATTGTTTGGGAAAGCTAGTCCAAGAGAAAGCTAAAGCCAGCCTCTGAGTACACATTAATTCTCCTCTTCCAACGCAAACCAGGGGACCAGGGTATCCCTGCTACAAAGAGCCCCTTCTCTTTCTGCCATGAAACATAGAGAAACCACGGACTACATTTAAGGGGAGGAGGACTCAGTCAAAGCCCAAAGGGTCAGGAGCCCATCACAGGCTGTGTGCTGGGCTGCGCATGACTCTGCTCTCGCCCGCAGCCATGCACAGCACAGGGACTGCCACCCCCATCTACAATGCTTTTCTGGACAGCTGCACCACCAAGCACCAAAGTTTTTCATCTCCCAATTGCTTATCCCTGTGTCACTTCAGGGAAAAGAAAAAAAAACAACCCACACACTGAGCTACTGCCACAATGCCTGGGATGGAGGAGCCCGACCGAGCACCACTGCCGCAGACGTGGGGTGAGAGTCATCAAACCCCCACAGAGGCAGTCTCATTCTCCCTGCAATGAGAAGAGGAAACAAAAAATCCTGCGAGCAGCTGAGGAAGACGTTCATTCTATCGATTGTGTAAACTGTCAGTGGAGTGGCAACGAGCATTTTTTTTTTTTGGTTTCTTTCCCAGGGAATAATCCAGCCTGATAATTAGTACATAAGTGGAAAATGAGACATCTAGCAAGGGTGGTTCAAGCCTCCTCATGACATTGATAATGTGCAGATACATAGATCACTGTCGGGGCAAACCGCCACTGTGAGCCTGTGTCTTCCCATTGCCTCATCAATCCATCATCCGCTTAGCTACTGACACCTTGGCAGGCACACACCATCAGCCCTGCATTTGAATTGCGAGGAGCAGGCTCCACCAGGGAATACAGATTTAAAAATCTAAGATTCAAATTTGTTTAAGTATTGTGAACAGCAATTCCCTTGCAAGGCATCTTCATTGCCCTTTTGCCAAGGGGGAACAGTTGGGTCTTTGTTAGAAGTACAAATTGCTTCTTAATGCAAAGGATAAAGCAGAGCCCAAGCACCTCCTTAGAATTCCTCCTGGCTTCTGCTAATGCTGCTGCATGTCAATTTTAATTTTTTGAAATTTAAACTGAAGGCTTTGTGCCTAAGCTCCATTTCGTTGGAGGGGAGGAATAGTCAAAAAGGATTACGGATCCGGAGGGAATTGAAGATCCATAGCAATTATACTTCATTTGGGTCTCAGACATTGGTTTTAATCATATTCTAAATAGTACAAATCGACAAGACATTAGAGATTGATAAGTGTCTAACACGTGTACCTGGTTATGAACTCTACTTCCCTCAGCTGGGGGATGTTTGAGGACAGGATGAAGGGAGGAACTGCTTTCTCTCTCTGACCCTCCTCTTCCAGTCAATGAGAAGACATTCTCGCTAAGGACTTGGTAGGAGACACGAGAGACTGCAAGAACTCAATCATCACTGTGCTATGCCAAAGTGCAGCTGGAACAATTTCATCCCAGCTGTGATTCCTTCTGCAAAGTCCAAGTGCAAAGCTCCAGCCTTGGCAGAGCAGTTTCAGTCCAGCTCCTGTCTTGTCTTTACCTGTGAAACTGCACTGACACTGCAAAGGGCAGTAAGCTGATAGGGAGGCAAGACGCTCAGGAGGGAAAAAATGAAATGACAAGACAATAAAATAAAAGTCAGATCATCTGTGAATTGACTTAACTCTTTTAGCTTCAGCAGAGCAACCCCAGTTTACCCAAACTGAGTGGTTACCTACTGGGGTGATGATGAAATAAGTACCACCTCCACCAGAGGCTCAGAACCTCAGAACCTCGTACTAGTTACACACCTGTGCACTGATAACAGGACACAAAGTGGCTGGGATTTACCAAGGACCAGTAGGAGAAAAACTTTCCAAATGGTCTGAAACTCTGCGACTTCAGTGAGCTTTCTCTCCCAGCCCATCTTGAGGACTGTGCAGACCCACCTACAGTCAGGTGTGGTTTCCGACCCTAATACACAGCGCAAGTGTGGGGATTTAGACAGACTCTCTCCCCTGCTGCCTTCTTACATTTGTCAAGTGTCTCATAGAAACACAGCTTTCCATAATTGCTGATTAAACCGCTTTTCTTGCACTTCACTAACCTCTGGATCAGGCTTATATCCAGTAAATCTGTTCAGGAGATCTGCTTCACGCCCTCACCTTCACCTCTTGATGACTGTGCGCTGCCTTTTTACAAAACTGCATAAGGGTGAAGCTTTTTTTCCTCTCCCTTTGCTTCTTCCCAGCCCCCTTGAACCATAACCAAGACCAAGACTAGGTGCCCCATCCTAACTTTAAATGTTGCTGCAAACCTCAATGATTGAAGTGACTCCTCTTTACCTCCCACCCTCCCGTGGCACCACTACAGCACTCCTTTGCAGCACTGGAAGAGACAGACAGCAAGAAAGCATTGTCTAAAAACATAATTTAATGTGATATTTTGGTGATGGTGGTCAACGACTGAATTCTTTCGCAGACAGTAACAGGTTTGATGTTAATGACACCATCATTCACACGAGCATTGCATTGCACAGAAAAGAAAAGTTTACACTTGACCCCATACAAACAAAGAAGCAGAGGGAAAAACAGGTATGGTCCAGTCCCAATTCAAGAATAATTGATCTGAAAATTCATCATCATAATTAATATTCATTGAGAAAAAAATGTGACTGGTTCAAATTCCCTGCATGGCACAGTCAGAACTCAGGGCTCTCTTACACCCCTCCAGGAACCACTGGAGAGTTTCAAGCTGCTGAGTTCCTTGTGTGACACACAAAACACCGAAGCTGACAAAGGGTGAGGGGGGTTCAGAGCAAATCAGAGAGAGTAAGGAAGGGGACTGCTTTGTTTCACTTCTATTTCATTTTCACAGGGGTGGAAAAAAAAAACCCATACAAACTGTTAACGAAGCTAAAGTGACCTGCCAAGACAGAGGACACCAAGAACAGCGGCACGACAGGGTACAGAAATGCCAACCAGCCCCACACGCAACGGTGGCAGGGCCAGCTGTGTCGCGTCGCTTGTTGTGTGTTAATCGGGGTATAAAAGAAAGCCAGAGAAAGTGCTGTACTTATTGTTGTTGCCTCCGTGCGCTTTGCCTCCATCCAGCTTTACATACACCTCGTCGCCGGAGTCCAAGTGCAGCACCACGCTGTTGCTGGCGTAGTCGTAGTTCTGGTCCGCATCCTGGGCGATGGCACTGGCCCGCACCTGCCAACACAGCCACGGGGCACATCAGACCTCTGAGCCCCTCTTCCCCAGGCCCTCCATCAGCCTCCCTCGTTCCTCCACCAGCCCCCAGAGCCCCTCTTCCCCAGGCCCTCCACCAGCCCCCAGAGCCCCTCTTCCTCAGGTCCTCAGCCTCCTGAGCCCCTCTTCTCTGGTCCCTCCATCAGACCTCGACCCTCTCTTCCCCGGTCCTCCATCAGGCCTCACATCCCTCTTCACCAGCCCCTCCACAAGCCCGCTAAGCCCCAATTCACCAGCCTCTCTGTTAGCTTCCCCGGTTCCTCCATCAGACCCCAAGCTCCTCTTCCCCAGTCCTTCCATCAGCCCCCTAAGCCCCAGCTCACCAGCCCCTCCATCAGCACACTGAGCTTCCTCTTCCCTGATCCCTGATCAACCTCCAAGGTCCTTCCACCCCACCCCAGAGCCCCTCTTCCCTGGTCCCTCCATCAGACCTCGAGCCCCTGTTCTCCAGCCCCTCCACCAGCCTCACAGGTTCCTCCATCAGCCCCCTGAGCCTCTCTTCCCTGGTATCTTCATCAGCCTCCCTGGTTCCTCCAGCAGCCCCAAACCCCTCTTCCCCAGCCCTCCAGCAGCCTCCCCGGTCCCTCCACCAGACCTCAAGCCTCTCTTCCCTGGTTCCTCCATCAGCCCCCAAGTCCCTGTTCTCCAGCCCGTCCATCAGCCTCCCTGGTTCCTGCATCAGCCCCCTCAGCCCCTCTTCCCTGGCCCCTCCATCAACCCCCTCAGCCCCTCTTCCCTGGCCCCTCCATCAGACCTGGAGCCTCTATCCTCCAGCCCCTCCATCAGCCCCTCAGCCCCTCTACCACCCCCGCGCCCTCCCTCCCTCCTCCTCCTCGCTTCTCCATCCCCTCAGCCCGGCAGGGAGTTCTCTCTCGGCCGCCGCCCCCCCCCTCGCCCCGACGGCGCGGACGGAGCTCCGGCTGCCGCCGCCGCCCGCGGGAGCCCCGGGACGGGGAGGAGAGCGCGGGGACCCACCTGCCCGTTCTTGCAGAGGTCTGCCCACATGCTGGTGCCGTCCCCGCCGCGCATGAGGATGTGGTAGGTGAAGAAGTAGATGCCGCGCACCTGGCAGGTGAACTTGCCGCTCGCCGGGTCGTAGTGGTTGCCCAGGTTGGTGACCACGTCGTCGAACTTGAGGACCTCGTAGCCCTCGTGGGGGCTCTTCAGCCCCACGTAGAAGGCGATGCGCGGCCCCCCCAGCGCGGCGCTCAGCCCGCCCGCCACCTCGCCGCCCGCCCCGCCGCCGCTCCCGCCGCCGCCCGGCAGCGCCAGCCCGGGCAGCCCCGGCTTCCCCGCCTCGCCCCGCTCCCCCGGGGGACCCCGCGGCCCCGGCGGCCCCGGCTCCCCGGGGGGACCGCGGGGACCCGGCTTGCCCGGCCGCCCCGGCTCCCCCTTGGGTCCCTGGACGAAGGGCGGCGCGGGGTTGGCTCCCAGGTCCTGCAGAGCCTCCACGGCCGCGGTGCTGCCGGGGCCGGGCGGGCGCCCGCCGCTGTAGGGGTCGCAGATCATGCGGCAGGTGCCCATCATCTCGTAGTGGGCGCCGCTCGGGGCGGGCGCCTGCAGCAGCAGCAGCGGCACGGCCACCAGCAGGGCGACGGCCATGGCCAGCGCGAGCCCGGCGGCGGCCACCAGCCGCCTCCTGCGCTGCCAGAGCCGGGCGGCGGCGGCCAGCAGGTCCTCCTTGCCGTGCGAGGCGATGGTGGCGCGGGGGGACCGGCCGCTCCCTGCGGGGGAAGGGGGGGGAACGACGGCGACAAAAGGCGATGAGCCCCCCGCCGCCTCCCCGCCCGGCTTCCCCGCTTCAGCCCGCCCGCCCCTCCATCGCCCCGCTCCGAGGGGACGCGGCGCCCCGTCCCGGGGCTGAGCCGGCGCGGGGGCGGCGCCGCTCCGAGCGGCCGCCCGGCTCTGCCCCGACGGGGGGGGCGCGGCGCGGGGCGGGCGGACCCCGCGGGGGCCGGGGCGGAGCCGCCGCAGCCACCGCAACGGAGGGGAGGGCGGCGGGGGGCCCCCCGCACCCCCCGGGATCCCCGGCCCCCCGACGGCCGCCGCTGGGGGTGAGGACCCGGCGGTACCGCCCAAGCCGCGCCCCGCTGAAACTGCGACTGTCGGGGGCGCACCGCGTTGCCCTGCTCACCTGCCATCCGAGACTGATTTCTCCCTCCCTCATCCCCCATTCATCCCTCCATACATCCCTCTATCCCTCCCTCCCCTCTTTCCTCCATCCCTCCTTCCAGCCCTCCATCTCACTACCTCTGTATCCCTCCATCTATCCCTCCATTCCTCCCTCCCTCCCTTCCTCCCTCCCTCCCTCATCCCTCAAGCCCTGTATCCCTCCCTCCCTTATCCCTCCCTTCCTCCCTTATCCCTCCCTTCTTCCTTCCCTCCCTTCATGCCTCCCTCCATCCCTCCCTCCATCCCTCCATTCCACCATCTCTGTATCCCTCCCTTCTTCCTTCCCTTCTCTCCCCTGCTCCCTCCCTCCCTCCCTCCCTCCATCTCACCATCCCTGTATCCCTGCATCCCTCCCTGCTCCCTCCGGGGTGAGCTCCCGCCGCCGCCTTCCCGCACTGCTTTCTGCAGGACAGGGAAAGCCCCTCGCAGGCAACAGCTCGCCCCGACGTGTCCTCCTCGCCTTCCTCGGCCCAAAACCGAGCGGGAAAGCTTCGCGGGTGGATCTTTCTCCGCAAGGCATCCACGTGTAATTAAAGCTCATTACACTCGAAGCCGGGCAGGGCTCGCCGAGTGGAAGGGGAGCAATCCCTTTAGCAGAGGTTGGGTTGGGTTAAAGCACAGTCTTTTCTGTGTTTCTCTGGGTATTGATGGGTCCAAATCAAGTGGGTTTTCCCCGAGTCGAGAAATTGTGATTAATTGCCTTTGATTTTCCGAGTAAACGGCTGCAGAGCAGCGGGAGCTCCCGCCTCGTTACCCCTCCGCGGGGCTCTCCCCTGCACGCCGGGTCCTACCCACGCACCCCACTGCGGGGGTCAAGCACCCGCCCTGGGAAGAAAGAGGAGAGCGGATCAGTCACTAGACAGATTTCCTAAGGGCAACCTTTCGGGGTGCCTCTCGCTTCCTCGGCGGGTAAAGAAGGTGAATTTCCAGCGGGTTCATCAGATTTGAAGGCAGCCTGTTTGGTCTTAGAACAGAGCGAGCTGTAGGTCGAAGGGAGCGAGCAGCTCAGCCTGATCCAGCGCTTGTTCAAACCGATGGCCTGGAGGCATCCTATGCAAATTGGGACGTACAGGCTGCTTCCAAGAACGGCATAAATGCCCCGAAAGGACTTGGGTCTCTTTTGTTAGCTTTGCTTGAGATATAAGGGTAGGACATCAAGGCTGTGGAACACACGCACTTGAGCACCAGACCTCACCTCGGGGGCATCCCTGCGCCTCCAGCTTTTTTTCCCGGGGTTATTCGGGCTTTGCTCTGCTGCTGCTGAGATCAGGATCCAGCCCTGCCCCTCCAAGTGTCTCTGATTTGATTTTTTTTTTTTTCCCCCCACATCTATGTATTTGAAGCTGGAAGGAAAATTAATCTTGTAAATGAAAACCTTTTCCTGACAATTGCAGACAGTGGCGTTACAGTAACCATGGATGCTACTTAACACAATGCGGCTAAATGTTTTAAGAGATGAGATTGTGACAAAGATTTAAGTCCTTTTCCTCTCCTTTGAGTTAACAGTTGCATCCTACCGTACTATTATAAGCCCCCACACTTGTCTAAAGCCTTATTTCTAATAGTTGTTTCTATTACAGCCCTCTTATAGTTTTCCATATATTAATTGTGCTAAATACAAATAAATTCACAAATAAATTACGCTGCTTTGCCGATCATCCCTACTTAAGCTTCTGTTAATTTCCCTTTTGTTTTGGTATTTGTCACTAGCTCAGCTCTCCCCGTGTATGTGAATCCTTGTTATTCCCTCAGAGCCCTGCAAACCCCTCTAACGTGGCTTTTTAATCTCCTGTTTTCCAAAGGCAGCAGCCACACTACAGCTTTTCTAACCCTTTTCTGAATAATTACATTCCTGTATCATTTCATCTCTGTTGCAACTTCCCTGTTTGCATCAACTCACTTTTATAATGAGGTGTCCTGTACTGGGAACCATGTTCCAAATGGAGGTTCAACAGCACCTTCTGCAAAACCGGAATAATTTTATGTGATGGGGTCTGTTATTCCTGCAGATCAACAAGGACAGATGAAGAAGAAATGTATTCTAACTTTTCAGCAGGATAAAAATGGCACAGTTCTTAATAAGGGCAGTTGGATAATAAGGAACAAGCAGGCAGAGAAGATTACAGAGATATCAGCAGTTGGGTTAGGTGTCAAATTCTAGCAGTTTTGTTTGGGAATAATTTAAATACCCCTCTGTGATGCAGTGAGATGGACTGATCACCTGGTTAATCCCTCCCTCAGATTGCTTTAAGGTAAACGCAGTGTGACTTTAATGTATAACTCCAGTAGGATCTATATTTCCAGACACCGGCAGTTGTAGGCTGGCCGATGTAATGCATCTTGTGCCCCAAGAAGTAGCATCGTGATGGATGAGGCAGCTGGTACCACCCACTGATCCTACACTAGACAGTATTTAGGAATATAGTCACAAAAAAGGACATGGTCACACTCAGCTTACAATTTTGATATAGGCTGCTACTATGTTCTTAGGTGCCTGCTTTCTGGGTCAGGTTTGTTTTCCATTGCAGGCTACTCAGGGCTGGCAAGACTCAAGTGCTTCTGGGTGTGCCCAGAGAGAGAGAAAAAGGCATCCAGAAAATATCCTCGGTGAAACACAAAAGGTGTCTGGACCTTGGCTAGATGATGGCTCAGCAGGAGCCTTGGTGAGTACTGTTGTTGGTCAAAGTCAGAGTTAAGCACCTAAAAGCTTGTGTGGATCTAACTCGAAACCACTGTTTTCACATGTGGTATAAGGACTCGTGAACCTGACTGCTCAGGGTAGCATTTGACAGATCAAGCAGAATTCCCAACTTTAGACAGACAAGAACCCAGACACTTCACATTGAAACTCCAAAATTCCAGGGGCACATGAATTTCCATCCATCTCACCTCCTCAATTTCTGCTTTAAGGCACAGCCACCCAGCTCAGGATGCTAGTAGTTCTTTCCTGAAGCACCATCCTGCTGCTGAGCTAAACTCTTTTGCATGGTCTCACTTTTCTCTCAGAAGGTTTGCTTTGCATCTTTTACACATCCTCAGCACAAGCTCATACCATGAATTGAAACATGTACTTTTCTCCAGAGCCAGCAAGAGCTGGACCATCTCCCGACTAAATCCATAACCCCTGGCAGGATTCAGGCCCCCTGAGGTCACAGGGCTTCTGGGCACATGTGCAAGTTGACCATTGTATGTTTGAGGTTCTTGGAGACTAATGGTAGGTTTTCCCCCAGTTTAGGTGCCTCTAGGCTTGAACAGGAGCTGAAGGAGTCATAGAATCATAGAATGTCCTGAGTTGGAAGAGATGCACAAGGATCATGGAGTCCAACTCCTATCTCTGCATAGGACAACCCCAAAAATTCACAACATGTCTGGGGGTGCTGCCCAAATGCTTCTTGAATATTGTCAGCCTTGCCACCACGACTGTTTCCCTGGGAAGCCTGTTCCAGTGCTCCACCACCCTCTGAGTGAAGAACATTTTTATTTCAAATTTAGGGGTTTAAATTCTGCTTTAATCCCTTCTTTTGGTTCCTTTTTTGATTTGGCCCTTAACTAGAAAATGTAAGAAGAGCTGTACCAGCTCAGACCTCTAACTTAGCAAAAATATCAAGATCAAATTAAGTCTATAGTGATAGTTCTCTGATATTTTTTCTCAACCTCCCAAAATCCATAGCTTAAGGACTTCCTGAGCCACAACAAAATACTTCTAAGAAGCCGAAATCAAGACTGCTCTGAGTAAAGGCACAGACCTTGGATTAGTACCTTCACCCATCCCAGTGAGTAGTTTTGTTTTGCTGTCTTTTGTCATGATTGGTGGAAGTTATGGGTAGTATTGCCTTCTGATCCTCCAAAGTGCTTCATTCATTGCCTTTCTCCTATCACCAGATTCATAGATATTTCTCATTGCCAGAATTATCTGCCTGGAACTCTATGTATTCAACAGATTGTAAAGAATTATAGTCCTTACACTAAAATGTTCACATTTCTTGCTGAAAGTGAATTTAAATCTTTTAATTTTCAGAACGTGTATAATATTATTTCCATTCACAAAATATAAAAGATAATGATACTGATTATTTTTGCATAGTGGAGGGAAAAGTTTAGAAATGGTTAAGCTTGTTGTATTAACTGCCATCATTCCCGCAAAGACTGTGCACTTCTTTTTGACCTAGGCTGGGATTTCCAACAGTATTTGTTTCAACAGCGCAATGCTGAATTTACCCCTCACTTGATGGACCCAGAGGGTTCATAGGGTCCTCTTGCACAGCAGGAAAAGCTTTTTATTATGTAACACAAGGACAGAAGCTCGATCTTGTCTCATTGTCTGTAAGACAGTCGCAATAGCCCACAGAAGTTTGTACTGCTGTAACAATATGTATAATTCAGTCCATATAGCCAGAATCAGACCCCTGTACTGACACAGTACCTATTAGAGTTCCTGCACAAGGAGAAGTTTGCGTACAACCCAAATAGATGTTGCAGTTGGATAGGATTTATTGTATGCATTGATCACTGTGAACTGCTGCTATTCGTTCTCATATCTACTTGCCGTACAAGGGAGACAAAATCTGCTGTCTCTCTCTTTGCAAGGGGGTCTTTTGACAAATATATTTAGATCTTTACAAGAGAACAGTTCACAAACCCCAGATCTGCCTTCATGGCGCTGCTTGGAGAAATGTCAAAAGTTGCGGAGAGAACCAGTGAAAGCCCAATGCCATCACATGCCCTGAACAGGTGCTGTTCACCAAACTTGGGACAACTCAACCTATATTTTCTGGAAAAGAGCAATCAGTGCCACTGAACCTTGCTTCCCACTTCTGACCCGGTGGGACTTTTGCCCTTGCCTTCTCTCAGAGCAGGATCACACGTTGAAGCTAATTCACCGAAGCTTAGATAATACTGTGGGAACAAAGAAACCTCAGACAGTGGCTGAAGCTGGTGCTGAAGATGCCTGGTCCGGATGTCCATGCCTGCTTATATCCCCAAGAAACTGTTAGGAACTGTACAGGAGTAGCAGCTGATACCTGGCCCCAGCAGCCAGGGTGAGGAGAAAATATTACAGGAGCTCCAGGTTGTTCGGGAGCTCCTCGTTCCCAGGGCAGGTCTTCAGCTGGAGCTGAAGTAGGTTTACAGAAAAACAAAACTGTCCTTAACAAAAGGCAGGATCTGAGCAACATCTCCTATCAAACTATCAGGTTTGACATCTGGCTTAAAAACAGTAAATTAAAACGAAGCAAGAGGCCAAGTTTGCTTGCCCCTAACCAGCTGAAGGCTCAAATTTAGGTCACGGCGAGAGCAAATTCAACTCTCCTTTCCCAATTCTCTGCTTCTCAGTATGTATTTACAAAGTGCTTGAGGAGAAACAGGTTGGCCCTAGATTTGTCTTGTTCAATTTGTCTCCTTAGATAACTAATGCTTCTCCAGCGTGACTACTGGAATAACTCTGTACTATCTATACAGGCAAGCATCTGCTTTTTTAATTGAGCTGGGGCCTTCCGTACAAAATACAAATAATGAAATAATAATTAAGCACATTTATGGTAAGCATAAGAGCAACCTAGATTTGGAGGTCTAGTAGAAGAAAGAGATCCTCCCCTTGTCTTCTGAATATTACACGTGCGCTTGGCCAAGCTGCTTAGCAATGTCTGTGTGTATAAAAGCCTGGCAGGCTCTCCAGATGAAAGTCACCCATCTCCCTTCCAAACCCTTTGAAATGCCTGGCAGGAGCCAACTCTGAAGCTTTCATGACTTCAGAAGAGGGAAGGGGAAGGCTGGAGGGTCAGAGTGCTAAATGCAGTCCATTTATGCAGATCCCTTGTCTTAATTTAGCAACATTTCCACACCCAGCTACGAGGCTGATTATTTCTATTCTGTGAAGGGAAAAACTGCTGCAAGGAATTGATGTACATGGGCAGCTGGTTTCACCAGGATGAAAGACAGACATTAAAAATGCTTTTGAAGTGCATTTGAGCATCCTTCTGGGAGTTTACTAAACCTACAGTCAGGTACCACAGAGACTTTTTTCCCAGAAGGCAAAGACAAGAAAAAAAATTAGTAAGAAATAATAGCCAGACCCACAGGTCTGACAGATGGCATTGAATGGACATCTGTTGGAATAACATTCGTTGAATACCATGATAAACTTTCACCCTATGTCCCCCAGAATTAAATGTGTTGCTCTGTTAATCCTGTAGCACAAAGAGGAAGATGTGAGGACTGGAGACCCAAAGCTAAGGATGTCGGGGATTGGCTTTACACCTTCATCCGATGTGGGAAACACACAGCGAGCAGGGTGTGAAAGCTAGAGGAAGGCATATGGATGAGGTGGGGCAGATGGTCCAGCTCCATAACACTTTGCTCTGGTTTACTGGTGCTCAGTGGAGAGGAATTGTTCTGTTGAGCAGAGGTAGCTGTAAGGTTTGTGCAGAGAAGAGTTGCTTTGTTACGTTCAAACAAATAGCCCCAGATGAAGAGGTTTGACTGCCGCTTCTGGAAGGGTAAGGGTAATTTGGGGTGTTGCTAGAGATGAGACAGAGAGCCGGAAACAAAGATCAGGGCGAATCAGCCCCAGTGCAGTGGCATGGATCAGTCAGACAAGGTCATGTACCTCTGGGGTACTCAGGGAATCAAAAACCAGACTCACTGTGACAATTGTTTCTGAAAAAGCCTGGGTAAGCTGAGAGAAAAAGTAACCATGAGAGAAAAGCACAGATTGCTGTAAAAATGAAAGCAGCAAACCAAACTAGGAGAGATGGCTTTGTGAGGTTAAAAAAAAGTTTGATTAAAACATGGTGAAATTGTCCCAAAATATGTAGCCATCTATGATGACTCTTCAATATAAACTCAAATTAATAGCATGACAATGGGCTTTATTTATAAGTATTCTGACCTTTCTCGTATGACTCTTGTCCTGCCTTCTCGTTACTTGTCATTCTCAGTCACTGTATCTTGCTTAAATGAAAAGTGTAAGCTCTCCAGGGCACAGGACCGCATTTCTTTCTTTTTTTTTTTATTGTCTGCTCTGTACAACAATGCATGCAGCAGGGAGACTCTTAAAACTGTTAAATAAAACAGAAATAAAATATTTAATCTCCAAAATTTCAACTTTACTGAATTTCTTCACAAGAAAAAAAAACCCTATAACGTGAATATTAGTAAGAAGTTATTTGCCAACAGAAGTAAAAGTTAGGCTAAATAATAGTCATAGAATAACGGTAATTGATGTTTATTAAATTGCAGAACAGTTCCTGGGGGAGAGCAGTGGAAACCCATTGCTTGGGATTATGAGAGCGAGGTTGGGCAAAGCCAGAGACCGCGCTGCAGGGCTCGGTGCCCCGCTGGCAGGAAGACGAATGAGAAGCCCTAACAGTCTTCTCTATTTTGTTCTTCTATGATCCTTATAAGAGAGATTGATGCTGACAGTATCCAGGTGGTGCGTCCATGACTCAGCTGTCACGTCACTGCTTACGGCTTAAAGCCAGTGAGTCAAGGAATGAAAAACAGGTGGAAGGAGGAGGAGAACCCTCCTGAAGTGCTCACCTCCAGCCATGTCTTGCTAAGCGATCAGGGCCAATTGTGGACCGCAGGGACACAGAAGAAGGAGAGGCAATGACAGAAGGAACGGCTGGTCACCTTCCTTCAAGGGCAGCAGGGCTGCAAGTCATTCTCCACGCCTTACGTTCTGTGGAAGAAAAGCCTGGTGTGAGTTAATGGACTTCCGCAAGCCAGAAGTGTCCACCCTATGTGGTAGGTTTGAGGCTGCTGACTCTTGTAACTATGCTCCATGGGCAAAGCTGTAGACTAAGTAAATATTAAATCCATCTAGTTTAGTTCATCCTAGACAGGAAAGGCAACATCACAGATGTCTGGCCACGTGTTTCCATCAACACAAATTTTACTCTTATGGATCTGATTTCCAGTGACACCCTAAATCCTGTTCTGAGAAAGGGTCCTCGATGTGCCAGTGGGTGTGAAAACACATACTATTTCTTCGAAAAGCCAAGAAGTTCTAGAAGACAGAAACAAGACTCTTTAGAGTCAGACTCCGAGGCTCATATGGCTTCTGAGACACCGCTGCTTGTCTGGGAAGGTTCACAAAAGAAATCTGCCACACCTGAGATCTAAACCTGAAGCTAATTTTTTTTGCCACTGCCTTAGTTGCAAGGTCAGACTCTTGTAATTCACAGTAGCAGATAGTCAATGGCATTTCTCGAAGAGGGTACTCTAGTGCTGTCTCTGCCTTCGGGCATGATCCATGTCTGACACATGTAAATATCTGCAGGAATGAAAACATCATAACCTCCCCAGGAAACCGGTCCCAATGCTACATAATCTCTATTGTTCAAAAAAACATTCTCTAGCATTTGACCTTAATTTCTATGCTGCAGTTTAAGCCTCTAATTCCTTGTTTTATCCATCACGGACAGGTAGGGCAGGTTAACCCCTCCCTCTTGGTGGTAGCCTTTTCACACTTGACAACTGCTACCTTGCCCCCCTGGTCAGTCTGTCCTTCAGAAGCTCAGTCAGTTCCAACTTTCTTCATCACCTGTTTTTTCTAGAGCTTTGGTCATTCCCTCTCCTTCCACTGGACTTTCTCCTATGATCCATATGTTTTCTGATGTGCAGTGCCCAAGACTGGGCACGGGAGTCTTTGGCCAAACCTTTCTATTCATCTATTTCACAACACCACATGATTGTGAACTCATATCCAGCTTGGGATCCCTGTCATCCACATCCTCCAAAGAGCAGTACATCCCTGAATGCATCACCTCTGAGTTGTCCCCGCTGAATGACATTCTGGTCTCCTTCCCATGCGATGTTTGATATGCCACTATTACTTGGACTTCTCAGCCTCTCCTTCAGCCTGGCAGCTGTCATCACCTGCTTGTAAGTTTAATAAGTGTTCTCTACCCCATCATCACTGTCTTTACTAGTGATATAAATAGTACCAGACCCCTAGAGAGACCCATCTTCCCTTTTGGCGATGACCGGCTGACGGAGTCTCTGTCTAGCTCAGTTTTGCAGACATCCTGCATTCTGGATGTTCCTACAATGTTAGGAAAAACCTTCTCCAGTTCATCCACCAGAATATCATGTGTAACAGTTCTAAAAGCTTTTTAAAAGTCAAGATAAAGACTATCTACTGCTTTGCTGCACACACAAAAAAGGAAATTATATTGGCGTGACACAACCGATTCTTGCCAGAAAAAATGTGTGCTGGCTATTATTTATTCCTTTATTATGTGATCATTGAATGTTTTGGTAGCTGCTGGGAAGCTTGTCTTTCATCAGCACCCTCTTGTACAAAATACTGTGCAAACTCAGAACCAGAAGACAGATCCTGTACCAAGAAATTCACACTCTAATTAATCTTAATTTTTTCCTCAAAGAAAATGTCAACCCCTTCCTTATCAGTCTTCACACTGAACCAATCTAGGAAAGGAAGAGCAAACTCATTCTGCAAACCTGTTTTACCACAAAACAAGATGACCACTTCTTTCCAAGGAGTCCTAGACAAGTAGTTATTACTGGTATCGTGAAGAGCCGTATTCAAGTCTTGATTTTAACAGCATTAAACCTTGCTTAAGGCTAAAAGACATCATCAGTCTGCATCCCCCTCACTGTCTGCTCACTCACTGTCTGCTCCACCTAGGATGCAAGTCAGGCAGTTCTTGAGTTTTCAAACCTGATTGCTTCCAGTATGAGTGACACATCTTATGGTGACACAACTGCTGCAGGGTCTGCAGGAATTGTCTGAAAGCCAAGAGCTCTGTCCAAAGGAAGGAGAAATGGCAAGGATATAGTTGTGTGAAGCGAATGAATAAAAGGCATCAACTCCAAGGCTGCAAGGAACAGTAACCGAAAACGTGGCATTTAGCACTACCCCTGCTGTGCAAAGTAAACCAATTTTAAGAAGTACTATGTCAGGGCACTGGTTGTAGAGAGCAATGAAACTAATCTTATTTTATGCAGTTTTGATCTTTGCAGATACAAGGAAGACCATTATCAAGCTAAAGTATTCCAGACAGTCTCTAACTTGGCAGAGCACCTGTGACATCAAAACATGGGCTCTGCTAAAGAGTTAGTAACAACTAACATTGTTTATATGTGCAAAGCATTTGGAATTAATTGCAGTTTTGTGCTCTTTTTAAGTGTACTTTTAATTACTTTTAATTAGGATAAAGAGGATAAATTTCTTTTATCAATTCTCAGGATATTCAGAACATCCGGAAACTCAAGCAATTCATTTTATGCTGGGTTATTAGTGTAAACTTCAAACATTGCCACAGACAATACTCCGTGAGTTGGGAATATCTGAGGCATTTGGAATAACGTAGATGACCTAGGACGTTGGTAACACAGAAATAGCTGGACATGCAAACATTTCCCTGCTGTAGACAGGCACGATCTGTTGCTTGAGGACACGTTTGCCCAGCTTCTAGATGTTTAGAGGTCTGAGTGCCAGAAAGTCCAAATTGAAAACACTTATTTTAACCATCCATCTTGCCTTCTCCCACACAGTGTCTTTCTGAGATGAAGTGCCTGCCTCAGAGGTGCCAGCAGGGAATGTGGGGATGTTCTGGCTTGGTATATCAGGTGCCTGTACAATGCAGCTTGCTCTTCAACTGCCTCACAGCTCTATTAAATCACACCTTTAAAGGCTGCTGTTCAGGGCCCTCTGCTTGTTGAAGTGGAGACTTTGCTGAAGGGGATCCCATCCTACCTGAAGATGGAGCTCATTGCTTTAGTAGCTGGCAAAACCCAGCTGGAGAGAGGAGAGAAGAGAGGAGAGAGAAGAGAGAAGAAGAGAGAAGAGGGAAGAGAGGAGAGGAGAGAGGAGAGAGAAGAGAGAAGAGAGAAGAAGAGAGAAGAGAGGTGAAGAGAGAAGAGAGGAGAAGAGAGAAGAGAGAAGAGAGAAGAGAGAAGAAGAGCTAAGGAAAAGCCAATGCGATGAGTCCAGCATCTTCATCATGGAATCACAGCAAATATGTCATCTTTTTTTCATGGAAGAGCTGCACTGCAGCCAGTGATGAAGCCCAGGAAAGCTGGTTTTGCAGCTGAACTCAACCCCGAGGCTCCATGCAGGACCTCCCACTACTATGCTGGCCCAGCAGATTCATTCTGATTGAATCAGGAAGGAGGCATGGATGCCAGTGATTTACTGGGAGTGCAGGAGGCTGCTCATTTTAATATATGGCACATATGGCATGAGAGTGGTTGTGGAATTCATACTGTAAAAAAACTATCTCCGCACAAAGTATGAAATTACTTGGGGGGATTTATGTAACAAACATAAAATCCAGTGGAAACAGTCTAACTTTTCTGAGGCTTATTAGGTTTTCTCTTTATTTATGGAAATCTCTCAATTTATGCGAGGTGAATGCCAGAAAAAATACTATAGATTTAATTAGAATCTAGCTGTTGCTATTTATGGACTTCCACAGCTCTTGTTTATACTAAGAGCAAAATTAATCGAAGTCATTGGGTCCAGCCCAAAATCATCTACATGACTCTGTTGAATGGTATCAGTTGACCTGAAAATCATGCTAATTATAAGCAAAAAACAAGAAGAAAAAATGTCAGTAACAAAGAATGTTAAAAAAAAATTGCTTTGTATCCTGCTTAACCTTGTTGTACACATACATTAAATATACATCAAAGTAACACTCTTCCATCACTGCCTGTGTGCAAGCAGTAAGTTGCAGCACTCCCTGAAGACAAAGGGGTTTCCTTGGAGTCCCTAAGGACAGGATGGTGCTTACTCTTTAGTGGTGAGGAGGAACTTCAGCCAGATTACTAAAGAAAAGATGACACTTCACTAACTGTGCTGTCCCTCCATCAGTGCTTACTCTATACTCGCAATTCCAACCAAACTGCAAGAATGTCCTCAAAACAATTACGTTCCTACAAGTGTCATGAAAATCAGAGAGGCATAAATCAGTGCTTTGGTGGGAGCAGACAGAGTCTCTCCAAGGGTTACACCATGTCTGGCAGGACTGGCTAACCAGGCAGGACATTTTCAGCCAGCCACTAGAAGTGTCACAGACAGGGTGGAGCTTGTAGAACAGAGGAAGGATGGACAGAGAAAAAACACACAAATCTATTGGAAAATAAGCTTCTGTTCTTCATCAGTCAACACATCCTACTCAGTGCATCTAAATCCAACACAAATTTCATCCTGTGCTTTTCCACAGCTGTGTCACTCAGGCATCTTAGTTTCTTGCAGACATTAACAAATGCAACCGTACAATACCCCTCCTGAGGTCACATGGGGTTATTAGCTGGAGGTGGCAATAAATGAGCTTCAGCAAAACTTGCCCTGGTGGCTTCTGACACCATCACCCCGCTCATCTGCTCCAGCTTCTCCCCAAAGTCATTGTCACACAGCGGGCCTCTGGCTTTCCAGCCCACATCCCAAAACCAGGCAAACAGCACCGAAGGCGGCTGGCGTCTTGTAAAAGAAACTTGTACGTCAGCATCCCTGAAGCCCCGAAGCGCGTAATGTGAGAGCAGGAGAAAATCAAATGACAGTGGCCAGGGAGCCTTTGGAGACCTGGAAATCTTTTTTAAGTGAAACAGTGTGTCTTTTCCTCTAATTTTTGAAAAGCAAAGGCTTTTTAAAGCTCCTTGATGAGGAATTGTCCTCGCCTGGTGGGACAGGGGAGAGTGCAGGGTGAGGGCAGCTGGTGGGAGGGAGAATTTGGGTCTCAGAGCCCAAATTTTATCACACTGGGTGATGATGAGCAGAATGCAGTGCATCCTGCTGGAGAACCAGATCCTAGAGGGAGGTGTGGACCCAGGCTTTCTCAGCAGGTTTCCCTGCTCTCTGCAGCTGAGGTAAATTAAGGTCAGCTGCAGGTTTTGGAGGAACATCTCTACCAGGCTTTTGGACCACCTCCTTCACCTTCACCAGCACCACTTCTGCTTTCTTCATCATTGCCTCCAATCTGGTGTCACTTTTCCCTGCCTGAGCTGTGTCTCACTCCTGTCCTCCCCCTCTCTATCTTCTGCTCCACCACCACCTCACTTCTCTCATACCGCAATCCCCATCACAGCTCTTCAGGCTTTGCACTTCTCCCCACTGTGTCCAAATCCACTGAGATCTGTCCCTCACACCAAATTTAATGCTCAGCTCTCATTTAACACTTTCATCCCTTCACTCCACACACCATCCTGGCATGATCCATCCATCCTGCATCCACTCTGGCAGCACAGAGAGCACTGGGAAAGAGTCTCCAGCACTCTATCCCAGCGTCCTAGCAGGATGGACAGGGAGCAGGAAAGCCTGGTCACTAAAGGTCTCCCCCCATGAGGTATTTTTCTCCTCCAGAGTGGTGCATACTATAATCAGGGGCTGTTCCGGGAGCTGGCAGAATCCCTACGGAAAGGAGCTGCTGGGCCCCCTTGTCTCTCTGCTGTGCATGCATGAACGGAGACTATTCAGGGCTTATACTTTCACCCACTTCGGGCTTTTAAATGGGGCTGATATAGCCTGGAGAGCCTCTCTGCCATCAAACTTGGGAGTTTCTACTCCAAAGTGTGGAGTTTCTCCTAGGCAAAACATCCATAGCAATTTCTCTAATACATATAAATCACCTGCTTTTCTCCAAATTTATTCTCAAGAATAACTGCATTCGGTTAGCTAAAATAATTGTTTTCCTACATACAAGCAAATATAATATGACCATGTGTATGTACCGGGCACAAGATGAAAAACTTCAATGAAAAAAGCTAATAGCTCATAAAGTAGCAATCAAATGAAAACCAGAAAAATGCTTAGAAATCTTAACTGTAGATTTCAGAGTCTGTATTACTTACAACAGGATAAGGAGTAATTTTTACATCACTTTGTATCACAGAGAAATCTGAAACAATGTTCATAATTCATTTATTCTTCACTCTGCCAAAATTCCCTTTCAAATCAAATCAAATCAATGTTAGCTGAAAGTAATGTTTTGCCACAAAAAAAGGGGATTTGCAGATTTGTTCTGCTTCCCTCATTCCAGTTACCCTTTTCACAATGTTTTTGAGTGATGCTCTGTAAATCCTACCTTGTGCTACAAAGCTGCCTCAGCATCTACTGTCTTCTGCCTCTCTGAACTCATCTTTTTTCTCTTTGCTGTTATCTCATCAAACTGCAACGCAGTCATCTGTTCCTCTTCTGTAACACATTTTGACCCAGAATAAATAGGGGGAACATATTAGTAAATGTGATTCTTTTAACCAGGATTTTATGTGTGCTCTCTAAACAATACCTGATGAGGTGTGTATGCAGATCTGCCTTTGAAAGTGCCATTTAAGGGGAGATGCCTGAAGGATTCCCATTCTCCGAGTTTGCCAACACTGCCAGCATTTCACTACAAACACATTTAGACAGATGGGTGGGCAGGACGGTTTTCACAAACTCCCAGCCCGGACTTCTGTAAAAGCTGTGTTGGTCTGTTTAACAGTTACAAAAATGGAAAGAAAGAGGGTGGCAAATGTAATAAGTGATCCATCCGTGTCACTGAGCAGTTTTAATTGCCTGTGCATCGCAGCTGATGTGGTGATACAGCCCCACATGGGGACAGAGGGGGCTCATTGCTTCAGAAGCACCATCACTGAGCCCCACAGAGCCACTGCAAAATCCCACCTCAATTCCCATCCCCATTAACAGCAAAATATGTAGAAAAAAGCTGCTGAAAGGATATAGTGGGCTTTCTTCATTGATGAGTCTGAGGGGTATTACAAGGTCTAAAAATGAAGTTCAAGGGTGTGGGATCCAATCCTCACATCAAGTCCTTCTTGTCCCAGATGCTTTGCTCCCAGGTTCATTCAATGTCATGCTCATTTCCTGGAATTCCGATGGAGTCCAGGGAGACCTCTTGGCTGGCTCCAGTACCATCCTCGTTATTCATTATAGACAGTTTTAGACTTAAGCAGTGTTTCACAGAACATGTAAAGCCAAGGTTTACATGGGGGTTGCCCCAGTTAAGGTAGGGGCTATGACCCTGCAAACACTAAAACCCATCACTTGGTGACTCCAGTGAGGGGACAGGCAGGTAGCAGTTTGGATAAAGGCTCTATAGCACAAGGACCTGATTCCCTGACCTTTCTTCATGTTCCTATTGTATATTCATATATATTGTATACATAATGTTATATTCACATTTGCATGAATTATCTAGCCCGCTTCAGCCTCCACGGTAAGGTATGTGTCCCATCTCTCCCAGTGCCAGTATCGTCTCCCGAAAATAATAAGCCTGACTCAGCATGGAGTTTCTCAAGGAATATAAGTATCAACGCAAAACATAAGCAAGGCAGCAGGGTGTGCACCCGCAGCTGTAATCACGCCAGAGGACACAACTGAGGAGCAATTTGGCACTGCCAGAAGAACAACAAAGTGCAGGACATCACCGTGCTGCCAACAGCTGCTCACAGATGGGTGTAACGGATGCCTTTGATTCCTTTCAAACTCCAGACTTTGCTTTGTGTCCCAATGCAATTTGCTGCTGTTGGGTTATTCAGCTCCCTCTCCGTGGGCATCCTGACTACCAGGCCGCATTGTGATCCCACTGAGGCTGCTTGCTTATAGGTACTGTGACATGAAGGGACAAAACCTCCTTGGTTAGTTCTTCCACTTGTATTGCTTGTGGGCTTGGGGTGGTGAAAGCGTGATGGGTGAAATTGCCCCTGTTCTCAGGGCAAACAAAGATCCAACTTCAGTTATAGTTCTCCAGGCAGGGTGCTTGACAAATCTTGATTGAAATAAAACAATTTTTAAAAGAAATCTAATTTTTTTATTTTTAAATACATGCTGCTACAGTGACCCGAGTCCCAGCTCATTCTCAGCCCTACAGCCAGGCAGATACAGGAGAAAGAGCCAACAAACAACCCTAAGGAGGAAAGAAAAAGGGGTTTTGTGTTCCAAAACCTCTGTATTTCAGCCTCCTGGCACATTAGTTGTCAGCAAGGCACACAACTAAGACTGAGGGGCAAGCAAAAAAATTGCTTCAGACAGGAGGGAGCTGGGCACAGGTAAGCACAATTCACGAGCGGTAGTTACAAGGTGCCACAGAAAGACAAAATCTTGCTGCTGAGAGGGCACTAGAGAACTTCTTCTGGACCTGAACATTGTTTTAAGGAGGCAAAACTGCTCCATTGCTGCTCAAAAGACCATGACGTGTCCAAAAGCTGGCAGCAGCACTGGTTGCATATCACTCAGTCCATACACAGCACCGCATGAGTCTCCTTTTGAGCGACAGTTCTGCTGTGGGAGCTGAGCTGCACAACCCATCCTCGACACAGATATAAAGAGAAAGAAAGCACTTCAAATTTGTCATTGCCTGTTTTTCATCTGTGCGATCCGGCTCACACTTTGCTTTTGTCAAGCAATATCCTCCAGGATCTCCTTAGACACCTCCCTGGGGAGCCGTGCCTCTTGCACCATGGCCATTCCCACCCCATGTCCCCAGCAGCAGTGACAGGGTCACTGCAGGGACCCTGGCCCCAAATCCTCCTCTCCTTCTTCCCAATTCCCATAAGAGATGACCTTAAATCAATGCTGGCTTAAAAGTTTTAATCGCTGGCATGGAGCTCCTCCCCAGGTTTTAGTAACTCATCAACAATTTGGGATGCTTTGCTTATTAGCATCAGCACTACCTTACACAGTGGCCATCAGAGGCTGAACTTGTCACAGCTGCATCATAGTGTCAGGCCAGTAATCCTTTTCCAAGTTAATTGGCCCAGGAGTGCTGCACACACCATTGCGTAAAGCTCTGGGTTTACATCTCTGACCGCGTTAACCAGAAGCTGGCGTTGCTCCTAGGCTGATGGCCTTATGCTGCGAGTGTGGAGACTCCCAAGCCCATGTCAGACACCACGGCATGCTTGCACCAACCAAGCCTGACACAACACAGGCAGGATGAGTATACACAGCTAACAATAGTTCAGAAACTGTGAAACCAGGGCACCCACCTGCACACCAAAAAAGCAACTTTCTTCCTTCTAGGGATCACATGCAACCAGTGTCTCTGCAGAGTCAGGGGGAGAAGGAGGATAATGCAGAGCACTCACGTCACTGCTGTGGTCTGGGGGTACACCTCTCTCCATCACCTATAAAAAGACTCAGAAATCAAGCATTTAAGTCAGGCGCTTGAAATCAGACAATATGAATAGCCCTTATATTTTTATTTACTGTGTCCACCACTTTGTTGCTCAGCAAATAATTTTATTTAATAGCTCACATTAGAGAAAATGTGCTTTATAAAAAAACAGAATGTGAAAACCTCTTTATATGTTCGTGATAAATTTGACTGGCCAAGCCTTCGCTTCCAGCTAGAAAGAGACCCAACCCCCCGCCACAGCTTCACTGCTGGGCTCCCTGGTGTTTGCCCAGGGGAATTACACCCCTCCTGGGTGGGCTGCCAGGGTCCTCATGGCCCAGTGGGACCCCCTTGGCATCACACACACTGAGTGTTGTACTTTGACATCACACTCCTTACCAAATCATGCTCAATTTCACCAGTGTCCTCAAATCCCTATAGTGTCAGGCAAGGTAATTTAAGTTTTTAAGTGTCTGTCAGAATTGGCTTCTTCCTCCACACCTTCAGCTTTGTTCCCCATACAAAGGCACAAAATGGTATATTTTGAACACACTGACGCACATCCACAGGTGAACTGTGTATTATGCTGTAACATGAGGATTAAACATTTCTAACTCAAACCCAATAGCATCAAGATGTCAAATCCACAAACAGATGCATCCTTTTTTCTGTTTCTCAATACAATACGTTTGCTTAAATCCCAGACGATGACAGGTAATCATTCCAGGTGTGTTTCCAGTGGTACCAGCATGCATAATTTGGCTATACAACTCCACAGAGTTGGGCTCCTCAGAGCTCCAGAAGGACTGATCAACTCTTCTGCTGCTTGGTCAAGTAGTGACATAACCTGGTGACTCTGCCAGGACCACGGTGGGAGGGAGAGAGCTGCACTACAGGGCTGGAAAGGGCTATGTTGTGTCCCATCCCTCCAAATCCACCACGAACTCGAGCAAATCCCCTGATCCCCATCAGTGCTGTGAGAGCTGGCACAGGTAGCCAAGAACAGTAAGGGCAGCTTCTCTGCTCCACGTTCTTGTTGCTCAGCCACGGAGATCCCAAACAGCACAGGTTTGAGGGCTGCCCACATTTCCTAATCTTCACAGGCAAACTCTGCCAGGAATGATTACCAGCCCCTGACAAAGGTCATGCTCTGTCAGGGCTCCCTGCTCAATCGCAATAGGATGTGTTTTCTTGTTTTCCTTACACTTACGCATAGCTGCAGAGGCTTCATTATTCCCATGCATTTTCTTTCTGACAAAGTATTGCTGTTGGTAAATACCCACTGCTTGCTGCTGAGCACTGCTTTCAGCCACCGTCCCTGCAGCCCTGGCAGAGGAGGGGAGGGAAGAGGAGGGAGTCAGCAAAATCCATGTGCAGCCACTTGACTGGGTGGTTTCCAGAGATGTTTGGGATTCCTGGACCTCAGAGGAAAGGACCTGCAGGAGCTCATCCCATTCTCAGACACAGCATCCAGTATAGGCAGCATGTTCCCCTCACCCTGATGCCTGCTTGAACTGTTTGCTTGATCTAGCTCTGGGAATTCATCAGCGTACTGAGTGGTTTCAGTTCTGAGCAGGCAAGACTTAATATGAGCAATCAGGAAGAGAAACAATCCTTTAAAATTGAAAGCAAAGATGAAGAAACGAGTGCTTCTCAGTTTCAGCCTTCAAAGCTTGGTGCTAGGGTGCCAGGGCATGCTGGGGACCAGGATGACTCCTCTCCTCATGCCCATGCAGCTCCACAGCTGCGGGGCAGCTCCCACCTAATCTGCCTCTAACCTTGCTTGCTTTATGATCATTTTTCCATGAATCTCTGTTCCCTCACTTATCATCTTCCCATTAAGTCTTTTCCCTGTTCTTTGAGCCTCTTTTTGCCTCTCCCAGCTGTGGGATGTGATGCTTTGCTTCTTCGCTGTCACAGAGACCCGTTCTCCAGCAGCAGCAGAGCTGCTTGTATGGAGTGCTGGTGACATATTGTGGCTGGGCTGGTTAATCACACATATTCCCAAGAGCTTTCAAAGCTGGTTGTATCTGAGATCTGATCTGATACAAAATACTCATACTGCCCCCTAAAACCTACACAAGCCAGCGAGGGCTGTGGTTATTCACTTGCTATAAGCTTAGCCTGTCTGCCTGGTATGGTTAAAGGCTGAAGTGTTCTGCACTATTGATGTACAATTACATACATGCATGGAGTATTATTTAATGCAGTATCTTGACTTCAAAAATATTCTGATTTAAATTTGAACCTGATGATATTTACGTATAAAATTCTCAGCTGACCGTGGCTGGCAGGCCTTACAACTCAGTAACACTCTTAATTAAGGCCCTGCCGGGGCTCAGTGTTTAAGGCTACGCTTAAATCTATTGACTTAATAAAATTAAATATGCATTGTTATTTATTGCTGACTAGTGCAGACACATTGTGTGCAACCTATCCCATTCACGCTCACCCTCTGCACTGCTTCGGGCAGACTCTAGCTTTGTGTTTAATTTGTGCATCTTCAAACATGGTGGGGCCAGGCTCTTCGACACTGCAAGATAATAGTTTAACGAACATCATTATACCAATTTAAGGCTAAAGGATTCTTTGCACACTGAAGAACATGCATAAATTGTTAACAATTTATTTATTAAGTGTTATCAGTTGTTCAAGCCTATGTTTATGAACTTTACCAACACAGAGCCTAAATATACCTCACATCAGCAAGTCAAGAGCAGTTGCAGCACCTGCAAATGCTTTCAGCAGAACATATTCAGGCTATAGCATAGCTGAACAGAGGTACCCAGAAAATATTCAAGTCCTTCCTTATGCCCTCATGCCAAACTGACATTTCAGAACTGCAATATCAAGTCATTTAAATACTGTCACTTTATGCAGCATCTCAGTTATCCTTTAATATTATACTTACTTTTTTCTCAGAAGACAGTGGTGTCTAATCACGTCAGGATTTTCTTAAGTAATTCTACTGCAGGGTAAAGAGTATTTTATTATACAACAGCAATGTATCTATATGGCTTTAAGAGGCAGATTCTCCTAACACTCAGGGCCTGGCTTAGAGGAGGCTCCTGA
Source organism: Cuculus canorus (assembly GCF_017976375.1). NCBI lineage: Eukaryota > Metazoa > Chordata > Aves > Cuculiformes > Cuculidae > Cuculus > Cuculus canorus. The sequence continues at coordinate 10,302,178 of NC_071406.1, forward strand.
ACTGATTCTGTCAAAAAGTGTTTGCATTTTCTTCAGGGTGAGTTAGAAAAGGGAAAAAACTAAATTTATTTTGACATTTGTATTTCGAGTGTTATCTGTCAAATATGCCAGGACCAGACCACAAATTTCCTAAAGATTGTCGTGGCCATCCAGCCTATCAATAGCAATCTGGAGCTCATATATGATCCAGGCGGAAAGGCACATTGATAGAGTGCAATGACAGATTTCGCATTAGGACAGGGGAGGAATAGGGGACAGCTAACAGCATCTTTAAAATTGCATATGGGTCTTCTCAGTAAGCGAGGTCTGACAAGTCAGTTTGCAAAAAATGGAGAGGAAATAGAAACCAGAAGGTTGCCCAAGGCCATGGCCACGCTACCTGGAGCTGATCAGTGGCTTCATCACACAAGTCTTTCATGCCTTACGTTTTCTGCTGCTGTGGGCAAGATTACTCTGTAGGAAGCTTTGAGCTTTCACTTCCTATTTATATGTTATTCTGGAGCAACAGATCTCTTCCAGTCCCCATTTCCCTGAAACCAGCTAGGGGCACAGGGACTGTGCAAGGAAAGGCAAGCAATGACACTGGAGGGGCTGAGGGATGCTGAGGAGTGGACCCATCCCAGCACTGGTATCCCCACCTCCCGCAGAGCTTCTGCCCTGGGACTGGCTGCAGCACTGGCCTGGAACCTGCTGTGGCGAGACAAAAAGTGCTTACGGAGAACACACAAGAGCAGCTTTGCATATGCCCATTCGAAATCAGTGGCAGTGGGGGACAGAGGCTGCTTAGATTTTACATTGCTTTGTCTATTTAGTTCCCCAGGTTTGTTATTGATTCTACCTGTGACATTACGCAAAAGCCCCCATTGACTACAGGACCATTTAGGATGATTTCTGATACTCCAGCAGCATCAAATTAGATCTGCTTCAAGGTGATCTGCCAGCTCTGCCTCTCCATCACAAAACACACAGCTGTTTCCAAAGCACCCTATTCTAATACTCCATTTTAATACTATTCAGAGAGATCTGATCATTATTATATGAACTTAAAATTCATTGCATTGGTTACATTCCTAGTTTTAATGTATTGGCATTGCTAGCAAAACAGCAAGAGCCCACTGAACACGAAATGCCACACCTTGTATTAGTTACATCAATTTGTAGAGGAGGAATGCACAAATTGATGGTACACTGTACTCTAACATTATAACGAAAATGCCAATGAAATACAGTGCTGTGTAGACAGACGTGAGTTGTTCCTGGGTGCACTAGCAGTCAGGCTGAGCTGAGGGGAAAAGATGTCTGTGTTTGTTGCTGAATGTTCTTCAGGTCCCACGTGGTAAAGCGATTTTTTAGTCTGTTTGACCATCGGTGACGTTATCTTTACTAAGGACGTGTTCGTCCCAAGGTTTTCCAGGGATCGTCAATACCCTGAGTCCTGCTACAGATGCTGTCAAGCATTTAATTATGGATGCTGAATCACTGGTGGTGGATTAGCCCCTGGTCTTCTCCAAACACAAGGCTGTACGTGCAGCAAAATCTGTTTCAGAGCACAGGCAGTAAGCTCCCAGGTAGCTTCGATTTCCCATAAGGTTGTCCCTGTACAATGAATACCCTTCAGTTACATGCAGGTGGATGGACACGGGCTTCAGCCAGTGTTTGCTTCTCACATAGTGAATCCTTATTCAGAGCCAGGGCAAGGGACAGCAGGAACCATTCCGCAGCGGGCTGCATTTTTGCAGAGTCTGAGAGATCACTTGAATATGTGATCAGCTGAGGGAGCAATTCAACATACAGTATTGCAGGAGGCACCAGGATTCTCTCTGTGCCATATGAGCCATGGAGCACAGGTGCTGTATGCATCTCACCTCCTCCAGGGTTTCTGGGAAAGATGCTCTCCAAAGCACTGAATCTTAAAACCAGTTGAGGCTGAGCACCAGCTCCTCTTTTCACTCCTGGTTTAATTTGAATCTGGTCCTGGTATCTCCTGCACCCACAACCTCTATCTTACACTGCACACAACCATTAAGCTGTTGTAATCCTTCCTCTGCAGTGGGTCAAGATATTACTCACTGGCACTGTGAACAGGAATCATCGGCCACAACAAGACTGATGGAGACCTCGGATGGTAGGTGGGATGGCAAGATGGTGCACAGACTGATTCTTAAAATACAGCTACTATCTATTTCATAGTATTGATAGGTATGAATACCAGCTGTGTACCTGTTAGGAATAGTTTACAAAATTTGAGGGACTTTTAATGCCCATGTTTCAGCTATAAATCTACTTTCCTCCCAAAATCTAATGTCCTTTGAATTCTGTGTCACTGCTGACATAAACAGCTCCTGTTTCTCCATTCAAAAGAGGCAAAAATAACCCATCAATAATAAGGAATATAAAGGGTAGGTTTGTTTTTTTCGTCATCAGGATGCCAGAGCCAGAACATAGAAACAGGAGCCAGTGCCATGGCATGGCCCCATCGCCTGTGCTCCTAGGAGGCATCACCGCAGAGAAGCATAGAAACATTTATCTTTTTTTTTATATTTACTAGGGAATTCAAGGGTTTTACAGGCATCATAACCACTGGGAAGAAACCATACAGGGCAGTAAGGGGCAGTTTGGTAACTTGTCAGGAGCAGTCCTGGAGAGCAGCAGGGATGCTTGCTGGGGCAGTAAGCTAAACTGCTTCAAGCAGCACCAGCCCAGGCACTCATGCCCGGAACAAAACTCAGTCTTCCTGCTCTGAAAAGTCTCCCACCTAATTCCAGCACAGCCAGAATCCTCCAGCCAGACCTGCATCTCCCAAAGCTACCCCAAATATCAGCCCAGTACCGGCCTCTGAGCACTGACAGACCCAGAGAGATATGTGCCAATCTCCAGAGAGGTTCAGCAGCAGTGGGGATTGCATTGACAGCCTAAAGGAAAAATCAGGGCCATGGGTGGGTATTTTGGGACATTCCACTGTCGCCGGACCCAAACACCACCTTCTCCCAGCTACAAGAATGGTTCCTCACCCAAGATCCCAGAGTGCAAACCTTGAGGAGCAGGACTGATCTTATAACTTTAGGAGCTCCCTTGTGTCAGAGTATCAACCAGGCTACAAACAATGCTGACCACCATAAATGCTCTGTATGTCTTTTCGCCCAGCTGCAAATATGCACAACACAAGTTCCCTTTAGAGATGAAGTCAAGCAAACAAGACAACTCCAGAAATCCTCAGCAAGGTCATCCCAGGACATCCCACAACCACCTCTAGCACCTTGCTAATGGGTTAGATAAATTTGAAATCACATATTAGCTTCCCCACTAGCTACTTGCAAAGCACACAGATTGGGAGGAAACTTGGGCTCTGCAGCCCACCAGGGAGATACCAACCTGTTGGACCACACAGAGCTCATTCCTGATGGGGAAGAGGAGGAATAGGCACCCTAGGGGATGAAAGGATGTCCAGCAGCATGTCGAAGAGCTGTGTGTTCAGGATCTTGTGTTGGTGCAGGACCAGCCTCGTGGGCTTGTCTGCTCTGCTACTGCTGAGCTGAGGACTCACTGAGGTGCTTCGATATCTGCTTGAAAATACATTAAAGCCCTTCCTCTTGATGGACACATTTGCAGTATAAACAGTTATGTCCTCTTTATTTCACTCTGAGGTTTAATTAATATATAAATCAAACTCTTATAAAACTCACAAATGCTTGGGAAGATGTAAAATTTAATTAGTTTGCCCACACAACTCCATATGTCAACTGTTAGCTCAATTACTCTTTGGTATGAAATACTGACTGCACTTTCCCATATTAGTAATTTCCCTCTATCTCGCAGTCATGGTTAATCAACACCCTGAACTCAACACACACACGTGCTAAATTAAATATTGAGCACAAGGAGCAAGAGCCTCCTTAATGAAATCACAGCTGGATTTTGCTCAGAAATGAGATCCTCATGCAATATTGGGGCAGATGATAATCTCTTGGGTGAGGAGCACGTTATTGCCCTGCTCCCGGATGCGCTACTGGACCAGCTTGCAGGAGGCGCACTGCCACACTCGCCCTCCTCCATAGACAGTTGGAGAAAACACATCCCTGTCCGGCTTTTGGGGATGGGAGAGGTATGGGGCAGATGTCAGTCATGCAGGGACCAGAGAAGACAAGGGGAGAGGGACGAAGCACATGGCAGGGATAGGTTAGAGTGGGCAGGCAATAAACACACTGTGATCAGCTCATGCTTGTGCAGATGTGCAGTACCACTGCACAAGCCATCAGTGTGTACATTAAATACATATTAAAAGCACGTTTAGGTCAGCTTCCAATCTCGCAGCAGGAGTCAGTACGAACAAGCACCACCACTGCATTTATTCCTACTGCAAAATTTTCAAGTGATGATGAAATGTTAAAATTATCATCTGGAAAAGAGCCAACAATCTCACCATCCCCCTGAGATCTCCCTCCTCCTCATCCCCATCCCATGGGCTCTGAAAGGTTCCTTGGATCACATGCCACAGGGCACAGCCGAGCTCTGTGCTGAGCCATGTCAGCCTGGATGCACACAGCTTTGTCCCTGGCCAGGTATGCCACAGGGAATCATAGAATCATAGAACCACCAGGTTGGAAAGGACCCACTGGATCATTGAGTTCAACCATTCCAAACACTCCCTTAAACCATGTCCCCAAGCACTTCATCAACCCTTTCCTTAAACACCTCCAGGGAAGGTGACTCGACCACCTCCCTGGGCAGCCTCTGCCAGTGCCCAATGACTCTTTCTATGAAGAATTTTTTTCTGATATCCAGCCTGAACCTCCCCTGGCGGATCTTGAGGCCATTCCCCCTTGTCCTGTCCTCAGTCACTTGGGAGAAGAGCCCAGCTCCCTCCTCTCCACAACCTCCTTTCAGGTAGTTGTAGAGAGCAATAGGGTCTCCCCTCAGCCTCCTCTTCTCCAGGCTAAACAACCCCAGCTCTCTCAGCTGCTCCTCATAAGACTTGTTCTCCAGCCCCCTCATCAGCTTCGTTGCTCTTCTCTGGAAGACTTGGAAGTGAACTTTGAGGGCTCAGCCGTGGCACTTGACATGCTTGACTGCTCCCCACATGATAGCCAGCCAGTGGTATCACTTGGACTCCCAGACAGGCCTGATCTGCTGAGGCTGGTTCATACCTACCCGCGGCACACAGGGGGATGTGGTCGTGACCATGGCACCATGGCCAATGAGACCTTCAGGCAGGAGAGGATGGAGATGGCTGGATGTGCTGTAGCAGAGAGTGCAGCAGTCCCTTGGAAATGAAGAAAGTCAGGGGAGGGATGCTCTAAACCATTTTGCTGCCTTCAGGAGAATTCCCTTGGGATAAAGACGTCTCTAACCCTAAAAAATGCTTTAAATTAAGTCCTTACTTTTCTCATTTGTGCTGCTTGCTTATATATAATATTTCTGTTTATGCTGTGAATACAGACTATTCATTTTACCTAAAACTATTTTCTTACCCATTTTGCCTCCAAAAGATGGTGCAGGAGCAGAGCCCCACTGTGAGCACTGAGCATCAGCCACCAGCGCTGCCCTCCCCTGGGGCTTCTGCTCAGAGTCATTTACACCAGGGTTTTATAGGCCTGGAAACATTCCTACCCACCGCTGCTCCCAAAATATGAGCCTGCTTGTCACTAAACCTCTGGTTTGGCCCCATGGTCTGGATTTTGCTCCTCTCTCTGTAAGGGCACAGCTGCAGACCTCACTACAAAACCTGAGGTGATGCTGGGAAGCCGTGAGCATTGGATCAAGCCCTCCTATTTTACTGCATATGACTCAAATTCCCTCCTAAGCCCATGAGATTAGACGGGAGCCCCATTTCCCTGTGCACTGTGACTGCCTCCAAAAAAAATTACAATTTCAAGCATAAAACTACTTTGAGGGAATGGTTGTTGGGGGCTTGAGGGGAGTTAAGCCATTCTGATATAAACAGAATTGGAATCCAGATGCAAAAAAAATCATTTTCATCCTCTAACTTTTTTTCTTCAGGCCATCAGCTTGTTTATTTAGCTCAAATTAGCTCTTTGGATTCAAGTTTCATTTTATTTAATCTTTTTTCAATTAAATTCAATTTTCTCTCATCTTCTTAATTTCCTATGCTTCCTTACATGGCTAACATAGACAAATTTTGCATTTGTTCCCTTTACTTCCCTTTCTTTTTCAGGCTGGTGATGTTTTGCTTAATGAAACCATCTTCCAGCAGAGACAGCCAGGTAAAAGCAGAGCAATGGCTCACTGCAATCCTGAAGCACAGCTGCGATGCCAATATACAAGCAATGACTACTAAAATGGGGCTGCTGGGAGGGGGAATATGCTTTCCACCATCCAGCTGCTTCTGCTTGACGTTGGGATGCTCATGATCCCAGTGGGCAGGGAGAAAACCCAGAGCTATGAGGTGGTGAGGCTGGAGTAGGCTTTCCCCCTTCACCGGCCAGCATTGGGTTAGGGGAAAAGGAGTGTCTCTCTGCTTTTTGAAGTGCCCCTTGAAATCACGGCTTTTATTTCTTTATCCTTTCTGGAGGGATAAAATGAAGTGTTTCATGCAAAGCATGGTGTTAAACGTGGGTTACAAGTACGTGGGGGAGTTCAGACGGAGTCAGACTCCTGATTAAATGTCCAATATTCACTGCCTTGCAATGCCTGCAATGGAGCCGCAGGGTAGCTCCAAGCTACATATGTTTTTCTTTCAACAAACCCTTTCACAGAGCCTTCCCTATGACACCCAGCACTCCAGACACATGAGCACAGCACACTGCCCCATGTCGGGTCCAGACAGGTCAGGTCCTCCTGCAAGCCATGCACCATCTCTGAAGTCCTATGTGGGTCATTGCAGTCAGATCCCCTGGTCAGGATCAGAGGGGACCTGAGGAAAACAAGAGCCATTCAATACAGAGGAAAAGGAGCTGTCAGCTGGAAGCGGAATTTTGAGGACAGTTTTGTCCACAGCCGTGAAGCACCTATGAAGCAGAGTGAGGAGGCGATGCTGTAAGGCCTTTCCCTTGGAGGTGATGAAAGTATCACCCATCAAGAAGACTGTTACTACTTTGGACAACACTTAGAAAGGGAAAAAGTCAGAAAAGGTGCAGCAATCAAAGGATAAACCTCAATATGTAGAAGTGATGTGTGTTGTCAGCCGCTTCACTGATGTAAAAGTGTAGAAGGCATCTGGGAGCACCCTGCCCTGCCCAATGGCCAGCACGCCTGGCATTTACAGAGGAGATGCTCCTGTGGGATTTGCTTGGCTACTACATTAAGGGCATTATGTTGCTTTTATGCTGTAGCAAAGCCTGGCTGTTTCACCATCGTTGTCATCATGATGCTTTCAGTGCTTGTGGAAAGGTTATAGGAACCAGAGGACCAGTGATCAGGTGAGAAATTCAGTTTCCACCACCTTTTTTAAATACTAATAAACACTTAGTCTCTCTTGTTATGATAAAAAACTAGAAGCAGCCCCAAGTGCATTTCAAATATGTAAAGACCAGAAGGCAAAGAAAAAAGGCCCTCAATTTTATTATTTCACATAATCAGAATATAATTGGAGAGCAGACGCTGTCTGTAGCATGCTGCCATCAGGGACTCCGGATTTTTAATAAGAAATCCATGGGGGAATTAGATGCTGTTTCAGTGGTGGTTGTGGCTGATTTACAGGGATGCACCTGAAGCCAGAATCCATGCCCTGAGTTGCTGTACTTCCCTGAAAGCAAAAAATTTAGGCGCCATTTGTAAATCCCTGCAAAAACTGGGTCTACAGTGGCAACAGTGATAGCCCCTTAATTATAGCAGTGCTTATGGGAGCTGTGATAATTAGGAGTTTCTGGTGTTCTGGAAATCAAAGTGGTTTCTATTCTCTTCTTTAATTAATTCAGGCTTTTATCTATGGAAGTGGAGATGAATTAAGGTTCTGCTCTGGGCAAAGTGCAATGCTGCTTGTGCAGCTCTGGCAGAGTGAAACCGCTGGACTCCAGGACTTGGGCAATGTCCCTCATCCCTGGCCTTTGGTTCTCTGTACTTCAGGAAAATGAAGGGGAAAGGCCACGGGGTTACATGCCCCAAGCAGGGCTTGCCACGTCACACACATATCACAGGGACCTGCTGTATGGCGGCATGCGTCCATGTATCCACAGCAGAGGAGAGTCTACCAGCCGGAATTCGTGCACAGCAGATAACGAACACCCAGCATTATCACCTCCCCACACTGGAAAGGGCGAGTCAAGCTGCGTAGAAATCATAGGTTTGGTATATGATTTTTTGGTTTTTTGTTTAAAGCAAATTCATGCTCTAGGTCCCTTTGTTTTGCCCTGGGAGGGGTTGATTTTGTGAGGTTTTGTCTGGGAAATCACACTGGAAATCCATGTGACTGTCAGAAAATGATAGCAGTATGGAATTTGTGGTAAAATCATGTGATATGACCAAAGCGGATGCCCTCACAACAGGAAATCACACATGCATGGATGGCAGAGAGAAGTTTTTAGCTGTAAGCAAAGCCTCCAGCTGGTGGGACAATCTTGATGCTGGAAACAGGAGTATTTGCCACCCACTGGAGCTGAAGGTGGTAGCCCAAGCTAGTATACTGCAATTAAGCCACACAGCTAATTAATCAAATTCAGCCCTGACAATGTTATCAAGGAACTTCCTGGAAATGATCCTTTATGTCAAAGTCTGGGTTTAGATCCAATAAATCAGGATGCATCCTGGACAAGCCATGTTCCAGTTTGGGGCATCTCCATGCAGTATCATTTCCCACGTAGTGAATTCTGCTGCAGGTTCCCAAACCATGGACTTAGCACTAGAGCCATGCCCCGGAGCAGCTCTGCGTTGGCTTAATGTGTTCTCCCAGAAAGAAACTGTATTTCAACATCTATCCTCGTCCGTTTTTTGGTCTTTTTCTCTTTTTCCTACTAGATGGCGCCTGCACAAGAGGCTGGGAAGAGCCCGGCAGCATCAGCACAGAGCATCTCTACCAGGTCTCCTCCGTGAAGTGCTGTGATAAATGACATTTTTCTCTGAAAACAGAGGCAACCGCAAAAGCGATAACCTGCCAGGAACTGATTAGCAGCAGGAGGCTGTTTTCTGGCAGCACCGTATTAATTGTGCTTTCCGACCAACTTCCCTGGGGGATGCTGTATCCGGAGGGTCCGAACCAGAAACTGAATCTGCAGTCCCTGGGTGTGCATAATCCCTCAGAGACACTTGCAGACTGAGCATTCTTCTGAGCACCCCGGCAGCACAGCTGTGCTCAGGTGCTCAGAAGGATGCTCAGGCTGGAAGTGTCCAGCATGATTGTGCAGGCATTTGCTCTCAGCTACATCTCATTTCAATAGCCTGGTCCAAAATCCAAGCATTTCACCAACATTTCTGGAGCACCCACAGGAGACATGCAGCCAGTGTCAGGGAGAAGCATGGGTGTGGATTCCCCATCGACTTCGAGCAGTGTACAGCCACCAACCCTGCTGCACAGCTCGTGGGTAGGAGGAGGGCTGCAGGCTATCATACATCCCTCCCCACCTAGGATACCCTGAGAGGGACATGGCAGTGCTTTATCCTGCCCATTAACCTGCCTGCAAGCTGCTCCCCTCTGCTTGCTCCCTCCTTGCAGCTCCATGAGGATACAGACAGGTCTGTCCCCAGCACTGTCAGGACTCAGCATCACCCCTTGTACTTCGAGATGAAGTACAGAGAGCAGAGTCAAGGGACAACATGAGCTACTTCTTCACTCAACAAAGATGCTGGCTTCACAGCATCCATCAACATCCACAGCTTCACAGAGGCATTAAAACTCCCCCTGTGCCCACCTTGGCAGCCGCCCGCTCATTCTCCCTGCGCATGCTCTCTATTTCACAACTTCAAAAAATTCATTTCTGGCCTTGGCTCGCTGGCAATAATTAACCACACGTTATCAATTCTACCTCGCCTGCATTGTACAAGCACCTTTTTAGTTTCTCGGCTCCTATCTGGTCTCGGCAGTTTCAGGACTGCCAGGCCATGTGCCCAGATGAAGTGCTGTGCTGGGAAACCCGCTTAACGGTCCTTTTGTACTTATAACCCAATTTCGCAGTCTGAAAGGTATCGCTGGGCCACAAGAAAGCAGCTTCCAGCCCAAACCACATCTCTGGAAAGGCCCAAGGAGAAGTTACGTTTACCAACTGCTCTGCCAGATAGGTTTGGTTTGCAAACGGTAAGTGTCATTTATCACTCCTGGATTTCAGTGGAAAGCAGAGCCATTCCCTTGCTATGACATTGCGGGTGGCAGGGTGAGATGGTGTCCCCAAGCTCTGCTTTTGTCAGGATATTTGCTCAAGTGCAGCCACCGCTGCCCAGTGCTGCTATATCCCCTGCGGGCTCCGGTGCACACCAGCCCCAGCTAGCACGTACACCTCCGTGATGCACCAGGGGAGCCAGCAAGGGAGAAGAAGAACAGGGGGGGTTAGGGACCACCACTTTGATGTCTATATACAGTGATGCCCAGGCATGCCGTGGGACAGGGGAGGGTCACCCACCTTATCAATTAGGTGTGGGACAGAAGGCAAGCTGGCCCAGTGCACCCCTCCATGTGGCCACCTCGAATGGCTCGAGCATCCTAGCAAGAGCCCTGAGATACGGTGTGGGAGGAGGAGGCCCCCCATTGCTCCTTGGCCTGGCAGTCAGGAGCTACCAAGGTTCATCTGCTTGCCCGTTCCACGCTGTGCCGGCACATGGGCACTAGCGGAGCCTGCCAGCTCTGGCTCCGAGCAGATCCAAAGAGGCTGCCCGGCGCTGCAGGGGGAAGGATGGGGAGGAGGCAGTGCAGGTGGCACCGCAGCCAAGGGGGCAGCGGGGGCACGGCCAGCTGGGCATGGGGACACAGATGGTGCTGTTGGAGAGCTGCAGTTCTCACCACCAAGTGATAGGCCAGGAAAGATGACTGCTGGGACAAGAAGGGTCCAGCTGACACAGGGAAAACTCTTGATCAGCAAGGAGAAAGGGGGAAAAAACCCAGAAATACACAGAACCACCAGCCAAGTTTAGCACAAGCCTGGCACACTGAGCATCTCTGGGTAGAAGATAAATGGTGCCACCTTGCAAACCCACATCAGGCCACCTCAGCAGGAAGATGATTCCCAAGCGGTTTATTGAGCAATCAAGAAAGCCAGCCAAGCACTGGGAGCCAAGGAGGCTTTAGCTACTTACTGAGATGTCTTCAGGAAAAATGGAGCTGCAGGACTTAAACGACCCAGCAAATGGGTGGCCTGGACAGGGCTGGCCATGGGTTTGAGAAGAAGGAGACAAGTTTAAAATGAGTTCATTTTGAGGTGCTTGTTTGGCACAGAAATGTGGGAAAGCATGGGATATTTTGGTGAAAATGATGAGGAAAAAACCTCCAAAGTTTGTTACCTATGAAAAGGAAGAAAAATCTCAAAAAAATAAAAAAAAGCAGATTTCAGTGCTTTGGGCGAAACGAACCCTAGAAGACTGGTCATTACCCAAGGAAATGATGGCAAACCCATAATGGCAGCCTTACCCCATCTAAGGGAAAGGTACAGGGGGAGAACCAGAGGTGCAACCATGGATCTACAGAGACCTGAAAGATCAAAGAAGGACCAGGCAAAATTACTTACAATGACCAAGGCAAACAAGGCAAACAAGGCAATAAGTGCGAGTTTTATAAATAAACTAAAAGGCAAAAATTGTCCTTTATGTAATGCAGGAGTGCAGGTAACAAGATACAGAAAACATAGGAGAGTTCAACAATTTCTTTCTTTCCATCTCCACAAAGGGCTGATTGTGGCATATAAATTATCATTACGATATGCATGAGGAGGCAGGGGCCACACCAGGGAAGAAAAGGGTAAGGAGTAATCTAGGTCTCTCAGCTGCCTTCATTCACAGATGGAATTCACGCAGGCACGATGAATTACAGGTATCACAATGACCCTCCTTTTCCTAACCATGCCAACAGGTTTCCTCACTTCTCCAGTATTCCTCAACAGCCAGGGAACTCACAGCATCTCAAAGTTTGCGGCTTGAACGCTCCCAGCTTCTGCAGCTTTGCCTTATCCAAGGTCCCAGTGCAAGGAAACACCAGTGCAAACTTTGCCCAGAAATCCCACGTCTTCGCTGCAGCCTTGCCCTATTTCCATATCTGAGGTTTTCTCTATTTCTCACCTCATGGATGTGAGAGGCAGTGGGCATCCCAGAGGCAGGGATGGTCCCAGCTGGCAGCTATCCCCATTTGCAAGCAGCACAGAGGCAGGTGGCAGGGGACATCCACGGAGAACGGCCGTGAGCATGAGCCGAGATGGTTAAAACCACGGCCTGCCTGGGAGAGGGGAAAGACATGGGGCTTGTTCCATCCCAAGAACACACATCCCATGTGCAAGGCAGACAGAGAGAGGACAACAGTCAGAGAAGATCAGGAGATTAGGAAAACCCTCCTGACTCCAGAGGCAATGAAGCACATCAGGCTCAGGTCAGAGAGGCTGCACATCCCTTCACGTAGGCTTCAAAAACAGATTGCACCAGCATCTCCCAAACTGTGTCATGGTTCTGGGATGGATGAGATAATTCCTCCAGGTCCCTCCCCTCCAGGGTCCTCTCTGCTGAGCGAGTGAACCAAAGCTCCAGAGGGATATTTTTACAAATCCTTGCGGGTTTGACCCAGAGTTTGTGCCTGAAGACTAATTTTAGTGCCAGCTCCAGGCAGCCTGAGAGCACACTACCACCGGTGTATCGGAGCAGGGCCCTGCGGCTGTGTTAGGGGTGGCGGCAGCAGGACAACCCCTTCCCTGTGTGTGGCTAAGAACCATTATCTGCTCCACACCCCATGGCACAGCTTTTAAGAGCAAGTGCACAGCCCCTGATAGCACGCAGAGAGGCTCACCGAGCCGCACCCTCCTATTAAAATGAAACACTGGCTGGTTCTGAAATGTACTTACAAATAGAGAATTAAAGTCTGCCTCGGACTCCTGTCTGTAAGGGATACCGCATTCGCTCAACCCCAGCAGCGATGCCCTCCCGTCCGACTGTATTTGATCTCGGTGTGGCAGTGCCACCCGGGCAGGCGCAGCAGGGAGGGGGGCTGAGGGGGCCAGGCCTAGAGGGCACCCGCACCACCACCCAGCGCTGGGCCCTGCGGAGCCTCGCTGTGCAGAGCCGTGCTGGGCCAGGCTGGGCCATGCCAGGCTGAGCCATGGGGTGAACCTGGCTGCACAGAGCCATGCTGGGACACGCCGTGCTGAGCCAGACCAGGCCGTGCTGTGCTGGGCCATGCCATGCCATGCTGTATGGTAAGCCTGGCTGTTCAGAGCCACGCCGGGCCAGACTGGACCATGCTGTGCCAAGCTGGGTAGGTTCTGTTCTGGGCTATGCCATGCCAGGCCACGCAGTGTGCCTGGCTGTGCAGAGCCACGTGGGGCCCGGCTATGCCAAGTGTTTAAATGGCGTGACCAGCAGGCCCAGGGAGGTGATTCTGCCCCTGTACTCGCACTGGTGAGACTGCACCTCGAATCCTGTGTTCAGTTCTGGCCCCTCGCTACAGGAAGGATGTTGAGGCTCTGGAGTTGTGTCCAGAGAAGAGCAACAAAGCTGGTGAAGGGGCAGGAGAACAAGTCTTACAAGGAGCCACTGAGAGAGCTGGGGTTGTTTAGCCTGGAGAAGAGGAGGCTGAGGGGAGACCTTACTGCTCTCTACAACTACCTGAAAGGAGGTTGTGGAGAGAAGGGAGCTGGGCTCTTCTCCCAAGTGACAGGGGACAGGACAAGGAGGAATGGCCTCAAGCTCCGCCAGAGGCGGTTAAGGCTGGATGTCAGAAAAAAAATTTTCACACAAAGGGTCATCGGTCACTGTCAGAGGCTGCCCAGGGAGGGGGTGGAGTCACCATCCCTGGAGGTATTTAAAAGATGGGTAGATGAGGTGCTCAGGGATGTGGTTTAGTGGCAGACAGGAATGGTTGGACTCAATGATCCAATAGGTCTTTTCTAACCCAGTGATTCTATGAAGCCAGGTTGGGTTATGCCAAGCCGTGCTGTACCTTGCTGAGCCATGGCACACTTGGCCATGGGGAGCCTGGCTGTGCATGGCTTGGCTTTGCACAGCACGGCTTGGCTTGGTCCGCCTCAGCTTGGTTCAGCACAGCTCGGCTCGACTCAGCTCAGCACAGCTCGGCTCAGCACAGCTTGGCTCAGTTCAGTTTGAGCTGGGCTGTGCTGGGCCATGTCAGGCTGGGTTATGCAAAGCCATGCTGTGCTGTGCCATGGGGTGAGCCTGGGTATGCAGAGCCAACTGGACCAGGCTGTGCCATGCCAGGCTGTGCCATAATGGGACAGGTTATGCCAAACCACGTTGTGCCTTGCTGAGCCATGCTGTGCTGTGCCATGTGGTGAGCCTGGCTGTGCAGAGCTAGCTGGGCCAGGCTGTGCCATGCCGTGCAGAGCTGAGCCAGGCTATGCTATGCTATGCCATGCCAGGCTGTGCCATGCCATGCCAAGCCATGCCATGCTGAGCTGGGACAGGCTGCACTGTGCTGGGCCATGACGTGCTGTATGGTGAGCCCGGCTGTGCACAGCCAGGTGGGATAGGCTGTGCCATGCCGTGCCGAGCCGGGACTGCCTGCGCTGCATCGCGCCGGGCTGTGTGCCATGCTGTGCCGAGCCGGGACAAGCTGTGCTGTGCCGCGCCGGGCTGTGCCATGCCGGGCCAGGCTGTGCCGTGTCGTGCCGGGCTATGCCATGCCGAGCCGTGCCGTGGTGCCGCACGGTGCCCAGCAAAGCGCGGCGGCCGGCGGGCACATGGGCAGGAGGGCGGAGCGCTGACATCACCGCCCGCCGCACCGGACGGCTCCGCTCGCCCGCCCGCCGCCGCGCAGAGGTGAGCGCCGCGGGGCACGGGGGCGGCGGGGCTCGGACCGGCGGGGACGGGGCTGCGCCCGCGGGCGGGGGTGGCTCGGCTCGGCTCGGCTCGGCTCGGCTCGGCACGGCTCGGCTCGGCTCCGCACGGCACGGCACGGCAGGGCTCTGCACGGTTTGGGTCAGCACGGTTCATCACAGCTCGGCTCAGTTTGGCTTGGTACAGTTTGGCTTGGCTCTGCTCAGCACGGCTCAGCTCAGCTCGGTTTGGCTCAGTTCAGCTCAGCTCAGCACAGCACAGCTCGGCTCGGCTCAGCTCCGCTCCGCTCAGCTCATCTCAGTTGAGCTTGGTTCGGCTTGTCTCAGCTCAGCTCAGTTCAGCTTGTTTCAGCTTGTCTTGTCTCAGCTCAGCTTATCTTGTCTTGTCTCAGCTTGGCATGGCTTGACTTGGTTCGGATTGTCTTGCCTCAGTTCAGCGCAGCTTATCTCGGTTCGGTTCGGTGTGGCACAGCTCAGCGCAGTTCGCCTCGGCCAGGCTCAGCTCGGCTGGGTTTGGCTCAACTCAGTGGAGCAGCCTCAGGCCAGGCTGGGCTGTGGACCCCTGGGGTTGGGTTTGGGGCTCGGGTCGGTTCCCAGGCAGGGATTTCCGAGAGGTCCAGCGTGTCCGGGGTGGGTCTGTCCCTAGGGGTGCAGGGAGGTGCGTGCCCGGAGCGAGCTGACACACCTGTGCAGGTGCGGGAAACTCCCTGGCACCAGGTGCTGCACACACAGACCCGCCCGGAACAGGGCAGGCTGTCCTTATCCCTGTCCGCTTGGGATTTGGTACTCTTGAGGGTGCTGAGGGGCAGATGGATGCACAAGTCCATCTGTCTCTCAGAGAGTGCTTTGCACTTTGGTTTCATTTTTTCATTCTCTGCTCTACAAATACTTTGAGAGGGTGAAATCAGCAATGAGGTATAAAAAGACTTGGGAGGAATCTTGGCCCACAATCCCCTGGAGGCGAGCAGGAAGCAGCCGTGTGGCTTCCGTACTGATGTAGGGGCTTATAAAAGGGACAAGGGTTGGATGCTTTATGGGGGGGGGACTTAAGGATTTGATCCATGTTGGAGTGACAAAGGCTGAAAGCTGTGAAGGAATAGGAAAGGTGACTTTGTAGTAGGACTGTCCCACAGGTGATGTGACCTGCGGTGGGATGGTCCCCATCCTGTGACCCTGGCCAGGGTGTAACATCTGTCTGAGGCCATAACGGCCCCTTTGCTGAGTAACAGGGAGCTTGGGGAGAGCTGAGCAAAGGACAGAAGGGTACTGAGGACCCCAGATAATTTCCCTCAGTATAGTCTAAATAAAACCAACTACACCTGTGGCAAGAAACCAAAATTGAGAGACAGCGGGAGAGAAGGGCCATAGACTACGGTATCAATACTCCTATGGGCTCAGGAGATGGAGGGGTAATGAGATTTAAATATTATATCAAGTTTTCTCCTCTTTTAAAATCACATTTGCTATGAAACAAATGTACGGTAATAGGAGATCCTGTAGTCACTGCACATATTTGATTTTCTCCGTAATTGTCAAGAGGAAAATGTTGATGACTCAACAAGCTTTTGTTTGGAAAAAAACATACCAGAACCCCAGGAAAAAGGGCTTTTTGAAAGCCTGATGGGTTTTTTTTTGTTTGCTTTGCTTTTTATTTTTGTTTTTGGTTTCTTTTGATTTTTATTGTTAGGAATTATGCTTGGACTGTGACCTTGTAACATCACACCCATAAATAGAAGCAGGTTTAGATTCAGGGGAAACACATTTTTTCCGATGGTGGAAGAAGTAGGCCAGCCACGCCAGCTCTCGCAAGAGGTGGGGAATGCACTGGCAGCTGTGGTAAGAGATGTCACATACCAGCAGTTAAACCCACTGATTTGTTATCTCTAAGTTTACCATTACTGTAGAAGTAGCTTTTTGTTAGACTTACGATGGAGGCAAATGCTGATTATGTCCCAATTTTAAGTTACTGCTTCTTCATCAGGTAGTTTTCTCTACAGCCCTCCAGTGGATTAAGCACCTTCCCATATTCATATAAGGGAAATGTAGCTTTACTGAAAGGGTATGACATTTTGAAAGCATGATGTGGGAGCTTATGTCCCATTTCCAAAAGCCCTTGGGTACTTCAGGTCCTAAATCACTTGTGCATGTTGAAAAATTTGCCCAAGATTTAGGGAACTGAGACAGAAATTCCCCCCATCCTTTTTTCGAGGTTCTCAGATTTTAAGTGAGTCTTTCTAAAGCCTTGATTTTGGTAACACTTGCATTTCCATTCCATTTGTATCAATACATCGCTGTAGTCTTTGGAAAAAGTGTTCTAAGAGCTCCTCGTGGACCACAGGCTTCAAGAATCGGGGTCTGTAGATAACATGTCCACCACAAAAGTACACTGATACCAGCTACTGGTCATGTGCAAGCACTAATAGATACGAGCATACATCACTTTAGTTACTCAGAATAAAATAACTTATCACCACGAGGGTGTGCTTGCCAATAGTGGGTGCAGGAGGCAGTATTCCAGCAGAGCTGGCTTTAAAAAACACATTAAAGACTATTAAAGAAGGCTCCCACATGGACAGAACCAATCAGGCAGGTAGCATCAGCTCCCTCTGCAGCAACCAGCGTAGCTTGGCACAGGACGGCTCTCCTGAGTGGTGGTGAAATACGTGAGGTTTGTACTCGTCCAGCACACGTGGTGCTTTCTAAGCCACTGGAGTCATTAGAGGAAGGCATGCTCTGCTCACCCGCACGTGCACATGTGTGCACACATGCACCGCACTTCCCTCATCTGCTGCTTTATACTGAGATGTTCTTCCCAGACTCATCTCCTGCCCATGATAGCTGCTCAGCAGAGCGAGTGTGTCTGTGGCATGCCTTGAACATGCCCTCAGGAATACAGTGTGCTCAGACAAAACAAGTGCTATATTCACAAGGCAACGTGATCACTGTAGTCATCATCCTTACACGATCTGTTCCCAATGCCTTCTCTTGCCTTTCCTCAAGCTCTCAGGTCAGTAACACTCCCTTTTCTTCCTCCTTTCCTGTTGATCTCATCGCCTGCTTGAAGGAGTAAAGAGGGAGATGTAAATCAGACAGCAAGAACGGCACACACATAGCAAGATGTTCGCAGTTTGGTGTCTCTCAGCAGAAGGGACCAGGTGAATTCACCTCGCTGGGCTGACTCGCGAGACCCTTGTGCTCCCTGAGCAAAGAGAGCTGGCTCTGCTCTCTGAGATGTTGGACCAAAGACACGTTTGTGCCGAACACAGGCAAACAGGCAAGGGCAGGAAGGGGGAAGCAGAGTGCTGGGGGGTCCAGCATCTCAGGACAGTGAGTTGACCTTCGGTGTAGAGCATCTCTCTCCCACCCATTTGGATCTCTGAACAGGACCACCTGGTCAGCGATTGCATTTGCCCCATGTTTCCCTGTAGCTTCCTAGGAGCTGCTGGGAAAGGCAGATGAGGCAGAGTGTGGCCCTGCACCAGCTTCATTGCCTTTCCTGGGCAGAAAACCCCATTTTCATGGCTGTGTGTATGTTTTCATGCCTGGCTCAGAGGTACGTCTGTGCACTGTGTGCAGTGCCTGTGCTTTGAGGGAGAAAAGCAAGAGATCAGCAGGAGCTGAGGTTACCCCATGCCATCAGTTGTGTCTTCCCTCCACCCCAAGATCCCTTCCAGGCTGTCTTCTCACCCCGTGTGGTCCTGTGTATCCTCTGAGTCACCATGAGAGGCAAAGTCAGAAAGGAGAAGGAGTGCTGATCTTGGAGACCCTTCTAACAGGCACTGCACCGTGGGAGTAGCCAATCCAAATATTTTCATGCACACACAGCATGATTCCTGTGCATCTTTCCTGGAAAGAAATAAAGAGGTTTTAAACAGCTGGAGCCTGCTGGCTCCCTGCAGTGAGTGCTGGAGTCAGGTCTCACCATATCCAAAGCCCTTAAGCTCCTAGCAGAATAGCACATGCTGCCTAGACAAGAGCGGAAGAGATCTTCCCCAGTTTAGTTCAGGCAAGAGCATCTTCTCCCATCGTGTCTGGCCACAGGGTGTTATTAGATGTACCCGAGAAGCTTTCACCATCCAGGCTTTTGGCTGCTTCTGTGCTCTCCCTGAACTTTGGGAAGGGAAGGCTCAGAAATGGATGAGTTAGTGAGATGATAGTTGTTAACTTGGTAAGAGCAGAAAGCAAATTAACACCCAAAACCGAGGCACGAGAAACCATGAAGGACTTCAGCACAGCACCTGAAGTTGCTGTAAACCATCCCTTTACACCACTTAAGAACTGTGAGATGACAAGCAGGGAAAATAACCTTATTTATAGCCACGTCAGCCGTATGAAGTCACGTGTGCCATGTCAGCATCAGCACTACACAACGAAAACTCTGTCTTGCTTCAGGACTGTGCTCTCCACACTCTTAAAATGAAGCCTCTGGGTTTCCCAGACTTTCGGGATCCCATTTTATGATGTTTTATTTCCAGGCAGGTCCTTCCCAGGCCTCTCATTACTCTATCGACACAGCAGACATGGGCAGTAAGATCCTTTAACAGAAGAGCACAGGAAGCTTTTTGAACAAGGACTTCACTGCAGAGAAGTGGTAATTGCACAGGGAGACCCTTTACCTTTGGAGACAAATTTAGGAGAGGAGAGTTTGGGGCTACTTGTGACAGAACCTGTTGGTAACTGTGCTTAAAAGTACATTGTTTTGATTAAAAGAACAAGCCAGAAGTTTGTTTTCCAGTTCCATATTGTAGGTGGGTGATTTTTCTGCTTAGCGTTGATGTTGCTCATTTAACCTTGGGAAGGGAAATTGTCCCTGCAAAGTGACCACAGGCTGATGTATCTCTATAGGAAAACTGTAGCCAAAATGTCTGACCTGTGTGGGAAAGAGACTGTTTTGCCCCTGTGGGAGGTTCTGGTCGCCCTTTCTCCTTCCTTACCCCTGTTTTGAAAGATGTTTTTGAGTTTTGGTCATGGTGAAGAACATCCTGTGGTCAGGGTCATGCCATTGGCTTCACCGCTGGCTTCCAAAAACAACATACTTGATATTTAATTAATTTTTAAACTGGAGGTTGCATTGAGTGGGAGAGTCAGGGCCCATCACCCCGTGTTTTCATTAGCGAGTGATGGTGTTGGGAGGCACGTACTGAATTTGTAGGTGACACTGAGCTAGGAGGGACTGGAAATGTTTTAGATGAGGAGAGACTAGGAATTAGAGATTGTGACAAACTGGAGAGATGCTTTAAAAAAAACAGGGCACATGCTTTGTCCTGTGTATTAGGACTGACTGACCCTGTGGACACGGGTGAGTGACCAGTCAGGCAGTGGCTGTGAGGAGGCAGAGGATGGAGTGATGGGCACTGTGGCCCATGAGTCAACAGTGTCACGCAGTTGTGCAAAAGTAAACAGCCTGCTGGGATCAAAAAAGAGAAGTGGCACATTGGGGGAGTAGTGTCTGTGATCCAGCCAGTGCTTTTTAGGGGCTTGGTTGGAAAATGTAGTTATGGGCATCCTCCAAGAAAAATGAGAGCAAGGAAGAGAGGCTGAGTTGTCAGACACTGGGCAAATAACAGCTCTGGAGAAAGAGTTGGGTTTCACTTGTGCAGGAAAAACTGAAGGGAGACATGAAACCCGTTCTCCAAATGCATAATGTATCTGCAGAGAAGGAGAGGGCAAATTATTTGCCTTTGGGAGTAAGAGAGGAAGAGGTGAGGTTAATTGGATTGAGAGATAGAGAGGAGAAAGCTAGGCTCTTGCAGCTTATAGAAGTGCTTTGAACAGAGAAACACCTGACAAATGAGATAATCAGATAAACACTACCCTGGGGCAGGGGGAGGGATGGGGACCTGTGAATGCAAAGTGCAGTGGGATAGAGAATGGTGGCAGGGGGACATGGAGCAGCACCACTGTGAGCCCTGTGGCAGGTTTGGGATCATAGCAAACCCCACAGGTCCAACAGCAGGATCAGGGTCACTGCAGCCCAGGAGCCCACAGTGGGCTTGCCCACCGTATCGCAGGGGACAGCCACAGCACCCAACAATGCTGGCTTGAGGCAGGACCGTCTCCCCAAGGGGCAGGTCCCTGTCCCACCTCCCCAGTCCAGCAGTGGCAGCACAGGGTGCCCCATCCCCGTGCCCCATCAGTGCTCCCTGCCCCATGTGCCCCATAGACGAAGGGACCGAAGGACGGTTCCGAGGGGGTCCTGGCTCCTGGCATTTCCTCGTTCTCGTGGCCTGGCTGGCATCCCAGGTAGGTTTGCAACATGGCTTTTCTGGCTGAAGTAATACCAAGGGGTGTTTTATTTCTTCTTCCAGTTCCTGGTTTGTGCTGTTGGGAGTTAACTCTGCTTTGGAAGGAGAACGAGGGAAAGAGGCAGCAAGCCTGGTTTCCCCTTGCTCCTTCTCTTGCCTGCAGAGCAGAAGGTTTATTTCCAGTCAGCCTGAGCAGGACTGAAAGGTCTCCTGAAGTATGCACTAGAGCTGGGATTATAGTAGCTTTGGATAAGCCTTTTTCTTATTTAAATCTGTTCAGTCTCAACAGGTACTGGTATTCGCTGTGCTTCTCAGAGGGATGCTCTAGGTGTGGGGAAAACTACTTTAATGTTTTCTTTTCCCTGGGAAGAAAATGGCCGTAGCAAAAAAAAAAACCAGTATTTCTGCTCAGAGCAAGACCTGAATGGAGACTTAAGGTGCTGAATGCTGCTCTCCAGCTGGAGCTTCTTGAGGGTTAACGCAGCAGGAGAAACCAGCTGGCATGGCACTGAACAGAGGGCTCTGCAAAAAAGAAGCTGTAGGGCTTCAGCTTCGTGGTTCAAAGGTCCCTCAGCGCAGACTGAAAGTCCGCGGGGGGCAGAGATCATGCAGATATGGGACCATGCTTCGTGGGGCCCCCACTACAGCTGGCAGAGCCCAAAGGGACTGTCCTGGTGTGGAAAGCAGGACGTTCCTCTGCAATGACTTGACCAAGGGCTCTGCTACATCATTTGATATCTCTTGCAGCTTGCTGGTCTTTCAACCTACATGCTCATTAGGGCATGTAGATAATAATCATATGCTTTATCTCAAGTAACCCCCAGTGCAGAAGCTGAAGCATAGGCTGTGTGATGACCTGCAGTGGTTTGAATCCACAGCTACTCAAGACTCAGTTGTGGTCTGTCTAAACAAAACCTGACCTCAGGGGAAGATACAAAAGTGGTTGTTTTAGCCAAGGTACTGCTGGCTCAGATTCCATACATGAGGCTGAGCCTTTGTGCAAACAGAAACCAGTTTGGTTGCACTGGACAGGACCAATTCTTCAGGCTCCTTATGATATTGCTGCCCTATTTTTCAGCACAGTTCAACTAAATGGTATGTTTAAGGCATTTTCTTTTAAATTAAAATTCTTGTAAAACAAAGTTGTCTTTTATCTGATAAATCTGAATACCAAGGCAGTGAAATGGGTCTTGATTTTCTTGCCTAGAACTGGAACATGTGCCCATGCCTTGCTGCCACAGGTTCTTCCTTCCTCAGGGTTTGCAACTCGAACACAACCAGAGTGCCAGTTACGGGAACTAGTTAGGCTATCTTCTTGTATCAGAGGTAACAAAAGGGGCCCAAAAAGGTGGTCTTGCTGTTAAACACTTGGTCAAGGATATCAGGGTCTTCCCAGGCAAACTTGCTGTAGTCCTGTTATCATTAGTATCTCGGTCCCCCATGTCTGTCGAACGAGGATAACGGAGGATAACGGCTGAGCTAGTTCCCTGTTAGTCATGGGGGATGATCTGCTTGGCAGATTGACTCTGCTGTGAGCTCAGAGACACCTGAGCAGGCTCCTGCAGCCTGGCTCCATCCAGAACGTCTGTCCTGCTGCAAAACCTGAGTGAGGCCGCTCAGTGTGGGTGGAGAAGCAGAAAAAACTTATTTGCCTGGCATTGAGCCTAAGCTAACAGCCTCTGCCAAGCCTCAGGTGCAAAATATGTTGAATTATCCATGTCTTTTCTTCTATGAGAGAACCTCCCTCCCTCTGCCTGGGCAACAGAGATTTGACTGCTTCGTTTCACCCAGCTTTTGTCTGTCTGATCCTATTCTTTGGGGCAGGAGCGGCCTTCTGGCCAGTTTTGGTAGGGTGCCTGGCAGAGTGGAGCTCCCCGCTTTGCTCGTTGCCCATCACTGCTCTTGTCCTGCAAATAATGGCAGTAATTGCAATGCAGTCGTTGAACTGCACGCAGGAAAAAATGTGATAGAGCTGGACATAGCATCCCCACGCAGTGATATAAGGGTGTCATTAATAGTCTAGATGAAGGGCAGCTTTACATTGTGTTAGATATTTTAATTAGAGAACTGCTTCCCGGTTAGGATTGAAACTAATTTACTTCCACCAGGCTGTGCTTTAAATAATCTCGTAGCTTCCTCAGTAAGAAACCGATCTCCTTGACTTGCACATGCCATAACTCAGCAGGGTTAGAGTTTCCTTGATAGACAAGATCAATAAATGAGGTTTGTCTAAGGCTGCAGCATGCTAAAGATATGTCTGAGTGCCATGGTATTCACTCCTGGTCTCCTCTGCCTCCTGCCACGGTGCTTTGCACAGACTTTGGGCAAGTTGACCTTGCTGTGAAGAATTAGCTTTTGGAGAGCAAGTTTTAAGCAGGTAACACATTGTTCATAAGTGCAGGAAATAGCAGTGTGGACAGGATAAGACAGGAGAGGAAGTGGGAGAGGAGGGTCTGTGTGCTCCACAGAGATACAGAAGTGGAAAAAAACTGTCTTGGTGAAATGCCTTTATGGTGATAGAGGGATTTTCTCCTCCTTCCTCAGGAGGATTTCAGTGTGTGGCAGTGACGGCAATGCGACCCACAGTGGCAGAGAGCAGCTGGTGGCAGGGACCAAGGTGCCCTCCCACCAAAGGCTGTGCAGCAGGGATGAGTCCGGCCCCAAAGCCCCAAGAGTCAAAGTGCAACTAAAATAATCACATCAAAATCCACAAAAAAACATTTTGAGGCGTCTTGCTTTTTAACTCTCCTGCTGACTTCAAAGGCCATTTAATGCTATCATCCTTTTTAATCAAAATAACTGGAGACAGCAAAGCTGTTTATCTCCAAACACTGCCGACATCTCTCCGCATGTTCAGTGGCAGTTACAGGACAGAGAAAACACACTACAAGAAAATTTGCTTGCAGCAAAATTCTCATCCCCGAGGGAGCACAGAGAGAGCTTTTGAGGTGCTTTAGATTGATTATAAAATGAGTGTGCTGGTAGCAACCGCTTTGTCACCCTGAATGTTGATTTGTCTCCCCTTGGCTGAGAGCCAGCGATGCATCTCTCTATTTCAGGATAAGGTTTTGTTCGTACAGGTGGTGGAAAAAAGGAGGGGGGGTGTAGGAAAGAAAGCTCGTTAGGCTGAACAATAGCGTTGTCTCAAGAACAAATAGTTCTAGTCACAAATAAATTTAGGTGGAGCCACATTTCTAAAAAGTGAAGCAGTAAGCTTTTGATAAAGCCTCTGATAGGAAGGGGCCAGGAAATAAAACACAGTCTTCTCAGACTGAGCTGCTCTACTTCGCCTTAGGGGTTTGCAGTATGGCCGGTTGTGAATGAAGACTGTGGACTGGTCTGTTCATCCTGCTCTCCAGCATCCCCATTGATCTGAGCTCCACTTGTGAAGTTGCTCTTCACCTGAAGAAATCCCAGACATTCCCTTGTCCCGCCTCACCCATGTATTTCTTTTCCAAGCAGGCAGCCCTTGTCACCTTTCTCACTCTTTCTCTATGGCCCTCTTATAGTTTTGTTCCCTCTTTTTTTTTTTTTTTTTTGCAGTGGAGTGAGGAGAACTGCACTGTGCGGTTCAGTGTATGGATTTATAGTGATATGGTAGTGTTGTCTGTGTTGTTTTGTATGTCTTTCTTTCTAATAACTGGATGAAACATCTTAGTGTCTGTGATACACATGGAATAGACCTAAAGCAGGGGTGTGTGCACAGGCAGGAGCCTGGATTAACCCAGCTGACACAGCCAGCGTTACCAAATCAGCCTTGCTGCATCCAAACCTTTCTGTAGGTTTAGAACAGAAGCAGAATCCTTCAGAGTGAGGTATGAGAACTTCTGAGTTTACCAGAACTCTCTTAACTAGAGCATGAAAGAAAGTCTTTCTTTCCCCACGTAACATAGGAACAATGTTATTAGGGGGGGAGAAGTCATCATGCCTTTCTTTGGCACTTGTTTTCTCCTGAGAGCACTTCTTCCATGAAGGCACATCTTTGGTCTCTGGGACAAGGGGGTTGCTTATCCCAGAGAGACAGAGAGACCTCTGCCTTAGAAACAGTACTGTCACCACAGCCACAATTTTTTTGTATCCAGAGCAGTGAATTATAG
The DNA here is from genome assembly GCF_017976375.1 of Cuculus canorus. NCBI lineage: Eukaryota > Metazoa > Chordata > Aves > Cuculiformes > Cuculidae > Cuculus > Cuculus canorus. The sequence continues at coordinate 10,327,387 of NC_071406.1, forward strand.
TTTCAAGGTCCATCTGCTGAAGATGTTTTCTATGCTTTCCATGAGGAGAAGCACTGGAAGATGGTGGTTGCTTTGTGAGAGATCTTCTCCCCCAGTAACTCAGGCTCTTTTTGGTACGTGCCTGCCAGGGAGCACTGAACTGGTAGTTTCAAAGTACTGTGACCTTCAGATCTTTTTTTCTGAGTGGTTTTAACAAATTTACAGCTCATTAAAGTGTAAGTGGAGTCAGGGGTTGTTATGCCCATAGGCAGGTCTTGCCATGTCTCAGTAGTGAATTTTGTTGCTCAGGCACTTTGAATGAAGAGATCCTTCTGCATGAAGATTGACTGTGCTAAACAATCATCACCCACAAGTTCCATCTTCCCAGTATTCACTCCCTTTCCCAGATTACTTATGAGTTTGTTGAAAAGCACAGATCTTCAGGGAAATCCTTTGATAACCTCTTCCCATTATGAAAATAATTTATTGCTTCTTACCCTTTGTTTCTGATTGGTAACTCCTCATGCAGGAGTGCCCTCCCCCTTTGCACCACTACTGCTCCAATCCCAGGAAAACCTTGGGTGAAGGACATTTCCAAAAGCCTGTGAAAAACACAGCCTGTGCCAGGGATCAGATCACCCGATCAGAGTGGTCACCTGCACTTTGAAAGAACATGACTGGCTATAAAGCAAGACTGTACTCCACCAAAACCAGGTTGTCTTGGTCCCTAATATATCATGAGTTTGTTATTTATGGTCTTTATTATGATCTCTACCACTGTGTGCAATGCAAATGCCAGATGTCCTGGTATGCAAGTTCTCTGGGCCACATCCTGAACCCCTTAAAAATCTGCCCTTAAGGAATCTGCCATTCCCTAAGGGCAAATTTGCCGTTTCTTAAGCTGGGAGGCAGATTTGAGTGACAGTGGCACAGCCTGTGAGCCGTCTGGCAGTTCCCTGCCAGAGTTTCATCTATCCTCCAGGGCTGGCTGATGTGCTGCTTGTGAATTTATTGATCTGCTTAAAACCTCTCCATGGCCTCAATATCTAATATGTTACAGAGAGCAGAGTGTTACGGGGCAAAATTCATTAACGTTTGTAAAGCTCATCAAGATATTTCATGACCAAATCCCGTCATGTTTTAATATATTTTTTTAAATGTCACGAGTAAATTCTCATTACTCATTGAAGAGCTGAAGCAAACAGTGCTTACCAGACCCAAATATTGGAAGAAGGAGAGGCTGCAACTCTCTTCTTTTTCCACTTTTAGAACAGTTTCAGCTTTAACTTCCTGCCTTGATTCTGCTTCTCAAGATGAGAAGCCACCCCCAGCTTTCCCAAATGTGGGCTTGGGGGTCTCCAGGGAATCCTTGGTCCTGGGCTTTTGAGAAGATGCCTGCTGGCTCCATGGGGCTCTGAGAGTTGCTGGTCCTAGTCTCTGTTAAGATTGCTCTGGTAGCCTGAGATGTCAGCATGAAGAACAGCAAAGGATGGATGAATGCAGCCAGCAGGTGTTGGACCATGCAAACACACGAAACTTTCCTAAATCCCTTCACCTTCAACTCAGTGTGGTGTTTTGTCCCCCTCCAATGGTGCTTGTACATTACTGCACACATACTGTTGGCTTTGGTAGATGGGTCCTGGACTACTGGGACCAAATCCACACGCACTTCTGTTCAAGTGGCCTAACTGGCACGTATCCTCATGACTGGGGATGTGGTCTGGGTCTCTGTAAGAGCTTCACAATGAACTTGCAATTTCCCCTTGTTTTTCCTTCCAGGATGTCTGGAGGCGATATGGCCAAGCCCTTGCTGGCCCATCGGAGCATAGAGGGTGACCCGAGCACCACACCAGCAGTGGGACGCACCGTAGGGGTGCTAGGGAGTGGGGACTTCGCACGGTCATTGGCCATCCGCCTGGTGTGCTCCGGATTCAAGGTGGTGGTTGGCAGCCGCAACCCGAAGCGCAAGGCCGGCCTCTTCCCTTCTGCAGCAGAAGTCACCTTCCAGGCTGATGCGGTGAAGAAGACAGATGTCATTTTTGTGGCGGTTTTCAGGGAACATTACTCCACCCTCTGTGACCTGGCTGATGTGCTGGAGGGCAAGATCCTGGTGGATGTTAGTAACAACACCGAGATCAACCATCACAAGGAATCCAATGCTGAGCACTTGGCTTCCCTGTTCCCAGCCTGCACTGTGGTCAAGGGGTTTAACGTGGTTTCTGCGTGGACGCTGCAGTCAGGTGCCAGGGATGGAAATAAGCAGGTATTGTTTTCTTATAACAAGGGCCAAATCCCAGTTGTTTCAGCAGCTGAGGTCTGGCCGTATCAGCAAATGGCCTTAGGCTCCAGGAAAAGGTGTCTGAGTGCTGGCTGTGGCATCTAGAGACCACCTCACAGCTTCTGCATTGCTCAGAAATGTAGTACCTCCACTTACTTCATGCTTTGTAGTCCTTGGAGTCTCTGCCTAGCTGAAAAGTTTTATTTAATTGTCTGTTTATCTAAACGCAGCCAGTAAAACAAACTGGTGGTGCACACATGAAAGGAAACCTGTCCAGGAGGGAGGGCTTTGGCAGCCATGGTGATCCCCATCAGAAAGCCTGCCAGGAAGCATGATGCTCAGTGGAATAGTGTAGGCTTCCTTTAGCACAGCATCCCTCCTGAAGCACTTGTTCCCAGCACCCTGATCTCTCTTTTCCTTTTGTGCATTTTTCTGTTCATTGCAGGTTCTGATTTGCTCAAATAACCAAGAAGCCAAGCGCACTGTAGCAGAAATTGCTCAAGTCATGGGATTCACCCCTGTGGACATGGGCTGCATGTCATCAGCCCGTGAGATTGAGAACATTCCCCTGCGCCTCTTGCCAGCCTGGAAAATCCCCATCTTTTTGGCTCTGGGGCTTTTTCTTTGCTTCTTCACTTACAACCTGATCCGGCAGGTCATCCACCCTTACATCAGGGAGCAGAAGAACAAGTTGTACAAGATTCCCATTGAGGTGGTCAACACAACACTGCCTTGTGTGTCCTACGTCATGCTGTCTCTCGTCTACCTGCCCGGGGTGCTGGCAGCCTGCTTGCAACTCCACTATGGCACAAAATATAAGCGCTTTCCAGATTGGCTCGACCAGTGGCTCCAGCACCGAAAGCAGATTGGTCTCCTCAGCTTCTTCTGTGCGGCTTTGCATGCTATGTACAGCCTCTGTCTGCCCATGCGCCGCTCCCACCGCTACCAGTTAATTGAGACAGCTGTCAAGCAGGTAATGTGGGTACTTTTCATGTCAGCACCTGTAGTAGTCTTCTATGGGCATCCAGATGTTGAGTATCAGGCTTAATATCTTGGCCTTTGCATTCCCTTGCCAAAGCATTTGTGGGACAGTGGGAATAAGCTGTTATCCATCTGAGCACTCCTTCCACGAAGCAACCACACACCGTGTACTGGGCATGCACCCATCCGTGCTGAGAATCAGCCTTCTTAGCAGTTTGTTGGCCTTGCATTTACAGCCAGGGCTATAGGATCAAACTCCTCCATGCCATTGCTCCCCAGAAGCTCAGAAAAGGCTTTGAAACCACCCTTGCCCAGCACCAGGTGTGTCTGAGACTAAGGCAGAGGCAGGAAAAATGCCAAGAGGGGGAAAAATCCAGCGGTGGAGGGAGCAGAGTTCCCCTCAACTTTTCTCCCTAGCTTTTGGTAGATGCCTCTTTGCTCACACTAATGCTTACAGCAGGTGCCTGCTGAGGTGACCAAGCCATAACCCAGGGGGAATGTTCTGTAGAACGTGTGTCCTCATCACAATGTGCCTCCGGTTTAACAAAATGATGGTGAAGAATTGGTCATAGTCTAAGAGAATGAGGAAATGGAAAAGGACTTTATTGCCTTATTGAGACAATAAACCTTGTTGGTGTTTATCCAGTGTGAGATTGCTGCCTTTGGGCAATTCAGCCAGCTCTGTAACTTGGTAGTGCCATAAGAAAATGTGATTCTGCCCTTTTCCTGGCCCTGGCTTCTAGCTGCTCACCCTGCTCCCTCCTGGAATGGCACAAGCTTGGTGCAGCTGAGTGGGGAACCTGAACAAGGAGTTGTCCCACCACCAGTCTGCTTTCTGCACTGGGATATTTGCCCGAGTGTTTCCAAGTGCTTGTCACAACACAGAGGAGGGAAGGGGCCGTGGGGCATTGGAGAGCGGGACAGCTGGTTTCAGCAACAGTGCTGTTCAAAGCATCCATCAAATGACATCCCCAGCTTTTCAGCTCCAGCCTTGAGCTGGTCCTTCTCGAGTGCCATAGTTGCACATTAATCTCAGACAAGCATCCTGGGTTCATTTCCCCTCTGCCTCCTGTTTTCTAGCAACATCTTTGTTTAGTAAATTAAATCCATTTAATGGGCTAAAGAGGACAGTTCTAAATGTTGTTCTTTGCCATGCAGCATAAAACCCATCTTCCCTTCCATTAGCATGAACAATTTCCCCCCTAAATGCACTTAAAATGAAGGTTATTAGGAGACTACTGCATATTCAAGCATCTGTATTTGTCTTTCCAAACGCGACTTGGGGGATTGCTGCTGTGTTTACGGGCGGTGGGAGCTGAGAGGATTCAGCAGTTATTCCCAGCAGGCTTCAAATCAGGTCTAGCTTTCGCCAAATGGCAGTGGGATAAAAGAACATTTCCACACCTCCCAAACAAGTAGTGCTGGAAGTATGAATAGGACCCAGTGTCCATCCAGAAAACCTGCTTCCAAAACCAAAATGAGTACAGATGAAACTGAGTTCCTCTATTCCTAAGTGCTCCATTTTAACAAACCTTCATTGTCATGCCAGGCTGTGGAGAAGAAGATGAATATCTGGGTAGAGGAGGAAGTCTGGAGGATGGAGATTTATATCTCTGTTGGAATAATTGCCCTGGGCTTGCTGTCGTTACTTGCCATCACTTCACTTCCATCCATCGCAAACTCTCTCAACTGGAGGGAATTCAGTTTCATTCAGGTAAAGTTGACGTTTCCCAATGCCAGAGAGTGATTCTGCCATTGGAGTCAGGCCCTCACGAAGACCACAGGGGGCAGAGGTTTATTTGTGGTCCCAGCATGGCCCTGGTCTGCTACAGCCACTGCAACCTGTGCACCAGTGTTGGGGGCAAATGCTGCTGCTCCGCAGCTCCCTGTGCACCCTGGAGCTGTGGATCCCCCACCTGGGAGGTGACACTGAGCAGCAGTGGTGAGGCAGTGGGATGTGGTGTGTCCCAGGGGTGCTGCACTGCTCTTGTGCTGATGTTTGGGGAGGTGGAAGGGAAAATGGAATGTGTCATGGGCACCCACGTGAGGATTAGCAGCAGGCTTTGCAAGAGGGAGTCTTTAATGTCTTGGCTGAAGTTCTTTTCCATCCTGCATTTAACAGCATTAGTTAGAGATCCTGAGAAAAAAAGCAGCCTGGGCTTTGCCAGCATGACATCCCCTGGAAAGTCCTTTCCCCTGTGCCCGTGGGCAGCACTGCTGTTCACAGCTAAAAACCTGAAGTCATGCAAGGCAGAAAGGCAGAAAGCCTTGGGGTCATTCTGAGAGCTCAGGGTTGTTCCCTTCCATGGGCAAGATCCCCCTGGAGCCGGTCACATGTCAGTCATGGAGAACACGTCAGAGATGGTCTGGGGGTTTGCAGCAGGCTGGGGAGGGCAGGCAGGTAACCCACTGTGGGACACAGATCTGTCCTTGCATTTCAGTCAGAGTGAGCTTTTGAAAAAAACAACAGTTAGGAAGGTACCTGGGAGGACAGTGCAGTGGAAGGTCAGGTTTGGCAGAGCTTGCGTGCACCCAAATGTGCAGCAAACAGGTTTGAAAAGACCTAGACTGGTCCATAAAAATGCCAGAGCTCAAGAAGCACAGAGACATGGCCGTGGTTTCAATGAAAAGTCCGTGTCTGATTCTAAAAGATGAATTAGGAGTGCAGGGGTAATTTTCATTCAGTGGTTTAGGAGCGTTCTTCCCACTTGCAGTGATGTCCAAGCTCCCAAAGGCCAAATTCCCATAGTGACTTGCGTTGACCATGTAGGACATTCACAAACTCCAAACTTGGGGGCTGCAGCATCAGCACTTGGAGCCGAGCTTAAGGGTAACTACTGGGGATGGCAGGGAGTGAACTTTCAAGTATTCCCTGCACATTAGAGTTCAGTTTGAGGCTCAGTTCCCCAAATTCCACTCATCATGCCACTGTTGTATCCCATATCCCTAAAACCCCTCCTTATTTGTGCTTCCTACATGACTGCTGCACAGTGTGCACCAGGCTTCAAGTCCCGCTGCAGTGACCCACGTGGTACCTGACACACGTGAGCCCCTGTGGAATCCCGTCCCCCTGCATCTCCCCTGCGGAGCCTCCCCCCTACATCACCTCTAACCCTTCAAAAGGGGAGGACAGGGTTCAGGGATGCAGAGATGAATATCATCCAGTCTGTCCTGTTGAAGCTCTTCAGCAGCATATAAATAATTCAATATTCATTAGAGCAGGAGTTTGAAGCCTGCTCCCTCGCTTCCCCCACAAGCGCCCCGATCACCAAGTGAGCAAGTCAGTTCGTCTTTTTTCCTCTCCTGCAATGGGCTAGCGAGTAATTATTTACACTGAGTAGAAAAGCCTCACCAGGAGAGCTTGACCCCAAGAGACTGTCCCTCGGGGAGAAGGGAGACCTGGCTTTAAATCTCTCTTTCGGATCAGACAAGCAGGAGCATATTAATTCTTGCCACCATGTATCAGAGGAGGGCTGATAGGTCCATCCTGGCTTAGGCGTCTCCTACCAGAAATCCCAAATAATGGGAATATTCCCTTGCAGCCTGGAAGGAGGCTTTGATAGCCTCTGCATTCCCTTTGGCTCCCCAGGCAGCCTGGCAGCTCTCCTGGAGGGTGCTGGCGTTGTGTCATGTAGTATATACATTGTCACAGCGGGTAGTGCTGCCTTCTGCTGTCTTCTGCCAGCGCATGTAACACGGCTGTCGCATGTACCCTTTGGGACCCCTTCCCGCGTCAGAACTAAGGGTTTGTCAGCACTGGAAGCAGACAAATATGTGATGGTCGGCTCCAAAATAGCTCTTGGCTGCCCCATATGGGAACTGGCTGGCTTAGTTCATGGAAAAGATACTCACACCTATTTCTGTCCGTGTAGGATAGAGCATGACAGTGCGACACGAGCTCCCAGCTGATCACGTGCTTGAGAGGCATGTCTGCTATTGTGCCCTACTGTGGAAATAACATATAAAAAGAGCAGGTTACAGATGTCTGGGTGCATTAGCTTCCGATTTTGGTTTTGAGGACTCTCTGAAATTATTTACTCTTCAATAAGTTGGTCATGCCTTTCTTGGGGAGATTAGGAGCAGATACAGCTACTGCTCCCAGGCTCCAGATGTTAAAATTCATGTAGTGCAATGTGATCTTCCCTAAATTAATGCATAGCGGCACAATGTAAATACAAGGGGTGAAGCACGAGGCTGCTTTCTCAAATATTGAGACATCTAGCACTTGACCCTTTTACAGTGCATCAGAAGCATCAGGGCTTCCTGTGCCTGGGAAAAATGAAAGACAGGGAAAATGGGGAGTGCAGCCACCCCAGCCAGATGTCACCCAGAAAATGCAGGAATTTGTTGCCATCTCAGCTGAACTGTCTGTGTTTGAGAGACACTCTACCAAAAGCCATATTTGAGAGAGGGATGGGGCTTCTGGTAAGTACAGGAGCCACTTTGTACCTGGAGCTTCCCAAATCTGACATTTAGCAGCAGCAGTGTGTGTACCTGTATTAGTGTCATGGGATATGGCCATGCTCTGAAGATACACATCTGTTGCCTGAAGGGCTGAAAATCCAGTTTGGATTATTGTTAAGATTTTAGGAAAAAGAACAGTTAATTTTACAGTAGTTCCTGCACATATACAACTTTCAATTAAGTGCAGTTAAATTGGATACACAATTCCCCTGTATGTCCAGATTTGATTAACAAAAAGTGTACAGGATTGAGACACTGGATAACAGGAATGATTTGTATGTAATTCAACTTACCAGAAACATTTTGAATGTTCCCCTGTGATTTACAGGTCAACTCTAATTGGCTGAGGAGTAAAAATGTGTATGATAGCCTTTACCTTCCCAACCTGAGAAGTATTCTGGAATTTGAAGGTTGGATTGACCTGGTTTCTTTCTTAGCTCATATATCGCAAGATGCAAAGAATCTGTCATCAGACCTTTTCTAACCCTCCTGTTGATGAAGTGCGAGCTGGAGCTGCTTTCACAGAGCTAATGATTTCATGGGACTGACGGCAGCAGAAGTCAGAAACATATTTGGGTCAGGAAGGGGCTGTTTGCTTTGGATGCTGCCCAGACATTTGTAAATGAGCCACATGCAATTGAATCACCTTCACCGATGTGTTACAGGGAACCTCACAGACACCAGAGTGACGGGGGAGATATGAGAAGAGAAAATAGATGCAAAGTCTGCATTAGGAAGACAACATCTTCATGCAGCCATCTTTCAGAGGGCTTTAACATTACCCTATGTGGGTGGTGACCCCATATTCCCCATGCTGTGACAGTGGAAAAAAACCCTGCCAGTATTTAGAACACACAAAAAAAAAAATCCCCAAAAGCTCCATAACCAGTAACAGCATTGAGAGTATAAATGAGAGCAGAGCTTCAAATCTCAGCACAGTATCAGGGCTAAGCATCTTGGCAAATCACGCCCTGCGGGGTGCTCAGCAGGCTGTACATTGTACTGTACTCATAGAATCATTGAGGTTGGAAAAGACCTCTAAGATCATCCAGTCCAACCGTCAGCCCAACACCACTGTGCCTACTAAACCATGCCCCGAAGTGCCGTGTCTACGTGTTTCTTTAATACTTGTAGGGATGGTGACTCCCTCACTTCCCTGAGCAGCCTGTCCCAATGCTTCACCACTCTTCTGGTAAGGGTTTTTTTTCTGATATCCCATCTAAGCCTCCTCTGGTGAATATATACTCAGCTATACATACTGAGTGAAGCTGCCATCAGAAAAACTTGGTTTTCATGCACTTGATTAACCTCTGCCTGGCTGACAGCTTGTCTGGTGGGTGCAGCCATGGGACCTTGCTGACCACAGGTCCTTCAGCCAGACAATGGCATTAGGAATCCTCCCTCCCCCAGGGACTCTGCTCTGTCCCAGCACCCAAGTTCTCACAAGACAGCCCCACATTTGTGTTACAAGCAGCTCAGCCCATTTGCTGCAGTCTGAGGAGTTGCCAGTGCTGTTTCCAGCCACCGGCAGCTTACCCATGTTTTTTGCCAATTAGGGTTTTTGTTTCTTGTCCCCCACTGCCTGCACACAAAGGTGAGTCACTGAGCGCCTGTGATGGTTTGTCACCTTTTGGACTACTAATTTCCAGTCCTGCTCTCCCCCTGGTACCAGCAGTGGCTGAAAGAGAAACTGTAGAGGAACAAACTAATTATCTCTAGCTCTGACTCTCTGCATAAAGCCCCACTCGGGCTGACTCTGAAAGCACCCTCCACCCAGGGCAGAAAGCATCTGCTGCCCTTGAACTTCACTCTGTCTCCCTTCCCCCTGCCCTGCTTTACAGATGAGTCTCAAGCTGGTATTTCCAACCTTCTGCCACCCAGGGATTTTTTTCCCTGTTCGAGAAAAGCTCAGTGTTGGGAAATGATGCATGAGCTATCAGTCAGTTCCTGCTAATAGATTCTACTGCGTATTCCAGCAAACTCCTCCTTGATTTTCCAAGTGAAACTAATCTTGACACTGTTTGGGTTTGCTGCTTGTTACCACTCCGGCTTAGGAATTGTATGTGGCTTCTGGCAAGAAGGACGGCTGTCCCTGGAATGTGCAGGGGTGCACACAGGACTGAAGATCAGTTCACAGGTCTGCTCCCAACTCCTGGCATGACCTTGAGTAATGCCCATGTGTAACACAGACAGAAGAGTTCCTTAATTTGGCAGGGTGTCGTACAGGTGAAACCTTGGCAGTGACACCCACATGACTGCCTGATAGGTGCTGTAAAAGTAAAGTACCTGGACCTGATAGCACATTTTACAGCTCTCCTTTCCTCCTTTGCACAGTCCTCTTAGCTGCCTAAACCATCGGCTCTGAAGGTTAGAGGAGCTTTGGTCGAGTTTGTTGATAACAATCTGGTTCACTTTAAAAAGTTGTCTGGGTTTTTAAATAGTTTCCCAACAACCAAAAATAGGAAGGGATGCTTTGAATTGAGTAGTTTTCCAGCTAAGATTATTTTTCCCAAGAGAAAATGATGACTCCTTCCTCCTCTTTTGCCCTCATCCCTTCTTTCCCTGCTGTGCCCTCTTTCCTGAACATACCTTCAGGAAGACCATGTTTCTTGCTGATCTCTGACCCACTACCCCTAGCCATATAGTTTGACTTGGAAAGGCTTCCTGCCCTAAGTTAGGGACATCAGCACCTAAGTTTTTCTTGTCTGGGCACCTTGAAATTTGGCTGTTAACACAGGCTTAGACCAAGCATTCAAAATAGGGCATCAAAGTAATATGCTACACCCATGGTTTTCTTTGAAAACATAGCAGCAAAGGGGTGCATTTGGGACACCTCTAGTGAGTGCCCGGCTCCCGCCCAGTGCCAGCGGGCAGCAGGAGCTGGCAAACTGGGGAGCCACCACCTCTGATAGAGGCATGAAACCACCGGAGAGAGGACCACAGTTTAAAACCCCTCTTGAGAGCAACCCTCACAGGGAAGTATGCATGCAAAATGCTTGGAAATCATGAAAATAGGGAAAGTTCTTGTCTGCAGAACAGGGACTGGGTCCTTGTGGCCTCCCCAGGTGGATAAAGGGCTCTTGACTCTCTATACCAAGGACTTAGTCTGTCATACCACTGGATGGTCTGGCTCAGCAACCCACACAGAACTCTAGGACAGAGAATGAAAGCGGTAGGGGCTGTTATTCACCTCAGACCACATTTTCTCTGTCTCTGCAATCTCATTTTCCTGTAGATGACGGCTGTTACGTGAAGGTGTCTTTGCTCTGTGCAAAGCTCCAGCTTCACCGGCTTCTGACAGAGACAACTGCTGGTCCAGAGCCACGATGCTGATGCTTCACCCCGCTGGTCAGCAGCCTCTCGCCAGCCATGGACCGGCAGGCAGTGGAGCTGGCAGCTGCGGCTTGGGAGGAGCGTTTGTGAGCTGCCTGCGGTTACGTGCTCAGCAGGGGCTGGGGGGCTGCTGCTTTGCATGGAGGCAAGAGCCCAGCTCTCAGCAGAGTTGGCAGCATCTTCTGGGAAGCTCCTGCTGAGTTTCTAATATCACACTTAACCTCTGATTAGAAAAAGAAAAATGCAGTCTGGCACATTACCCAGGAAAGGTTTCCAGTCGTGTTTTATTCTGTCCAAGAAATGCAGGAATACTGATTGCTTTTTCTGTGCTATGTACACTTAAAGAATAGATTACAAATGAGACAAGCACGAGATCCTCTGCTAACTGATGTGTGTTTCCCTTCCTTTTAGTCCACCCTTGGATTTGTCGCCTTGGTAATCAGCACTCTACACACACTCACGTACGGCTGGTCGAGGGCCTTCGATGAGAACCAGTACAAATTCTACTTGCCTCCAACCTACACCCTCACACTGCTCGTCCCATGTACTGTGATCCTAGCAAAAGTCATCTTCAATTTGCCTTGCATCCAGCAAAGACTTCTGCGAATCAGGAGGGGCTGGGAGAAGGGGAGATATGTGAAGTTTATTCTGCCCAGCGCAACAGGGGAATATTCGAGTGGGGAGACCTCTAGCAATGTCTAAAGGAGCCCCAGTTGTGACAAAGGATTTCAAAGCACTATCAACATTTCTATAAAGGTGTTTCTTTTTCTTAAATAGATGTATGTTTCGGTATGATTGTATTGTGGGTAAAAAATAAGAGGTGGTGACTTTAGAGAATGGATGACCATGAAACTAGTTTAGACAGTAGTAGTTAAATTATAATGTTGATATTGCCTTAAAAATGACCATGAAAGCTGAGCTAGCAGCACTTATATACATGGGAAACCAATGGACTCTGTTAGTCCTATCAGTCACCTGCGGTGCTGGCTGGCAGCTCCCAGACCAGTCCTTCTCATTTGCTTCCCCAGCTGCTCTCTTTATTTTTTTTTTTCCTTTTTTTTTGTTTTTTTTTTCTTAATATGAAGTTGCACAGATTTTCTGGGCTTTGTGACAGCAAAGACACCCTGCCTCTGGAGTGTGTGCATCCATCAAGGCAGTGAGGTTTAGAAAAATGTATTGCCCCGGGTTTTGGTCTCCTCAGTGAACTCTGTGGACAAGTTAGAACAGCAATATCCATGTTATGTACTATCTGCAGATTTTACTAGCAGCATCCAAACTTGATAGTAAGTCCAAGTATCCCTGTTTTCTCAAATACAGACAGTACTTCTGGTCCTGCAAGTTGTGCCTGGTTCACATTTATAAGCTGCAAAAATAAGGTACCTTTTCCAGCATTATAAAAGCATTTGAAGAGAAGGATATCCTTAACATCAGATATCTGGTCTGCTCTGCTGTTTCTGAGGTGGCAACTGCTGCTGCTGTATGTTCTCTGTTTTCCTAAGCCAAAGTTTTAGACAGTATTTGATGGAAATAGAGTGAAGGTAATTATCAGAAAGACCTGCTGCTTCACAAAATCGCAGAGAGAAAACTAAGGCCTTCCAGCTGGCCTTATATCAAATAACAGGGTGAAGCTTTTAGAAATCATTGTCACCTGAACATGCCCATTTACCCAGACAAATGGCGGCTCTAAGCCCATTGGTTTCACCAGCAATAATAAGATCCCTGAACCATCTTGTAAAGGGATCAGCAAGAAAATACAGCAGTTCTGCATTTTTGGCCCAGTCCTTCATTGCCTTGCACCTTCAAAAATCCCTTGGCTAGATCACAAAGCAGCTCTTCTGACTTCACACTCACTTTGGACAAGGTACAGGGCAATGAAGATTTCTGTCCTAATTTTGTTTTCAACCTGTCACTTTCTATCCCTTCAAGCTCTTGCTGTTTATCAGAATAATTCTTCAGGTTTGGGACATCCAAATCACCAAACAGGGAATGGACAGCCATTCACAAAGACTCATTTAAAAGCAAGCGATCAGGATGACATGAGAAGACTACCTCAGCAAGGTCACATACAAGGACGTGGCTGGAACAGCCTCATTTTCCTGCAGTTAAGTAGAAGACAGTAGTCAGTGTCAGCATCAGACGAGGTACAGTTTGTGGGACAAGAAAGTACTTGTTACTAGACCGGTCATTAGAAAGGTTGGAGGGGAGGAATGCTCAGCTCTGGGGCACACAAGCCCTTCTACAAGACAACATTGTTTCTGTAACTTGGATGATTTCTACAAAGACGGATCTTAAGAATTTCCTCCTCAGCCTCAAATAACTACCATGAGTAATTTTCTTCAATATCGTTCATGTTGCCAGTGATGATATTGAGGGATTTCCATTCTTGCCAAAGGCTTACAGTAAAGTCTCCAACACTTCTTTTCACTGAACAGAAGCATATCTGCATGAGGAAAATGCCCAGATTTCCTAATCAGCTGATTTTTTTGTTGTTGGTTTGGTTTGATTTTGGCAACACAGGGAAGGTATCAGTCTTTCCCAATGTCCCCTTCAGAAATCTGTTCAGGTTTCCCCATCAAACCCCACAACTTAGCCCAGATCAGCATCTGATCAAATCAGTCACTAAGCAAATTGGTTACCTGGCACTGTTTATTTGTTGTTGAACAGTCAGTTAAGTTTCCACATGGATTTGAGACAAGTTTTGCCTGAGTAAAGTGCCACCCACTCCAGTTTAACTCATCCTTGGAAAACTAGATTCAGCAAGCTTGTTTTCTCAGTCTTCTCTTCCATTTCATCATCAAGCAAAGTCAACATAAAAGGAACAGTTTACACATTTTCTGGTTACAATAGCGTATTGCAATGCCTCTTTCTCCCATCTAAGCTTCTTTTCGCATCTTTAGGTTAGGTAAGACTGCTGCCTGGTAGCAAAAAATGGGATTAGGAGACAGGGAAAGAAGCTCACAGGCTTTGTCTTCAAGGGGAAATGTGTGGTTTTATTGTGAGTCTGCACGATTAAAGACTCACTTTTCCATCCAGCAGAAGCAAGGCTTGCACCTTTGCTTTGTTTACAAGACTTTCACGGCCACAGACCCTTTCCCATCGGTGAGTTTTCATGATGAGAATCAAAGTCGGGCACTCAGACCTACCTAAGGAGCTGGCTCTGCTACTGAGTCAGCACGGTGCTCTTCAGACGGACATAAGCCCAGGTGGACACATGAGCCAGCTCAAAATCCCTGCAGTTACTGCATTTCCACAGCACCAAGAAGAAGGCTGGTCAAGTGTCTTCAGGTAATGCCTGTGCCAACATCCTGTCCAGCCAGTTACCATCCCTCTTGAAGACTGAAACCAATTCCTATAAATGCAGCACTTCAGATGGCACCCTCTGTAGGCATCTGGTCCTTAAATTCTTGGACGCAACAGCCTGAGGAATTTCTTCTGATTCTGAAACACTGAAAAGTAGTGTGAGGAATTATTCAATTATCATTTCCCTGTGCATTTTTCGATGTGGATAAGGGGTTTGGTGAGGTTTGCTTAGAAGTTACCTATTAACTGGTTTTGTACTTGGAGTTTCTGTATATATGTACACAAACATATATATTATTGCAGAATATATAGCTGGAATGTAAATTCTTTATATTTTTATTTTCTGTATTGCCTACCATGTGCCTCTGAGACATAGAAGAACCAACTGAAAAGCTGTAAGAGTAAGGCCAGTTTTAATCACTGGCATCTGTAGTTATATAAAGATATTCTGAACTGGTCTATATAATTATATCAGATTTGGTTGGGTCTTTTTTTCCCTCCTAACCCTAAACAATACTATTACATAAATGTAGTTGTGTGATTATCTAGAATTTAACCACTAGGAAATAAAACCCACTATAGCCGGCAGCTGGTAGGGTCTCATTATCAAAGTAATAAGTGAAAACGATCATTGCTGTAAAACATGGTGCCAGGGCTTCCAATTACAGAATTCCTATGCACGTGGGAGGGCACAAGTGTGTACAGACATACATTTCATTACGGGAAGATAGTGATATTACACAGCCATTGTAGCACAAGAACAAACAGGCTGAATTCACTAAACAAGAAGTGCTATTGGTGTATACAGAGTTCAAGGAAGAGGGAGTTATGGATGAGAGTGTATGGGACTGGAAAGAGTTTTAACACTATCAATATGTTCTTCATTTCTTAAGTCACTTCTTCATAGAAGTGGCACACCATATCAACCAACTTCTGGATCTGCAGCATTGCATTTTAATGAGCTAATTTGTAAGTTGATTTTAATGAGTTCATTTAAATTCCTGTGCTGAAGATTAACCTCTGCAGGTACAGTTCCCTCACTCCTTCTGTTTTATAATACAAAGCTTTTAGCAGTTCAATTGGTTTCTTACTCTTCAGGGACTTACTTGCAAAGTGATATATCAAACTACAGTTAAATCTTCAGGGGGATACACTTGCTTCAGCACCTCTGTCTCATATATTTTCTCCAGTCTCTCCAGGATGACCAGCGCAGCTGCATGACCTCCTACAATCAGCAACAAAAGTCTGGTGTTATCCTTGAGCTCAAAATTTCACACACTGAGCTAGTGGGATCTGCAGACTGTGCCTCGGGTTTGAGGAATGAGATTTGTTACACTAGGAGAGTTTTCTTTTATGTTTATTGTGCCTTAATAACTAGCATTGGTTTTGAAGAATTTCTGCACAAGGTTTGTTAGTGCAAGTCAGAACCATGCTTCTTTTAAAGCTGAGCGTAAAATACACAGCAGGAAGATACCATCTACGATTAGGGACAGTTCTTGTTAGCAGAATGTGTGCAGAACTTTCCTAATTAAAGACTAAAAATAACTGTTGTGTGTGGCCAGTCTGGAGGATCACATTTACAAGCCATAGTATTACAGGAATCTTTCAGAAACTTAAAGTAGCACTACTACAGTCAGCCTAGGAAGATAATCTGCTTTAGATTTAGAAACATCAGCACTGGAGGATCCACCACAGCTGCTGTTCAGCTGGTTAGCTGCTCTTGTTATCAGTTTCCTATATCTGATTTGCAATGAACCAGCTTCAGCTGCTGCTGCTGCTGCTACGTGCCAGCCGGCTGGCTTAAAAAGCCAGCTTCAATAAGACATCTGCATTTAAGTAGCTGTCTCATTCAAGGTTCTAGAAAACATAGTTATCTGTGCAAGATTCGAGTCTGTTTTCTGCAAAAACAGGTTTATTTGATTTGGGAGGAGTGGGACAGGGGAGCAATGTGAAGAAATTTCTGTGATATTAACTGCTAGGGTATAAGGATTTAATCTCCAGATTGCTGCTTTGACTTCTAAAACTGACTGTTGTCCTCCAGCTGGATGGACACAAATACACGTATAGAGCCAAAGGTGCGGCCTCGAAGTTATGTGAAAAACAGACCGATACCACACCTATCACTTTAAAAATCTCTGTTCACTGAAGAAAAGGGGTTTCTCAAACTGACCTTAAGGAATACGTTCCCTGGGTTTCAGGTTAGAAAGCAGAATTTAATCTTCTCAAGATGTCAAATGTGAGCAGACAGCAATAGTTCTTACAGTACTTGCTGACATTCCTGGTACACCACACTAAGTCACCTGCCAGAGATCATACAAAGGCAAATTCTTATATTAGTCTGTCATACTGAGCTCCTGAACATATTGGCTACCAAATGAAACTCTCACGCTTCTGGCCAGCCGCTTTTAGCCCCCTACAAAGGAAAGAATCTATTGCTATCAGACAGAGGATGCCAGGTAACACAAGATACGATCCATATCTCATCAAAGGTCTCATTATCTAAGGGAAGATGAAAGCTTTGTGTCCCATCCTCTCCCCCCACTGCACCACCAGCCCAAACACCTCTCCTCTCAGCTATTTGCCAGGCATGCCATGCTTCAAGATGGGGTCCTGGTCCCCAGTGAAGCAAAACTGGGTGCAGTGCAGAAGGATGAGAAGCAAGAGTAACACCTCCCCAATAACCTGCGCCCCTACACAGAGCAGTCTTCTCCCACAGGCAGCACAGGACTGCACAGCCGCAATCTTCCATGCATCACCTCTGGATTGCAAATGGTGTTTGAGGGTTATAGTGACATTTTGGAATCAATAAGCAGTTCTTAAATACAGCAAGCAGTGGAAAACTCCTAGCATTACACCAGTACTATGAGGCCAGAAGAAAGGAACTGAAGAAGCAACGAAAATCAGAGGAACAGAAGAATTCAGGTAACCTACTCATCACTTATATTCTCTCTCTTTGATAGCTTTCTGGGCATCTGCAAGCTACTGCAAGAAAATGACAGGAATCTCAGCAGAAAGCTCTGTCGCATCTCATCCCTGTGCAACAATTCAAATTTATCCTTTTAACCAGTCAGCACCCAGGCACACTTCAATCATCCGCAGTGTAAAGCTGTGCACAGTACTTGGGTTTGGGCTCTGAAACTCATATCCCATCTCAGCTCATCACAGCTCAGAGAGTGTAGAGGATCTCGTCAGCCCTTGCTTGCAAGGAGGAAAGAGTAGGAGCTTAGGGTCAGAAGCATGGCAGACACATTTGTTGTGTGTTTAAGCTGTGTTGCTGAAGATGTTTTGCTCCGCTTTGCATGTGTGTCTGTTCTGGGTGGCTTTCCTTGTATTAAAAAAAATAGGCGTATTTAAAGTCTGCTTTACAAAAGCTCAGCAAATTAACACTGAATCTTTTCCAGACAATTCTTCAAATGAATGTTCTGCAAATGCCTCCTCACAGCATGCAGAGATTTAGATACGCTGGAACTGGCTCCACAAAGGATGCTCTCTAACAAGAGGAATTTAAGCACTGATACCAGTTCAATTTGCCGCTTTTTGATTTTAATATAAAAAGAAATACTTTCTGCAAGGAAGGATTCAGCTTTCATCACCCCAACCCTAGTACAGACTTTGCAGGCTAAACCAATTCACAGATAAGCACTTTTCATAAACATTACACATTTCTTGGCTTACACAGGTTCTGGAGAATGAAAGAACAGGCTGTGCTGACATCTGGTGGCTTTCTCTGCAGACAAAGACGGATTATGGCAAAAGGTCTTGGCTTTTCACTGCATTTTTTTTTTTTCTGCATTCCCAACGTAACTTCTCTCATTTTCTTCCAAGATACATTTTGATAAAAACATTTTTGTTTCCACTGCCCAGCAGACAGGGCTGTCCTGTACAAGTTCTCCTGTAGAACAAAGGATCTGTTGTTACACACTACTAGTGAGCATAGGAAAGGCTTCACCTTTCTTTCAAAGCATATTTCTTCATGAATACAAAAAAACAGTACATTCATTGCCACGGGAAATGCTGCTATTGCATATCAGATGAGGTGCAAACCTAACTGTTAAAGTATTGCCAAACGGCAGAGGTGGCAACAAGAAGCAAAGGGAAGTGGCTGGGAAAACAGGCACAGATGTGTCTTTTCCTCTAACTCAATAGAAAAGTGGGTGGTAGGGAAAAGTCAATGTCCCGATGATATGAAAAGTAGCAAAGCTGTCTGCTGGGCATCATTGCTTGATTCCGTAATCATCTGCAAATCTGTGCCAAGCAGTACTGTGAAAAGGAAGACATGGAAGGAAGATCAGGTGCCAACCAGCAAGACTGAGCTCAATCCAAACCGTTCAATAAGCAAAAGTGTGCACTTGCCTTAAGCATTTGTAATGCCTCCAGCTGGCTCAAGTTCCTCTGGAACTTCCAGGATCGTATCAGTCATATGAGACAAAAAATGAATGAGTATTGCATGTTCTGTTTTCTCTCTTGATTCAGGGATGCTCAGGATTTCTGTGGCTATTAGCTTGCAAGGACAGGACCCACAGACGTCCAGTCATGGCTATGGAATTCTTGGACTGTTAGTACCAAGCTTGTTTTTAAGTAAATAATCTGTCAAGGGATGTGCTGAAAATCTCCCAAGCAGTGAAAGAGAAACACCACAGCTTACAACTTATCTCTACATCACCTCTGTGACAGAAAGTTTGCATCAGATAAAGCAGTTCCCGAACTTTAAGGGTGGTGCATATCAGATTTTTGAGGACTCATTTATGCCACTGATAACTGTCCACATATAACTCAGCTATCTATGTTGGCAGTTTTCTTAGCTCTTCTTCAAGAGGCAACAAAAATACCTCTGGACAGAAAAATACACAAAAACTGTTGCATGCAGAGAGCATAACATGACAGAGCCTGAAAAACCAAGATGCCTATTTCCACAGTGTATGAGTTTAAATCAAAAAATTATTAAAACTCACTATTTTCATATCTTCAGTGGTATAAAAAACCAACACTACTCCAGTATTTCTGTGCCAGGAGTGTTGTGCATATCTTGTCCATTTATTTAGCTACACTATTACCTCTTCTCCTTCTTCCTGGTAGCTCCTTTCCTAATCTCTCTTTTCTCTTTCTGTAGCTATTCTTCCACACCTCCTAATCAAAACTCCAGTCACTCTGAGAGGATTTTCTTTCTCCAAGAAACACCCAAGCCCCACACACCCCTCCAGCTTCCCATTTGACTGCCTTTCCCTGCTATTCAATGCAATAGCCCAGTAGAAGTTGCATCTTATTTCAGTGTCCACTCTGGATGCTGTTCTTTTTGTTTTATAAAAAAGGCTGGTGAAAGAAGCATTACTAAAGGTCCAATTAAAAAAAAAACACAGTAGAAAAACACTTGAGGAAGAATACAGTTTACAAGTATGGCCGTTGAGAGCACTATAAAAGGCTCCACTGTGCTGCTGCAGAAAGAAGCCCATGAAGTGCCATTGCCAGGATGAACAGAGCTCACAAAGCAGTAGTTTAACTCTTCCCTTGGAAAGAGAATCTGGACTGCCAGACACATCATTCTTGAATATTTGCATTAGAACATATATCATTTTCTCCCTGAGGCCACAGAAGTGATCTTTCACTGTGCACTACGTAGCACTGAACATTAGTAACTGCAGCAGCCCAGAAAGGACAGGAGCTAAAATTTGGTGACTCATTCAAACATAAATGCCTTTGAGATCATAAATCAATCCAAATCTGTCTGAAAGGGCTGGAAACCAAATTCAAACCCCCAAAACAGGATGAGAACATCAGTGTTTGCACAATCTGAGAGCCCTAGCGTGCTGATGGATGTCACCTAGATGCCTTGGTAGGACAGCCCGAGACACTGATCTCTGGTACACAACCTACTTCTTACAAAGTTACCTTCATTACTGTAAATTTGGCTGAACAAAGCTGGTGTACTCTGGAGCGTAATGCGTTAGATTAAACTGTCTGAGAAGATGAGCACAAACTCAGCCAGATTAATCTGACAAACATGACAGACTGTGTAAGGAGGTAGCTGAGCCATGGGCGTGCGTCCGGGGAGCAGGTGCCAGCAACAGAAAAGGGGCCTGGAGAGAAAGAGGGAAGTGGTAAGTTCTCCCTACAAATTCATGCATAACAGCATCTAAATCCCGAGATAACACAGGTGACTCCTGGCTCCTTACAAGTTAAAGATGCAATCACCCTTTTAATCGCAGATGACAGTACGGTAGACTACTTTCACAAGAGAATAAAACTCTGTTTGAAGCAAAGCTGTCAGTGAGTAAAACCAGCTATCGAAACCAGCCTAAACCAGAAAGTTGCCAGGAAGGATGAGGAAAATGAGATGGGAACTATACATAGAGGTTTCTGTGACTCTACATCTAAAGCAAAGGGAACTTTTATTTAGGTACTCTGGAAATCACACATTTGCTTTCACTATCACTTGTCAACAATTTAAAAAAAAAGAAAAAACAAAAATCAAAGCTATAGGAAATGGTAAAGCTTACTGCTCTGGAAATTCTCTACTGGAGTTGGTGTTGTCAGCACTCACCCAGAGCTGAGGGTAAATGTGTGGGTTTAACGCTACTGCACACCAGGTCTCATTTGATTTAGCGGAACCTATGTCCAAAAAATACTGCTAAAACAGAAAGCCACCATTGCTTCTGTTTCAGTGAAGAGAGTCTTAAAGGTCTAGCGCCCTGTCTTGGTGACCTCTAAAAGGCAGTTTCATAAGCAGTATCTATCTAAAGGTACCTTATTGGATGCATAATTAATTTTTCTTATTCTTGATTTCATTAATGTAGTAAAAGAGCCAGGAATTACCAAGAACTAACAGATAGCAAGAGAGTATTTGGCTCTTGGAAAGCAGGAAGAATCAATTCCAGTCTTGAACACATATAGCTCACAGAGTGGACCTCTTCTCACAAAAATACAATCATTCAGGTTTTGTTCTTAAAACTGAAACCATGAGCTTTCACTCCGTTTGGGAAAATGCTCAATTCCTACTTATGCACACCGATGTCCCAGCAGAATTCAGGTTGCTACCTCTTGCATGAAGGTGTCCATGAAGTAAAGCTAGAAACAGGCAGGCTGGTCTTTGAGCACAAAAGCCTCCCAACAGTCATTTGTGCTTTTCAGCATGCTAAAGAGGGCTGGAAGAGAGTATAAAGGAAAGCATTCACCAGTGAAGAGCATGAAACACTTGCCAGTCTGCACCATTTAAACAAAAGAGACCAAATATAAAATGAGAGAAGTAAAGCTATGTCTTGAAACAGAGATTCTTTTCTCAGACTCTAAAATATCCAGTGATTTGGCCATAAAACGTTTCAATTTTCATTAGAAATCAGTAAAGGGATGGGACCTTACTGTGCATCATAGAATCACAGAATAGTTTGGAACGGGACCTTAAAGATCATCTAGTCCCAACCCCCCTGCCACGGGCAGGGACATCCCACCAGACCAGGCTGCCCGAGGCCCCATCCAACCTGGCCTTGAACACCTCCAGGGATGGGGCAGCCACAACCTCCCTGGGCAACCTGTGCCAGTGCCTCACCACTCTCATGGTGAAGAAATTCCTCCTAATGTCCAGCCTAAATCTGCCCCTCTCCAGTTTATACCCATTCCATCTGGTCCTGTTCCCACAAGCCTTTATGAATAGCCCCTCTCCAGCTTTCCTGTAGCCCCTTCAGGTACTGGAAGGTCGCTATAAGATCTCCTCGGAGCCTTCTCTTCTCCAGGCTGAACAAGCCCAATTCTCTCAGCCTGTCCTCGTAGGGAAGGTGCTCCAGCGCTCCGATCATCTTTGTAGCCCTCCTCTGGACCCATTCCAACAGCTCCACATCCTTCTTACATTGAGGATTCCAGAACTGGACACAGTATTCCAGATGAGGTCTCACAAGAGAGGAATAGAGAGGCAGAATCACGTCCCTCGCCCTGCTGGCCACGCTGCTTTTGATGCAGCCCAGGATACGGTTGGCCTTCTGGGCTGTGAGTGCACGTTGCCGGCTCATGTCGAGCTTCTCATGGACCAGCACCCCCGAGTCCTTCTCTGCAGGGATGCTCTTAAGCACGTCATTCCCCATTGTGTACTGAAAACGGGGATTGCCCCGACCCAGGTGCAGGACCTTACATTTGGCCTTGTTGAACCTCATGAGGTTCCCAGAGGCCCACTTCTCCAGCCTGTCCAGGACTCTCTCAGGACTCTGGCATGCATCTCATCAGGTCTCATAGACTTATATATGTTCAAGATCCTCAGGTAGTCACAAACCTGACCCTCTTCTACTGTGGGAGAGAGTGAAGTTTACGCCCCTGGTCACCATCTTGCTGTCCCATGACCCAGGAGAGGTGAGGAGAGCAGTTATCAGTGAAAACTGAGGCAAAAAAGTTAGGTAGCTCAGCCTTCTTCTCATCTGTTGATACGCGATCACCATTTCCAACCATCAGTGGAGGTACGTTCTCTTTGATCTTCCTCTTTTGATTGACATACCTGTAAAAGCCCTTCTTGTTGGTCTTCATTTCCCTTGCCAAGTTCAGCTCCAGCTGCGCGCCTTGGCCTTCCTGACTTCATCCCTACACAACCAGGCAGCATCTCTATACACGTCCCAGGTTCCCTGTCTCTGCTTGCACTGCTTGTGTAGTTCCCTCTTCTTTTTTAGTTTAACCAGCAGGTCTCGACTCAGCCATGCTGGTCTCTTCCCCTTCCTGCCTGATTTTCTACATGTGGGGACCGAGCGCTCTTACGCTTTATGGAAAGCTTCCTTAAATATTTTCCAGCTCTGATCCACTCCCTTGTCTCAGAGGACCATGTCCCAGGGGGTCCTACCGAGTAATTCCTTGAAGAGCTAGAAGTCTGCTTTCCTGAAATTTAGTGTCCTGACTATACTCCTCACCTGTCCCCATATCCCTCTGGACCTTGAACTCCACCAGTGCGTGATCACTGCAGCCCAGGCTGCCTCCAATCCTAATGCCACTGATGAGTTCGTTTGTACTGGTGACCATAAAGTCCAGTATTGCATCTCCTCAGGTGTGGGTCCCTTCTGGCAGGTGTGGAGGAAGCAGCCTTTCACCAGGTGGACCCCATGGCTGGGCTCCCTCTCGTTGACCAAGCTTGCCCCGAGCGCTGGAACTGCGCCCTCCCTGCACACCTTGCCTTCGCCAACTGATCTCGCAAACTGATTCGACCTATCTCCATATGTAGGTGATGTCTGCTTCCGGATCACACCAAGGATGGGTGTCACAGGCCAGAGATTGTTTGCACTGCTGGCATCGCAAGGGTCAAGCAAAGAAAGAAGAAATGCAAGAAAGAAAAAAAGCCATTTATGTCTCCCAGTTCCCATATTGGCAGAAATTAATTTCTATAGGAAGGGAGTCACACTGTTTGCAAAGCAATCCTCTAGGATTTATTGATCTTTAAGAAAAATCTCATTAAGCAGAATAAAGAAAATTTACAACAGGTATGGGAAAACAAAACAATCTCTTGGGATCTTCACCAGGCTGAAACAGGATTAGCTTTGTAGTTTCTGTAATCTTCCTCACAGAAGAATGCTAATTCGGTCTCATTTGCTAGAACGAATATAAAAAATGAAATATTTAGCACGGCAGTATATGAACCACCCAACAGCCAGCTACTTAGAATCTTAGAAGACAATTGGCAACTTTTTGGTCAAAGACAATTATAAAGCACTACACAATTTTTTTTATCCCCTTCATTTTTACTGAAGAGATTCTAGTATTAAAGATGTTGCTTAAACTTGTTAAAAAACCACAAACCAAAACAAGAACCTGAATATATAGAAGTAAATATGTACACAAGACCCCTCAAGATTTGTTTAACACAGGCTCCTGAATTGTTTGTATAAGCATTCAGCAAATTAAGTGATTGCATTTCTAACACCTTCAAATGCCAGAAAAATAATGAAGCATGATTTTCGCTTTTCTGCTCATTCTTGTGTTAGGAAAGGGGAAAAGAAACTACTTTTTTCCATTAAATTAGCCTGTAGGTATAATAATGTAATACTTAGAGGATCAGTAGAATATTTTACAGATCACTTTACATTCTCCCTCATGACCCATCAAAATACGTGTCTGAAGAAGTTAATTTTTTGCCCTGCTGATGATTAATTCATGAGGCTTCAACAATATGCAAAGTGAAAGACACAAATTGGCTTCTCCAGCAATACCTTCAAATACCTCTAATTATTCACAGGGGATATGGCAGAGCTAAAGGACCCACAAAGGTTCAGAGCAGTCACAATTCTTTCAACCCAGTAGGTCAAGGACTTCCTCTTCTAAAACAATAAGTCAGCAACATTACTAATTCAGAACAGAGACAAATCTGATGGAAAGCCTTCACAATTATTAAACATGGAATTCTTTAAGGTGCTGAGCCAATAAGTTCCACATTCATTTTTTAAATTAAACCTGAAGTTAATGAAGTCTGCCTGTCTTGTAAAAAAGGGAAAAAAAAGAGCAGAAGGGGTTTTAGAATCTCAACTAGAAAACAGACAAGACTGTTTGCAATGAATACTGAACACTTTATTAACATACACTCTGCTCTTAAAAAAAAACAGGCAAGCATTAACTTTGCTGACTAGATAATAGCTGTAATAATAATCACTACCACAGAGGCTTTCCCGAGGATACTTATCTAATGTCCTCATAATTCATAACTCTCTAGCCCAACTCTGTAAAGTGCCAAGGGCAATCAGCTGCAGCTTAGAAAATATGTTCTGCGTGTCTCAGAATTTCCCATACTTTCTAAAACCAATTCTCAGTTTTATCCTAGTAAATCTTGTCCAAACTAGATTGGAAAAACATAACAAGTCAATGGGAGATTTCAAATCTTCTTACCGATGTAAATGAAAATGTACAAAATAAGGAGTAGTGGTCTATGCTATCATACTTCACTTTCTTGGTTTACCCATTTCTGCTTCTATTTGAAGAAAGAGGACTTCTTCAAGAGTTTACTAGAAAGACACTACTCCTAACTCTGTTGATTTTCATATCAAGAGACACTGGAACATAACAAATTTCAAAATGATTTAATGGTACACTGCTTTTTACAGAGAAGAGGTTTTCTTTTCTGTCACAAATACCCACTACGTGCTAATGCCTAAGTGCTGTTACTTCCTCTGAATTAAATAAAAAAAGCAGTTTTGTTTTCTTCCCTGAATAAGCCACCCCCCTCTTTGTGTGGAGACAGAACAGACTGATCTATTCCAATTTCCTTTCACTGTAATATTTATTCTGATGTTTTGTCACCCTTTTTGAGATTGTGTCCAACTGTTTCACTACTGTAGCTACAAACCTAGCTTCAAAGACAGATAGTATACAAATATTTACCAATGTCTTTTTTAAAGCTGGCAGCTCTGGACAATCCTGCTTCTAATCCAACTTGGCACTATCATCATTCTCTTTCCTGAACTTTACTGCATCTTATGTCTTAGCTATGTAAGAATCATGCTTAAATGAATCTTCCGCTAACTAAATTACAAACTGAAGACTTGAGCACCAGTAATCCTCCTTCCTAAGGAACATCGGGGGGATTTTTTTCCCTACATAAAAAGACCTGGTTTAGCACAAACAGCTAGAGAATAACTATCACTCATGTTATAGGAAAGCCCAAAGACCTTTAGGAAATATATACTGAAGCCAATTGCAGTGCACCCCACAGAACAACACTAAAGAGACATCCCCAGTCACTTAAAACCAGAAAGTAAATGGCAGGAAACAAAAGAGCCAAGAAACCTCCGAGAAAGAAAACCCATTCACTAGCTGGGGAGCAATCAGAGGGCATCAGGAACAGGAGGGAGCTTTCTCTGCGACACCCCTGCACTTAGAGTGCAGGCAGTTAAGCGTTCCAGCTAGGCAAATCAAATTCAAATGAGCGAATGTCCATATCAAGGTGGAATGCAACTACATCCCTGAAGTATCTCGCTGCCACAAAGTCATTCAGCCACATTTATGAGAAGCCCAAAGGACATTCAGGGACCATCAATTTTATCATGACAGACATTTCTTTACATTATTACCAAAAGACATGCCCTATATGTAGTCCCCTGTCATAACGTGAGAAATCAGGTCAAGTTTCAACTCTTTGCCATGTTCAGCACATTCTCTAAATGATACTGCTTGAGCTTTCCTGAGCAATCTGGCTATCAGGCACTGTATGCTGCACATTAAACAAATCTAATCTTATTTCATTATTCCACGCTGGTTCCACTACTTATATTTCTAACCAAAACATCAGTTTAAATGTTACTGATAAGACTAAGCAGACATGGTACTAATAACCTACCTGTCAATCATTTAAAATTACTCTCAGCAAAATTATAAGCATACCCTTTAAAAATCACAATTTGCATTCTGAGCATTTGGAGTGCAGATACCTGCTGCCCTCAGTCCAATGATTTGAATGCACATTATCCCCCCTTCTCCCCTGAATAATTATCGAGTAGTGTAAAGAGCATCAGGAATAGCATTTACTTTTCAGCAGGCTATCCAAACATAATCAGCCAGTTATCAGTTTAATGACAACCACCACGAATAGCGCCTTCAGTCAATACAAATGTACTCCTACCTACTCCAGCTGCTTTCAGTGTACTGTCTTCTTTCAAAATCAGTTTGTCATCATCTTCCAAACTCACTACAAGTTCACCAGTCTACAAATCAGAGAACCAGAATAAAAAGAGAAGAATTTACTGTCTCTGCCCCAGTCTTGTTTGACAGTGCAGAGATCTGCCTGCATTAAAGCGTGTAAAAGGAGAAGAATACAACTAATAACCATACCTTAGATTTGTGTGCTTGGTGAATAATCTTCATTGTATCTGAAATAAAATACAATTTTTCTGTAAAATAAGGTTTAATAGGCAGGTAACACTCAAAACTGTACTTGGGGAAGGAGAGAAAACAGAAACATAAGGTTCAAAATCTTTTATTATTACCAATTTTGTGTAATTACTCCAAAGGAGGAGAAAACATCTTAATATCCTCAGTCCACAGCCACATTTTTAAACTCATCAATCCAACACTAAGGTACCATATCCTATTTGGCTTCTATCCGCTGGCTGAATTACAATAACTGACTAATGACTGTCCCCACTGCCAGTCAAAACACATCAATTTAAATGTCAGTTAGGGTGTTCTAACCTAACAGGTTTTACACATGCAACTGGAGCCAGACAAACAGCATTTATGCACTGTCAGCTACTACAGTTAAGTTGATAGTCAGGAAGTGATTGACACAGTAACCCCACCACTTCAGATCATTTCTCAAATTTTTCCTTCTCAGGAAGGAAGCACTCCTGGTAGAAATTTTGTTAAGCAAGCCCATTTTCCATGAACATGTACAGCCACTCCACTTTTTAATCCCATACCCCATCCCAATATTTTAATCCTATACCAATAATATTTCTCTCTGACCTGTTTGTGCGATGTAGCACTTTAAGAAATTATGCTATACAAAAAAAAAAAAAGAAAAGAAATATTGCTTTCTTCCGGCAATGTGGGCGGGGCTTTGTTAACAGAAGGGAAAAACAGGAGAAAATAATGTGGTCACTAAGGCAACCAGATGAGTGCAAAGATCTAGAGGGAATGGAAGTCAGAAGATGCCCGAGTAGCACTAAAAAACAAAACAAAAAACAAATAAACCCCAAATCAAAACAAAAAAAAAAAAACCACCAAAGTCTGAAGCTTCTTTGTTTAAAGAAATTCAGAATAACACATCAATACCTTTCCAGCACAGAAGCAAAACCGGGTTCTGTTTGCCTGCTCCTTTTCTGTGCTAGCTTGTGTTTTTGCATTAACTGAACACTACATATCAAAATAGTCTGGTAAGACGAGGATGCAAGAAAGTTAAATATAGGCTAAAGCAGTTAAATACAGACTTCTGTGTCTTTATCTGAGCTATTAAATGCTCCCCTAACTCTGTTACAGAGATGAAACTACAGTCCCTTCGCATCCTAGCTAAAAAGCTTTAGGTCCTCTCAATTGCCTTTGCTATTTCATCCCCATAGTATTCAATCACATTCACAGATTTTTATCTTTTCTTTTCCAGTAACAGATCTTTTATGACAATAGATAAGAATTCACTTTCTAAGACTGACAGTGCGAAGTACCTATCATATTGTTCCATGTTCATGGAGGGGGGAAAAAATGAGAAGCTGCTTATGAGACAAGTTGGCACCCAGGCTGCCATCATCAGGGAAAAGATGGCAATCGTAGGAAGATGAAAAGATTGGCTGAGAAGAATTCTAGACAAAGGGCAAGAATGACGTGTAGAAAGAAATTAAGAGAAAATGGAAGTCATACGCTTTGAGAAGTGAGCTAGAGCATCAAGCCAAGAGGATTGTGGCATCGGGTATGATGTTGAGGGAACAAAGTAGTGCTGGATTCTAGAGAGAAGGAAACCAAAACAGGCACAAGGTGAGAGAGAGCCAGGTCCAACTGAGATTTCTGGCACTACCACACAAAGCAGAAAGAAAAATCTGACTCTTACTAGCACTTTTCATGCAGAAGTCTTGCTGCTCTTTCATCACCAAAATACAAGACAGATAGTAGAGCACACAAGAGATGCCAAAAAAACACGAACCTGGATGACTCACAGCCAGAGGGGAAGGTGAGGAACTTTGCTTTGATTTTTCTGTGTGAAAATTTCCATGCAGCCAGCACCATCCTACTAAGACTAGGCCCCCACTTAACCAGTGTAACAGGTTTTGAAGTTCTGCAGCGTTTTTCACCCACGCTAGGCTCACTCCTACACAGCACAATCAGGTGCTCAGACACAGTATATGCCTTGGGAAAAACTACACTGACACTCTAGGTGATGAAAGAACTGGCAGCAGGGATTGGCAGCACCAGGAACACAACTGATAGCAGCCATCCTCCACAGGAATCCTCATCTAATCAAAGCCACAGAGGGGAGGAAGGGCACCTCCAAATCAAATCTTAGAGTTACATAGATTTTAAAACCTTAAGTAATACATTAA
Source organism: Cuculus canorus (assembly GCF_017976375.1). Taxonomy (NCBI): domain Eukaryota; kingdom Metazoa; phylum Chordata; class Aves; order Cuculiformes; family Cuculidae; genus Cuculus; species Cuculus canorus. The sequence goes on from NC_071406.1 coordinate 10,356,694, forward strand.
AAATAACAGTAACATCCAAGTCCTCGCCACCGGTCTATTACCATTCACGTATTAAGTAGGTTCGTTATTCAATTATTTTGATCACTATAGAGGAAGGAGTTTGTCAGCTCCAAGAACACAGGAGACAGAGGATCACTTGCAACAAAACTCCAAGGGAACTTTCAGAATTGCCAAATCTAGGAAAAGATGTTACTGCCATCCAAGTTAACAAACTCCAAGAAAGGAAGTAATGTATTCTATTTTGTAAGTACATTCCATCCCAAACAGATGAATTGCACATGTTCATGTCAATATACAGATAGCTTTACATTAGAAGATAAAGCCAGACTAAATTTCACACCAAGTTATTTCATTCCATCAGTTTGTATTTAAAAGCTTTCATTTCAACTTTAAGCAAAGTACCACTGCTTCTCTTACATCATGTAAGTTGTTTGATTATACGAGTCATAAGGATCTGCCATTTACTGCCTTCAGCTCCCATTTCACCATCCTTTCTGACTTCACAATCAGTAAATAGATACTGAAATACAAAAGCACACATAGAACTACAATTTCAAAGCAATTTCACAAGCTGCTCACTAGAGTGAAAACAGACTTAAAAGGTACTTAGAAAAGTCAGAAAAAAATGATACCAAAAGCTATCAGTATCAATTAGCAAATAATGTAAAACGTACAGCCTAATTAAAAGATTAACATAGAACTTCAAAATAATGGTCAGTTTCTGCAAGCATGATCTCAGTGGCATAACCCCGGCTACAGGAGCTGGGTAGAGTCACAAATGTAGGTGGGCACTGCCACCAGCATGAGTATTCTACAGCAGTTGTCTTCTAAATAGTATAGAAACTGGTATAAAATATTATTTTTACAGGAATTAAAAAAAGAAAAAAAAAACTCACGTACCATACTTGTAATTTCTAAAAGGAGGAGGAAGCCCTGTTCTTGAAGGCACATCTATTAAAATGAATACACCAGGTTAAAACAAAGTTGTCCTTTTCTTTTATTTACCGTATTTCATTCTCTGTTATTTTACGCGTGCATCCTGGACATTCTTTATATCAAAATAAATCCACAACACATGAGACTTAAATACTAAAACACAACCTTTGGCTCAGATTCTATAGTGCCTCCATATCCAATTAACTTCACTTGAGCATGAAGTCCCTCTGAACAAAATAATCCATGAGGACGGGGAGCCAATGATATTAGGATATGATAATAGGAGTCTGACTCTTCAGAAATCTACCAGGAACATCTTGTTGATGGTTTGCACAGCATCTCTCTATACCCTATACAAACAGCTATCATTCATAACTGAATTGCTCCGTAAACACAGCCATGCAACCAGCCACAAAAAGGGAACTAAACTGTAGAAAATCAAATATTTACCTGCATGCAGGATACAGCCTGCTTACAACTTCCCTAGTGCCAGTGCTCCAAGTGACACCCACACCCTTGGAAGGCCCAGCCACTTGGGAAGCGCTCAGCAGCAAGGTGGCTGAAACCATAACTTTACGAGTAATTTAACAATTTATGTCAAACTCTTCTTTCAAAACATATTACAGTAAAGGAAGGAACACAGCTCCTTTTGCACCAGGAACAGTACTATCCATCCATCTGTGTTCAATACGCTAGCTTTGTCTCAAGTAACAGCAAGCTGCAATACTGCACACATCCAAAACAAGCATCTTGGCATTGTTTTTTTATTTTATTCTTCATAACAGCAGCTGTACCATATGCTCTGAAAGTGCTTGTAGTTTTCTAGCAGCATCCTAAGATCCTGCCATGCCTTTCACTGCCTAGAAGCACAGAAGTTGCTGAAAACACAATACAGTTGCGAGTCCCAGGGCAATGTCCTAGGAGCTGCTCAAATGTTATCAGCTGTAACAGTTTGAGACTTGTTGAAGCTGACTTCACGCAAAAAATCAAATTATATTATTCTGCACCTCATGAATGTCTCCACGTAGGTGTGGAGAAATACACCTGTAAGATCAGGATAACACCTTGACTCCTGAGGCGTTGTGTGGGCTGATCTACAGGATTTAATTTTTAGATACACTGTCACTTTCAACCAGGCTTCTAAGACATAAAGCCCACAGATGAGTAAATCTGCACCACAAAGCTCAAGATGGAGACAGAAACTCAGAAGCAAGTGCACACGGTGAGACCTCACAGTGTCAAAAACAATTTTTCCAAGATCCTCTCTTCTCACAAGTAGCAAACAGACTTGCATTCCCACATTCCACACATTTGCATAGTTCCTAAGGATCAAAGCCACTCTAAATTCTATCAATTTACTCCTATTAATTTATGAATAGCTGCCTGACATCACCAAGCACCACTCGAAGAGCCTGAGGCACTGAGCCAAATGCAACAATGCCCTTGTCTTCTTTTGACTAAGCCTGGGGATTTGGGCAGGGGTAGCAGTATTCTCAAATTTAGGCATGGCACCCTGACCACAGAAGCTCTTAGTAACTCCAGACTTCTCATCTATGGGAGAAGAGCACAGAGGGGATGTAAACACAAACCTGGCATTTCTACCAAAGCCACAGCATTCCCATTCATTTGCTCCCCTTCACTGTTTTGTGCAGAGACAGCAACACATGGGACTGAAACAAACAAAGAAGACAATGGCCCCTTACCCTTCCGCACAAAATTAATGAACTGCTTTACTGTCTGATCCAAGTTAACTTCATGATACACGACAGGTCTGAAGTTCCGATGTTCAAATGAGCGAACAAGACGGACCGTGACGGTTGAGCTTTCTGCTGACATGAGAATTGATTCTGAATAACCTGGAAAAAAGTAAAGAAAGGAATTATTGTCATTCCTTTGTGTACAGCTAGAAAATAAAGTGCAGGCGGGCCTCATGCAAAGATTAAAACATGGCAAGAAATTCAATACCGTTATGTCTTTTGGGACTTCACTTGTAGTATTTTTACAGAAAAAGTAACAGGTCCTCAAAACAAACAAAGGTTTACCTAGGATATTATTAGTACTGCACACCAAGCAGTCCAGTTCTGTGCCTGTACTGTGTACTACAGCACCAGACTCCACATCAAACACACAGAAACATTATCGATAAATGAAAGCGTGACATTTGGGTTTTAAGTGACTGAAAGCTTAACCTGCTGCTCTACAAGAATGTACTAGCATGAACAAAACCAAAATCTTTTTAATATACTTAAGCCGTAGGGAGCATAACACCCTGAAGAATGCCTAAGCTCTTACACAATGCTCATTTTCACCTCCACACAGGAAGTGGAAAAACCTTACACCCATACACATGCAAATAATCCTCCTGGTTTACTACTACACAATTATGGGGTTTAATTTATAATAGTAGGTTTCTAGAACAGCTCTGCAGGGCTTATACTACTTTAAAAGAGAGCAGAACCTACAATGGAATCGCCTTATCAACTGCAGACCCCTTGCAAGCAAGCCCACGTACTCTTCAGTTGGGTTCTTTCTATCCATAGGAAAATGAGCTATTTCTGACCTCAGAAGCCTTCTCTATTTTTGGCGCCAGGTATTCCTCAATAGCCTTGCTTTCTGGTCACACACTACACTGCTGTGATTACTGTAGCAGTGAGCAAAGACTCTAGTCGAAGTGTTGCAACATCAGTCAGGAGCACAGCACGACCTCTGCTTCTCCTTTCCCTTAGCAGCCATTTCAATCACCACTTCCAATCCTTCAAGGGCTTCTCTTACCTATACATACCTTCACCTTCTTTTCTTTTCTTGTATCCTTTTTTTTTTTTTTCTTTTTTGTGCCTTTTGTGCTGTAGGGGGAGATTATTGAAGCGCCCCACCATCATGCAGGTACCCAGCTACCTCCCAGTCTTTGCTCTACACCTCCTGGCTGTATCCTGGCAAAGTATTTCTTTAAATATTCTCTGCAGAATGGGGACACAGACCTCCCACATCACAATGCAACTTGCTTTTAGAATCATAGAATCATGGAGTGGGTTGGAAGGGACCTTAAAGACAATCTAGTTCCAACCTCCCTGCAATAGGCAGGGACACATTCCACTAGACCAGGGGGATGTGTCCCTGCCCACGGCAGGGGGATCTTTTACATCCCCTTGGTTAGTAATTCCCATAGCTCTAACTCCATTTTCCATGTAAAGCCGCGATAAACGAATAAAAGAGGCCAGTCAAGAAAAGCATATTCCTCTGCATCTGAAACCAACAAGATTCACACTACACAGTGAAGAGACCCATTTTCCTGATGCAATTCCGCACGGGATGAATATGTGGAGGGCGTGGTACAGAGTAAAGAAGCGGGGAAGGCATTCATTTCGCTCTCTCCTGAGCAGCGTGGAAGAGCAGTGCAGGAACACAGCTGTGAGACCACAGAGAGCTGCCAACCGCCGATTTTCACCTCCCCTGCACAGACCCAGCAGGCTGATCCCACGTGCGGCCGGGACCTTCCCAGCGCCTCCTCGGGGGCAGCACGGCGGGTCGTCCCCAGAGGCAGTTGCTCGGGGGCCGGGAGTGCCCCCTCGGGCCTGCCCAGCCCCTCCCACCCCACAGCAGCTCTCCCGCCCCACAGCAGCTCTCCCGCCGCAACCTCGTTACCGACTTCCCCGCCACCACTTCCGGGTCTGTCGCCCCGCACGGCCTCACCAATCAGATCCCCCCCGCGCCACTCGCCGCGCCTCGCGATTGGCTGCAAGGCGCCCTGGCCCCGCCCCCGAGCCGCAGCGGGGCTGGGCGGGTCTCGCTGAGGCCCCGCCCCTAGAAACCTTCCCATTGGTTAAGGGCCCGGCTCCCCCCTCACGCCCCGCGCTCCCATTGGCCTGCGCCGGTCTTGCTCCGCCCCCCGGGCGCTGTGATTGGGCGGCGGCACCGCCCCAGGGGTGAGGCGGCTGGGCGGCGGGGGTGGTGCGGCAGACGGCGGCGGGGCTGTGATCGGGATTGGGATCGTGATAGGGATCGGGATCGCGGCGGGGCTGCCACCATGACTGAGGTACGGGGAGCCGAGGGGCGGCGGGACGCAGGAGACGGCGCGTTGTTCTTCCTTCTCCCCCTGCTTCCGCCTTCTGCCTCCCTCACACCCTCCTCCCACTCCTCCATCTCCCCCCATTCTCTTATCCTCTTCTGCCCGCTTCCCTCCCTTCCTATTCCCTTCCCACTCCGCATCCTTCCCCCCCATCCTTCCCACCCCCTACTCACTTCTTCCCCTACCCTATCTTCCCTACCTCCTTCCCCCTCCTTTCCACCCCTCATCCCTCTCCTCCCCACTCCTCTTACCCCCTTTCTCCCCTTCCACCTCCCCTTCCACCTCCCCTTCCACCTCCCCTTCCCCCCTCCCCTCCCTTTTTCCTTCCTCCTCCCCACTCCTACCTTCTCTCCCCCTCCTTATTTCTCCCTCTTCCCCCTCCTCCCCCTTTTCTCCATCCTCCCACCCCCCTCTACCCATCTCCCTCCATTCCACCCCGTCTTTCCCCCCGTTCCCGTGTGGCAGGGCCAGCCTGCTGGTTCTCACCCCCACCCCGGGGCTCTCCCCCACCCCAGGCTGCGTTCCAGAAAGCCGCCGAGGAGGTGAAGCAGCTCAAGTCCCAACCGACGGACCAGGAGATGCTGGACGTGTACAGCCACTACAAACAGGCCACAGTGGGTGACGTGAACACGGGTGGGTACTGCCCTGGTGCAGCCGGGCCTGAGGCTGAGCCAGAGGCACTTTGAGAGATGAAGCCTCACCCTCCGTTGCATCCCTCTGCTTTGTGCAATCCCGCGGTTTAGCAAAAAAAAAATGACTCTACACCGAATTGGCACGGGTATATAGGCAGGCTAAGCTGACATGATAAGGGTTTGTGCAATTGTGGTTTTTAGATTAACCCAGCTGCAGTGGTCTGAATCACAGAACTATGGAATGGCTTGGATTGGAAGAGACCATGAAGGTTATCCAGTCCAACCCCTCCTGAAGTGAGCAGGGACATCTTAAATTCAGTCAGGTTGCTCAGAGCCCCATCCAACCTGACCTTGAATGTTTCCAGGAATGGGGCATCCACCACATCTTTGGGTAACCTGTTCCCGTGTTTCACCACCCTCAGCATGAAAATTTTCTTCCTAATATGCAATCTAAACTTCTTCTCTTTTAGTTTAAAATCATTTCACTTTGTCCTATTGCTACAGGCCCTGCTAAAAAGTTTTTCCCTAGCTTTGCTAGAAGGCTGCTTTAAGTATTGAAATGCTGCAATAAGGTCTCCTTGGAGTCTTCTTTTCTCCAAGCTGAACAACCACAACTCTCTCAGTCCCTCTTCACAGGGTAGGTGTTCCAGGTCTTTGATCATTTTAGTGGCCCTCCTCTGGACCTGTTCCAACAGGCCATGTCTTTCCTGTGCTGAGAGCTCTGGAGCTGGACGCAGTATTCCAGGTTAAGTCTCACCAGAGCAGAGCAGAGGGGCTGAGTCCCCTCCCTTGACCTGCTGACAATGCTTCTTTTGATGCAGCCCGGGATATGGTTGGCCGCCTGGGCTGCAAGTGCACATTGGCAGCTCACGTCCAGCTTCTTGGAGACCTCAATCAGTAAGGACCTGCCTAGGTCAAGGAATGCTGCTTTATTGCAAACACTTCTCAGTTAAACTGGCTTTAACAGCAGGGCAAACTATACAAGTGTGGCAACGCAATACTTTGCGGGGGGGTGGAGGGATGCAGTTTGTTTAAACTGGATTGGCTGCTAAAAATAGTGTTGGCGAGTGAAACAGAAGAAAAAGATGCATATGTGTGTAACAGGAGAAACTTTTATAGGAGCTGCAATTAAATATCACATCTTGGAACACTGAACCAGAAATATCTCTGTAGGTATACTACACAATGTCTGTACTGCTACTTCTGTTGCTACACTTCTGTCACTGGTAGCTCAAGCTAGGAATAACATTGAGAACTAAGCCCTCCCTCTGTTGACCTTGTGTAACACTTGAGTAACTAGAATTAGAAAGGAAAAAGGTCATTTGTTTGGAGTGCTGGCCTCCTGACACAGTTGCTGGTGAAGTGTATTGGATATTGACTGAATTTAAAGCTGAAAGTGAGGTGTATGGGAAACGGTGAGTATAGGTGCGTGCAGTCTCCTTTTCCCAAGATAGACAGAACAGAGGGAGAAAAGAACCAGTTTTGGTTTTCAGATATGATCATTTTGGTGTGGCTGGACCTTAGAATTGCTAGTGTTTCCTAGGTGAAATAGTGCTGTAGAGTAGCTAATACAGCAACATTTCTGTAAGTCGCTGCATTCTTGTGAAGCAGTAGCTAACAGTAGATGGCTAGAGGAGCAGTCTGTGTAAGTGTGAGCCAATAGGGCTTTTTGTTGGAGAGAAGCGGAGCTGCCAACTAGTTCTGCAAATCACATTCCCATGTGAGCAGCACAAGAGGTTTTTGTGGCTGCTGTGCATGCTACTGTCCAGTTCCATTTGTTGATCCTAAAAACTGTCTTTAAGAAGAGAGAGAAGTAAAATCACAGGGGTACTTTAGGTGAAGCATAGCCAGGTACACATCTATATCTCATTCATTTCTTCTTTGTTTGGCTACAATGTGGCCTGTAACGAAGCCAGTTAGAATGCAGTGCTTATAACCCTCATGGCAGAACAAATGAAGAACTGTATGTTAGAAACATACCATTAACTTGGCAATTATGAGTTCTAAGCTGTATGCTGTTCTGATTTCATGTCTCTGCATGTAATGGACCTTAGGGCATTCCTGCTTTACTTTACAGCTGATGATGTTCTTTAATCAGATAGCCGTCATGTGGCAGCAGTGTCTTCAGAAAGTACAATAAAACCAAATTACGCTGTTTGGTGCTCTTCTGCTCAAATGCTGCTGTCTTAAGGGAACTCGATAGCAAATATCTCTGTTGCTGCTGATAGCATTCCAGCACGCTCCCTTCAGCAACAGAGGTGATCTCCTGGCTATGGGTTAGTAAGTTAATGCTGCAGTGGTGAAGCACTGTATTTTATCGTAGTTAAGAGCTAAGTAGGTTCAGGAAAAGAGTAGGTCTGTGTGCCTTTTGAACATCTCCAGGAATGCTGACTCCACCACTTCCCTGGGCTGCCTGTTCCAATGCTTCATCACTCTTGCAATAAAGAAATTTTTCCTACTATCCATTCTAAACCTCCCCTGGTGCAACTTGAGGCCATTTCCTCTTGTCTTGTCACTTCTTACTTGAGAGAAGAGACCAGCACCCACCTTGCTATAATCTCCTTTTAGGTAGTTGTAAAGAGCTATAAGGTGGCCTCTCAGCCTTCTCTTCTTGTTCAGGCTAAACAATCCCAGTTACCTACACCCAGACCACACCAACTAATTCTGCTGCTTGTACTGTCTCTCTTAGATCGCCCTGGTATGCTGGACTTCAAAGGCAAAGCAAAATGGGATGCCTGGAATGCATTGAAAGGTAAGCATCTGCTTAAAAATTAAAAATTAATAAATAACACCACAGGCAAACTCTTCAGAAAATTGTATGTGAATCAGCAAGAAATAAAATAGTGTCAACTTGTAAGACAAGAGTTCTAAGAGTTCAGAGTGCCATGATAATAAACTCTTACTTTTGACTACCACTGCAAGGTAGAAGTAATCCCCAAAAATGTAGCCTGTCTGAAAGGGAATTAAGATGTGAAATGCCCAACGAGCCCAAGATGTTACACAAAGGACAAATGTCACAGCAGCAGAAACCTTAAATCTCTTTTCCAGATCCTAGCCTGGTACCCCAGAAACTGAGCTGTCCCTCCAGTTACTGTGTTTCTTCTAAATCTTTCCTAACTAGAAGAGGCAGAGGGGCTCTGAGCATTAAATGAAGAGCCAAATAAGTTGTCATGTCTGTGAAAATGGGATTTTTCAGATGTCTTAAGGACTCAGCACTGCATCTAAATATAGTCTAATTTGATTGAATACTGTGAATGGCCTTAATGGAACTAACACACTGTTCAGTTGCAGTTTATAGAAATGTTGGTTTGCACTGTTTTCTCATGATTGCTGAACACATTTGTTTAAAACTTTAATTCTCGATTCACAGCCAGGTGACCTCCTTAGCTTCTTTGTTCTCTGGTAGTGTGCTGCTCCATGCTGTTGCAAGAAGTTGTGACTTGGATGTAAAAGGTATCTGACTGCTTCCTGTGTTCTGTCTTTCAGGGATGTCCAAAGAAGATGCAATGAAAGCTTACATAGCAAAAGTGGAAGAACTAAAGGGCAAATATGGCATCTGAGGACTGGACATAGTAGCCACTTGCCTGAAACATGCCTTATTTCTAATACTGTGGAAAACCAATTTCTGAAAATAATTTTGCATACCTAGTATATTCTAATCGGTTCTCCTCATGCCTGTAGTCCAGGGAAGTTGTGTACCTACCTAATGTACTGACACGTTATAAATTCCTTCTGGGAACAAAAGATGGAACTCATTAAAGTGCATTTGTTACTTTAGCTGTTGTGGTGGTCGTCCCTTGGAGAGTATTCTGAGCTCATCCCTAAATTGCCCTGTTGGGAGTGTTTGACAGCCGAGTAAGGCACAAGGCGACCTCTCCAGTCATTGTGCCGCTAGAGGGGGCTCTGTCATCTGTTTCTCGCAATGCAGACTTTTGTCCAAGCCAAACCCGTCATGTGTGATACTACTTTCCCTCCTTTCCCATGTAGATAAATGGCAACTCACAAAAGCTGGAGCACCACAACGATAATTGTGAAGAGGCTAAGTCTAATGCTGTGTATGCCAACAACAATATGCTTGATATTTGTTGCCTGGGCCTTTGAGAGACTTAGTCAACAATTGTCAAATCGTTGACTAATTAAACGGTTCCTGGAGATGTTATTCCCCACCAGCAATGTTAGGGTTCTGGAAAGAAGGCAAATACTCAGCAGCTGGATGCAAAACCTTCCCTGTGAAAGAAAAGATTCTACAGAGTAGTTGATGCCATTGATACTGTATTGCTGTTAACACTACGTACTGGTGTGGCCTTGTACTGAGGCTGCAGTGAGGGGTGAATCAAGAGTAAACTGGCTTAAGCTTACACGGCTGTTCAAATAAGAAGACTTGCAATGACCATCAGCACAAGTTCTATACAAAATCTACAGTTGTGACCATCTCTAGCTGGCTTTTACCTGTTTTGGTCTGTCTGGTGTCGTCTGTTGGAGCTGCTGATGCTAGAAAGAGAGGCTTTGCTTTTAAAATGTGATGCTAAACTATTCAAGCATAGAGCATGTGAGAATGAAGTGGCAGCCTTACACAGGAATGAGGTATTCTAATTCCTGCTGTGCTGGTTAGCATCTGAACAGGTGAGGACCTCAAATCCAACTGTCTCCAGATGAGCAGTTGATTTGTAGGAACACATAGGGATGAAATATATTACATTTCTGTCTAGGGAAATACATAGTTCTGTACCAGGTTACACAGGCTTTCCTGTGTGCATTATCTAGCGTGTATTTTTGTGTGCCACTGGTAAGAGAGGGAGGCGATTTTCACTTTGCATGCTTTGAAAAATTATAACTCTCCCCTTTGCTACTTTAAATGGGGGATGGTCTTCGAGCTGCTTGTTCACACTTTAAAATGTGTTAGGATAAAGAAGATCCCTCTTCTCACAAGGAAAATGTTGCCTGTTCTTGTTCTTCACCATTGTTCCAGGTAAGTCCTATAACCACCTGAGGGTTTTGCCTCCTTTCGTATCCTCTTTTAGTTATTTGAGGTTTTTAATTACATTTACCTTGCAAAAGAGGGGTAAGGGCAGATGTTCAGCTTAAGAGACAATTTTAGCTCTTTGCTAGCCGTAAATTCCACAGCCAGCTTTGTCTTCACAGCTGTATTTTGTGAAGCTGGTTGGCCCTGGAGGATTCTGCCAGCCTGTAGCAGTGTAGCTCATATTGGCAAATGCTTCCACTTCTGCTCTTGTTTGCTGGAAGCTGATGTACTGGGAGCATGCCATGCTTTACTAATGTGCTTTCTGTCAAAACAGGTGTTATCAGAATTTTTGATGGCTGAAGCAATGGAATTGGGTTCTGTCTAAAGAGTGGCTGGAGTAACAATTTCTATATCTTAGCCCTCACTGGAATTTGTTTCCCCTGTGTTACACTGCTCTCCTTTCTCATACCTGTCTGGCATTAGGAAAATACTGGTGCGTACACAGTGCTTATCCCAGAGAAAGCATGATCTTGGCCAGGCTTTTATACGTTGCCTTGTAGTTATAAATAATGCAATTTGCCAGTCTATACAAGCGCCTGAGAACTCTGTTGTAGATGTCTTTATTTGGGTACTTCATTTTTACGATAGTAACAGTGTCTTACTGCTTGCAGCTTCACCTTTCTTGGGAAAGTGCCGTCTGTGATCTTGCCATTTAGCTTGCCCTTTGGCAACCTTTGAATCTACACTTTGGCAACCAACTGCATCTCAGGAGTAAACTGAAAAATTCAAATTGTGGAAGTTACAGCTATGCAGTAAGAGACTGCACAAAAAAAGGCAGTGAGGATGAAACAAAGGCACGCATGTCTGGGCACAGTGTTTGTGACGAGAAGCAGCAACACAGAAGCTGGCTGCACAGTGGTTAACTGTGGGTACTGCCACTGCAGGGGGAGGGCTGAAAAAGGCTGAACCAAGTTAGGGGCTGGTTGTTTAGCAGCAGGGTGAATGTCTGTAAATGCATGAGATGTTTGGCTGTCAAACTGTTGCTGACTTACTGACTGCATATTGCTTGCTGGCGTGGAGGAACAGACTCTTGGCTTGCATAAATCAAACTTCTGCAGCGGTGATGCTGGGGCATTGGTGGTTTAAAGACACCTACAAACAGATTTGTAGGCAGAGGTAATTGCTTTTATTAAACTAATAAAGTGAATTAGCTTTATTAAACTAATAAAGTGAACTAATAATAGAGAACCATTAAGGTATAGAGCCTTGAGCTCTGAAACTGCAGCAGCAAGCCTCAAACCAAAATATAACTTCAGAACCATTGCTCTGTCTGCAACAAGGCATTCTTGATGGAAGAACAGATGCTTTTGATGCCTGGGCAAGGCTGCAGAACAGAGGATTGTTCTGACATGCGTTCAGGGAGTTGCTGCTATTTCCTCTGTATTAGATCAAAGAAAGGCCATCAACATCCTGATCCTCGCAGTGCTTGACGTGGGCTGAAACAAGCCCAACACACAGGTCAGAGGCCAGCTGGCACACACACCCTTGGGTCTGTTTTGCTGAGTTTGCAAAGTGTGCAGGATGGAATCTGGACTTTGGATATGGCAATAATAAATGTTAACTTGCATCTGTGATAAGACAGTTCCTTCTATTGCACTTCTGCTATTAGTTCTTACACAGAGAAACTAGTTAATTGGCTCCCAGTGCAATTAGAGATAAGCTGGACAGGGGAGATTGTTTTCCTTGGAGGATTTTTCGTAGGTTTTGCTTGCTCTTACCAAACATATGTGAAGGTGCAACATCCCTAGCACAGATTTAACGGATCTTTACTGGTGTGCTGCTTAAGGCCCAAAACAGACTTTTCAGCCCTGCAAAGTTAAGTTTTCTGGTTGACTAAAAAGCACTACGAGGCTGCGTGAAGTGGGCAACAGCCTTTCTGTCAAAATTCCTCAGTTCTCATCTGGACTGATCTTGTTTCACAATGCAAGTATTTTAACCTTTGAACTTATTTGACCCCGATGATACTGCTAAAAATAAGTGACAATTGTCTTTGCTGTTGTTTAAAATATTTGCTCTGCTCCCTGAGAGTTCAGAGCAAACAATATTGGGCAATACCACTTTGGGGTGACTGGACATCTGAGCCATCTTGTGGGACTGGTGGGAAATGAAAAAGAAAATGCATTTTGGCTGGGATCAGTTTCTATAGCCAGCTGAATATAAGCCAGCAGTGTGCCCAGGAGGCCAAGAAGGCCAATGGCATCTTGGCCTGTATCAGAAACAGCGTGGCCAGCAGGTCCAGGGAAGTGATTGTTGTTCCCTTGTACTTGGCATTGGTAAGGCTGCACCTCAAATCCTATGCTCAGTTTTGGGCCCCTGATTACAAGAAGGACATTGAGGTGCTGGGGCATGTGTAGAGAAGGGCAACGCAGCTGGTGAAGGATCTGGAGATCAAACCTGATGAGAGGCGGCTGAGGGAACTGGGGTTGTTTAGTCTGGAGAAGAGGAGGCTGAGAGAAGACCTTATCACATTCTACAACCAGCCAAAAGGAGGTTTTAGCGAGGTGGGCAGGTGCAGTTGGACTCAATCTCAAAGGTCTTTTCTAACCAAAAGATTCTATGGTTATAAATACCACTGCTGTCACCCAAAAATGGTTATGCGGTCTTCCAAGCTGTCATCTCTTACAATCATCGTGCCATCTGGTGTAGTTTCAGAGTGATCTTTTGCTACCTGAAGATGTACAGAATTGTTCCCAAAATCACTGAATACATCTTGCCTCTGGTGTTTGAAAACCTTTCTGTACTTTAGACTGTCTAGACTAATGGAGAGGCCATTAAAAAATACAGTATCGTTAATGAGCATGGGCCTGGGGAGGAACAGCTGGTCGAAATTCCTGGAGCTTGTTAAGCTTGTGAAAGAGGTGATAAGATAAACTGCCTGGAAGCAGAATGAGTGGCTCAATGTATCCCTTCCAATGCTTATGTTAGCAAGAATTACTTTAGCTTTAAGTACTGCCACCGCAATCAGAAGCTCTTTTGTCCCACGGGATAGAGTTAATTTTCTTCAGCTTCTCGTGCTGGCCTGCCAGGGAGGAGTGGAGAGTGCACTGGGATCTGGGATAGCTGAGCCAGGCCAGCCAAGGTGGTATTTGATACCATGTACATCCTACACTGTGTATAAACTGAGAATCTCAGGACTCTGCTGACACCTTGCTCAGGAATAGCTGGGCATTGTTTTCCAGGTGGTGAGCAGCTGCACTCTGCCTTACTGGCTTTGTATATTCTCTTATTGTTAAGTGTTATTATTTTTCTCTTCCTTTGCTGTTCTACTAAAATGTCCTTATCCCAAGCCACGAGTTTTACCTTTTTCTTTCCAATTCTTCTCCCCATCCCACCACAGGGTCGTAGGAAGAAGCGAGCAAGCAGCCACATGGTACTTAGTTGCCAGTTGGTGTTAAACCATGACAGTCTTTTTTGGTGCACAATGTGGGGCTCAGAGGGTTGAGATAATGACAGATCTGACCAGAGTGTGTTAATACAAATTTGTTATAAGCATTCATTTTGTTAGTTGAATAGTTGCTGGTCACAGTGTTGTATTATTTGTTCACAGGGTTGTGTTATATTAAATCCTCACAGGCAGTGTATATTCCCTGTGGTGCTGTTTATAGTGTCTGAGAGAGGGATCAGGATCATAATTTTGCTATACTGTGTAATAATGGTTTATTATACAGAAACATCACTGGTCATGAGGTTAAGCTGGTATTTGCATGTGGCATTAATGTCATGTCTGTGCCTCAGGTGGCATCTCTGGGAATTTATTAATAATCACTCCCAGTCTCTGGGGAGGATAGAGGTGGATACTTTCCCCCTGCTCTTTCACCTTCCCATTCATCTTCAGGAGTGTTACAATACCTCTTGAGAAGTTTTGATACCCTTGGGATGTTCAAGTCATCATGCTTTTATCGCTGTGTCTCCTGAATATGTTTCAGGTCTTGTTTAGGGCTACGGTCATGAAACTGTCTCAAGAGTTCTAGGAATTCAATGATAAGTTCTGCTCCATGCCTGTATGGACCAGTATCTCGGCTACTAGGAGTAAGCATTCCTCTGCTCAAGAAAGAGGATATAGAGCATACATACTACAAGGCACCCTGTGGTTTTACCTGTGTGACTGTGGAGAGGACATGAGGAAGTGGTACTAAAAACCTGCCTTGATCCTAGAGACGCAGGCACATGAGTTGCAAGGAAAAACAAACACAGAAGGGGATTCTTCCAGAAAAAAATGCCACACCAGCTTCTAGGGGGCAGTTTGCCAGAGCTGACCTTACTTCTGCTCTTCATAGAGGGAGTTCTGATTCATATTTAGAAGTGAGTAACTATGACCGGGATTAGAAGGGCTCTGCCTCCAGCCACCTGGAGGAAGAGTATAATCCAGTTTATTGGACTGTGTGGATAAAGTGTTCCAAGGGGCAGAACACATCTGTAGTTCTGGAGTGATGGAGATCCCACCAGCTAGCTGTATTGGAAGCTATAGTGAGTCTGACTGGAAATGAGTGCCAAAAGCACCCCACTGGGACTGTGCCAGAGTCACTGTGCCTATTTGGCATAGACTACCTCAGGAGAGGGTATTTCAAGGACCCAAAAGGGTACCACTGGGATTTCCACTTGGAGACAGAGGAAATTAAACAGCTGTCTGCCTTGCCTGGTCTCTTGGAGGGCTCTTCTGTTGTGGAGTTGCTGGGGGTTGAAGAATAACAGGTGCTGATCACCACCACAATGGTGCATCAGCAGCAATCTTACACCAACTGAGACTCTCCGATTCCTATTCATAAGCTGATTCATCAACTGGAGAGCCAAGGAATGATCAGCAAGACTCGGTCACCCTTTAATAGCCAGGTGGCCAGTGTGAAAATCTAACGGAGAGCAGAGACGGACAGTAGACTATCATGGCTTGAATGAATTCACACCATGTCTGAGTGCTGCCATGCAGGACATGTTGGAACTTCAACATGAAGCAGAGTCAGAGGCAGCCAAGTGTTGTGCTACAATTGGCATTGCTAATATGTTTTTATGATCCTCTTGGGCAGCAGAGTGCAGGGCACAGTTTGCTTACACTTGGAGGGTCATCCAGTACACCTGGATTTGAGTGCCCTAGGGGTGGAAACAGCCCTACCATTTCTCATGGACTGATCCAGACTGCACTGGAATAGGGTGAAGCTCCAGAACACCTGCAGTACATTGACAACATCATTGTATGGGGAAACACAGTAGAAGACATTTTTGAGAAAGCGGAGAATATAGTTCAAATCCTTCTGAAAGCCGGTTTTGCCTTAAAATGAAGCAAGGTCAAAGGACCTGCGCAGGAGATCCAGTTTTTAGGGGGAAAAAAAAATAGCAGCTATGTCCTCACCAACCACCAAAAAAGAAACACAAGCTTTTTTAGGTGTTGTGTGGGTTTGGATATTCCAAATCACAGTCTAACGGTAAACTGTCTCTATGAAGTGACCCAGAAGAAGTATGATTTTAAATGAAGCCAGAACAACCACAAGCCTTTGAAGAAACTAAACAGGAAATAGTTGATGCAGCAGCCCTTGGGCCAGTCCAGGCAGGACAAGATGTTGAAAATGTGCACTCCTCCACAGCTGGGGAGAATGGACTCCACCACCTGGAGTCCCTGGCAGAAAGCACCAGGGGCGACTTGAGGCTGACACTTAGAGTTTTGAAGTCAGGGAGACGGAGGATCTAAGGCCTCCAAAGAGATATCGGCAGTACGTGGAGAAGTTTGAGCTGCTTCAGAAGTGGTTAGTAGTGAAGCACAGCTCCTCTTAGCACCCTGACTGCTGGTCCTGGGCTGGACATTCAAAGGAAGGGTCCCCTCTATGCATCGTGCCACTGATGGAGTAAGCTAATCACACAATGGGCTTAAATAGGAAACTCCAATTGCCCAGGAATTTTGGAAGTGATGACGGACTAGCCGGAAAGTAAACATTTCAGAATATTGCAGAGGAGATGATGTGTTCAGAAGAGGCCCCACTGCATAATGAACTACCAGAAAATGAGAAGCTATACGCTCTGCTGACCAATGGGTCCTGTCACATCGTGGGAAACATCGAAGGTGGAAGGCTGCTCTATGGAGTCCTATACAACGTGCAGCAGAAGCTGCTGAACGAGAAGGTGAATCAAGTCAATTTGCAGAAGTGAAAGCCCTCCAGATGGCTGATGGAGAAAAATGGGCAGTGCTCTATCTCTGTTCTGACTCGTGGATGGTGGCAAGTGCCTTGGTGGGGGTGGCTACAGCAATGGAAGCAGAGCAACCAGCAGGGTAGGGGTAAAACTGTCTGAGCTGCCAGGTTGTGGCAGGGTAGTACTGATCGGCTAGAGAATCTCGATGTAAAAGTACGTCAGGTAGATGCCCACATACCCAAGAGCTGGGCCACTGAAGAACATCAAAGCAACCAGCAGGTGGATGAGGTTGCTAAGCTTGAAGAGATTCAGGTGAATCTGGACTGGGAGCATAAAAGTGAATTATTTTTAGCTCGGTGGGCCCATGACGCTTCAGGCCACCAAGGAAGAGACACAACATATAGATGGGCTCATGATCAAGAGGTGGATCATTGACACCGCTGCAGAGGTTATCCATGAATGTGAAATGTTCTGCAGTCAAGAAGGAAATTTGATTTTTGTGTGAGAATAGGCAGTGTAAGATGTTAAGTGCCAAATAACCCTGTCACTCTCTGTCACTACTACAGCTGCTATGTGCCATATCAATGGTATTACGGTAAGAATCACCCACATTAATGAATAATGAACTTTGATAAACTGGCCAAAATGCAGCAGTGATGGCACCAGAACTAGCTTCAGCAGCCAGTGCCCAGCAGCCTCCTTGAAATGGACATCTTCAGCTCACAGACCATGGGCTGCACCAGATATGTCAGATGCGAGCTCCAGATGCAGCATGCAACAATCCATCACCACCCACACCACCCCTCCTGCCTTGAAAGACTGTTATGACAGGTGGAGCCCAAAGTCATGGACTAAATGAACTCAACAGGCATTGCAGAAGGACGGCCCATGGACTAAAGGAATGATGTCTGTATGTGAATGTGTCAAAGACAGGAAAAGTGGTGGTGATTAATTGAAAAGTGTAGAATCTGGGCATGACATAGATGGCATAGGGGGTGGATACTGTCCTGGATTTAGCTGGGATAGAGTTTATTTTCTTCAACTTCTCATGCTGGCCTGCCAAGGAGAGAGTGGGGACTGCATGGGAAGCTGGAGGAGGACACAGCTGGGACAGCAGACCCAGGGTGGCCAAGGCCACATTTGATACCATGTAATGTCCTGCTTAGTGCATAGACTGGGAGATCACTGCTTGGGAATGGGCTGGGCATTGGTTTCCAGGTGGTGAGCAACTGCACTGTGCATTACTTTGTATATTCTTTTATTTTTAATGTTGTTGTTATTTTTCTCTTCCTTTGCTGTTCTATTAAGCTGTCTTTGTCCCAACCCGTGAGTTTTAGCATTTTCTTTCCAATTTTCCTGCTCATTCCACCACAGGACAGGGGAAGGAGCAAGCAAGCAGCTGTGTGTACTTAGTTGCCAGCTGGGACTAAACCGCAATGTTCTTTATCGTTATGTAAAAGAGCCCAAAGCCCTGGCACATTGGGATATTGTGCACAGTCAGTTCTAAGCCGGGAGCTTGCCCTGTTTGCAGATCCAGATTGCTTTGGTCAGGTGATTCCACACCTTGGAAAGAAGGCAAATGACATTAGTTGGCTGACACAGCCAGGGACACATTTTGTCTCTGCCAACGTGTACAAGACACCAACTTGTACCATGCTCCCCAAAAGGCTGAGATGGTGGTATGCCATCTCCTAGCAAACACCGCTCATTTGAGTAAGTTCTGAATCTAAAAGGTGCACTTGCCAGTTTAAAGTACTTGTTATTTTTAAATCTGAATATTTAGCCTCATTGTTCTGTGGTTTTACTAAGAGAAGAAACATACACATGACAGCTGAGAAAATAACAGGATTTCCCCCAGCTAATGTAGTGTTGAAATACAGACCCAAATTTTTCTAGTAGTTCTAAAAGGGGCTAAAGTTTTATCTTCTGTTTTGAATGCATATTTCAAAGCATCTATTTGTCACAATAGATGGATGCAAATACTTCAAGGTAAGTCTTAAGCCAGTGTAACTATTGCCAGAGGTCCCTGAAAAGGCTTGAATCCAACGCAGAACCAGCAATTACCATGCCTAGGGACACTGCAATCAGATGCAAAGGTAGGTCCAGAAACTGATCAGAAGTGAAAAAAAACCCAATTTTTTCAGGATACCAAATGAATTCCTTTAAACCTGTCCTTCTGCTTAAAGTCTCTCTCCCAGTTCTTAGAGTTAGTTGGAGCAGGGGGTAAAGTCACTGTAATGAACTGGCACGTTATAAACATGTTTCTAACCCATCCATGAGTGCCTTAATGCCATTTGATTTGGATGAACAAAAGGATCCCAGACCTCTGCAGCAGCAGGTATTGCCATGTGCAGCAGCTCCCCTGCACACGTCCAGCAGTGGGTGGGAGAGCCGGGAGCCGCAGGGACGTGTGGTGGCCCCTGGCTGGGTGAGCAGTCTGCCTTCCAGTTGAACCAGAGAGGTGTTCAGGCAGGAGGCAAAGTGAACCATCTGGCTCAGGTGCCGTCTCCACTTTACTGGTTAACAGCATCTCTTTTACATGCTAGGACGAGGCTGTCCACTTGGTTACTGCAGACATGGGAGGAAAATCGTGAGCCAAAGCAGTTGTGACAAGGGGTTGGTCTGAGCTGTGCAGGGCATTCATATAACCTAAAACCACCTTATGTCACACATGTTGCCTGGGGCACTATTCACTGAGGGTTTCTATGTTCCCAGAAGCTGCCTGTCTTGAGCAGCTTGTCAGCAACTTGCTGACTTTTTGCCCCATTCCAGAAGTTCTGTTTCGGTACAGCTAGGTTGAATCCAGCTGGAGCCACATGCAGCTTCTTCAGTTTGGGTTTTTAATCTACTGCTAGGAAAAAAAAACCTGTCAGAGGACAGTGACGTGAGACAGCTAGCCCCTTCCTCATTACATTTTCTATGCCACCGAGACTGGGGGAAGATACAAAGAAAATCATATTCCACTTCACGCAGGCCTTGAGCACCTCCCAAAGTCTCGGTCTGCAAGATGCTGAAGATCTATTTGTCTCCAAAATCAGGTCAACTTCCGTCTGGAAAGCCACCTTGAAACAGGGATCTGATAAAAATGAGGGTTTAATTGCGTAGCCAGATGAGTTGTGATGCGATCAGATGTGATCAGAAAGAATTCCGTTCAACACACAAATGCATTTCCAGAAGTAAGCAACTTTGAGATTTGATAAACCTGGACTGGTGGTGACTCAGTCGTTTGTTCTGCTTTACCTCAAACTGAAATACTTCATCTGATAACTGTTCCCTAAGCCCCAGGTGACTCTCCAACTTCAGTCCTGAACCTTCTCTGAGCTTCTGAAAAGCTGGAACAGATTCTTCAGTGCTAAAATTCTTACGTTTTTAAAAGAACCACATGAAACTATTTCTATGTTTCACAACAGTCTCTGGTAATTTCCATTATTTATGAACACATTTCCTTGAAAACTTTCTCCCCAGGGATAGGATGTTAAATACCCACTTAAACAATAGAGAAAAGGGACTTTCTAAATAAAATAATGAAACTGGCGATATACCAAGAACTCTGAATTAACACAGCTGAACCAAAAATACATCTGAAGTGCTTCAAAGGTCAGTTACCATGTTGTTATGATGTAGGTAACATTTTTCAGGCAAAAAGCCCGACATATTTTTCCTTTTAAAGTACTGAGCTTTTTATTGTAAAACACTGCTTTCACATAGAATTTTCCAAAATAATAATCATCTTGAGGCATTTTTCCACAATTTGTCTTTTCTTCAATCAATTATGTTATGTTAAATTAAAAAGATAGAAAATATATTTGGCTTGTTTTGTTATGGGACAGTGAAAATAAACTCGTTTTTCCATTTAAAAGAGGTGCACAATTCTAACAGACTTCATAAATCCAGGCATCTTTACCAGAAGGTGTCTCCAGCCAAGCAACAGTGGAAACAAAGAGCTCATCCACTGTCGGTATCTGGTTGATTAACACAATGGTTATGACTCTGTGATTTAGTAAAGAGTGAATCTGAAAGTATCCATTAAATTCTGACATTAATTACAGGTCAAGTTTAATTCTGGTTTATCTTTTATATTTGGGACAACTAAGTTATCTACAAAATATTAAAGCAACTATATTTGCTGCAAAATTACTATCCCCAAACCATCCTTTTCCATGCTTGGCAGATAACTGTGTATCTGCTAAAGGATCCAAGTATGACAGGGAGCAGTTTTGGTTTCAAAAGTAACCACTTTTAAGTTCCTCATTCTATGAAGCTTTTTATGCACGTGTTTACTCATGTGAGCCTTACCACAGGCTTTTACAGGCAAAAAAAAAAAATTATCTCGTTCAGCAGGATACATCTCACTTTCAAAAGTCACGTTTTTCAAATCGCTGAGGCCGTGAGGATGACTCACACATTTTAAAGGCAGATGGATGTTTAATAATTTTGCTAATTGGGGGCCAAATTGCCTAATGCTTTGCAGGACTGAGCCTATGTTACAGAAAGCGTAAGTCATGTGAGGTTTTTGCCAGATAAGAGCTGGTGTATTTTGTCTGGCCCGAGCCTACGTTTGCTTAGCGCGGTGCAAGCAGCGCTTGTTCAGTTTGTGCAGCAAATGAGAAAACAAGACCCGCTTGTGCTTTTTGAGCCAAAAACACATAAATATTATTAAATTTGGAACTTAGAAGTGGAAGGGTGTAACAGCAAATGCCTGTGATCAGTCTGAATGCTGTGAGACAGAAATACTGTGTAACCCATGGAATAAATAGCCCTGGATGTTCATTATAGTATTCTATCATCTGAGAAACCTAAAACGAAAAGAATGTGGCAAGCATCAAGTTTGTGAGTTTGGATAATGTGTTCAGAAAAAAAATAAATGCTGCAGACCACAAAACCAGAAAAGAAGTATTAACAACAGATCTTGCAAAAATTTGCCATGTGTTGCAAAAGTGGAAAATCCCAATTCAGTGTTTGATAGAAATATAAACATAATATATGCGACTTTGAAGGCAAACAATTAAGCAAAAGACTTTGCAGAAGGAGAGAAAGAAAAAGGTCAGAATTTATTGTTAAAATCATAGAATCATAGAATAGTTTGGGTTGGAAGGGACCTTAAAGATCATCTAGTCCCAACCTCACTGCCACGGGCAGGGACATCCCACTGGCTCAGGCTGCCCAAGGCCCCATCAACCTGGCCTTGAACACCTCCAGGGATGGGGCAGCCACAGCTTCCCTGGGCAACCTGTGCCAGTGCCTCACCACTCTCATGGTGAAGAAATTCTTCCTTATATCAAGACTAAATCTGCTTCTCTCCTGTTTTTAAGTAACTGTTTTATTCAGAACACTCACTCTTCTCCAGAAAAAAAATACAAAAAGCAGTGTTGCAAGAAAACATCCCCAGCCAAATTGTAGCAGGTATGGATATCTATGAATTTTTAAAGGAAAAATGGAAAGCCCTTGTAACACTCCCTAGAGATGAAAACAATGAGACAATCTGTACAGACAACTGATTAATTCAGAAATGGAAGCTGGACAAAGGATAAAGTCATGATCGTTTCTACTACCCCACGTTGGAGAAGAAGATGGTTCCAACTCCTGTCGGCGCAAAAGGGACTGGTTCAGTTGTGACCCCAGCTACATAGGAGGGAGGCTCAGGAACAAACGACCCATGAATCCATCCCCTGGAGCCTGTGGAGTCACTGCAGACCTCTCCACTGGAATCAAAACCAGAATCTGGCAGTGAAACAAGAGTTTCTGATGACACAGCAAAACTCAGCTTCCTTGGGCTTTTTTTTTTTTTTTAGAACTGTTTATTACCAAAAAATTTAAAGCAATTAGTAATTAATTAGAGTGGCAAAACATGAGCAAGAAAAAGAGCAAGGGCATAAAACTTTCTGAGCAGACGTTTCTGCTGACGGTCCAGGAGCGGTACCTGGGGCTGAGGCTGGTGCAGATAAGGGTGCCAAGGGGAGCCCGTGTCCAGGGGCTTCGGAAACACAAACACCAGGAGCAGATACCGCTGGGGAGCAGGAGGGGGAGGGCAGGACGGGCTGTTACTGCGCCCACGGGCCTCTCTGCGGGTGGGTACGGGCACGGGGGGATGCGCCGGGACCCCGTGTCACACCCGCCTCGAAGAAGCTCGGGGAGGGGAGCAAAGAAACTCGTGGGGGAGCAGAGCAGCTGCGGGGGAGAAGCAGCTCGTGGGGAGGAGAGCAGCTCAGTGAGGAGCAGCCCCGGGAGGGCAGCAGAGCAACCTCGGGGGAAGCAGCTCGTGAGGAGCAGAGCACCCCTGGACGGAACCAGTCCCAGGGAGGAGTGGAGCAGCCCCGGGGGCGGAACAGAGAAGCTCGGGGAGGAGCAGCCTGGGTGGCAGCAGCCCCGCGGGGAGCTGAGGAGCTCGGGGAATAGCGGAGCAGCCCCGGGGAGAAGCAGAACAGCCCTTAGAGGGGCAGAGCAGCTGGTAGGGATAGCAAAGAAGCTCGAGGAGGGGCAGCCGGAGTGGCAGCAGACCCGGAGGGAGCAGAGCAGCCCTTGGAGGGGCAGAGCAGCCCCAGGGGAGGGGACAGAGAAGCTTGGGGGTGGGGAGCAGCCTGAGTGGCAGCAGCCCTGGGGATAGCTGAGCAGCCCTGGGGGGAAGCAGAACAGCCCTTGGAGGGTCAGAGCAGCCCTGGGGAGGAGCAGAGAGCTCGAGGAAAAGCAAAGCAGCCCCGAGGGGAGCAGAGCAGCCCCGAGAGGAACAGTCCCGAGGAGCAGCCCGGAGGAAAGCAGTGCCGGAGGGAAGCAGAGAAGCTCCGTAGAGAGCAGCCTGGGTGGCAGCAGCCCCGCGGGGGAGCGGAGCGGCGCCGGGGGGAGCAGAGACGCTCGGTGGAGAGCATCCCCGCGGGCAGCAGAGCCGCGCGGCTCCGCCCGCCGGCCGGCGCTGACTCAGCCGGGGAGGCCGGAGGGCGCCCCTGCCCCGCGGGCGTGGCTGCTGCCCGCCGCCCTCCGGGGCGATAAAAAGGGGCTGCCGAAGCTCGCCAGAGCCTCTCGGCGCTGCCGGCAGCGATGACCGCCCTCGGGGCGCAGGTACGTGCGCGCCCATCGTCCCGCCACGGGGCTGCAGCCGTTCTCCCCGCCGCCTACTCGGGGCTTGGCTTGGGATTAAACTTCAGGCGGTGTCGGAGGGGTTTTAGGATGGGGAGGAGGGCGCATTGCGGAGAGCCCCCAGCCCGGGGAAGGTGGTCCTGCGGGGCGAGGAGCCGGAGAGCCGTGCTGGGAGCGGGTGGCTCCTCCAGCCCTGCCCCAGCCGCGCGGATCCTGCTCAGCCCGGAGCCTTCGCCATCCCGAACCCGGTCCTTGACGTGGAGGCATTGTTGGTGCAGCCGAGGAACCGGGAAAGTTTCACCCACCCTTCCTTTCCCCTTGGCACAGCCTGTAACCGCCCTGCCTTCCCCCGCGAGAAGGGGGGAGGTTTAGAAGCACAGAGTCGTAGAATGGTTTGGGTTGGAAGGGACCTTAAAGATCATCCGGATCGCTTCGGAGTCCGCCTGTATCAGTTCATGTCCCGAGCTGCTGTCTCTATGGTTATGTAGAACATCTAAAGCACTGAATAGACATCTCAGACCACAGGTGGGTGAGTGACCGAGGAGTGCTGCGGGTCTGACTCCTGTGAGCTCCACGATGTGGGGCTTTGCCTAGTGAGGAGAGCAGCACCTTCAGTTTTCTGTCGTGCGCTGTCAATGTTTGTATTTTATTGAAACTATAGATTCAGATCTGTTATTGTCAGTGATCTGTCCCGGCTCACGGCAGAGGGGTTGGAACTAGATGATCTTTAAGGTCCCTTCTAACCCAAACTATTCTATGATTCTATGAATAGTTCTTCACCATCTCTCCTAAGGGTTTCATCCTCCTGCGTAGAATGGTTTGGGTTGGAAGGCACCTGGAATATCATCCAGATCATTTCAAAATCCCAAGGCCGCTGATTTGCACAAGCTGACTTCAAATGCTGGAATCCCCCAGCTTTGTCCCCCTGGATTCATTTCACCCTAAAGTAATGCTGCTAACTCAGGAATTCTTTCTCTTTTCCCGCTCTGTTTTAAGGCGCAAAGGCTGCTGGCACAGCGTAGGCCACAGAAATCCTTCTTTGAGACGCTCATCAGGAGCCTGATCATCTTGTGTGTGGCGATAGCGGTGGTCTTGTCGTCCATCTCCATCTGTGATGGGCGCTGGCTCTTCGCGAAGGGGCAGCTCTTTGGACTGTGGCATTTCTGCACCATTGGCAACAGTAGCATCCTGAAGTGCGTCACGGACCTCAGCCTGGCCCAGGTGGAGGGGCTCAGTGTAGGGGTGATCCCCATAAGAAGCCTGGTGTCCTTTGCTGTTGTGGTTGCCATATTCGGCCTGGAGCTGCTGATGGTGTCCCAAGTCTGCGAGGATGCCAACGCAAGGCGGAAATGGTCAATGGGTTCGATTCTCATCCTTGTCTCATTTTTGCTGTCGGCTACTGGGGTTCTGAGCTTCTCCATCCTTGTGAAAGATCACCTCAGCTTCACAGGCTTCACGCTGACGTACTGGTGTGAGTTCATTGCTGCCTTTCTCTTCTTCCTTAACGGGATCAGTGGACTTCACATCAATAGCCTTACGCACCCCAGGAACAGGGTAGGCAAAATCTAAGTGCAAAGGGTGTACCTCTGCCTTTATGTAATCAGCTTTGCCAATTAGACTGGAAAAAAGGGAGTCTAATGAAGTTTGAAAAGGACACCAGGACACCGTGACTTAAATTGTGTGCAAGGAGGGGAAGCATGAGTCAGTCTTGATTCCTGTAGAAGACATACCCACCCAGTGGTCAGCATAAAGAGCTGCGCAACGCGAACAAAGTAGAGACTTGAGACTGGCTGCCACTGAAATGTGTTTTTCTGGAGAAGTGGATTAAAGAAGAGGGTATGCCATTAAATGGGTGACTGTGAGCTACGCATAAGCTCAGTTTTGAGGCTTACACAAAGCCTGTACTCCTGTGGGTTTGGTGTTGCTGGGCTTTTCCCCGTACTTTGGAGCCTGTGAAGAGTGATGTAACTGTGGTGTGTCGTAGGGCTTTGCTCTGTCTCAGGGACAGATGATTTGTACCTGGCCATGCTCACTGGCATGGAGTACTGAAATTCCTTACTGGATCTCACTCTTCTGTTTCCCTTTAAAAAGAGAAGGCACACAGGTCTTGATCCGGTCACCCATTCTGTTTCCTGCTGGCACACTCTCTGGGCCCATCCTTTCTTCTGTAAGTTATTCTGAGGCTCCTCTGACAGAGGCACAGGGAGATGTAGCTGTCTTGGGGCCAAGGATGGGTGTTGGGTGATGCTGGTGTACAGGGAAGGGTTGTGATGCCTTCTGTGGGTAGCAGTGCATGTTCCTGCACTTTCATGGCACCTACCTGCTGTTGCCTGTCCTCTGCCACCCCTTGCAGGACACGTGCCAATCAGCCACCCAAACTGGCTCCCTCATAGCCCTTGCAAAGTTCTCTGTAATGGGGCATTGCTTGTCCAGGATTCTTTTTTTTGCCTTGTTGGGGCAAGGAGGACAAGGTCTTGCAAGGGTTTTAGGTGGGAATTTTGTCTGGGTGGACCTTGTTGAGACAACTGCACCTTCCAGTGTTTGTTTTGCTTGTCAGAGTTTCCTGGTGAGGCAATGGGAAATCTCATGCTGTTGCCAAGCATGTCCTATAGCATTTCTTCTGGGAGGAGAAAGTTCTAAATCCTCCTGACTAGTCCAAGTATTTTTCATCCCTGGATTAACAGTAGGCCTGGAAGGAGAAGCCACCCATGATTATGTAAGGAGGAGCTGATGGGGCAGCTCTAATCTGTTGCAGCCAGTGGAAATACAGAGACTTGGATGAAATTTTATTAAGGCTGGTCTTCCTCCTGCCAATGCCTAAGTCAAGATCTCTAAAATTGCTGCAGCTTTGAAGTCCCCCATTGTGTCTGGTGCAAAAAGAGAGAAGACTTCAGCAGGAAACCTCAGAGTTTGATTGTCCTACGTGTATCCTCCCTGTCCAACATACAAGCACTCAGTTGTCCACAGATAAAAATGTCTTTCAGCGTATTTCAGGGTTTGTGGTGTAATGTTTGTTTTGTATCTGCTGGTAAAATTGCTTGTATCTTTGTTTTAGGACAAATGTTTCTACATGTTTTCATCTCTGTAGTTTGTATGATAGCTCTTGAGCAAGGCTTTCATTTCCTGTGCAGCCAGTTTAAAACAATTTTTCACCTGAAATAAAAGCATCATAACACAAAGGCCAAGAAGGGCGTGTAGGCGAGCCACAAGTAAACAGCTTTGTGTTTGAAAGCCAAGAGTCGCAAGTCCTCCCTGATCATACAGGCATTTCTGGTCGATGAGAGATTTGACATGAGCTGGCAATGTGTGCTCGCAGCCCAGAAGGCCAGCCGTATCCTGGGCTGCATCAAAAGAAGCATGGCCAGCAGGTCAAGGGACGTGATTCTGCCTCTCTATTCCTCTCTTGTGAGAATTCATCTGGAATACTGTGTCCAGTTCTGGGATCCTCAGTGTAAGAGGGATATGGAGCTGTTGGAACGAGTCCAGAGGAGGGCAACAAAGATGATCGGAGGGCTGGAGCACCTTCCCTACGAGGACAGGCTGAAAGAGTTGGGCTTGTTCAGCCTGGAGAAGAAAAGGCTCAGGAGAGATCTTGTAGTGACCTTCCAGTACCTGAAGGGACTACAGGAAAACTGGAGAGGGGCTATTCATAAAGGCTTGTGGGGATAGGACGAGAGGGAATGGGTATAAACTGGAGAGGGGCAGATTTAGACTGGACATGAGGAAGAGTTTCTTCACCATGAGAGTGGTGAGGCACTGGCATAGGTTGCCCAGGGAAGCTGTGGCTGCCCCATCCCTGGAGGTGTTCAAGGCCAGGTTGGATGGGGCCTTGGGCAGCCTGATCCAGGTTGGATGGGACCTTGGGAAGCCTGATCTAGTGGGTTGTCCCTGCCCATAGCAAAGGGGTTGGAACTAGATCATCTTTAAGGTCCCTTCCAACCCTAACTATACTATCATACTGCTATGATACAGGAGTGCTTGCTGAATGTGCTGCTGTAGACTCACTTGCCTTCATGAGGACAATTTCCATTTCCACTCAGATTTCCATAACTTCTTAGGATAATGCTCCTAAGCGCCTGATTTGTGATGCAGCTCCAGACCAGGCTTGCTCTGGACAGTGCCCATCTTTCTGGTGAGATAATGCATGGAGCTGTACTGCCCAGCAAAGTCCTTAAGAAATGTTTGGGGCTTGGTTAGGGTTTATTGGCCATTTCTTGAGGACAGGGACTTATGCCCTTAACCCACCTCTGGAAAACTGTACTGTGATTGTGCCTGTCTTTGTGAAGGTGCTTTGAATTTGCTGAATTGCACTGTCAAAGATGTTCTAATGATCTGAACTTGCAAATGCTTGTGTGAACAGTGCTATTTGCTTTAGCAGAACTACTTAGTCCAGAAAGAGTCTGCAAGATCCAGTCCCAAACTGTTGCACTTTGGTGTTACCTGATGGTAGAGTGCCTTAACTAACCAATAAATTAGTTACGGTGCCTAGGGGTGCCTGTGCCAGGCAGGACAGTTCTCGTACATGAAGTCAAGGCTGTCCATAGCTTGTCTAGAAACGTGGAGATTAACTACAGAGTGCCTTCGTGGTGACATCCAAAAGTGGAAATCAGTTCTGTATGTACCCTCCCTCATGCTAACGGGAGGCTGTGCCCACAGCCCTTTCCCTGGGGGAAGGCAGCTCTAGGCAGACTGAGTCCCAGGCTGCGCTTCCAGCTCGGGTGAGAGGGAGGAAGGGGACTATTGGCCATTGAGTTCACCCAAGACTTGGTGCAATTGTGACTGATTTTGGGATGCCCTCTGCTAGCTGAAGAAGAGGCCCTTTGTTGGGATTAGTGACTCCTCTAGGGAAAATACTGTCACTTTTTTTCCAGCTGGCTTTGTATAGTACTGCTTGACTTACTAATGCTGGGAGAAGATGGGGTTTGATGGCAGAATACTACAAAACAAGTTCGATTGTCTCAGAGGTGTCCTTATATACAGCAACCTGTGCAGCAGTGGATAACTCTTACTTTCTGAATCCTGCGGAAGTGTCAAGCAATATTCCTGAAGTTTGTTAAATAAATTTCTTTCAAATGAGAACTGTAATTCTCTCATTTTATATTTAGATATTGGGGAGCTGGTTTAAGGGGATGAGTGGGGTTTATGTAATCTCCCAGGCACCAGTTCTGTGTGTTTACCCAGCTAGACCAATGAAGAAATGACTGCTTGGTGCTTTGCCAAGCTCTGACCAAGGGAGCCGAGGCTGCATAACCACTGCATACTCCCCCTCCTTTCCCCTCCAACATGTCCACACCAGCCCCAGCAGCCAACAAGCTTTCTTGTCTTGCAAAACAAGAGAGGCAGTCAGCTGTGCTGCTTGGTGGGAATTAGAGATAACCTTGTAGGTTCTTAATGATTTCCTGCTGTTGCATATGCTCTGTTTACCAGCTAAAGAGCTCTTTCCTGTGTCCTTCACCTCCCTTTTCCCACACCACGCCCTGTGTCTGAAGCATCCTTGCTCTTTTCCTCAGCTTTGCTTGTTTGGCTTGCAGGGGTACAAGTTTATTCATACAGTTTTTCCCCTGAGCTCACTGTACTAAAAACTTCAGTTAAATGTCAGGAAAACAGATTTCCAGCTTCACCGTTGAATTAGTTTATGTAATCTCAAGCAAGTTAATTAGCACCTGGTGTTCTCTTTCTGATGGGAGAGGTCATTGGCCTGTCTCAGATGGTTTAATATGTCTTAAAAGCAGGGTAATGAACATCACCTCTTGTTAATGAGCTGTTTAGACTTGCTTAGTCACTAACTTTAATTGGAAACTTGTGCACAAACCATTGCTTGCGGATAAGAAAAAGGAAATAATGGTACAGGGCACGCTAGCTAGGGGAGGTCCTGGATTGTTACTGTCACAGTACCTTCAACAGCAGTACTCCAAGGGACATTGGTTTGGGGGTTGAGCTTTGGTTGCTTTTGTCAGTCAGGAGAACATGATTACAGGAAGGTGTTTGCCCTCACCTGCCTTCTCTCTCCCTCTGCTGGGGCCTGTGGAAGGCCAGTAATGGCCCTTCTAAACTTTCCAGCCTCTATTTGCACGTGTAAGATGGGCCTTGTTTCTGGGTGAGAGAAAGCTCTGCCATGGGGTACTGTCCTGAGAGGGGTGTTGGCTGGATTCCTTGAGCCTCTCACCTTCACATGGATGCAACTCCTCAAACTGGCAGCACCCCCTTCCGAAACAGTTCATGTCAGCTCCCAAATGCCCGGTGAAGCATTGCACAATGTAATTATTCGCTGCTCAAAAATACTGCTTTTTGCTTCTGACTGTTTTGCAGGGAACTTCCTCGTTGCTGTGTTGGGAGAGAAAATCCATTAATCACTTCCTCTTAATATTCAGCCTGAGGTCTCAGACCCCTGATGTTCAAGCTGCAGGAGATGCTGGCGTGCAGAGTCGCAGCTGGCTTCTCAGGGACCTGGAGTGAATAGCCAGAAGCTGTCACCAGTGCCCCTGAACAATGATAACCACTTGTCTGAAAGATGGTACTGAAGTCCTGTTTACTGATAACAAATGCCTGCTTTACATTGAATACCAGGGAGCAAGTATAGAGAAGGGGAAGTTGGTGAACTCTGGATACGGAGTTTTGTTCTGCCTGTGTCAGTATTTTCAGGCCACTGGTGCTTAATTTTGTGTGCCTTCTGACTGTTCAGCTCCAGCTTGTTTGCTGAGCTTTACTTCCCTCTTCATCTTCATCTGCTTATAAACATGTCAGCGTTCCCAGAGCTAAGTATCTCTTTTCTTCAGTACAGTTAATCAAAAGAGATCCCCAGCAGGGAAGGCTGCTGTTGCATCACCCATGCAGAAAATGGGCAAGGTGAGAACCCATCCCACTATGGTGTTGGTGTTCGGCAGCAGCTTTCTATGACCAGGTGACAATATTGCAGTGCCTCGGGGCTGTCTGATTTTGACACCTGCCCCAGTGAACTTGCTCTTCCCAAAGAGTAGAAGACTTCAAGCACCAGTTGACATCCAAGGAGTTTTATGGAGCTTCAGCTCTTAATACAAACCAGGCCAGTACCCAATGCCTGAAGCAAACGTAATACAGAATCTGGGAATAGTTCCTTTTTTGTTATTTCAAGAAAAAAAATATCAATACGGCCATGTAAAACATATATTTTTTTAAATACAAGAAAGAGTGCTATTTTTTTTCAGGGCATGTGGTTTGCCCCTGTTTCACCAGGCCTCCCTGGTGAAAATTGGTATTGCGCTCAGTCTGGGCTCCACCCAACCTTGTACCATCGATGCTGGTCCTAACTACACACTCCAGAGCTGAGCTCTTACACTGACTCGTGGGACAGCAAATAATTTCATCAGATCTATTTAATGCCATGTTATTGTATCTCTGAATCTGTACTTCTTCATTTATGCCGGAAGAAGGCACTTGCATTTAAAACAAAACAGCTGCTTTGGTTTGGATGATAAATGTTTAATTCTCAGATGGGGAACATACAAGTTGTTGCACTCTTCTTGGTCTTACTTGAAGGCTGTAGAGAAAATCAGGCTAATGGTTATTATTTTTTTGGAAGCCAAATGGCTTTTTTTGGACTTACCAAATGCACCAGGACAGACTGACACCCCCCACCCCACCCCACCCCGAGAAGGTTGGAGACTCTTTGCCTTGGGTAAGTGAGCAAAAAGTGAGATCTCTCAACCAAATGCACATGGAGGGGCTTTCACTCCTCCCTTGGTTATAGGACTGATCCTACTTCTCCTTTGGCTGAGTTTTATAGGACAAAGGCAACTCAAAACCTTGCTATTTTAAAAAACATGGGTTTAAAATTAATTTCTGGAAACCCTTGCCAGTTCACCGTTTTGTTTTTTTTTTTTTTTTTTTGTTGCCTGGTTGAAAGGGGGTTCAGTTCTCTCGCTGTTGGGTGACCTGCATCAGTAGACAGAACTGACTCTGGGGATGGGAGGCCAGAGTGAACCTTCCTCCGAGGTGCCCTTCCAGATGCCCTTCATCGCCTGGCTTGCCATCAGTGGTGCTGCTGCCCTCAATGCCAGCTTTATCAGGGGAGATACAAACTGTGCAGTCTGTTGGCACTGTCAGAGAAAAAAAGGCAGTTTTCCGGAAAGCTGGGGCTTGAAACAGTGCTAATAGCACTCAAAACCCTGCTTCTGCACAGGGAATTTAACTTTGAAAGCATCTTTTGAATTCCTTTCCATGTTTGCCTTCTGGTAAAATGGCAGAAGTCTACCATAATGGTTTGCTGTGAATTAAAGTTCTTTAGAGCAGTTTTGGCAGAGTGGTTGGGGAATGCCCATCAGTCAGCATTTGACATACCATGCACGTTTTGCCAATGTCTTGTAGGGGACCAGCGGGAGGGAGAAGTGTGATGAACGACACCTGCTTTCTGTTGAGTCATATTTGCCCTTGAGGAAAACCAGACAAGAATTGCCCCAGCCAGGGAAATGCAGATACAAAACCAAGTAGGAGGCTTGATTGCATTTGTGGAATGAATCATTTCATCCCTTTTGAAATCAAACTAGAGATACTTGCTTAGCAATTTTATCTTTGAAAACATAAAGCTGTAAAAGAAGCTTGGATACCTTGTGACGGTGTATTGTAGTGCACAGTCTTGCAGATTTCG
The DNA here is from genome assembly GCF_017976375.1 of Cuculus canorus. Taxonomy (NCBI): domain Eukaryota; kingdom Metazoa; phylum Chordata; class Aves; order Cuculiformes; family Cuculidae; genus Cuculus; species Cuculus canorus. The sequence continues at coordinate 10,389,162 of NC_071406.1, forward strand.
GCACACTGAGCAATCATCAACTGTAAAGAGATTTTTGCTAGCCACAATGGTGGTGTTTTTCACAAGATACCTTGTACTATCCACTTCAATTGAGATTTAAATGTCCCAAGGGTTTTCATTGCTTCCCTTCAAAGGCTAGTAGCAAAGTCTCAGAAGTACAGACACTAGAGTTTTCTTGGCCACCCTTGGGATACTCTTTAATGGTTTTTATTACCATTTAAAAAAACCATACAAAACTCCAAATTGGACCAATGTTATTTCTGAGATGTCCACTGTTGGAAGAGGCAAAGGAAGAAAACTCTGAACCTGCCACCATCACTGGAGCATACCTGAGCAATGGATACGCAGCTGGATAGGAAGCATTTGCTCAGCCATGCTTTATATTCTTAGTGTCCATCATCCATCACCACAACAGAAAGATTTTGAATCTTGGTAAATTTTAAGGAAGAATTAATTTTGTATTTCAAATCTATGAGTTGTGTTAAAGGATGGCACAGAACCTTCATCATACAAATCTGAATGTCCTCCCAGCTTCAACAGCAGAAGAAATAGAGAACATCTAAATCTAACATCTAAACCCTCCTCAGCAGCCTGGTTTAGACAGGAACATGTTGGAGAGCCATTTGGAAAACAAAAAGTCACATTAAAGGTAGAAACAGCAGCTGAAAAATACTGGTGTGGAAAGAAAGACAAATGGTGGTGGCCAGAAATGCGAGGAAGAGCATAATCTTTTGGCCCATTTTGCCTTGCAAAATAACTCTGGTGCTACACAGGATATAGATGAACAGATGTGCTTCAAGAACCATTGATCTACAGCCAAGTCTCACTTTCAGATATATACACAAGACTCCCAGCACGGACCATGGGACTTAGCCATGGGCATCTGAGCATGGAGGTATCCTCCAGGCATACAGCATTAAAGCACGCTTGATCTTTGGAGGGTTCCTCTCCTGTGCTCTGATGGGCTTGACCTCACCATCTGCATCTCTTGAGTTAAGCCACTTCCTCCATTACTTGCTGAGGTGCTGAGATGCTGACGAAAGTGTTTGTTTAAATGCCACTGCCTCCATTTTCTCTGAACTTCCAGCTGAACCTAGGTAGAAAGGTCAGAAAACACTTAGTTCAGCTAGTTTATCTTGGAGCCTTGCATTGTGGAGAGTGGTATAACAGGAAAAGAAGAGTGGGTTACCTTTGCCAAGGTTTGGATCTATTTATTTAACGCCCAATTTAAGGGCTTAGGGTAGGGCCTGTTTCTTGTCACTTCTAGTGATACCGTTGTTGCAGCCCCACAATTTTCTGTTAATCTGTTTTTTCTGTTTGTTTGCAGTGGAATTCTTCACAGAGTCTAGCTGGCCTTAGTAAGTTTGGGTTAGATTTTTATTTTAGTTATAAAAATGGGACATTTTGGCACTCTAATGTAAAAAAATGCAGATTTTCTTTTCAAAACAACTTTTTCTGAACCCTGTTAAAGGATCAGTAAAAGTATTTCAAAGCCATCCTCCACTTCAAAGTGACTTTTTCTTTCAACCTTTAGGCACTGCTGGCTTTTATTTTTCCTTCCAATAACCTAAGGATCTCCCAGGTTTGAATACCATTTCCACCACCACCTCTACCAGCAGCAGCATTTCAGAGAGCAAATTGTAGCCCAAAAGGCCGGAAGTTATACAATTACAAAGGAAATGTTCCCTCTTCAAAAAGCTTTGCCTTATGAGAGTCCTAATAAACTTGGACTGGATACAGCTTTTGATAAATTCCCTCCCAAGGATCAAGCAAAGCAAGCAGCCACAGGATGGCAGATAATAGCACCGCACATCAGAACCAACTGATTGTCAGTGTGACCCCTTGTGGGATGCTACTCCCACCCTCCATTCCCAGACAGTAATAATGCTAAATGATTTATGAAAGGGCTGCAACACTCAAGAGGTGAAGTTTGCAACTGGCATACAATTACTCAGGCTTGCCAAGTCTAGGGGACATTTCACGAGTGACGTTAGGTAGCTGAGAAAAAAAAACACAGATAAAATGTGCTGTTCATTGCAGAACGTATCCTACTGATTAATGAGGCATGCTTGAGCAATAGAGAAGAATGTTATATACACAAAACTCACCTCGCCATTAAGAAAACAATAAAGTACAGCCACGACAAATCCCTGAAAGATAAAAGAACTGTGGTCACAAAATTAGAACTGCAATTTCAGCTTTTGAATGGGAATGAGGCATCTCAAGGAAAATCAGACAGGTTAGTTTTGCCATTGGGACTGCTCTGTTGCAGAGATTTGTATTATAGAGTTATGCCTCTTTTGCAGAGTTTTACCTTTTTTTCTTATTTTAAAGAAATAAGAGCTTGTCAAATATTACCTGGAATGATCCAAGAGCCAATTCGAAAAACAGCTGAATTTCCATTGTGCCGCTGCTGGCATCTTCAGGGAAAAAAGCGAAGATGATGTAATGGACCCCAAAGAGAGGGATGAGGAGAAGCGTTGACTTTGCAAGTCTCCTGATAGCAAAAACAGAGGGGAAAGCTGGTGTAGAGAAGCAAGAGGAGCTTGGGTGGGCTCATGTGCCATAAAGTCACAATATAAAGAACATACTTGTATTGATTGAAATCACTGCTCCGTCCTTCAGGCGAGCTAAGCTTCCTCATCAAGATTCTTAAAATGTTGACAAAAAGAATGAAATTAATCTGAAAGAAACCCAAAACCAAAAGTAAGGACATGAAGAAAAGAACAAAGGAAAAAAGCAAATAACAAAACTAAATGCCCAGTAACCACGAACTGCCAGGTATCAGCAGATCCAGTCTGGGGGGCTTTGGCTGAGCAGGAAGAATAGAGGAGCTTGGGCTGGCCTGCCCGCGTCCCTGTCCCCATCCCAGTCCCAGTCCCTGCCTTTCCAGCCTGCCTGGCCACTCTGGGCTTGGGTGCTGGCTGCTTTCCTTGCCATTTTGCTGCAGCTTTAGTTATGGGGAAGTTCAAGGCTTATTATCTGAGTAATCATGAAAGGGCAGGGAGACCAGGCCCATGGCTAAGACCTCTTCTGACTGTGGAGTTTAGACAGTCTGGTCCCACTTGGGATGCCAGTAAAGGGGCAACACTGGAGCTACCAGTTGCTAAACAGGACTGCAAATGCCATTTGTTCCCTGCCAAAAGGCACGGCATGGTTTAGGATGTTCACTGAATCATAGAACCATAGAATAGTTATGGTTGGAAGGGACCTTAAAGATGATCTAGTTCCAACCCCCCTGCCACAGGCAAGGACATCCCACTGGCTCAGGCTGCCCAAGGCCCCATCCAACCTGGCCTTGAACACCTCCAGGGATGGGGCAGCCACAGCCTCCCTGGGCAACCTGTGCCAGTGCCTCACCACTCTCATGGTGAAGAAACTCTTCCTCATGTCCAGTCTAAATCTGCCCCTCTCCAGTTTGTACCCATTCCCCCTCGTCCTATCCCCACAAGCCTTTATGAATAGTCCCTCTCCAGCTTTCCTGTAGCCCCTCAGGTACTGGAAGGTCACTACAAGATCTCTTCTCCAGGCTGAACAACTCCAACTCTCTCAGCCTGTCCTCATATGAGAGGTGCTCCAGCCCTCCGATCATCTTTATAGCCCTCCTCATGATGGAAGCAAAGTAGTTAAAAGTGGGGATAGGAGAAAGTCTACACTGAAGTTCTCATTCTCCCCCTCTCCAAGGGTGGATATCAGATCAAAATGCTGATCTGCTGTTCAGTTTGGGCAAAGTGAAGCAATAGCTGTTTCTGCTCATTTTGCCCTCCGGCAGAGTTGGAGAAGCATGGGAGGCAGAGCCGGCCTGAGCGTGCCTCTCTCCCACAGCCAGGGCACAGCACCGGGGAACCACCTTGGTTTTATCCGCCCTTGGCATCAGGGCTCCCAACATCACCCTGCGCTTCTCCTGCACCCACAGTCCTTTTGCAACACTCTGCACCTGGAAACACCATCGCAGCCGTGCACCCTCTTCATGGTGGCTTGTACGTGCCCGTGGGTGTTGGAGCAGAGCGCTGAGCGGGTGGGTTTCCCTAAGAGAAGCGGGTCTACTGTAGATGGGACAGACCCAGGATGTCCCTGGGTTCCCTAAATTATTGGATGAAGAGGGAGCGACTGTGGCTGCGCGGTCTGTGCTGCTGCGGGTGTCTGGAAATTAGGGGAGCTGGGGCAGCATGAGGAAAGGAGCAGAGCTGGGAGGAGGTAGGGATGAGGAACACAAAGGAAAGACTGAAATATTTTGGTTGTGTTGAGGGGGAAAAGGAGGTTCAGCTCTGGGGATTCTGCTTTTTTAACCCACTAGGCCAGGCATGAGCAGTGTAGGCTGGTGATTCCTGCTGGGATTGCCCGAGGGCAGCACAGCAATGTTAGTTTAGGAGCACAAAGGGGTTTATCGGTGTTGATTTTCTGCCCTTTGAACTGCTAAGGACTGTGCGCTGTGAGGGATGAAGAGATTAGATCTGAGTTGTGAAGGACTGGCTGGCTGTTTGTCTGTGGCTGCGGCCTTGAGAAAAGCCTCTTTTAGGTAAAGAGGCAGAGTCACGCAGGCGTCTCCTGCCTTTACTTGGCTAAGCAGGATGTGATCAGGATTTTGAGGAAACTTGGAAGGGGATAGAGGGTGGCCCGTAAAAGATAAGATTGGGCTTTTCACCTTGCAGAATGCCAGGGCCTTGTTGCTATTTAAATATTGGCTCCTGGAGCATAAGGGTTGATTCAGTAAGAACAATAAATGCTGTGGCCTCATTAAGCTGATCGGGAATCATTCGTGCGGTCCTCTGCTTGTCTTGAGGAGGTGAGGGATTGCTCTGTGGTAAACGGGAGCAGAACTTTAACCCACCCTCTCTGCTGCTTGGGTTTCCAAGACAGCGTGCAAGTGTTGCAATTTGTATTTTGCAAATATAATGGCTCCTACCGGCAAAACAAAAACCTCAACAAACTCTTAGGTTCTCACTCAGAGTGTCAGTAGGTTATTTGAAGGTAAAGAGCCACTCGAGTGTTTCTGTACTAGTGTATCAGATTGACCGTTGCAGGCTGATCTGCCCCAGAATATCTCAGTTGGGCAGTACAACTGTCTCTAAGAAGCAGCTCCAGCCCTTTAGTACCTAAGGCTCTGAAGGTGAGCACCAGCAAATGCTCAAACCATAGGTGTTCAGTATTCTCTGTACTAGACCATACCTTACATTGCTGCTGCCCTGTACTGGGCAGATTCACACTGGGCTCCAATGCCTACACCTTACTTGAGTGCGCAACACCATAATAGTGTAATTGCAGTCCATGAACATACGATGCTACAGCCTGTGAGCTGCTTTCATTGCTGAAAACAAAAGCTAATGGTCATGTAAGGCAAGTTGGTTTTGGCTTTGCTGAGAGGGGCATTGACCGGGAGACAAAAAAGCGATTGTGCTGACATGTACAGCCACTTTGTTTCTCCTCTGGAGCCTTCCTTGAAACAGTCCAAAACAAGCTTCCACAAGCCAGCCAAGTTCATATGAAATCAACAGGATGCGGAAACCTGATCTTCTTCAGGCTCTTGCTTCTTGGGAGGACACTCTAGCTCTCCTTGTGAACTTGGCTTCAGGGCATTAGCTAGTGACTAAATCCTGCTGAGCAGAAGTTGCTTAAGCAGTAATTCATGTGTCACACCAGTTCAGGCACATTTCTAAGATCAGTTCATTAACACACTTCTAAGGCATAGTGAGTAGATGATCTCTGACTTCACAATATTTGAAAATACAGTTTGAATCTGCTTGTCCCAGAAAAGACTTACAAAAATAGACAAAACTACAGGGCCTCTAATGATCCACCAGGTATTGGCATCAGTATTAATGTCCCAACACCTGTGAAAATAGAAGAGAAGGTGCAGTCAGTTATCAAAACACTGGTGTATTTTCAAAGCAGTTCAGTGTGTTTTGTACTTCAGATAGGCCCCTATTCCCTTCTATGAAACTCATTTCTGTTCTCACTTAGCTGCACAACATTTCTGACAGAAATCTGCCCACCTGCACAGGACAAAAGTGCATCCTGCCCTTGATGTACAACCACTGTTCAAAGTTTTGGAAAGAAGAAGAAAAGGAACAAAGTTTCACTGATCAGAAAGCAGAATACAGATGCAGAAAACATCAAGGGCCAAATTCATACTTGAAGGCTACCCCGTACTCTTGAAAATGCTTGAATGAAATTTGAGGCTCTTCCTCAGATTGCTCAGCTGGATCTCTACTCCTACCCATGGGAGGATGTAGGCTTGCAGCACAGGAAGGTAGTGGTTGGCTTGCTTAGCTGCCAGTGATTAGGAATGAGCAGGACCCTGTGGGGTAGCCTGTACGGGGGCTGCATGCTTCCCCTGGCATGCGATCTTTCTCCCCTCCATGCAACTTACCCAATATTTTCATGGAGTTGCCTAGCAGTCGCCCATGCAGCCACAAACACAGTGGGAGCACCTGCAATTGGAAAAGCTGGTTACTGCTCCACAAGTCCATCCCAAAGACAAAACATACCCATGGTTATTCTTACTGAAAGGAGAACCAGTACCCCATCCGAGGGCGATGAACCACAACAGGAACTTCCTTTCCGAGAAGAAAGAAATAACCAGGAGAGTGTGGAGGTACAGTCCCTCTACGAGGAGCCAACTGTAGTTAGACAGGATGCAATACTGAAAGAAGACCATGGTGAGCTTACACCCAGCCTGAGGAAAGAGAGAATAATTAGCTTTTGCTTGAGTTTGTATCTACCTTCTAAGAGGGAGTGAGTTGTCAATAAATCTTGGCAAACAGAGATTTTATAACAGTTAGGGGACTAAACTGGTGATCTTGAGACAGGTGTTCACATGACAAGAAAACAGCACTGGCTCTCATAAATGCAGTAATCAACTGCCTCACTAGCAGGAACTAAATGTGTCACGGACACATGGGTCTGGCTTACTGTCCCACTTAACGGAGTTCCACTTTTACTACCTTATTAGTGTCAGTAGCATTAACATCATATTAGAGAAGTATATGGATGCATTTGTCAGTCTTTTTTCCTGAGAAAAAGGGTTGATAAAGACAAGTTAAAATTTGCTCAAAATGCCTTCTTCTCCAACACCTACAAGGGCATCTATAGCAGGGAGGAACTGCACCTGGGTTTCTGTGTGTATGCTCCAGCCTGGGCTGCTATTGTGTCTTCATGCCACTGTCACTGTCACAGAATTCCTCCATACAGGGAAATCTGAGCCAGGAACAACCAACATGCAGGATCAAGCGATGAAGGAACCAGTCATACCTTTCCTCTCTAATAACCCCTCAAGCTGAATGGAAGGCTGGGACAGAGATTTGCTTTCCTGCAGACTAACTACTGCTGAGATCCTGCTGGGAACCTGAAACATGGGGCAAGCGGGAAGGCAGAGAGTTACCGTATATGCCCCACAGTAATTCGTGTCTTCAGAGGAAAACAAAACAGCGTCCTTGATGAAGTTGGATGAGGCTCGCAAAATGAACGAAGTGAAGAGATGCATGTGAATGTAGTTTCTTGTACAGCGAAGTCTTCTGTTACAAAAAGAGAAAGAGATCCTGTGAAGTTACATTTCTAGCCAATGTGGGTAGCTCGTGGCTGTAAACAGAAGGTTTCAATCCTTATTAATGCTAAACAGACAAATTAAGAACACTGGTTTTCTCTCTGTGAAAGGAAGACTAATGCATTTCCAAAGAGGGATATTCTTGAGAGGACAGAGGACCTCAAAAAGCTTAAGTCACATCTGTTTCTCTCAGGCACTAAAACAAGCTGAATATTGCTAGAACTGCTATTTCACACCAATATGCTTTGTCTAGCCTCCCTCCCTCTTTCTGGAATAATACAAACCTAAGGTATTTAGCCACACCTACATGGATTTACTTGCTTTGCTTGCATAGTGCACTTGTGCCTGCAACTTTTTCTGTATTAAACGTCTGAGTCCAGAGGCTGTGCAGTCTGAAGATGAATCTGCAAAGTAGTTGGGTTCGTTCTATCTGGAGATGCCACCCTGACACTGTAAAGGAAATTCTTTTCACTGAATAAGCAGCAAAGTACAAATACCAGGTTATAAGAATGCATGAAGATAAGCTGTCAGATTGCTGCTGTAGATCTGAAACACCTTCCCAGAAGTCAGTGCAGCAGCACTTAGGGCAAAGTTTTAGCCACAGTCCCAACTGGGGAAAAGAACAACAGGGGGAAAGACACTGCCCAAGGAACACTGAAGTCATGGAGAGAACTCATCAGGGAGGTGGTGCAAACACTAGTGTGCAAAGCACATCCAGCTACATCTTGGAAGGACAGGAGAACATGATATGAGGAACAGCCCTGACACTTCCTGGGAAACAAGACTCAGAGAGAATTTTTGTGAAGGTTTTCAGAAATACTTCAATTTTTAACTTGCCCTGAAAGCCAACAGAAGGATCTCTGTCAGCCGAGATGACCAGAAGTCCTGGCCAAATGTAAACCAGAGATGCTTTTCCTCACCTAAAAGAGCCTAGGACTGCTAAGGCTATCGTCAGCGTCACGAGGGAGGTGCAGTATCCAATAGTGTACATGGTCTTCAGAGTCATGAAATAGGAACGCTGCAAGGGAACATACATTCACATTTTTACCATTGACTGTCTGCTAGAAATCAGACCATACCAAGAGAAAGATGTCTCCTCCTATTTAACAAATAAATTTTCTTGTAAAATCAGCTACTGAAGTTTTACCCTGAGCAACCCTTTCTAATCATTACGAGGAAGCATTTATGCTGGAAAACACCTGAAACAATAACCCCACAACATCATTCAATCTCTCTTTAACATGTTCCTCCCCCAGGGCCCCAGACCAGCAGACCTGTGGTCACAGGCACTCAGACTCACTCTTGCCTCGTTGGTTGTATCATTGATATTGTAGCCACAGGCGATATCGGGTCTTGGATATGGGTCTGACCAACCCTTGCTTGTACAGTTTCGGTAGACAAAACCTGTGTGGTAACAACAAAGAAGACAAAACCAGGTGTGATCATTTCCAATTGTATCTGTGGTCTCCTCGGGGCTTAGTTATCAACGTGTAGCGTTGCTCCAAGAGCAAAAAGAATATTTTCCCCAGGCAGTGCAATCTGCATAGCTGGAGGTGAAATACTGCTGAGCTAATTATGTTGATACTTGCCCAGTGTACTTGTTTGGGTCATAGTATTGTTTGCCAACTCAAGAATGACTGTGATGAATGTGTTTTTATTAATTGCAATATAAATAATATTGCTTGGTACATCTGGTGTTTCTTGGCCAGTATTCCAAGATCAGCAAACACATGAATTTTTCAGTCACAGATTCATACTCTATGCAAACCTGATACTTTCCTGAATGCTCCCCCTCCTTGCTATGGTTTGTCATGGTCTGCAGACAACACAAAACTTCAGATGGTCACAGTTTTTTGGCAAGATTTAAATGAAAACTGAAAGCTTTGTCCCAGCAGCCAGGTCTGGAGATTATCTTACACTGTTGATTTCCTTGCTTACTTGCAAATTAAAGGCTAGGATGGGATTCCCCTCACTTAAGTTATTCTTCTGAAAGCTAAATGATTGAGTCCAACCATGTCCCTCACGGCTGTCTTTCTAGTCAGTGTAGAGAAAGAGGCATTTGCAGAATTCATCTAATTTTCAGATAGATATCCACAGAGGGCAGTTTGTCTGACTGACTTCTGCTGGGCTATCTCACTCTTAGACTTCTAAAGCTGAGTGAGGTAGATCCCCAGCAAGTTACACATGGTTCAACAGGACAGGTTTGAACATGTCCATATTCATGTTTGGCACTGAAGTGGAAGAGTGAAGTCCTGCTCTACACACGTTACAAACTCACACAAAGAAAATGACCCTAGGAGGCCTGTGCTGAAGAGAAACTTTTCCAAAGAGGTAAAACCACTGCCCACTGCCCAAATCACATTCATCTGTCAGGTAGGAGCCACACTTCAGAAACATGGAATAAAATCCTGGTTTTGCCGCAGTAAAAATAATACTAGCATGGACTTGGAGAGGACATAAAATCAGCAATCCTTCTTAGCAGAAGCTTTGCCTGAAGGCATCATAAAAGTCTATTTTTGCCCACACATTTAGTCATAAGGACACTAGGGCATCCAGTTCCTGCAAAACCTCCCCAAAGTTTTGGAGAGGGAACAGAGAGAGATGCATGTGGAGCAGTGTTTGGCCTTGGTTTATGCTCTTTGGAGCCCTGCTGGGACTGTCAGGACAGAGTCAGTTCCTGCTACCTCTGGGCTAATTCTGATGACCTGACAGCATGTCTGCACTTGATTTGAACTCACCTCCGCAAAACTGCAAGGCATAGCAAACATGCTGAGATCTTAGAGGGGGAAGAGCTCTGGGTGTATCAGTAGCAGACTACTATTCTGATGCTTTTAAGAAAATCTTGTTCCAGCTTAGCATCTTTGGAAGGGCTAGCCTTGCTTTTCAAGCCAGGTTTTCTATGCTATGCTGCAGTGCAGCAAGAACAGGAGATAAACAACTTTCACCAACAGTTCTCCTCAACCTGCCATAGCAGCCAGCAAGGAACTGGTATGGTGGCAAATTCTCTACTTCAGCTCAAATTATTAAGACACAAGTAGTTAACTCAGAGCAGACTGTTGTGCTTGTAAAGATGTCTGTAACTATTTTTTTTCCTGAGGATGCTGAAAGAGAGTACATTTAAATTAGACATTAGGAAGAAATTTCTTACTGCGAAGGTGGTGAGGCACTGGGATTGTCCAGAGAAGTTGTGGATGCCCCATCGCTGGAGATGTTCAGGGCCAGGCTGGACGATCATGGCATTGAGCAACTTGGTCTAGCGAACAGTGTTGGAACTGGATGATCTTTAAGGTCTCTTCAACCCAAGCCATTCTATGATTCTATGATTCTATGATTCTATGATTCTATGATTCTATGATTCTATGTCAAAGTAGATCATACAAGAAGAACTGAAGTTCTGTGTGGCTGTGTGCGTGCGACTGCGTTATATACAAAGCATGGGAGATTATGCAGGGCATATTATATCAGTGGATGTGAGCACAATTTCAACAATGGTACTTGTCTATGGGTGACAGACGCTGAGGAAACTGCAGCATGGCGCACTCAGAGCAGACTTAGGGTCTGCAGTCTGTCTAAGGTGCTTGGTGTTTGCTGGTGCCTTGGAGTCTTTTGGAGTTGCCTAGGCAAAGGCCTGTGTAATTGGGGACATTCGATGTGGCCTTCTCCTCTGACTCTGAATCCCCGAAGTCCTTACAGCTTTCCTCATTCCTTGTCTGAGACACAATGGGCAGGTCTGGATGTGAATTTAGGTTACTTGTTTCCAGATTATTTTGTTTCTTTGGTCTGCTATATTGAAAGGGGCCAGACAGTCTGGGCTGCACAAATCTAGATGTTGGCACAAAGCTCAACATCAGGGAGACCAGATCAGAGGTTAGAGGGATCTGCATCCCTTAATGTATGGGTGTTTGGCATTTGTGGCTGCCCATCTGCTTTGTAAGTGGTGAGGAGAGAAAACTTTTGCTTTTTTTTCAAGCAAACAGATCTTTGGTTTTCCTTTGCAAAATTGCTTCAAACAGAGCAAGGGCTGTAGCAGTAATTAAACACGAGTCACAAGCCAACCACAGTATAAAATCAGAGCAGAATGTGGCTATGAGAATGAGAAGAAACTATTGCTGACTTTGACCCAAAATGCCAGATCAAAATAAGACGCAAATGCCAGTGGACCATGTCTTGAGTTTCTCTTTGGAACACAGTCACTCTGATTATCGCTTATCAGAAGTGGTTCAGCTCTCAGCTCGATAAGGAGGGCAACTAAAGTTTAAAGCTATTAGACTATCTCCAAGATAATGTAATGCACATTTAAGATGTAATTACGACCTTTGGATGTACAAACTCCTGGGTTTGCCCCTGATACGACGGCCAGAGGTAGGGAGCAGTTCCCTCTAGTGGCTGTACCAGCAGGAATTTCATTTAATACACTTAAAGGCTGGTATCACAACGCTGAAGATTCATGAGTGCATGCAGGACGGATTATTTCCTCAGTGATCTTTGTCTTTGTGTAATTTATCCCCTGTCTTTAAACCAGATTATAGGATTTGGTGGGCAGCTACTGTTTGTGTGTACAGAAAGTAGTACGGCATTTATTTTCATCTGAATGGCTCATGTCTGATTTTATTTAAAGAGTACTAAGTCTTCTCCTCTGACTTATCTAATCTTTATTAGACAATCTAATACTTTGTCTCCCATTGCTCCCTCCATAAAATGAATGTCTGCTTCTCTGTAAGTGCTGGATCTCGTTAATCTGTGTCCTATAACTGAAGAATGCAAAACCCTCTTTTGATTTGAATCATTAACTCGCTAAAGAGAAATGTAAGCAGATTTCTTGAGCACTGCTGAAAAGCAGAACTGAAGAGAAAGCAGGCAGAAACTCATTGTTAATGGCTCATAATTACTGGGAATAAATTTCACTTCACTTCACTTCTATCACTTTTACCCCCGGTAAAGGACAATAAACATTGCTTGAGCTTATCTCTTTTTGAGTTTCTTGATGAGCCATGAAATCTGAGTTCCCATGGATTTGTGCCACTTGTGTGGAGCCTGTCACAGCCAATGGATGAACCCCCAATGCAGATTTCCTCTCAATGGAAGCCAAAAAAAATTAACTTTTCCCCCCACCTGGTTCACTGTTTTGTATGAACTTAACACTGTGTGAAGTTTTGTCTCCACCAAACTCAGCTGAGATCAGCCACTGGCTTTAAGAGTTAATAGAAGGGGGAGGAGACAGAAAAACATAAACACAGAGCCTGAGTGGAGAAAACTCTTTCCCTTAAGAAAAGATGCTTATAAACCCTATTTTTCAGGCTAGCATTTATCTGCTGCACTTTTCTCCACCTTGCTAAGAAAAATAAACATGTAAAACATCTTGCTACTTTAATTCCAGGTTTCCCCACGTTTAGCTTAGTGTTGGAACTGATGCTGATAAGTGACCACTGGTCCTTAAAAGAAGCAGGGACACAATTTCACTTTGAGTTCAAACCTGACAGTGGCACCTTTGCAAACAACACATTTGATAAAATCACTTGAGCAAGAAGAGCATATTTTTAGTGTTACCTATTTTCCCAGTCAGCATCTGAAAGAATTCAGAGCAGCGAGCATTGACAGTCTGTCCTACAGCAGACGAAGGCCAGCAGCTCATGTTATCCCACATTCCAGTGCATGTGCCTGGGGAAGCAACAACAAAACACCATGAAGCATCTCCCAGTGATGAAGCACCGTGAAACTTCTCCCAACAACAAAACACTATGAAACATCTCCAAGCAATGAAACACCATAAAATATCTCCCAAGGACCAAGGCAGCTACAGGAATAAAGACGCTCAGTACTCTGAAAAGCAAGCTGGATGAGACACAGCAAGTCCTACTGAGACTGGTTGAGACCTAGACAGGACAGAACAGATTCTGCTTGCTTCAGCTCCAGCAAGCTCCAGGCCCATTCCCTTCTGGTCCTTGACTCCACTGGTCAGCCAGCCAAAGAACAACTTGGGCCATGGTGAATTTTGCATCAAGTCCTTGGCTACCCATCAGTCTTCTGGTAACTACTGAATGGCTCTGGAAAGATGAAGGAAACCAGATGTTAATTTTTTAGCTTACTTTCCAGTCTTTCTAAAGCTTTCACTTTGAGTCACTCTAAATGTTCTCTTTACAGAATCCTTTTGTAAACAGAAAAAGATACATCTTGACTAGGAGTTTAAACAGCTTCAAAATGATACTGGGGAAAGGGCAGAGAGGAATAGTATCCATATCATCCTTGTACCACCATAAATATTCCTCTGCTTGTTAATCTCTGTTATTATACCAAGCCTGTGCTGGAGTGAGTAGCACCAACAGAGCATTCACTGGGCTTGGCCGCGGGTCTCAATAGCCATTAGTTAGGTGCAGGGGCCACTTATTTTGAGGCTGAGCTTGTCATGGTCACCTCCTACAGTCAGGGTACAAGGGGAGTTTTCCAGCTGTGTCCTTAGCTACGCTGCCTTCTAGCAGGGCTGGTAGGGATGCATCAAGGAGTCAATGGTCAATGGTGCACAGCGTGATGGAGATCTCAACTTAGATGTGTTGCTTAGGTGCCAGACGCTGGCATGGATGAATTTTGGCCTGCAGTACAGAGCGTTAATAGAGAAGACCTACAGTTAATACCTTTTATGCTACAGAGAAACTGCAGTCCTGGCCTTTCTTATTTTGCTCTTCTCCAGATATAGGCTGAAATAAATTAGTCTGCTTACCTTTTGCCTTCACTCACTCTCAACCATTTTAACAAAGCTTCTTCTGTGAGTTTTGTAACATGACAAGAAAAAGAAGCCACTGGAACATGCCAGGACCACCTTATGCCTGGTGGGTCCTGATGTGTGCTGAATGCCCAGTACACTTACTGAAAGTGGAGGGGAGGATATCCTGTGCACTCTCTTCAAACGCTCCATGCTTTATAAGGCCAGCCTCCATTAGCCTGACAAAAATGTTTACATTTCTAGAAATGTATTGATTTCCTCCTGCACAACAGTCCTAGCACCTGGAAATACAGAGCTTTTCACAGCCAGGGCACCTCAACATTAGTGTCTTCTCTGTGCCAATGTTTATAGACTTGGTAACCATTTACTTCCAAGCAACAGTTTAACTCATCTTGGGTGACAGTTATGCCTAGCTGTGCTTCATTTTTTTTCAGTTATCAAACCTTTATGCCAACACTATTGGCATAAAGCCTCTTAAGCCAGACTCGGTGCAGAGAAAAACCTGGCAAAATTATTATGTTGGGATGGTGTCCACCCAGGGAGAGAAAACAACCGTCTGAGCCATTCCTCCTGCAGGTGGTCTTCTTGTCATTCTTCATGGAGCAAAGACAGTGCCACCCACCCCCATCTAGTTAAACAGCCTTTTTCATGGAGGCAGAGCACGGCAGCACTTCCCTGACATCCCTGTATTCTTTGGGACCTCCCTCAAGTAGCAAATAGAACATTCTCCTCACAGCAATACACGGTGTCACCATGACCAGAGGTCAAAGACCTCCAGCGGCTTCCCTCCCCTGCTCCCTGCCCCTGAGAGAATTATCCCATCTTTGTTCATTCACAAAAATGAGCGTAACTGTGACTTGGGTTATATAATGTAACCTGATTCACCTGCAACTAGTCCTGTGTGTTTGTGCCATTTTCAAAGAGATGTGAGCACCACAGCAGACATGGCACTGTGGAAGAATTCCCCTTGCTTTGCCCTTCTTCCTGCCTGCAGCAGTCAAAGCCGCTGGGGTTGGTGCAGGACAGATGGGGTATGAAAGGTGACCCAAACCTGCAAATCCACCTTTCTCTCTCCCTGGCATGAATCACCATGGGCATGCACTGAATTCCCAGAGTTCTTTTTCTCTCTTCTTCAAACTAAAGCCCCTGTATGGGATTTTCTGCACACAGACTTCACACATGCAGATAATCAAAGGCTGGAGGTATTTTCAGGTGCATTATTTCCCAGAATAAAAGTATTACTCCATAGTTTACCAAGGTAACAAACCCTCTTCAAGTGAAAACCATCAGAAGAAATTCCTGGGCTATCTTTTGGAAACATTACTTGAGGAAAGATGTGCAATTTACCACTGTTCATTTTTCTGGGGTTTCACTGCCAGGAGGAAGTGTGTTTGCAGAGTTACAGAGACAGGGAGGGGTTTAGTCACTCCAAGCTTTCTGCTACCTGGGTATCCTTGAGCCCATGGCAGTACGCCAGGTGTGATCTGTTTTGTAGAGTTCAAAGGGCAATTTTGACAGCCATTGGAAATGCTTTCTTCTCAAAGATTTGAGGAGAGGGGCACAGGGGGTAGAATTATCCTGTATCTGGATCCAACATAAAACTAGATTAAGTCTCTGCTGAGCACCTACTATTTGACTGAGATAAAATAAGACCATCTGTAAATGGTACTGCCTGCTCATGCTAGTGCTGGTCCACAGCTGCACGGTCCTGTGAAGTTTAACTTGTTTGCATATTTGGAGCCCTGGTGCAAAGAAGAATGCAGAATTCAACATTAGAGCCATGTCACAGGATCACAGCAGAAGAATAGAGGTGGAGGTTGTCAAACCACTCTCCTCTTCTGTGAAGGGCACTGAGGAAGGAAGGAAACAATACTGACTTACTTATATAATCAAACTTCTTATATGCAATTAGAGTATCTGGCAACCTGCCATATGGTATACCCTGTCACTGCTACATGGGTGTAATGCCCTGAAGCTGTGCTCACACCTATCAGTCTGCAAGGATCACAGGGATAAAACAGATATGGAGAAAAACGCTAGGCATGCTAAGCAACCAGACATCTCCCTTCTGAGTCCTACCTTAGGGCCAGGTCATAGTGAAACAGTTCTGTATTTCCCATGCTCTCTGCTAGAGAGGAAGGCTTTGAAACTAAGAAAAAGCCTCAACTCTTGCTCCCTGCTGTAGCTTATGTCTGGCCAGACACTCTGCTTACAGCACATCTCACAGCAACTCCTTCACGTTCAAAACTGGTGAGGATGTTGCCTTGTCGTGGTCCTCAAAAGTCACCCAGAAACAGTTCAGTCTGTGAGATGTCGTGAATGACACAAACCCAGTCCATAGTGGTGCTGGCTAGTCATACACAAAAAATAGTCATATCTGTTGCCTCCATCCAGCATACTCTGTGAGCTGTTGACCCAGCTGCTGCCCTGGGGGGAGCTAACACTCAGTTCATATGCGAGCTTCAATAATTGCTTGCAGTAACCTCTCAGAGACTCCTTGCACATGAACACACTTGCTCAGTTGTGAGAGGAACGCTGTCAACATGTCGACGACTCAGTACCACAAAACCTTCCCAGGCCAAACAATTCCTTTATATGATGATAAACTCTCTCTGAAATGCAATAGTTCTGTTATGTGACTGTAAGTTAGAGCAAGGAGGAAGCAATGAGGACCTTCAGGCCACGTGATTTAAATGCTGGCTGCTGGTATTCATTGATTTTGAAGGGAAATATAGTTAAGTAAATTTGCACATACTGGGCTGGCTTTATGAAAGATCTTTATCTAAGATGAGAAGAACTCTAAATCCTGTGCATTTTGCAAGCTTTTGTTGCTGAAGTGCTCCCCAGCTTTGAGAACTGCAGTTGAGCAGCTGAGGTAGAAGGCTCCTATGACTCTTGCTGTCACAGTTAGGTCAAAATCCCACTCTTGGAGCCTTATAACAGATCTTACCTAGTTTTCTGCACCTAAATGAGAGACACATACAAGGTGCATGCCTCCTATAGGAAACAATGGGTCACCCAGCTCACTTGAGAGCAGTTTTCTTTGTGCACATTCATTCATCCCTTACCCGAGCTGAAGAACAGATCATTTTCAGGAGTTCTGTTCTTTGCCTCCAGGGAGAGAGTCTCAGCACAATTTTCCTCCTCTTTTTTCAGGATGCTCAGGAGGTCACAGACAGGTGGGACAGCTCCGATCTGCAAATTTTAAAAGCAGTAGAATCACTTCCTCTTAAAACTTACATCCCCTTGACAGGATTTACCCTCCTTATGCTCGTATTCCCCACACAGTGCTATCAACTGATCACGGGCAGTATTTCCCCGAAATACAGCCAATTTCCTTGAAATACAGTCAAATTTCATAATTAAATCTGTTTTTTTGTGGTAGCAGCAGGCAAGCACAGACTGAGTTTCTGCCTTCTCCCTTTTGCTGATATTACTGTTATTGAGAAAAATGAACGTATTGCTCTGCTAAATTAAGTACATAAGCAGGATGTTCCTCCAAAAGACTGCAGAAACATCCAGGACACTGCTGGACTCTCCTAAAGCAACAGAGAATTAATTACTTGCCCGTGGCAGTGTTAAACCATAGACCTGACGGGTCACTTCCCCAGGCACGAGTGATCTAAATATGTCCACTGTTTGCAGAACACCCAAGCCTGTTTCACTGCTATTGATCAGGAAGCTGCAGGAGCCAACCTGAAAGCAGAATCTCATCTAGATTTCTGCAAGAATCTTAGTGGTAATTTGTCCTAAAGTCATTTTCTCACCTTCTCATCTTGGCCTATACGCCTTTCCCACCAAGTGGTGTGGAAATGTTAGTCTTAACTGAATCCTGATATAGCAATTAAATGTGCAGTTTGTTATATGAAGCTGGACCAAAATGAATGTACAAAACAGCTACTGACCATGAAAATGGCATGTATTAAAAAATCATTGCAAAATGATTTGCAGGACAAGGTCCCAGTTGTTACGCCTTGCAGTAAAAAAAGTACTTTTACCATTTCTATTATTTTACCAGTTTCTATTATTTTTTGACAAGAAAAATACTGAATGTAAGCGAGTTCTCATTATAACAGATTAGTTAATTCCTCTCTCATGAACAAACTCAAAAATCTTTATAAATTCATAGAATCGTAGAATGGTTTGGGTTCGGCAGGGACACCATTATGAAACTTATATGTACCTATGCATAAGTATACACACACACATACTTAAAAGATTAAAAGCAACTCATGAAGATGTATTATTTGGGAAGTATTCGGTAGAATTTTTTAATGTACTTTGTGCAGGAAAAATTAACCCCACAGCATCATATTACTACGCAACCTCATCAATCTTGTAACATTGCTGATCACTTTCAGATTAGATTTAGGAGAGAGAATGATCCCTGAAAAACATTGTAATGAGAACTATTATTTTTCTACAATTAAATTTTAGCCTAACAGACATCAGTGACTACACTCTACCGATTTTGTCTGGACGTATTCTGCGTATTGTACTTATGAGCGAAGTTTGATCTTTTCATCATGCCTTATCTAGTCGGTCGATTGTGTTTAACTACAGCATCTTCCTCCCTTGTCTTTGTGCGTAATGAAATAAGTGAACTAAAAACCATTTTGGTTTATGTCATGCAATGAATTTGCTGGAATCACACAGGCAAAGAATTCAGACAAAATAAACTATCATCTGATGTCAGGATTAAAAGCATTTTTAATCCATTTAATATTTGAAAAAAGAGAAATGTCTAACTAGAGCAACACATCGTAAAACATACAATTGCATTTGATGAGTTCAGTTGTTAGCTGAAGGCCGAATATGGTAATTTCTAAACATGGACAGATTTTTCAAATGTGCCTTATTTATCACTGTTGTTATCTATTTGAGTACCAAAAGTAAACCAATTCAGTACATTTTCAGAGTTCACAAGTACAAATGTGACAGTTAAGACCTACAACATACTTCTGCTGTGGTATCTCTGTCCAAAAGTTGCCCTGAAAATGTTAAGAAACAATATTAGTGCTGAGCATTTGAAGTGGCCAGCAGAACGAATCTGGTTTGCATGCTGGTCATTCAAGATAATACAAAACATGAGTAAAAATAAATCCTAGCAATCACATTAGTAATGACCTCAGAAACAGAAAAAATCTTTCTCATAAATAAGCCTATACATCTTTCGGCACTGCTTTCTTTGTAGGTCCTAAGAAAGCTTTTGTTCTAGAAGGAGATTTAAATCCTATGTTATTTCTTTATAGCTAGAATGAGACCACATGCTTTTAGAACATTCAGCTGTGGAGACTGCCCTGATGATCTGATACAGCACTATTTGACTTACATAAAATGGGAATATGGTATAGTTAATCCCTTGCAATTACTATTTTACCTTACTGAGTGGTGTCCACCCTATCCTTCTGATCAGTTACCACTGCCTGGTAATAGACATGCAGGTAACAGGAATTTAAACCCAAAGAAAGGAGAGAGCCTCTAGGTGCTGATTGAAAGACCTTGTTCCACAAACACCATCCCTTGGTTGGTCTTGGCCAACACTAGCATCCAACAGGGCAGGCTGGTGCGAGCGAGACCCACAGGTCCATCACAGCTGTTTATGGAGCAATGCAAAACTTTGCTTCCCATGCCACAGCCAGATAACCCCGCTCCGCTACCAACCGTGCTCAGTCTTGCTCATGTTTACCTTCCACAGCTGGGAGCAAACAGCCTGCCTTCACGCTTTTAAATCAAGGAGGAAAATGTGCTCCTCTATATGCGTTTTCATTGTCTCTCCCTAAACAGTTCATTGAAACAGCTCCCAGCTCATGGGCAGTCAGATTTTGATGACAGGGCAAGACATCCTCATCTTTTGTTTAAAGAAAACATAAGACATAAAACATAGTCATGATAACTAATTATCCAGAAAGGGCAGAAAGCTGCGGTTTGTGGTATCGATTGCAACAGCCAACTATAGTATTTAACCTGTGATATGAATGTACGAATTGATCTAAACACTACATAATATAAATACTATTTGCAGTCACAGACTTCACTGCCATTTGAAAGTAAGTTGGTTTAGTTCAATGAGAGGATTTAAAGGACAATGGAAGATGCCTGGTAAAATAAAAAATAGGTATTTTGAAGGATTAGAAAAAGTGGAAGAAGATGCTCTCAGTGGCATTCTGAGCAATGACATTTATTCACAGAGTCCTTTAGGTAATATGAAAACAAGAAACCAAAATGACAAGAAAACCACCACAAAGATATTTTTTATTGTGGAAGATGATCAAAAGGCAAAAAAGTTTACAGAGCGTATTCACTTTGTGATTAAAATGTCTAAGCAGAGCTCAGGTTTTCTCGGAGTTTGTCCCAAATCGCCTATTGGGATAAATAGACTGATTTTTCCTTTAGTTGCAACAAAACAATGATTTTTTTACATTTGCTGAGTTTGATCCTTTCCCAATTTCTCACACCCAGGCTGGACATAGTTCAATCTTGATTGCATACGCTTTCAAACTCAGAATAAGTTACGTGGGGAAACTGAGCCATCTAGCCACCTGTCAATTAGTCCAGGAAGCCGTAGAAGCAAGAATAAAATAAAATAAAACAAAACAAAATAAAATAAAATAAAATAAAATAAAATAAAATAAAATAAAATAAAATAAAATAAAATAAAATAAAATAAAATAAAATAAATCCCTGGTTCTACACACACCCTTTTAAACAAAAACACCGTGACTTCATGGAATAGAGGTGTGCTTACTCACGCAACAGGTGATTCCATGCAATTGGGAATAAATAGCTCTGTGCACCTACCAGGACAGTTGAATTCCAGAAGATGATCATCCAGATGGTCCACATAGTCAGTCACAGTCTGTTTCCTTCATCCTCAGGCACCAGAGGTCACCAGTCTGTCTGTATGCTCTCCAGTGTGGCTCCTAGCTCCTTTCACTTCATCCTGTTCCCTCCTCACTTTTTTTCCTTTCCAGCTTTGACCGTCTTTAGCCAATGTTTCTTTCCAGCTGCTGAGCGCTAGAGAGCATCAGCAATGACAGGACCCCTGTTCATCCTCCAAGCTCTCCTCCTCCTCTGCAGAAACCTCCTGTCCCAAGAATAACAGCACCTCTGTCGAGCATGTTCCTACTATTGTCTGGCTCCCTTCCTGGCTATTTTTCACCGTTGTCGATGGGTGTTGCTGAGGAATGATAATTCCTCATGCTCCTACGATAAATGACCAAGCAGGACTCTCATGCAAGACGTCAGCCCCATAATGGCACAGGTAATCAATCAAAGGGAAATACAGCCCTGAAATAAGTGCCCTGCTGAGAAACAGGGTTGGAGGAATGTGATTCGGGCTGCCTGCACTGCCTCTGCTCACGATAGTTTTGCACATGCCTCCCGCAGTAAGTAAACATTGTTGAGAGCCAGGAATCAGGAGGTTGGCAGAGTCTGCGGCAGGACAGTTGGCTACCTGTGCCTCACACCAAGCCTGGGAAGGGCCCATGTGCTTACCCTGGGTGTGGGCTCCCAGCTGCCAAGCAGGTGCCTGCTTACCAAGTTCACTTGTAGCACAATAGTGAATAAGGCTTTAAGAAAGAGCCAAAGTTTGCTCTGTGCACTTGTGCCCTGTCTCAAAGCACTGCAGTCCTCAGCTTGGCAAAGTGTCACAAAACATCTTTTACCACCTACTCCAATTTTCCACAGCCCACCACCCTAGACTGGTCAAATATGAATGCCCAGAATGCAGGTGTGCTCCAGATCTACCAATAAAATCAAAGACTATAGCCATAAAACATATGGCTTGATACCTGTGCACTGAAAATCCAGCCATTGGATTAAGCAAGTCACCCACTGAACAGCACAATGAAGGGATCTGGGTTTGCTAGCGAATGCTGCCCTTTCCTGTGCCCAGTCTGACCACAGTAACACTTGTTCATCTCTATACGCGTTCCTTAGGACAGTTGAATTGCAATGCTCTCTGTTTCCATACACATCTCCCTGGTTTCTCCCCACATCCCCAGAGCAGGACTGAGGCAAGCAGCAGCATTTGCTCTAACCCCATGCTATGTCTGTCCTACCCAGCCACCCAGTTTGCATGTCCTGACTGCCCAGCTGCCACACTCACACAGGAATTTCATTTCCCTTAGCAAAGGGTAGAAGTTTCAGTGTTCCTTGCCCCTGCCTACACTAAACTTGTAGTAACTTTCATTTCTTGAAGAGCTCTGCTTTTCCACAGAGTTTGGTCGAAATTGGTCAAAGGGTTAAACAAATTCTTAAAATGGGGTCTGAGACACAGCCAGACAATGTCATTACAGTAGTCTGAAGAAACCACATTGGCAATGCTGCACCATCTCAGTGGGGTGCCAAGTCATTCTCTCTCTCTTCCTTTGGCTGAAGGAATATTTTATTATTCCATTCACGTCGTAACAGCTTCCCCTGAAAGCCACCACTCTTACTCTTGTTTGTGTCATCAAGGGAGCTTCACCCCTGAACGTACTTCTGAATCCGTGGCGTTTTCAGAAATAGGCAATGATTACTGAGGAGTTTTGGAGAGACGATGTTTGGTTTAAACACCAACGGTGTGAATGAAGAGCCTAACATTTTGTCACCCTTCCATTATATTCATGTGCAGGCTGAGCATTTGAAAGAAGATCCAAACTAAAACCTGGAAAATTCTCACCTGTGCAGAGCTTGACTCGCGGCACAGCAGGACGGACACTGTGTGATGGGAAAGCTAAGAGCACCAGCAGACTGTGGAGATGTATTAGCAAGAATTCACATATCCTTATACGAGCTGTTTGTTTAATCAAACAACATAGCACTGCACTTGGCTGTGTCTATCTACCTTTATTCCTTCTCAGTATATCCAATATAAATTTGTCACAGCTGGAATTTCTTTCAAGTCTGTAATCTAAACCAGAAACGAAACATCAGAATTTATTCATGCAATCTTGACAGACTTTTACTTGTAACTTTAGGAGTAAATAAAGCCAATTTGTATTACTCTGTAGGATTGTTTACTTATCGAACGCTAACTTTGATGTTAGGAGTTTATTAATACTTAAAATTTGCATCAGTGCTTCAGTCTAATGATTAATTGTTCTCCCTCCTTTGCTAAATCATTAAAATGTTTGCAATGCCTCTATTACCTATCATGCCTCTATTGCCACTTATTTTTCACCTGATATTTGGAAAACAGAGATAAAACCGAGGTGAGAATCACCTATTTAAATCCTAGTTCACAATCTTTATTTAGGGACATTTAAGCCCATTTCCCCACCCCCCTGCCACGGTCAGGAACACCTCCCGCTGGATCAGGCTGCTCCTCCAGCCTGGTCTGAATACTTCCAGCGATGGGACATCCAAGACAAAAAAAATTCTTCCTACTATCTCATGTAAATCTCGCCCCTTTCAGCTCAAAACTGTTCCAACTCCTCCTACCCCTGCACTCCCTGATAAAGAGCCCCTCCCCAGCTTTCCCGTAGCCCCCTTTGAGCTCTGGAAGGGAAGGAAGCGTACTAGGGGAAAAAAATAAGTGTATTTTTTTCTTCTTTTCGCAGTCAGCCCCCACTGAACCGCAGCGATGTCCCCGCACCGCCCCTGCGGGAATGCTCCCCCCCCTCCGAGTCGCGAGTGGTGCCGCCCGGTCAGGCCGCCGCGTTGCCCGGCAACCGGCACAGCCGCCGCGGCGTTGAGGTGAGGCCGGGCCGCACCACGGTGGGTGGGGGTGGGGGGGTCCGGTTGCAGCGCCCGCAGCCGCGGCGAGGGGAGCAGCGGGGTCAGCGGGGAGGGGGAGAGCGGTGGCGGGGGCGGGGGGGAAGCGGGGGGGAGCTTTGTCGGTGGGGTTAGAGACGTAGAATCGTAGCATGCCGGGTTGGAAGGGTCCTCAGGGGTCATAGAATGGGTTGCGCTGGAAGAGATCTCAAAGCCTATCCAGCTCCACCCTTGCCATGGGGAGGACACCTCCCACTGGATCAGGTTGATAGAGCCCCATCCAGCCTGGGCTTAGACACCTCCAGGGATGGGGCAGCCACAGCTTCTCTGGGCAACCTGTGGCAGTGCCTCACCACCCTCATAGTGAAGAATTTCTTCCTGATGTCCAATCTAAATCTTCCCCGTTCCAATTTAAAGTAATTTCCCCATGTCCTATCGCTGCATGTCCTTGTAAAAAGCCCCTCCCCAGCTTTCTTGTGGCCCGTTCAGGTACTGGAAACTGCTCTAAGGTCTCCTCAGAGCCTTCTCTCCTCCAGGCTGAACAACCCCAGCTCTCTCAGCCTGTCCTCAGAGCAGAGGTGCTCCAGACCTCCGATCATCTTCACAGCCCTCCTCTGGACCCATTCCAACAGCTCCGTATCCTTCTTATGTCGTGGATTCCAGAACTGGATACAGTACTCCAGGAGCCTTAGAAGTGTCCAGTGTAGAGTAATCTACCACTTCCCTGAGGAAATTATTCCAGTGTTTAACTGTTCTCAGGCTGAAAAATTTTCTTCTGGAATCCAATGGGAATATCCCTGGGAGCAATTTACACCCATTACCCCTTGTCTTTTCCATGTGACTTCTTGTAAAAAGGGAGTCTTCATCCTCTTCGTAGACACCCTTTATGTACTGGTACATGGTAACAAGGTCTCCCCTAAGCCTTCTCTTCTCCAGGCTGAACAAACCAAGTTCTCTCAGCCTTACTTTGTGTGGTAGATTTCCCAGTCCTCTGATCATCTTAGTGGCCCTTCTCTGGACCCTGTTCAGCCTGTCCACATCTTTTTTTGTATAGTGAGGATCAAAACTGAACACAGTGCTCCAGGTGTGGCCTGACAAGCACTGAGTAGAATAGGGATTACATTAATTAACACAGAGTGGACCTGAAAAGCACAACTTCCGTTGCTCCTAGAGCACGTCAATGCTGTTGCAGATCTCATGCAGTACGTAATGGCATAGTACTGCATCCCTTTCTGGTGATGAGGTGTGCTAGGAGCACTGTGAGGCACCAAGGGATCAGAAATCCCACATGCAGCCAGAACAAAGGTGATACCCTGGCCTGAGGGGATTTGGAGTGAGGTTTGCCATTGCCTCCAATGGAAGCAGGATTTTACAGCCCCAGACTTCTCCTGTTTGTGGCTTTGCACAAAGAAAAAGTTGTGTTAAAGATAGACACAGGTATCCTGTAAAGCTTAAGAAGACCAGTCTATCAGTTGGAGATTCCAGGACCTTGGCATGTAAACATTAGTCCTGTGTTAGCCCTTTGAGGAACACTGCAGTGGTGAGTGATAGTGATAGCATCACTTTAAATTGATGGTAAGATTACACAAGGAATCTTTTGCTAATATAAACCTGTCTACAGCTTTTCTAACTTGCATTCCTGATGGGCAATGCTGACCAAGAGAAGGAGGATAGCAGTTGTGTAAATTGAAGTTGAACAGCACAAGTAGAAAGAATGTAAGCCCTACGTTTAGCATTTCTTAAGCATGTTTTTGTCCAAGTCGGGTGGTCTCACTACCTCAGGAGAAATTCACTGTTGTGCACAATAACACAGTCCTTACAGATTTTCTGTGGCAGGTAGAATATATGTGCTTGGAGCCACGAAATGGAAAATATTATTGTGGCCAGGGTACTGGTAGTACATTAGTTTAAACTACTTACTTATTTATTATTTAATAATGCACAAGACCATAAATCAAAGCAGCACTTTATGCGCTAGAAGCACCTCTCAGCTTCTGCCTAAAAGACCTAAAACAGACTAGAAAACCAGACAAATACCAGAGATGGGACCATAAAACATAATGGGGGAGGTGGACCTTTTCAGTCCTCAAAAATGCTGATCCACATACACTGGGTATCACTCCTCTCTGCCCTTATTCCCTCAAACTTTTATTGATCAGTGTTAATCTCTGTTTGATCTGGATCAGTGGGTCTAGATCAATTGTATGAGGTTTAACAAGACCAAGTGCCAAGTCCTGCACTTGGGCCACAACAACCCCATGCGAGGAGCTTGTAGCAAGGTGGACATTGATCTCTTCTCCCAAGTAACAAGTGATAGGATGAGAAGAAACGTCCTCAAGTTGCATCAAGGGAGGTTTAGATTGGATATTAGGAAACATTTCTTTACTGAAAGAGTGGTGAAACATTGGAACAGGCTGCCCAGGGAAGTGATGGAGTCTCCTTTCTTGGAGATGTTAAAAAAATGTGTAGATACGGCACTTTGTGACATGGTTGAGTAGGCATGGTGGTGCAGGGATGACAGGTGGATTTGATGATCTTAGGGGTCTTTTCTGGCCTTAATGATTCTATGATTCTCATTTTAGGTTGGTGCCCTTTAAGGTCATACAAGCCAGTATGAGTGTTAAAACAACAAAACAAACACAATACCACTCCTGGTACTAAGAATTCAACTTCACAACTATTGAATTTTAAACTGTTGCCATAGTGTGGATCATACAACCAAACTCTAGGCATCTAATCAGCCTTTGTGCTGGTGCTCCAGGAGCAGAAAGGTGCCTTGTGACCAGACCCTGCTAGGAAGGGTGTATATTGTCTGGCACTGAGTCAGTTCAAGTGTGCACGGATCTTAATGTGGCACCATCCTAAGCTAATGTGTGCCCATTTTCCCATTAAAAAAGATCAAATACTAAATGAGGTGTTTTCATCTCCCTTCTTGAAGGCTGAAAAATCTAATATGGCTTTTGAACTTGGTACTTTTTCCCAAAGTATCTTGTCTTTTTCTCCATGCAGTTGTCTGATTCGTAGGAGAGCCAAGGGCTACGTGCTATATTTATGAAGATAATTTCTTGTAGGTGGCTTCTGTCTGGTTTGCTTATTGTGTAATATTTGCACTTGTCATTAGAGAAGTTTATGTTCTGATAACTGTGCTTACTTAACACAGGACCTATAATACCCGTGGTCTTCTATGTTTCCAGACATCTTCACTAAACAAATAACCCAGATGATGCGATCCAAACAAAAGATTCAAATGCCAGTTTTCTTACCCCTCACATTAATATTTAAAAATTAAAAATAAATATGTAAGTTAACAATTCAAACATTCAAGAGAGATTAGAAGAACATCTCTGCAGAAATCAGTCTGGATAGTGGTGAAACACTGGCTGGATGGACAGTCCCGAAGAGTGGCGGTGCATGGAGTCAAATCCAGTTGGCAGCCGGTCACAAGTGGTGTTCCCCAGGGCTTAGTGTGATCTAGATGACGGAATCAAGTGATCCCTCAATCAGTTTGCAGATGACACCAAGTTGTGTGGGAGTGTTGATCTCAAAGACAGGAAAGCTCTGCAAAGGGATCTGAAGAGGGTGGATCCATGGGCTGACATCAATTGTGTGAGATTCAACAAGACCAAGTGCCAGCCAACCTGCTCTTTGGTTACAACAGCCTGATGCAATGCTACAGGCTTGGCAATGAATGGCTGGAAAGCTGCCTGGCAGAGAAGGACCTGGGGGTGTTGGTCAATAGCAGGCTGAATGTGAGCCTGCAGCGGCCCAGGTGGGCAAGAATGTCAACAGTATCCTATCCTGACTTGTGTCAGAAATGGTGTGGCCAGCAGGAGTATGAAAGTGATCATAACCCTGCACTCAGAGCTGCTGAGGCCACACCTCAAATCTTGTGTTCAGTTTTGGGCCCCTTAGTACAAGAAGGATGCTGAGGTGCTGGAGCTTGTCCAGGGAAGGACAAGGGAGCTGGTGAAGTGTCTGGAACACAAGTGTCGTAAGGAGTGTCTGAGGGAACTTGGGTTGTTTAGTCTGGAGAAAAGGAGGCTGAGGGGAGGCCATATCACTCTCTACAATCAGCCAAAAGGATGTTGTAACAAGGCCGGTATTGGTCTCTTCTCCCAAGTAAGAAGTGATAGGACAAGAAGAAATGTCCTCAGGTTGCACTGAGAAGGTTTAAACTGGATATTAGGAAATATTACTGCACCATAAGGGTTGTCAAGCATTGGAACCAGCTTCCCAGGGAGGCGGTTGAGTCACCATCCCTGGAGGTATTTAAAAGACAGGTAGATGAGGTGCTCAGGGACATGGTTTAGTGGTGAACTTGGCAATGTTGGGTTAGGGGTTGGATTTAATGATCTTAAAGGTCTTTTCCAACCTAAGTAATTCTGTGATTCTGTAGTTATAAGAAGAACTTTCTCTCCTTTTCTGTACAGGGGGGAAAGAAGGAAGAGAAAGATGTTTTACATGGTCCTGAAAGCCAAATGTCCCCAATAAGCTCTAGAACAGATGAACATGCCTAGACAGGGCATGTGGTGGGAGCAAGGTTTCCTGCAATCACTCTGTCCTTGTACTTAGCACACACAGAGAATAATCTGTTTTAGTAAAAAAAGAAGGTAACTCCCACACCTGAATGTTTTTAGGCAGTATTATGCAACAGATGTTACCAGTACAAGGGGAGATGTTTTGATCATCATTATGTTAATTTGATTCACCCCCAGGTACTGAGGAATTTTAGTACCATTCTGACTCCATTTCTTTCCTAACATGGACATGGTTCAATCAGCGTCCACAGAAGTCACGATCAATAATGAATCCTTCAAGAAAATACCCAGTGTCCTTCTGGACAGCCTAGTGGAGGAACCTAAAAAAAGCCATTATGTCCCTCATCACTTGCTGGAATCAAGTAAGTTTCTGTTCTCTCGCTGTTCCCGAACCTTGGAGCAATCCTAGCAGGCATGTCGTTTTTCTTTTTTATCCCTCACAACGCGAAGGCAAAACTTCGATCCTGTTGCTTAAATTGCATCTTCCTGTGAACCTAAATTTTAGGAGAGGTAGTCGGGGAAAAAATAGGGGCTGTACAGCTCCTGAGTGACTCTAAAGTTTTGGGGTGGTTTGTTGAAGCCATGGGGCCAAGAGATAAACTGATGATGGATCTGCTGGGGTAGTGGATGCTGTCTTAACCTTCCATTTAAAGAATCATGTCTGCTTAACAGGACAAATAATCTCTCTCTCATTTTTTTTCCTCTGTTATATGTTGGGTGCAACATAAATATACTTAATCAATGTAAGTAGCAAGTATTATGTGTGTTTCACCTGGTCTCCTTGTCTCTCTGTTTTATTATGTGTCTCTGTAGAGATTTATTCAGAACATCAGAGGAGCAAGGTTATACAGGCTGAGCCTGCTGTGTTACACTATGGAGGATATGAGATTGGAAAACATCACCAACAGACACTAGTAAGTCTCAGAGCAGCGATCCTCCGGGGGCTCGTAAGTGGACGACAGAAGCCAAGTAGACTGCTTGTGGTCTTGAGGCCTTTTGCTCTGTGGAGTGCTGTAAAAAGCAGCACTTAAAGCCAGTGGCCCTGTGGTACCAAAATAGACGAGTACCATGCTGTGTGCATCCCTGTCCTTTAGTCGCTATTTTACTTTCCTATTAGTGATATGTGACTTGCAAGTCATGACTGAAGGATTCATGCTTTAACTCCTTAAGAGACTGTTTTTAAAATGTACTTGGATCATCACTGTGTCTGCAAATATGTTCACTTTTGGGAAAACTTTGAAAGCACATCTGGCCTTCTGCCAAGAGCAATTTGATCTAAGGAAAGCAATTCTTGTCACAGGTTTGATTACCTTTCTTTGTGTATAGTTTGGGTATTTCCTTTTCTTCCCTCTGCTTTCCCTTTGTCTGCATTCTTTATTGATGTGGTGCTTTGAGGTGGAGGTTGGGTGATTATG
This sequence comes from Cuculus canorus, assembly GCF_017976375.1. Classification (NCBI taxonomy): domain Eukaryota; kingdom Metazoa; phylum Chordata; class Aves; order Cuculiformes; family Cuculidae; genus Cuculus; species Cuculus canorus. The sequence goes on from NC_071406.1 coordinate 10,419,075, forward strand.
GTGGACTAGGTCCTCCAGGTGTAATGTAAACAAGAATGTAATGTAAAGAAGATACAGGATGCTTTATGGGTTGAACTGTCACTAATCAAGGGTTTATTGCCTTGTGATTCAAAGCAAAACCATCGACTATTACATGATTCCTGTTGTGTCAGACCTCTGAAAGTTAAGTCCATAGGTTGTGTCATTTTTTATTCCTTTTGCACAACAGCAAAACAGGAACAGAATTTGATTCAACAGTAGCGTCTTCTTTAGCAAGACTGTTATTCCTAGGTAAGGAATTAATTGAGACTTGGTTCCAAAGAATAAAAATGCAAGTTTTACATAATTTTCTTTTAAACCCGGAACACATTCAGAATTATTTCTACTAAAGTAAAAATTATTCTTTCCTTGTTTCATACAGCTTCTTTGCTATAGATAGTCACACAAAAAGTACAGTTGGCCTTCTTAATTGACTTCTTGTACTACAAAGTGTTTTGTGGTTTTATTTTTCTTTTGTTCTACAGAAGCTGATAAATATTTCTGGTGATGTAGCAAACCTTCACATAATACCACCCCAGACAAAATATTTTCAGATCAAATACAACAAAACAGTAAGTGTCAGAAAGCCTTCACACTGCTCTTTGCATGCACCGCTGATTTTTGTGTCATATAAGCAGCTTTCACACACATTCTATCTTACTTTGAATCATTTTCTAGCACCGGCTTGTCCCTGGCTTATCATATACGGTTAGTGTCGATTTCTGTCCTGATGAGTGGCGATATTACTATGACTGCGTTCGAATTCACTGCCAGGTGAGGATGTATTATAAAATATATTTACAGTTACAATGGAATGAAAAATAGATTAGGACATGATGATAATGAGAAAGTAAATCACAGAATCACAGAGTGGCTAAAGTTGGAGGGAATCTATGGAGGTCATCTGGACCAATCTGGCTGCTCAAGCACGGCTGCCTAGAGCCAGTTGCACAGGACCATATCCAGACAGCTTTGAAAGAACCTAAAAGAGCACCCAAGAGGTGCTGAGTTGCCTCAGCTCTTGGACAAACGAAAGCACAGGGCTCAAAAACCTGTATACTCTTTACCAGGTAATATTGGTTTCTGAAAAAGCCTTGAAAGTTTTCCACGTAAGACTTTTCTTTTCCTTGAATTTAATGACACTGTACACGTAAAGCCCAGTATATGAACAGCATGCCTTGCTGTGATAAGAAAGTGAAATGCTAATTGTAAAGGTACAGTTAATCTCCTAGAGCCACATGGCTTTATTCCCAGGAAGTCTGGATTGGAGCATTTAAAATTAAACATCTCAGAGCTGTGGGTAGAATATCTTCCTTTTTCTGTTATTCATTGCCAGTAGATCAGTCTTTGTGCCACACTGGTGTAATGTCATAGCTGAGCAGGCTGGGAAGAGCTCTAGATAGCTGCTGAAAGTATGGAAAGACATGTGGATACTGAAAGCACGTAGACTATCAATATCTTAAGGGGCGACACAGTGATGGTCTTGGTTTTATGCCCACTTACTGGCCTGCTACTACAGAAGCTTCTTTCCATAACATTTATTCATTGTAAGAGAGAAATATTTACCCGCTTTTTCTGCAGGGAGAAGATACATTAGTTGTACCTTTACATGCTTACCCTGCTGTGAATGTTGTGGAATTTCCATCATTTATAAATCTGCCCGATGTACCAGTTGGTAAGAGGTGAGATAAGAACAGACATTTGTCCACTTTTTGTGAGACGTGCATAAAATCTGAAATATCTCATTTTCCTCTATTTGTGCAACTTCACGTCTTAGAAGCTTTAAAGAAGTGAGATATCATCTGGACTGCAAATTAATTCCATGTATGAACCGTTTAAAGCACACATTCACAGGAAAGTAAATGTTGTGCATACTAAACATATACCTAGATGGAACTGAGGTTTCAGTTAGTCTATATTGGTGCTGACTCACTTCATTCATTGTATGGTGAAGCAATATGTCTGCTGTTCATAGTCCTAAGTGAATGGATTTTCCCTTCAAGATGAATAGTCCTGGAAATGAAGCTATGAAGTGGTAAAGATAAGCGTTAGCAAATAGTTAACATCAGTCTAGAGATGGATCAGTCACTACATTTGCTTCTTTTTTCTTCATTTAAAGTGAGCTTTTGATTTGGAGCTCTAAATGGCATAGGCTTCATCTTTACTTTGTCTGTTGCATAGGTATAATGCTGGCTGTTCTTATGAAGTAATCAGTGGTAACTGTTAGCAGGAACTGGGAAGGGGAAAACAAGATGGGAGATTGTGTTGATTAGGGTCTAGTTCTGTAGTATATGGACTATTAGTTGTAATTATAGTGATTTGTGTTACTGTAAAAATCTGAGTGAATTCTAGGAACTGAAGGTCTTGGCAGCTGCATTTTGTCTTAGCCTATGAGTTGGAAGTAACTAACTCATGAATTTTACTGAAATACAGAAATATGAATAGGCAAGGCACATACAAGGAAAAGGCAAAATTCTGCAGTAAAAAAGAGGCCAGCTTTGTAGAATGAACATTTGTGTCTTAATCCACCTTCATGTGTTAAACTCTAGTGAATCTGTCAGAAGTTATGTTACAACTTTCTCACAGGACTGAGTATAACTCTTGATTTCCTCCAGACATGATGTGTTTCTGTTTATTTGCTCCATTTTTATAACAAGTGATAAAGTGTACACAATTGTCAAAGTCTCAGAATACAGAGAAGAGATTAGATAGAGTACAAAAAACAATTTTAAATAATGGGAAAGTTTTTCACCACAACAGGGATGCTTAGAGATGCCCCTGAGGGAATTTGGAAGAGTTCCTGAAGAGAAAACTGATGGCTTCAGACTATATTTTTTACCAGCATTTTTAATCACTAGGCTATTAAATACTTTCCTAAAAATGAAAGCTCTCTGAGGTGCTTGGTACTTTACAGAGCCAAAGGGACTATGGGCTCAGTCCATAACCCACTGAGGTCAATGGAAAAGCCGCCTTTTGCTTCCATAAGGTAGGATAAGACCTATGTTTTACCACCCAGCTTTCTCCTTAAGTGTGGAGAAAGTCCATCAGGCAACAGGCGGTAAAGTTTTCTTGTTTTTAAGGCCCTGTGGTTACTGTAGAAGCTGCACTATTCCATAAAACAAATTACTTCCCCAGTCTGCTGGTACATCTTCTTCATGAACAGGTCATATTAAGGCAGAGAGAAAAGGACTTTGCTATGATTGTTTATTTCCTTAGGCATTTCAAAATGTGCTTTCCAAAGGCACACTGTGTATAATGTGCATTCTTTGATAATCAGTGGGATAGGATTTCGGTCAAACAATTTACAAGAAACAGAAATAAGCTTGGGTAAGTTGGTGTTGATTTGTAGGATGATGGATGGTGGTACACCAATGCTTTTGTGTTTCAATTTGATACATGAACATAGCTGCATACAAAAGCAAGACAGCTTGAAAAGATGTATGCTAATACCCCTCACACAACATGAGACTTAAAGGTTTTTTATGAAAATCAGGCCATGATATCATTATTTCTATAGTCGTTAATGTCCAGTCATTCTGATGTGCTGGAGTTTTCAACAATTCTGAAAACTACACAGCCTTTTCTCATTGTCTTCCATGAGGAGGACCATGGGAGGAGGCTGATATGTGGTGCTGTACTTACTGTTCCTCCAGTCTGGATTTTTTGTGCTAGATATTGCAGTTCATAAGAATGTGAGGATACATGTAAGAAACTTCTAAAACACAGTTTTTATAAATTTTTCTGTAATCAGTTTCTGTATGGGTAGGAGGAAGTAAGTCAAGATGTAAAATAATCAGCATTCAAATGAAGATTTAGCTCTCATTTCTTCACTGAGCAGAAGATCTGAAATATTATTTTGGAACGATGCGAAATGACTGCTTTCATATTAATAAATAACCCATCCCTCTGAACACAGATAAATTCAGTGCATGTTGTGTATAATGTAATTTTCCAGCTTGTAATTGATGATTAACTGTAGTTTCATTAATTTCTGTCCTTTCTTTTCAGTAAGGAATATGTTATCCTGTTGCAGTGCAGCTGTCCGATAGATTTTGAATTCCACATTGATTTTATTCAGCCTCACAGAGCATTCACTGTCCAGCCAACATCTGGTAGATTTAATTTATTTAAAATTTTAAGCATTAAATCTGCATTTATTAAGTGTAGTTATTTGTGACAGTGTATTCAGTATTACGCAGAAAAAGCCTTTGCCTCAGACTGTTTGCAGGTAAGCACAGGCTGATAACTATTAGCCATATGCAGCCTCATGGCACATAGAGCTCTGTGACTGGTAGATTTCTTTTGTCAATGCCCAGCTGCAGACCTCTGGCAAAATATCGAGCATCCCAAACAATTCACCTGGCCTTTGTCTGCTCCTTTGGAAAGGAGAGGGGGAGGAAGCCCAGAATTCACCACTTTATCACACCTTTCCCCGCCGACTGTCTGGCTCCTGCCCCATTGAAGGAACAGGCATCTGTCTTTGTGGGATAAGTGTGCATGATGTTACTTGACTGGGAGCACAAAGGAAATAAAAGGTGACCTCTGCTGTATCAAACGTATCCCTGTTCCTGTTTTTCCTTAGTGGTCTGGAAGAATTTGATAGAATTGTGTCTGTTGGTTCAGGAGCTGGCACAGTGGTGGGCACAAAGCACAGCGCTGCAGATGGGGGGGCACCAGTGGAGGTCAGATGTAGTCTAGACCTCTGTGTGTGGGCTTTACAAGAGGCAGGGACTTTTGTCTGCTTTTGGCTCGGCTATTTTCATGCCTAATGCTGGAGAGGGCTCTATCTTAAGGCAGACCTAACTATTGACAGGTCGGCCGCTGTCATTGTGACATTTGCCAGGTGCCAGCAGAAGGATGTACGTGCCCAGGTAGTCTGATAAAATTGTGTGAATGAGTGAGACCTGACTGCAAAAGTCACTTGGAATTATTCCATGGAAATATATTAATATCTAAATAAAGAAATAAGAACCTTCATAAATCTGGAGCCTAGTGCCATTTGTCACACTGGAATTTAAACTTTAAATTTTTATGGCCCTTCAATAAAAGTACCTGTTGTTCCTCTGTGTACACTGTTATGAATTTGCCCTGTCTTGTCAGTTGGATTTTCATTCTTCAGAGGCAGTAGTTGGATTATATCAGATGTGTTGTTCCCAGAGGTGAACCATCCTGCTGCCTTGTTTTGTTCAGAATAATATTCTTTCTAACTGTGCTTAAAGAGGTTTTGATGTATCAGGAGAGGAAAGGAACAATATGACAATTGAGTAAAACTATGAAGAAGGTGTAAAATTAATCAAGAAGCTTTTGGGCTTTTGCACAGTCATAGACAAAGTGGCTGGAACTATTTCATGCTTTCTGAGTTCATTTCATTCCTAGTAGAGAGTGGAAAAAAAATACCCCAGAAAAAACATCAACCCAGTAAAAGTTGAGTCAGAAATTGTGGCAGCTATCAGAGGCGACTCTGAGTCACCAAGGGCCGTCTAAAAAGCACTAAGAAGTTCCAGCTCCTACTCAAGCCCTTATGCGCTGAGATCAGTAATGATGACATGCTATTAACAAATTACACACACAAAAGACCCCACTCTCAAGGAAGATAACTGGTGCTTAAAACTACAGAAAACCAGGCAGAGTTAAGAAATTAATATTACTGATGATTTTAATAAGCTTCTTGTTGCAGAAATGGCGAGGAGCATCAGTGTCTGTATCCTGGGATTGCACTGAATATTTGGGGATATAAAGGGTCTTAAATTGATTGAAAAAATAATAGGATAGGTAAATAAGGAAATAAGTTCAAGTACAGACAAGTACTGCATCAAACCCAGATGATTCCCCAAACCTTGAAGGGCACAGAGGACTATGTTTATAATATTTTGCTCGTGGAAGCAGGAAGTGCCAGAGACTTAAGACTGGCAGATGCAAGTGAAGAATTTCTACATATAAACAGTCAATTATTTCACATCAGTAGCAAGCATTATAGTCTTGCTCTTGACTCTCTTCTGTTGAAAAATATCTCCCATTATCTGGCAACCAGAAGTTCTTGAAAGGTACTTTGAGACCTGAAATATTTTCCATGCTTACTGTCACCTCTTCAAACATGAATGTCGTTTGAAAGAAATGTATGGCAGAATCAATTTCAGCATACTTAAGCAGGCTCACATTACATGAATTCTTATTATTTTTCTCCTCTATTAACAGGAATAATTCCAGGCAACGGGAAAGTGGAAGTCACTGTGAAATATTCCCCAACTGAGTATGGAACAGCACGAATGACAATGCAGTTACGGATTTTACAGTTTCACTCAAAACCCTACATGTGTGTGTTCACTGGAACATCAACACCACGTCTGGGTCTCATGTACGTACGTCCAACTGATCTTTGAGCGTTTTTATTTGCTTCTATAGAAGTACTGTTGTATTTCATGCCATTTTGCTGTAATCATTTTGAGCATTTGCATCTGTGGAGACTTAAAATGCATTAATGTCATTCAAGTGTTAATACATGTACCTGCTCTCTTTCATCATTTGCTCAGAATGCTCTTAATCTGTATGAAGCGAAACCATATCAAAGTAAAAATAAGAACTTACACATCCTTAAAGAATTATTGAACATCCTGACTTTCTATCATGCCTGCTTTATGTTACTGTTGTTGCCGAGGCACTGCACGATACAGGATGTTTTGAGCAATAAGGTCTTTTGGGCTGTACCTGATTTTTCATGAGCTGTGAAGCTGACAAGATTAGAAAGTTTGGTTCCAGTTGTAATTTGGGAGAGAAATTTCCGGTCTCCTTGCATATCTAAAGGGGATGTAAATGCATGTACTAGACTCGTGTGCCACTTACAGAGTACTTACAAGAGCAATATCTGTCCTCCTGACACCTAGAAAAGAACATTTTGACAAACAACGAAGTCATTCAGAGAAAAAAGCTGCAAGAAAATCCATGGTGTGGCGAAGAGACCCGTTCATCCAACCACGACTGAGGCCTATTCAGAAAGTAAAGGTGTGAAGAGATAATAATCACTTTCTGGGCTGAAAATTTTTGTTTCTATTTCTTCCTATTAATTTATATCTCATAGGAAATTGAATACCAGAACCTCAGATTCCCCACAGACTTGTCAAATCCGTATGCTGTAGCCACTGTTTTGAACCAGGAACCAGGCAAATTGAAGATGAAGGACTTGAAAAAAGGTAATGTAATTGAGCAGGATAAACTTGGTCTTAGCATTATTTGTAGATTTCTGATGAGGAACTCGGCTTCAGAATTGCTGAGTTGATGTGACTATAGTTTCTGTAAGAAATCTCACCTTAGCTTTGTGTATTAATAAGTTCAGTTATTATAGCGGGTGGATTTCCCAATTAAAAATTCAATCTATTTGGAGGTGTGATGTGGCTTTCTGATATTCCTGCAGCCCTTTGCCCAGGCAGTGAAGAGATAAAAACAAGACAGATGAAGGAAGCCATATTTCAACTAAAAGTTAAACAAAATATTCAGGAAGAGGAAGCAAATCATCTGAAGTGGTAAGTGTCAGTTATCCACATTAACAGCTCTGGGGTTTGCTTAGCTAAGGCCTCTGTGAATGATGTATGCAATGTCCATTAGTGCATAACACTGCCATTGCATGTCCTGATAGGTTTGCTTTACAGCTGAGTTAATGTAGTTTTACTTTTATTTTTCTCTCTTCTCCCTGAGCGCAGTCTCAATACTCAGCCATGGAAGTACCCAATGAGATCTTTGGTTGTCTTATGTTTGCATTCAGAAAGAAACCTGCTGAAAACTTTGTTCACCTAACTTTGTTCTCAGGCATCTCATCTTGTGCCCTTAAGGGTAAAGGAAGCTTTTTGTTATGGTTGTCTGTAAATCAGAGCTAAAATATATAACAGAGTGGACAGAATGGCATGTGAATATCAAATAGAATAAAGCAAAACACATAGTCATGTGTGTAAGGACAGCATGGCTTCATTTGCAATCCACAGATCTGCTCTTATTCTGAATGTTATGGACCACTAGGTACCTTAGGAAGAGAAAAATAAGTCTGTTAGCCTTTAAGTAAAGCAAACTGTATATTAAGTAAAGCATTTTTCTTGCCTCCACTGTAAATGCAGGCAAATTCATAAAGGAAAAGATCCAATTTCCGTGGAATGTAAAAAAGAGATTATTGAACACCGACAAAGAGAAGAAGAGCAATACAAGGTTAGTCTTTACTGTTTTTTCTATAGATTTAAAAACAAATTTATACTTTCAGATTATGCAGCGCATAGTGAATTATATTGAGCTCTCTACATCTTCAGGTTTTCTTCATACATCAACACAAACCTGTACAAGTTGTACTTCTTACTGCAGTTGTGTCTCTGTTATTCCTGTACCATTTCTGAGGTCATTTTATCTTGGAGATACACAGAGAAAAGGATAAGTTATTAATGGAAATGTAACTAGATATTTGCCCAGACTAGCAAATTTGCTCCCAGCCACATCACAGTGCAATATTGCAGCATAATCCTGTCAGTGTTATGGCTGCATCCAGCCTTCTGTTTATATCATACCTCTCTGAAGAGCTGATGTCCTGAGTGGCTCACAGTCTGAGAGCTAAACCCAGATGGAACTCTCATGCAGAGCCAAGGGGAGATCATCAGTTTGTTCTTCTACACCTTCACTCTCCCACTCTGTTTTTTTCCAGTCACCCCAGACTGCAGGTCATCTTCCATGGAGGTGACTGCAGCAATACTTGGTGGCAGGAAATAGTTTTCCCCATGTGCACAGCCCTCCAGAAGTGAGACTTGCCCCTCTTATCCTGCCTGATGGATATTCAAATATTTTCTGACATCCCACTGACTTCCAAGGAGCTCTTTATGGGAATAAAATTATGTATAGATACGATAAAGGCTTAATTTACAGACTGAATTAGGCACTGTGAATGAATTCAAACATATTTAATGTTAACAAAGGACAAAGTGAGTAAAAAGAGGATGCAAACTGTGAAACTGTTGTTATCACTGAATTATATATATATATATATATATGTTAACTTTGTTTAGAAACATTTATTCCCTTATCTGTTGGTCTGTGGAGATCTGTGCTAGTTTCACAGTTGCCCCCATGACTTTCTGACAAAGGAATATTTTAGCTCATGCTGTCAATTTCTTCACTTTGATTGTCATTAGGCTGCACAGAGTATGTATTATCCCTCCATCATTTGCTCACATAGCCACTATGTCATACAGCCTGTGAGTGGCTGTCTTGGAGACCTTTGACTGGTTGGTCTTCTATGCTAACTGAAACCTCAGTCCATGAAAAACATGAGAATTTAACTCTGCAAAACAACCCCAAGGTCTTTGTTTAAGACATGATGGTATCCTGGTAATGAGACAATAGGTAAGTAGGACCAGGATGCAACAGGTGTAATGAAAAGAAGCACTCGTGTTCATCCAGCATTTCTGAACACTTTGAGAGGATCTCAGAGAAGTGAAGTGATTTCAGTACTAAACTGGTTTGCACATGAACAGACTAAAGAGCTGGCTCCATTGGAAACCATGACAGAACATGGGAAAGCTGCATGAAGTTTCTGTAAGTGGAATCTGTGAAGATCTGTTTGGGTGCTAAATTATGGTGTTGTTTCTGGTAACGTCTCTCTGGCTGATGGTGGCTGTGCAAAGCAAGCCATGTTTCCTCAGGGCAGAAATCTGATTGAAACTCAGCCCCCAGAAGACATTATTTTACTTTGTTTGACTTGCTCAAGGGTTGCAATAATCACTCCTTAGAAAGGAATGAAGTCAGAGTGTTGTTAAGCATGTCCAGGATGTTACACTGTAAATGAGTTCCACTAATTGTAAGGGAGGAAAGTGTTCACTGAATGTTTTATACTAATATGATTGTTCTTCCTGGTGACAAATTAGATCCAAAGAGGAGATCCTATCATAGAACAGGAGTTTCAAAGGAATGAACTAGAAGTTTCTTTCAGACGTGTTATCCGGCCTGTTGACCAGGTTTGTTTATATGTTATTATCACCTGCTATGTGTTGTTATCACCTACTAAGCTAACAAACATCATAGATATTTGGCACTGAATACTTCTCCTCCTAATATTTCTATTTCTGTGTGAATGTCTTACTTGCCTTTTTACTTTCAGTGCAGTAGGGCAAGCACTGTGCTACATGTACAACTCATCTTATGATGTTCTGATCTAATAAGAGAACAAGTTGAAATCTGTAGGCCTGTCCTCAGATTCATATTGCTTATTTCTGGAAGTTCTCTCAGGAGTAGCTTCTCATGCCTAAAGGTAAGGTTAAGCATATCACAAGATTTGCAATCTTTACCTACAGGGTAGATTGATAGGAACCTTTCTGGTACTTAGATTGTTTTGTCCATCTCTGTGGTGTGAGGTATTTCCTAAAATCCATTTCCTAGAACTACTGGAAGCTTTCTTTAATAGATATCCTCCTATAGGTAGAGATACTGAAGGAACTTTGAATATTAGCAACATAAACTGCCTCCTTCTTGAGGAACATAATAGCTATGGAAGCTATTATATGCTCTTAATGCCCGTTACAAAGGGCTGAAAGTTGTTTGGTGAGGCCTGGCATGAGGGTGTGTAGAGCTAGTGTCCTGAAGACCTTCCTAATCTAAATGTTGTTTGAGTAGCTTCCCTGCTACTGAGAGGTACTGCACTCTGGGGCCACTGGAGTCTCTTCCAGTGCTACATTCTTCTGTCGTATCAAATTAAAACTGAAGAAGAGATTAATGCATCAAGAAAGAGATTTACTTGTGTTCAAAGAGTATTCTGACAATTTAAGGCATTGATTATAGAAGCATCACCTCTGCCTCAAGTAAGACTGAAGCCAGAGATCACTAGATATGGAGAGGTTATTCTGGGAAACTACCACTCTGTTAGTAAGTTTCTTCTGTAGGTATGTGCTATCAGCCATTATTGGACACAAGATATCTGCTTTGCTGGGTCCTTGATTTGAGCCCTTAGAGCTATTTCAACTTCACATCTGTGCAAGTTGAAGTGTATGGTAGACACCTAGTCCTTCCTCTCCACCGATTGCCCATGTATTACGCTTAAGTCATAGTATGTGGTTGTCATTTGTGTGAATGCAGACCATGCTACGTTATCTCTGCATTCCCCACATTGCATCTGCAAATATGTGGTGATTACCTCCCATTAAGCCTTACAGCGGGGATTTCTGGTTAAATGCCAATACTGCGAATGTTTTGACTCGATTTCAGTGTTTAGAAATCACATGGATTCATGCCAAGGAGCGGCTTGGGATGGAGAATATTTCTCCCTTGTCTAGTTGTAAAAGGGGTGTCCTTTTTCTTTTCTGTTTCTTCTTTTAAAAAATACCACGCAGCATCCAAGCGTCCATCCCACGTTTGACTTGTTCTGTAATGACCCCTGGGACAACAGAAACAGGATGTTGAGGCAATTCCAACAAGCAGCATACAAGGTAATGTGAATAACAAGAATGCAGTGTGATTGCATGATGCTTTGAAAACAGGCCAAAAGAACATGCAAAATAGAATGTAAGGAGTCTTCATAGCTATCCAGGGATTTGATAGTTTAATAAATACCTCCCTACTTCACCAGAAAATAAAGAGTAAGTTTTGTATTCAGCTGGTGCTTCTGGTGGTGCTTAGTATTTCAGTCAATAGTAAACAAAACCAGACGAATTTAGTTTTTTTAAAAAGTAAGAAATACTTTTGCATAAAAAAGAGAAGATTTCAAAATGCATATAGAATACGTGGCCCCTAGACATCCATAAGCTAGAGTGAGTTCAGTGTAGAGCCACCAAGATGATCAAGGTCTGGAGCATTTACTCTGTGAGGAATCTCAGTGAAGAGACACAGCCTGGAGAGGGAAAGTGGAAGGAGAGCAGCACCTTCCAGCACCTCTGAGGAAGTTAGTGTTGATGGAGCCAGGATCTTTGCAATGGTGCGTGATGGGAACATGGGAAACAGTGGGCATAGATTCAAATAAGAGAGGTGTGGGCTGTTCATAATAAAAGAGTTTTTCAGCACGAGAACAGTCAATCATTGGAGCAGGTTGCCCAGAGAGGTTGTACAGTCTACATCCTTGGATGTTTTCAAGTCCAGACTGGATAAAGCCCTGAGCAACCTGGTCTGACCTCATCACTGACCTTGCTTGGAGCAGGAAGTTGGGACCTCCTAAGATCCCTTCCAGCTTGGAAGCTAAAGATTAAATCAGTAAAATAATTCATCTCATTGAGTTTAAATATCATCTTGCATCTTCAGTGCTCATTTCCCAGCAAATCTAAATGCAGCAAGAAATACAGAGTTTTCCTGCTCTCCTAGGTTAAGTTTGGATATTCTTCTCCAATCTATTCTTTCCCACAACCCACAATATTAGGTTTGATATGCAGGTCCTGAAACAACATGCTCTTTCCTGTTTTGCACAAAAGATGTGGCTAAATGGGCTCTTCCAAAATTAAAATCTAGGACTTTTCTCTGTTGCCCTGTGATATTTGGCACCAGGCAAATTCCACAGTGCAGTTTACTACTTACTCTCCTCTTTCATACTCATATGGGCAGCTGATTGTTCACCCATTGTTAAATACGTATATGCCAGTAGACACAGCTGAAGTGAAGTGAAGACACAGTAGACACTAAGACCTAGCCAAAACGCATCTAATTAACTTTTAAGACTAAATGCAGATTTGAACTGTTTTAGTTGTGAAGTGTCACTGTGGAGTTGTGATCCATTCTACATGTCTTCTTCCCTATTTTCTCCCTCCTAAACAGAAAACTACGGCAAAAAAACCTGAAATAGAGATGTCTGAGTGAGCTGTGTAGAATAAATGCAGTTTTAATGGATGCATGTTTCTATGGCTGTAAATCTTAGAGTATTCAGCTTAATATTAAACTTTAGTATCATACTCTCAGATTGTGATGCAGATTCGGCTAAATCGTTTGCTGCTTCTGTTGCGTGGGCTAACCAGAGAAGCCAGGGGTCTGGAGAAAGGCTCTGTGTCTGGTAAGGAGTAGAAGAACAAGTTGATGTTTTGTCCATGAATTATGATAATTCAGGTTGTACTGCAGTGTGTCAAGTACATTGCATATATATTGACATGTAAACATAAAGAAGGAGCCCCTACAAAGGAGTCTTCAAACAAAAAAGAGAAGTGTGACAAGGTAGAAATAGCTGTAGTCAATATATGTCTATTTTTTCACACACATTATTTAGCAGATTTAAAAAATGTGATTAACTCTCCCTAGGGGTCTTGCAGGTTACGTACCTAATAACAGGAAATGTTCAGTGTCATGTTGGATGAGGCTTTGAGCAACTTGGCCTGGTGATAGATGTCCCTGCCCCTGGCAGAAAGGTTGGAACCAGATGATCTTTTAAAGGTCCCTTTCAACCCAGGCCATTCTGTGGTTCTGCCTATAGGCCTGAGGAACAAGGAAAGGGCACGTGGGACTGTATGAAAAACACGCGTGTGTAAACAGACCAGGTGGAGCCCACGAAGTTAGAGACATAGGATAAGAAGAGCTTATCACATGGGAGATGGAAGAGGGAAAGACACCGAAATGTGATCAAGGCAAGATATCTGAACTCAGTGAAGTGGGATGGCAGGAACCATGAGATACATTGCTAAGTATCCAGTACTGGTCTGAGTTCTCCTCCTTATCATTTCCCCTTACAAGTGCTTTCAAGAAATCACTTTATGGGGAAATGAAAGTGCTGGCCTTGAAAAGTCAGTTGTGCCTTGGATGGGAGTCACATTTGGGTATACTGGGGACAGAAGAGAATTTGTGTCTCTTATTTCCCACCCCCTCATACACACATTTGAGAACTGATGAAACACTTTTCCATATCGAACCTTTTCCTGCTTCTGCAAGTGGGCACTTTTAATTCCCAGTATGCAGGAGTTGCAGGGATGCTTCAAGTAGAAGGCATAATGGCATTTGCTGTAAGAGAGGACTTCTGGCTTGTCTCTGCCTTGCTGAGCAGAATGAGGTAGAGGTCCATGCTGGAATGAGGGGGCAGTAATGTCCTTTTAGCAAAAGGGAAATTAGATCTGTCTGCTAGTCAAAGTATTGTGCCTGCTCTTTTGTAGATGTGGCATTTAAAACCTTTAGGAAATATTACCTTACTTTTTATATTAAAATTACTAGATACATTCTGTCTTAGGAAGATGTTAGGAATGTATTTTGTGGCTTGATTCTGTTGTTGAAACAGATATATTGTATTAAGATACATTACAAAAATCTTAATATTTGCTTTCCATTTATGACAGAAAATAGGACTTTCAGCAAAACAGAGGAGAATGAAGAATATAAGGGCATTTCTGGCAGGATATCTGAAGATCGTTTATTGCCTTTTGAATTCCCCTTTTGCAGTTCCCATGAATTGCACCGTGATTTGGTAAGTATAGTCACTAAAATGATGGCCAACATCAAGATAGAATTTTACCTAAGACATTGGCCCCAGGCCTGATACTGCCTTTATTAAACTTTCACATTGTGAATGGGGTTCTGGGGTTCTGACAAGTTAATTCAGGACTTCAGATTTGCTAAGGATGCTGCTGAAAACAGTAAAAAAAATCTTCGCATTCTCTTAATTGCGTTCTAAAATTCTGAGTAATGCATTAATGAACAGTGTTAGTTAACATCCATAATTTTGCAGAAGAAAAGAAATAAAAAATAACTGAAATACCGAAGTCGAAGAAAGGACAGGAGAAATATCAAAGAAGATGTTTGCATAATTATTTCTGTATGCTTTCAAGTAGTTGTGCTGATGGATTGTTGCCAGTACAGAACAAAATGCCCATCATACAGCTAGATTTTTAATACTGTATTCTTACAGGCACCTGATGCTCTTGGCCTAGTTCCTATCGAATCTGTAGATGTGAAAGTCAGACACATTCTTCCTTTTTATGACTTGAAGGTGAGTCAGTACAGTTCCCTCAGCTGTATAAAGTTTCTCTCATTCACTAGTCCAGTTAGACACGTTTTCTGTCTGATTCAGTGGCCTCAGTGTGTGGCCCAGTAGAAATGTTGCCTTGATATGACTGTGTGATCAGCATTCTTTTATTAAAAACAAATCTCACCTGTTTCCACAACTAATAAGCTTATAATCTGCAATAGTCCCCTCTCTTCAGCGAGGAATGAATCACCTCAGCTGAAATTATTATATCTCAAACAACAAAATCCATCGAATGAGGGTTCTGCAAGCCCTGCATACCACACAGTTTTTTAAGAGTGACATTATTAAAGTGTCCTTCCTTTTTGAAAGTAATAGTGGTCTTCTGTTTATTTGGCATCCAGTTCTGCGTGCTTAGTTCCTTCACTCTGGAATATGACATGCAAACACTTATTGAGCTATGTGGTGTTTTTTCAACTTTGTAAGTATAGAAACATTTTTTTCTCCTGACTTCTAAACCCTTTTCTCTCCAATTATTGGACAGAAAAAAGGTCAAAATGCTGCACCCTATCAAAGTGAAAATATATCCTCAGGTTCAAGTCAATGCAGATTTTGGCTCAATGTTCACTTTTTTTTTTTTCTCCAAGTGCTGTAACAAGTCTAGAAGCTTTCTTGTAGTGTCTTTGCCCCTTATTACACATTGGTTCATTTATCAGTTATGTATATTACTTAACCTAGCTTTTCTTTACCCCATTAAGTTCAAAGAATTTGATCAAGAAACTGTTAAATTGATGACAGAAAAGCAAGAATGGAAATATTCCTTTATGCACTCCTTCAGCTTGTCCTGGTGAGGTATGGCTTCTCAAGGTTTTGGTCATATACCATGTTCCAGAATAGTGATCCAAGTATCTTTTACCTCAGAGATGAAAACTGCCTGTGACAAAGCTGGAATGTTCCATTCCGTCTGTGGGTTAATCAGAAGTGGGTTTTGTCATCTCCTGCAGCAAACTTTTTTCTTTGCGCTTAGGTTCCTCAGCATTTCAGCATTATGAAGTACAAGCCATTTTGTACGCACCATGCAGCCACAAGTTACAAACCTCGAAAACTTTCCCGACCACTGCGTCAGGGAGCCCAGGTAACAAATCATCTCAAATGCAAACTGTAATGAAGTCACTCCCAACCCTACATTCCTACAATTATTTGATGAATTTTATCTCTGCTTTTTATATCACAAGGCTTACGAAACTCTGAAAATCTTTGATGTCTGTGTTTTTCAAGGATGAGTTGATTCAAGTAATTGCTTCTCCTGTGGGGCAACTTAACCTGGCCTCCCAGAGGATGGATTTTCACAAAACATCCCCCGAAGAAGTAGCAGAAAGAGATATCAGCCTTTTAAAACTGGTTCCTCCCCAAGCTTTAGTCTACCCTACAGAGAGCAACCCACTTCGCATTTTTGTAAGTAGAAGTTGATTTCCAGAAAGAACCTAAGAAAGGATAGGAAAAGGTGTTTGTTTCATCAGAAGCCTAATGTGGAATTGGTGGGCAATTTTCTTCAGTAGATCGATGTATAAAACTATCCAAAGTGAGAGTAATCCTTCAAGGTGCAGGCCCTGGTAGGTAGGAGTCACAGAGCTCATCCCACTGAGAGTGGCACAATTTCACTTCAGGGTGGAATTTGGTCAGTTTAGGAGAGGGATAACAAGGCAAAGTTGCTAGTGATGGGAGAGAACTGGAGACCCTTCCAGTCTCACAGTCCACAAATGGTCACTGATCCCAGGATTCCCTGAAACACCATGAGGCCCTTCCTTTCTTCTCCATTTGTTTCATCCCTTGGATGTTAAAAGAAAAGCCATGGTCTTGGCATCTCGGTCCTTCTAAAACCTCCTCTCCCACAGGTAGGTATGACAGGTGCAGTCTTTTCTTATGTTCAGCTAGAGGATTGCAGTTCTGCCTGATGCGTAGATAAACTGAGAAAAGGAAAGTCAAACTCTTTGCTTACATTGTGTCCTGCTGCCTTAGAGTTTCCAATAGTTCTCGCAGCATCCCCAAACCACATTTCCAAATTACTAGGTACAGGCATTAAAAAAAAATTCACAAACACATTACTTAATTGTCACTTAAATTATGCTACTTGGAGCCAGCTACAGAAGGTGTTTCCCACACAGTGCAGCGCAGCCTGGAGGACCCTGAGGTGTCCCTGAGCCAGCAGACAGCTGTATAGCTCAGTGAAGTGCTGTGCATGGGTACAGGCAGCATCTCCAAGCCACCATGACCCTGAGCCTTGCCTGGGTGGCTCAGTCTTTCAGTATGTCTTAGTTGCAATGGCCCAGAGCCAAATAAACTCATCTGGTGGTCTTGGCGTGACATACACAACATAAACTTGTCCTCACTGCACGCAGCCAGGACTTCAGTGGACTTATTGATAAGATCCTCTGTGCATTTCTTTAATCCCCATGTCATGTCAGCTTAAGAGTCAGGCACAGTCTGATATCGCATGACCCAGGGCTAGGCTGCATTCAGAAACAGATGCTGGTGCAGTGAAATAGATGGCAAAATGCTCTCTAGCTTCCCCCACAGCACGGCCAGTTCCCATTCTTGGATTCCGAACTGTAAGAGAATCAGCAATGGATTTTGGAGTAAACAGGCAATAGCTTCTTCTCCCAAACACCTAAATTGCTGTTGAGCAGAGAGCGTGAATAAACCCATCAAATAATGGGTCTGTGGTGAGAGGAAGAGACAGCAAATGGAGGGTCACACTGAACGGAACAGTCACAATGAGACAAAGGTGTGAATCTGAGAGACTACACCAATTTTAAGGAGGGAATTTTCATCAGTTTAGCTCTTTACAGTGCTCAGAACGGTTTTTTAAAAATAATCTCTTCTTTGTTTTTAGAACCCCACTCCGGGATTAATTCCATTTTTACCTCCTTTGGCCTATTGTGAAACAAATATTGAATATCATCTTTGTCCTCATCCAAAATATACCTTTACCAAGGAATGCCCCAAAGGATCCAGTATTCCAGTCACACAGAAGAAATTTCTGCATCATGAGGTACAGCCTTTTGGGCTTATTGTATGAGTACCTGGCTTGGGTATGTTCTTGCAGAGCGTTTGCTCCAAGGAATCAAAAAGATGAAGAATTGTCCTGGACAGAAGACATTTTCAAAGATAAATTATGCAGACACCTAAGTAGTCAGTGTGTGGGTTAGAATAAACTTGTTCTTCCTAGGCTTTATCCATGATTTTTTTGATTCAGTTTTATGTTTTTTTATTTATCTCTGAGTATTTCCCTGCTCTTTCCTTCTTTTTGTTGTCTATTGTATTTTCATCACCTTGCAGTGGAGGAATCATCTTTTAAATATAGAGAACTGCAGCTCCCCAGATTCAGTTCTCAGCCAGGAAGTCAGATGCTCTGTCTTGCAAGTCCTTCTCTCCACTGCATTATGTGTTCTTGGTCTGATCACTGTAGCACTTGTCATTTCAGGAAGTGATCTGTGGAGTAATGGAATGGAGAAGATTCTTACCAGTGGTTTATTCCACTTTTTCTAACACTCCCACACGGACAAGTACACTATCTAGGTAAGAAAGAATTTGAATATCCAGTACCTCTACCCTGCTCCAGTTTCTGCTCTCTGTAACTACAGTGACCAGTAGCTAGTCCCACAAATAAAACTGGGCCTATGAGTGGAATGAATTGCTGCTCAGAAATCCAAAACCAGTGGGGAAAACCCCTACTGACCTTCTTGAAAGACTGGTTAAGTACAATATCATTAGAGGGAATACCTAGCCCTGAAAGGAGAGTTCCAATCTGGACTTTCAATAACATCTCTCCTGAATGCTTTTTCGTTCATTGCCAGAAGACCCTGGGAGGTACAAACTCTGTCTGTCCTACAGAAATATGAATAATATAACCTTTAACATATGGGCACCTGCACCCAGTGGCAGCGAGCATCTGTCAGGCTCACATTCCTGCATATCAGAGCAGTTTCCGGTATAGTCAGACTTCCCAACCATATTTAAAAGTACATCAGCTTCATTTTAACTACAACTACTGTGAAGCTTCAAAATATAAGCATTGAGTGCAGTTAATCACTGCCCATCTTAAACTGATGCTATTTCTATCACAGGGATCCATATAGTTTAGATATGCTTCCAAGAGATGTTCCACCAGTGCTGCATGACTTGCCTGAGAGAGACAGGGAGAACATAACTGATCAGTAAGTCCTCTATTTTGTATTCAGTGTGATTGTTTGTGTCTTAACCATGTGTATGGATGTCTCTAAATCTGTCCCAAGAAATCCTCAAAGACAAAAGCACAACATCCCTCTTGCATGAGACATACTTCTGTTTTTGTTGGCTGAAAAATACTTTTAAAAGTATAAAGCCCAATTGTTTTTCATCTTTCTAATTTTTAGTGAGACAGACGAAACTGAGTTCGAAATGCTTCTTACTCCAGAGATGGTGAGAGCTGAATTTCCACAGATTGGAGAGGCACTTTCAGAAGAAGGCAAAGAAAAACCAGCAAAAGAAGAAAGGTAGGTATAATTTGAAATTATGGGAGAAGAATGGAAAATAATCTGAAGACAAGCATCCCATTCAGAGTTACATGGAAAGTCACAATGAGGTGCTCTAGGGGCTCCATGATGAGTGGGAGGCAGATCTGGTACTTTGAGCAAATTTGCACTGCAAATGCAATCTCTGGATTGGATTTGGGAAAGCAGCTGTGAACATAGCACAGAGGCCTGGATGGCTCTGACTTCAGTTTTATCAATATGATCTAACACCGGAGGCAGTTTTCTTGCCTTTGAAGAGATACTCAATGTCCTTGGACCAGTGGCTTTTGCTTTTCAGTGACCCTTTTGGTCAACAATTGCTCCCTCTTTAGTCGTATTGTGACCTGGATGTCAGAATGTCCATAATAGCCTGAAACTTTCAGAGCTATCAAGATATTTGAATGTCTCATTTTCTTTAATTTTAGAGGGAAATTATTTGATTGACATTGAAATCCTGTGCAACTGCCAGCCATTAAACTTTAAAACAGTGCTGTGTATTATGAGCTCTCTGACAAAACGCTGATTGCTGTATTGTGATTACTACAGCTTTGATTGAAAAGAATTTGCTGTAAAAACACAGATGTTTTGGACTCAGTGCTGCTTTTTGCGTTTTATGACAATCTCTTTGTCAGAACATGTGGCTTCAGGATAGCTTATATAACTAAAGAGTGACCTTTTTCTCCGCAGAGATACAATGTTGGATGATGGTTTTCATGGATAAGTAGTTTTATAAACATAAGGTTCTTGTTTTTGAAGTTTTAGGTGTTTTCTTAAAAAATTAAGATACTTTTCTATATAAAACACCTCTGAGTATTGATATTTATTTGTTGAAAGCTTCCCTACTTTTTTGGCTCTGTAAAGAAGGGGAAAAAAAGAAAGCTAGGAAACAATAATGTCCCAATCCTTTATCCTGTCACTGGAAAGTTCTTTGTTGTTACTGAAGGGATGGTGTTTCACAAGATGACAGAGAACACATTGCTTCTGTACAGCACTTTCAGAATTTTATCCTTAGGCAAATCAATTTTTCATGCAGATGCTCCCATTCCGGCCATTACAGCATATGTTCCTTCACAAATAAAACATAAAACTCAGTCTAATGTATGTTTACCTATCAGATGGTTAGCTTTCCTAACAGCCCAAGGCAAGAGTGAGTGTTCTTTCGCAGTCTCACTCCTTTTTCAGTTCTGCTTAAGTAGTGGAATACCCTCTGTATTCATTATAAAAAAACAGAGAAATTATGTGCAAGTGTCTCTTCCTTTGCTTTGGTCAGTGCTCCTGAGTAGTTCCACTGGCTATTATTAATACAAATGACATTTAAACTTCTTGCAGAGACCCAGATGGACATTTTCAACTCCAAACCAGTGAGCTCAGAGAGAAGGTTCAAAAACGTGTGGAAGAAATTAAGCTGAAAGCCCTAAATAAAACCCTTATTCTGGGATAAGAAGAATTGTACAAAATCCATGCCTTGGCACTGCTTATCCCCTTAATCCATGAGGCCTTCTGTGTCCCAGCTACATGTACTTATGTTCAGTGAGGTCAGCGACTTCTTATGCAAAGAGAAGAGAATCACCGGTAGTGCCACGCCTGTCAAGGACTCTGTGACCCTTGCCTCGAGCACAGTAATTGCTCCAATGAGAATCCTCAGCCACGTACCTGCTCATTTTGTGCTGGAGTGAAGGGCCAGAAAAGCACAGTACTACCTATGTAAATAATTTGGTAATTAATTTACAGTCCACTATTTTCAAATAAAATTTGAAAAATCCTCATGACCAAATTCTTCTGATTTTGTTTTTTTCAGTTGTGACCTGTCCTTGACTTTTTGCAGGTAAATCACTAAATCTCAGACCTGACTGTAAACGACACACTTGAAATATTTAATGAAAGTGAAGACTTGAACATAGTTACTGTCCACAAAGAGAAAGTCCAAGCAGATCACATTGGCTGTTCAGGGGGTTAATTCAATGCACAGCTCTCTTGGCAAAAGAGTGGATTGAGTCGATGAGTTCCAGAGCTTTGTAAGAGATGTGTAATGCTGGGGGTGTATTCCCTAGGAAAGGAGATTTCGTGGCATATCACCTTTCAACTGAGATGTTTCCCCCTTTCTTTCGAGCAAGCTGGACATCAGGTAAATGTGGTTTTATCCATAGTGAGTTGATGGCTTGTTTTGAAGAGTGGTCAAAGCTGTTTGTGCTGAAAAGATCATATCTTCTATCCTAAAAAGCATGGGGAATGTGGCAATACTTACCACATTCCCAGGACCCACACTTCTTTACAGACATACTTAAAACCCCTAGGAAAAGAATTTTATTTTAGGGAGAGGAGATCAGTGTAAACAAACTGTTAAAAGCCCAGGAAGTTAGAAAGTGGGAAAAGTAGGGTGAAAATAAAGCTACAGAATACCCTGTGTACATACTCTCTCTGATCACTTCAGAGAAATAAAAAGCTGTTAGGTTTCTGTGAAGTGTCAAATTGGCAAGAGAGTGTTCAGAATGCAGTCCGGGTATCTGCAGAGTTTCTCTGCCTGCAAACAACTGCTTAAATGAGTACACATTGCTTTTTTGTTCCGCAAGTCCTGAGGAAAGCAGTTGATCTTTTAAGGGGCACACTAAGACTTGAGCAAGTTTCTTAACATGACCATGTCAGAAACGATCTCACAGTTTACAGTGAAACCATTCGCAGTTCATAATTCACAGCTAAGGTTAAATCAAACTTAGATAATTCTTAGGAACTGTTATCCATCAGCTAAATGTAAAGATGGAGTAAGAGTTCAGAAACAATGGTGATTAACCAAGGCTGAGCTCTCTTTCTTACAGCAGTATCCTTGTCTCCCTTCTCCTCCACAGTTTCCTGGTCATCCCAATGGAAATCAGTCATTCTTCTCCCTTCTTTAGTGACAGGCATCAACTTTCAGAGAAATGAACCTCCTTTCTATTTAAGTGATTCTCCTTTCTGTATCTTTTATGGGGCAGGTTTCAATGTGTGGAGAAGGGAAGAAAAAGCTGTTATCTAGCCCTAAATTGCTCCTAAAATCCAAAGGAACAGCTAGCAGTGCACAAATCTCTATGAATTATATCCCTCCAGAATACCTCGTAATATGACGCCGACTCTTCTCAAGGTCATCAGAGGAAATGCAGCTGTGTCTAAGAACACGAAATTTAGCTAAATAATTGGAGGTCTTACATTTTCATATATGAGGCCATTTCAGTATTCTCCTCGTTTATTGTTGAACACCTTCAGAACTGGGACATAAACTATAAGAATTATAACCTGCACCTGGTGGTTATTCACAGTCCTGTGTCTGTTCAGTGTTTCATGAAAAGGACTGGGGTATGTCAGAAAATAAATTGGAATAAAAAGGAATGATGTAATGGAAATTGTGCTTTCGGTGTAATATTACTGAGTGCACTGGAATATTCCTGACAGTTGTTTTGATCTGGATTATCGCTTATGATGTATCGAGCCAAAGAATAAATTTCGGAGTGTGTTTTTATATATAAAAGACATAGATATCATTGTCTCTAATAGACTGCTAATATCTGTTAATAAACACTTGGATGTTTATAGGGGTCTTTTTTAAAGATTAGCTGGCAGGATTTAGTAGCAATTGTGTGAAATGTCAACATTCAACACCAGTGCTACTTAAAACAGCATTAGTGCAAACTTCAGTCTTCAGGCTGTGTTTTTACAGACTGTGGAAAAGAGTTTATTAAGGCATCTTTTAGTGTGCTTATTTATGCCTCTTCTAAAGATGCAAATCACCCTCCATTGAAGGAAATGTAGCATTCAGTTCTAGATTATATCCACGAATACACAGATCGAGTTCACATACAGACTGCAAACTAAGATCAATTAATATGTTATTTATAACCATATTTCCATACATTCTAATGTTAATTTGTGGAATGCTTTATTTTGTGAATCAAAGGGATGCATTTCTGCTGATTTAAGTGAGAAAGTAAGAATGTGTAAATTGATATGCAGAATGTGACAAGTTAATTTCCATTCACTGCAAATAAGATTGCTGCTGCTTCCCTCGTTTGGAAAGGATTAATTGGCTAAATGATGATACAACAGTTTTACTAATTAAGATATATCCACCTTGCCTGAAAAAGCCCGTCTTATTAGCAAGGTTAATAAACACTGGCTCACCCTTAAGCTTTTCTCTCTTTTATTACTCAAGAAATTAGCATTAACCTCTAAATCAAATTGAACATACATTTTAACAATGAAGGAAATGTTAATGTTTTTATATGGAAATGATCCATGAGCTTAAGTGCTCAGTAACTGGGTTATTAATCTCACTTACCATTCCATGATGAGAGAAAACCCAGCATAGTCTTTAAAATGTAAATTAATTATAATTTATAAGCAGTCTGAGAGAAAAACAGCAATATGTGCCTATGTAAATAAATACGTGAAATTGCATTTTCATTTTATAAGAATAGTTTCATAAGCCACAACTAAAGAAACCTTTGGATATGTGAGGCAAGGTTCAGTAATTCCAAGCTCCAGTTGAAGTTTTTCTTGTGGTCTGAGTAGTTCTTTGATGTCTCTCCTGCACAGGTTTTCTTGTGTCTGATAAGAGCTACACTAATGATACTGAAAATACTGGCAAATAAACTCTCCGGTACCCATTTTGGAGTTTTAGAAAGCAAGAAGTTAGAAAACTGATTCTACCTTATCTCAAACCACTTTTGCAATAGTAACTACTTCTTGCATCACTCACCGCATCCTTTGCCTTATGGAAATACTGTGAAGTCTTGTTCCACCTATTGAACCAAGGAGGGCTTTAACTCATGCTGAGACCTCTCCTGCTCCTTCAGTTTGGTTGGAAATAGTCAGCAGGTTTAGAATTTATCAGCTGAGGTGCACACAAACAGTGTCTTTTCCTTAGAAATCTGGATGAAGGTAAAGAATGAGGACTTCTCTGTGCAGTGGTGTGGGTAAATTTCTTTGTAAATCTGTGAAGTGCTGCTGTGCAATCATAATTTTTACAGTTCCTGGAGAAACACCAACAAGCGGTGTGCTGAGGGCTTTTATGACCTCAGTAAACCAGAGCTGTCACTAATGTACCCAGCTTTTGCGTAGAACTTATTTTAAAGCAGAATCGGGTTTAAAATTGTTTTTTCCTCCTCTGTTTTCTGCTTCATCCTGCGCACCGAGAGACAACACTGGTTCCTTTGAATCAGTCTTCTTCTTCAGGTGGTTGTGGCTATACAGCCTTCTCAAAATCTTTGGGATTATTTTTCTGACATGCAAAAAGCCTTCAGAGACTTCAGGTTTTTAAAGCAGTGAGAAGCGTCCACAGCTGTTTGGTCTGGTGGCACAGGATTCAACTCTTCTAGCGTGAGCAACCTCTCTGACCTCCTCTAGCTCTGCCTGCTGCCAAAGGATGGCCAGCAGTAGCTGCCTTGGTGCAGGGCTTTGGAGATCCCTCAAGAATGCAGTGCTACAGTCACATACAATTCTTCTCCAGGCTCTGTGTTCCGTATTGTCAGTAGCAGGGTCTCAGCCTGTGTTCCGAAGAGACCTCCTGCCCTTCCCAGGCATGCATCCCATTTATACCGCTCCCACCTTCTGAAGGACTTGGTCAAAACTGTCTCGTGATTCTTCATTTTTATGGGCATATTGAGAAACACGTGTCATTTCTACAAAGCTGGAATTTGTCAGAATTCCAGACAGCTGTACTGAGCTGTCCTTTCGTTGGCTATATCCCCCTAAGAAAATTGAATTCATTAAAACCCAAATCAGTGCAATATCATGGCAATAACTTCAAGAAGATCCAAAATTCACACAATTTGGCCTTAAAAAGCCAGACACATCTGATAGGGCTATCTGGTGCCGCTTAACACCTGTAGAAGCTAATTAGTCATGAGGAACTTCCCAGATTATGTCTGTATGACCACAGTAGGGACTTGAAAATTAAATCAAGCAGCTCCTGAAACACTCCAGGTGATTTCAGAACACCTGCAGGAAGTATTTTTCCAAAGCACTGATACATCAGAAAACATCTTCTGATGAGCTGCTCACTTGTGCCAGGCACAGTTTGTGCTTTACCATCCAAAGATTAAACTGTGTCTAAATGAGAGAGCGCTCTCTGGGGTGAAAAGCAATAGCACGTCCTTCAGTCTTTAAAGAAATCAGTTTTCCAAGACTCAATTCTACTGTTCATTGAGAGCATTTTTTAAATGGCTACAGTTTTTGCTGCTGTTAGAAGGCCTTTCTAACTACTTCAGTCGGCTTCTATGAGTTTTTAATCCACAAGTGGCTGAGTTAACAGTGCATTATTTTTGTCTGGCTTCAGAATTCTGAACCAAATTATACCTCCATCACCAACTAATTACTAGTTTATAATCGTTTCACAGTGTGGAGTCTCCAGTAATCCAATATGCACTGCCTAAAAATCAACAATGCACTTTGTCACCTCAGGGATATTGGTTTTATGAATCGTTGGCTGAGTTTCAGAGCACCAGATGAAGAAACCAAGGCTTATTTCCCTTGAGTTTGGATTTGCATGATTAGTTCTCTGTGTGTTACCCCAAAAATGGACAGCAAGCATCAAGACAGAATTGCTTTCAAACAATTCTCTCTTTGCTTCTCTGCCTCTGAAGCACTTTTCCCTGCAGGCAGCATTGTGTTTCAACACACTTTCTACTTTGGTGACACAGTAGGCACAGCTGTCCCCGTGCAGGTACTGACAGCAATCACAGACAGTTATATATTGGTTTGGGAAGGGCAGATACTGCTCAGAGTGTTATTAATGAACCATGTCCACCACCAGAGCTGGTAGCTGAAAAGTTTCTGATTCCCCTCATAGCTAACAGAACAGGGAATCTCGAATTTCTGAAATTCAGTTCTTCCCGCTAATAACCCCACAATGTCAATGAGAGGAGTATTTCCATCCGCAGTTGGAACACGGCATAATTTGCTGTAGCTGTTTGGTCACACAGTCAAACAGCTGAAAAGGAACAGAGCAGCTATGTCTGTTATGACACCAATATCTGCCTTGGTAACTCATTTGTTCCTTCTGCAAGCACCTCTCCAGCTGCTTGTATGCATTCTTCCTCAGTGGATCCTTCCTCCAGGAAAGTCTTGAAGATAATAGATTGTCTTTCAAACCTGCCTTCCAGAAACACAGTGCTGGGGTCCTATCCTAGCAAGGGTTTTCTGTCCGCAGCCTTTCCTTTTAATCTACACCACTAGAAATACTGGCTTATGGAAACAGGGGGGTTTCAGTGCCATTTCCAATGCGTCATCCATCATTTTGCTATCAATCAATTTAGTATAGTCTAAAAGCAGGTGATAAAAAAGCTGTGAGCTTCTATTCATGCTACTGATACAAGTGTTCACCCAGTTGCGGGGAGGAGTGACTTAAGCTAAACTGGGGAGTTCAAATCCTGGTAGCAAAAAAGGCATTAGTGCAAACTCATCACTGATGTCGGTGTCCAGCATCCAAGGAGACTCACAGTGCCCACATCTAAATCCACCTTGATTAAAACTAGCATGGACAGACTTTTTCTGTGTTGAAACCAAACCTCCCACCTCAGCAGAGACATCCTGCAACTCTACTTCTTCGGAACTAAAAGTTAACAGTGAATAAAAATAACAATTAGATATAATAAGTAATCCTGATTACTCAATTAACCAGCAGGGAAAAAAGTGGAGATCTCAAAGAGCACCCTTGGGTATCCACATGAATCTTCACCCAATGTAAACTGATACGGCTGTCTCCTGAGAACACATAGAATTTTGATGTTGTGTTGTTTGTAGTTCATGTTTAGGAAGTGAGGGAAGAAGAGGTTCATACAATTTCAGCAGTGGGAATGTGTGTCAAAAGGCAAGACTGCTGGCCAGATCTTCAGCCAGGGTGCCAAACACAGACATTTAAAGCTTGAGCCGAATCTCCAGAATGTCTGAATTATTTTTGATCAACCTACATTTCTTTCCCTTTTGCTTCTGGTTTCTGAGCTCCAGGTTTTGCTTAATCATCCGCAAAACAGTTATTTCTAACAGCATCAGAGTGAGAGCTCAGGCTGTTACTGCTGGTGTCCTAAATCATATCAATAAAGAAGAATCAGCTTCACCTGAAGACTGGTTTAGGCTCTGATCCTGTTTATAAGGCAATAATCGAGCCTCTGAAAAGTCACCGTGTTTAGATACAGTTGATTCTTTCTGGCTGCCATTCTTGTTTGGAATTACGGACTGTCATCCTTGATGCTCTCTGGTGCAAAGAGTGTGCAATAAGGGAGTAGCAGGCCTCAAGAAAACTTCTGCAGAATACCTCTATAAGAATTAAACTGTAAACAGCAGAGTCTGTGTTAACATTAAAACTACTTTTGTGCCATTTGCTTTGGAGACTTGGACATTCTGTTGGTCGGAAGAAATTCCTGATCACATCTAGGCTCGTGTGATAATTGTGGCTATATCTAGCCATTGTCGGATTCATTACCCTGATGTATAATTTAGAAGACTCTGTTTATACCAATAAGCAGATAATAGCAAAGTTAGTTTTGCCAAAGTGGCATACTGAATTTTCTTTGGAAGTTTTGAGTTTTGGCTTTGATCAACCTTGGAGGAAAACAGTCATTTTGTCACTGACATCAATGATGTTAGTATTAGCCCTCGTAGGCAATGATGTTTCTTGATACATTAAACATTTGCCATTGACATAACCCTATATTTAAGGTGATAGATTGGAACTTGGTGCCTTAGAGACCACTTCATCCTGCCGGGCTGGGGCCCGTCGGTAGCCTGCTTTCCTTGGAAAGCCTTTAATTTGTTCTGCTGTTAAATGCTGTTAAATGCTCTCTGTTAAATCCTGTGTTTATAATAGCATTGAATGCTGCTGCGAATCACCGAGGGAGCAGATGGAACAGAATTCAAGTACCTTAGTCTCTTTGATGCCCCGGGCAGTGAAGCATCCAAATATCTTCATAGATTTAAGCCAGAGAGCTGTGCCAGAATGCAAACAAATTAATCTTTAACCACAGGCACTGCAGCAACTTACTGATTGTGGACAGTCCTTCTCTCAGTCTCTCAGACCCCACAGGTTGTTTGCACTTATTGCTCTGGAGTGTGTTAGACTCCCAAAGGGTCAGAGCAACATTACTAATTTATACTAATCACTCCAAAAATAACACAAAATACTGTAGAAATATATCAGGGAGGAGGCAATGGAAAAGTACAACTATCCCATCAGCTCTTCCAACCCCTCGAACGTACGAGATCACAGTGAAAATCTCTTTTCTAATGGAGCATGGTGACATAATTTTGTATCTTGAAAGACATCAAAATTTCCCACTCTGTGTGTTGATGACATCTCACACAGGAGAACTGAAGCTATTCATGTGCTTTCAGGATAGAAGTGATGGATTATTACTGTGACTATGGTTATTATTTGCGTATCGTTCCAGGGGTTGGAGACTGATGTACAATTGAATGTCACTGCTGAGGTGAATTTTGTGTATTAGATTTAAATAAATATTCAAGGCACAGAGGACAGGGAGTGGAAGAAAGTGCTTCCCAAAAGGATGAATTGAGACTAAATAAAGTCCATGAGAGTGGCCCAGTTGAAAAATATTTTCCCAAAGAGCCTCTTCATCAATTCAGAACGATCCAAGTCTGATAAAATGCTGATAAACAAAACCAAAGCAGGGCATCTGTGATGGAAAGTGGTGCCTGTGCTTGATCACTGGATTTTTTGGCTTTAGGCAAAAGTTACTGGATGAAACTGAACATGTTGACCATGCAAGAGGTCATGATAGTCTCTCTTATCCTTAAGACGAGTGAATATACTAGTCTGCCTCTGTTAAAGTACACAAGCGTGAGAAATTGATGTTTGCAGTCTGATTTCAGGCCCCTGAAAAGAAAGAAATCCAGACGCGATGCCGCACAGGCAAAAATAACTGTTTATATCAGCAATTATTTGTTTAACCTGCAGGCAGAACTCAAATCAGTTTGAAATCATTTCTATAGAGCTCATCACTGGAAAGCTTTGCATGTGTCCTGGCTCTTGTTTGCTTTTGTAATTACTGTGTTTGCCTATCTCGTGTCTTGTTCCCTTTGAGTGTTTGCTGCATTTGCTCTGTCCAACAGAAACAGTGTCCATAAATACCAAACAAAGTCTAACATAGAGCTTTCCACTGATACCAATGGAATACTTTCTTGGCATGGAGCACTCCTGGAAGGCCTGTTTACAGATAATATACCAGAGGCAAATTCTTACACTGCCAATAGTAGGACAGTCTTGGAATTTCATGGAGAAGACCCTGATAATATTTTAATTTTATCACTCAGTGCAATGTGGGAGCTACTGGTCCTTTGTCTTCACCCATTGCAGCCAGCTCGCAGAAAGCTGCTTGGTTCTAATGGACTCTTCTTCAGCTGGCAAGAGTCCTGGTCACTTACAACACTTGAACCACTGAATGCCTTAAGGAGTGCTGCCCTTTACAAACATCCCCCAAAAGAGTCTATTTTCAAATACATTCTTCCTCTGACTGATATCTAACATGACAATTTTGAATTTTCTTATGTTATACTAGATGCTGCCAGGAAGATAGTTTGTTTCTTACTAGTCTTTCTCTCTTTTCTTTTTACTTAAAGATGTGATTATACTTCTGGTTTTCTTCAGTAAGAAAGGCCTGACTGCTTCTCAGACTTGTATAGTCAAGATAACCTGCTTCCAACTGTTTATTTTGGGACTTAACTGTTTGTTTGAGGAATTCTTAGCATCTTCTCTTTGATGAAATTAACAGCAGTAGCTTAACTCTAAACATATCACTTCATTGCTGATGAAAGTATCCATATAGAATCATTGAATACTTTGGGTTGAAAGGGACCTTAAAGATCATCTAGTTCCAACCCCCCCGCCATGGGCAGGGATGCCTCCCACTGGATCAGGCCCCATCCAACCTGGCCTTGAACACCTCCGGGGATGGGGCAGCCACAGCTTCCCTGGACAACCTGTGCCAGTGCCTCACCACCTTCATTGTGAAGAATTTCCTCCTTATAGCTAGCCTAAATCTGCCCCTCTCCAATGTATAGCCATTCTCCCTCATCCTATCACTACATGCCTTTGTGAACAGTCCCTCCCCAGCTCTCTCGTAGCCCCCCACATACTGGATATCATCACCTTATTCGCATCTCCAGGTAAGGCTTTAGTTTACATTGCAGGAAACAGGTACCGATTCATATCAAATCTGCAGCTGAGATGTCTCAATGGCTGTTGGCAATCTCTAACTGGATCTGTTCTGATTTAGATCTTGATTCTGATTTAGAACAGCCTTCAATTACTGAAAGAATTTCTTTAGCACTGTATTAGTTTCTATCTAACCCTGTTCGCTGCATATGGTCAAGATTTAAAAAAAAGGCAATAGATATTTTGTATGACCGAGATTAGACAATACGAAAGGAGTATGAACTGATGGCCTCCATGTGATTGTAAGGTGTCTCCAGGCAGACATAGAGAATTTCTAGTCAATTTTAGAATTTGGTTTGAGATTTCATTAAACAGCAACAATTTATATCAGAAGAGTATTTGATAAAAAGCTAACTGACTCTGAGCTATGTATCTAATGCATTTTGAAAGCTTTTGACTTAATGTATTTTAGTTTATTTGCAGCTATTTGAGTAATATGAGAGGGAACATCTTGTCTCCGTTGGAATGGAGATACTATTTGTGAAATAGTCTTTCCAGGAGTGAGTCACTGACGAAAGGAGGAAGTTCATTTAATATGCTCCCATGAAAACTGCAAAGAGAAAATTGAGTTTTCAGTTTGTCTGAAAAACACCGGATATTCAGCTGTCACATGACATAGACTCTTTCCTCTTGTTCTGATTTGATGGCACTCAAAGCAAAAGATGATACCTGGATTTTCAGAGCTCTAGCATCTCAAACTGCTGAGGCAAACTCAGTCCTTGCTAGAAACAAGTACAGTATGAAGTATTTGATCCATTCACATGTAATTAATGCAGGCTAAGCCATCTCCACGGTAGTGGGGGACTTAGCAGTAGAGAGGGCACAGATTGCAAGTCCAAGGAGTGGGACATCAGGTGCTCATCCAGAACAGGTCTTTCCTCAGCATGCTCAGGGTCTGGTCTGGCTGTGAGTCTGAGGTGGAGCCAGACATGACTTCTGCTTGTTCACATCGAATGTGCCTCTGCACTGTGTGCACAAGCACAGAAAGGACCTCCTGTAAGGCTCCTTTCAGCGCGCTGAGCTCAGATGTCTGGTCCTCCAGTGCTCATGCTGGAAGATAGTGCTGCTGTGAGAACACCTGAAGCCTGTGGGCCAAGACAAATGTTTTTTCTAGTGCAAGTACATGGTGAAAGCATAAGAATTTGATGTCCAAAGCTTCAAGTGGTCACAATGAAATACCTACTATTCTAAACATCTGTTTGTGAGCATTTAATATGCAACAATTGAATTTACCCTGAAAATGAACAGTATTTGCAATCTGAAAGGAAAATTGTAGAAAAGCAAGATTATATCAACTGCTACCTTTTTCCAAAAGCAAAAAATATGATTTTCATTTGGAGTTGGTATGTCTGTGTACTTTTTAAACCTTTGAAGTCTAAGCATGGGAGCAGTAAACAACTACTCCAGTTAGCACAAGCCCAGATGTAGCACTGGCTTCCCTGGTTCAATTACACCCTCTCCTCTGCTTTCTGAATAAGACTGGGGCTACAAATACACTGTAAACATTGGCTTGGAAAACAGAAATGGCTAAGACTCCTCACTGCGCTACCAAGACAGTTGTTTAACTTCTCTGCCACAGTTTCTGCTCTTCAAAATGGGCTTCAGTAGCATTAGCGTATGTTGAACTGCAGGTCAGGCGATCAACTGCTCTGTATTAA
Organism: Cuculus canorus; assembly: GCF_017976375.1. Taxonomy (NCBI): domain Eukaryota; kingdom Metazoa; phylum Chordata; class Aves; order Cuculiformes; family Cuculidae; genus Cuculus; species Cuculus canorus. The sequence goes on from NC_071406.1 coordinate 10,451,379, forward strand.
TTTGGCTCCATTAAGTGTAATGGATCCAAAATAGTTTGCAACAGTCAATGATGTGTTTCTAGTCACTTATTTTGATAGCCCTCAGTGCTAAGCATTTGCTTACTGTTCTATGCACTCTTCTTTCCATCCATAATGGAGAACATCTACCCTTAAGTACGAATCTCAGCCCTTATGCCCTTAAATACCACTCACATGCTTTTATCACCTGGGCCTGATCCAGATGACAGAAGAAGTCTTTGGGAAGACTTTTCTCTGGGGCACAGCTGAGAGACCTTTCCATCCCAGCAAGAATACCAGCACCTTCACACAAAAGTGAAGTAGGAAAGACTTTGAAGCCTTGGGCTATTTTGGAGAACCTCGCTATTGTATCGCTGTTAGTGACTGACCTGAGTGACGTGTTCAGCGCTAGGTGGGGTGCTCACAGATTAACACAGCACGGGAGATGGTGTCTCTGCTGTTATTAACAATAAAATATCTATGTAAACCTTAGCTGGAGTCAGCACTGCTAACGGTTAAACAGATGCCAGGATCTCAGTCCTGGCCAGCAGAGGCCACTAAGAGATTACAGAAGAGCTGCTGTACAAAGTCCTGGAGGCCTTGTTGATCACTGTGCTCTCTGCCTGAGAGACAGCATAGGGGCTGTGCACTGGGATTTTGCTAAAAAGGAATCTTCTGAGTATTTGCAAACTGTCCAAGATCCTTAAAATAGTCTTGAGATGAGTGTTGCTGCTGGTCTGCACTCCAAGTGTGCTGCTACTGCCAGCAATGAGCTGGAGCAGGTGCAGAGGGAAAACTCTTTATAAAATGCCATGCAGGATACTCTTCCACTTTTGCACAGTGCCAAGGAGGACTTTGTAACTACACCATGCAGTTCAGTACAGTTAGCCAAAGGCAGACTGACAGCATGCTTGTGTCAGCGTTTAACAGTCCAGCAGAGATGTCACCTGTCATCCCTTTTGGATGGATGGCAGGAAAAGCAGTAAAAGCTGGATGGATGGCAGTAAAATCTCGGATGTAGCCCATGAAGCCCAGCTGTCTGTGTCACAGCGATGTAGAGTAGTGGCTGAGGTGGGCTTTGAATCTGCTGAGTTTACTGTAATCTCATGTCCCTTTTGATGGGGATTTTGTGTTTGTAAGCAGCACTGTTAGCTTACTCTAAAGTTGTCTTCTTCCCTCAAGTTTTTCTGAGTCACTTTGGGTTTTTATAAAACCTACCTGGTATCATCACATCTTTCCTCAGTCCAAACAACTTGTCGTCTGTGCCTAACTTCATTCAGTTCTAGGGCACACACTGCTGAGAATGGAGAAGCACTGGGTAAAGGAAGCCAATTTTGGCTTAGTAGTCTACTTCCACAATACTGTGCAATTCCTTTAAGCCTTGAGCTTGTTTCAGTGCTGCAGCTGCTCATAATGAGATAAGAAAGGTCACCTGAAAATTCACCCAGTGCACATCTTCAAGTGCAAAACTCTGGTACGTAGCAGTTCTGCTGGTCTGAAGAGGTTTCAGAACACTATTGAATTCAGCACTGGTTCTGCTGCAAACAGGCTTTTCACTGACCATTCTGGAGCTTTGAAGGCACCACTTCCCCAAATTCAAGTCTTCATATTAGAGCATCATCTCTTTGCTGATGCACACTCTGAAAACAGGTGGTAGGAGCTCTTCAGAGAGAGCTCTTCAGTCAGGCTGTATGTTTTCTTTCCTCAAAGAAAAGCGAAGTACGCTAAGCAGAAACTCAGCAGGAGCTGGGAGGTGCAGCCTCGCAGAGAGGCAAGATGCTGTCATTGTTGCAATAACTTGGCTTGAGGAAAGTGTCTTCTGACTGACCGAATTCCCATCCCTGTGCCAGCCTGGCTGTGCCATCACAAACTGTGCCTGTGCTGCCTTTGGCAGCGCGCCGTCCGAGTGGGAGATGGCAGGTGTTGCTGTGTCAGGATCCATTATGATGAAGGGATGTCTGAGCAGGTGAAAATGCAAACAACGTTCCTCACAGTTCTGCACACATTGCTCCTGTTGTTACTCTGTAGGTCTGAGCCTGATCCGTGCCCCAGGCCACGCCGGATACAGACCACAGGCACGAAGAGTGCTCCTGCAAATCTGCACTTTAAATGGACTTTATTAAGGGTGAAGTTATGACCGAGCGCTGCAGTAGAAAGAAAGGAGCAGAAAGTGTCAGGTTTTACCAACCTCCTTTCCTTCTGGGGAGAGAAAATGTAGCAGATACATTACTTCTTCAAAGCCTGGATGTAAAGAAACTAGTATGGTAGGAATGGTGTTATTAGGTAAATCAGGTACAGTCTGTCAAGAAATCAAATGTCAGGTAAACAAGATGTAGCCCTTCAAGAAACAACCAAGAAAGATTCTCCCTCCGGCTTTTACCGTCGATAGCACCAGCTGGGACAGGAGTTCCATAGTTAATGAATTGTTTTCCTCCACTGCTTCACACTTTTAGTGTGTTTCACAACGGTTGAGCATTTAAATTCCTTAAAGAAGAGCTTTCTGTGAATTCAATCAAGCACTTAAAATACAGCAAGATATAAGTTGTACAGATTAAAGACTAAGCCATAAATTACTAATAAGCTTGTTCTGATACTCCACCATGTGCTTGAAAGGCAATTTTTATGGCCTAATATGTGCTGGTAGCCTGTACCAGCACGCTCCTTCACTCAGCAAAGTAGAGAAGGATTTAAAAGCATGTGGAGACAATTTTTTTCCTAGTTTTCTGGTGTGCCTTTCACTGACTGACGTAACACAATCTATAAAATACTTCATCCTCCAAGAAATATGTTGTGCTATTTTTAGACTGAAGACATTGTGTCTTATGTTCACAGATCCTGTTGCGGATACAATTGTTCAAACAGAAAAATGGAATAAACTCACGTTACAACAATGGCAAAATTTAAAACAAACAGATTTAACAGGCTGTGCTTCTGAGATTAAAATGTGTAGTGCAATAATAGAAGTTGTACTTGGCAAAGACTTTTAAAAATAGACTGAAGTTCCCCTGACTCATTGCAGTCCTCTGCTGATTCTATGTGTAACACAGGCTAAATTTGTCAAGGTGAGAAATTATTTTTTCTTCAATCCAGATTACAAATCACTTACCAAATCCATTCTGCACGCTAACATCGATGATGGGATGAAAGCCACTCTGTGACAGCGTCCGGGGATCTGTCCTATGCGGACAGGTCCTGGCTGCCCTCAGACAAGCCCTGCTCCAGCTCTGTTCCCTGCAGACTGCCTTCCTGAAGGCAAAGCTGTTGAGTTCAGCAGACGGAACCCACTGCTCGAGGGTCACTGCAGGTTCTGAGATGGCACAAAGGTGTGCTAGTGCATCTGCTGAGAAAATCTGAGTCCTTCCCATGCTTGGGACAATGACAGCTCCAACTCACAGGCTGTCTCTGGAAGCACTGGAAAATGCCGTTCTCCCTCTAAGGGAAGTTTATTTCTTTCTCTCCCTCCCCTACTGTCATAGACTGTGCTGTGTACTCTTTCACTGCCTCGTGCCTCACCTGTGCAGCTGTAGAGTTTGTTCCTACAGGACACAGCTTTTCTCAGTGCTCTGCTAACCCAGATGTCCACTGCGACTCGCGGTGCTGGAGCAGGGTGGGATTTGCTGGCAGGAAGGGCAAGGCTGGGCAAGGGGCATGGAGCCACACTACCCTTTGACAAACAGTTGTGGGATTTCCGCCTGCGGTGGATACTCTGCATCCTACTGCACTGCCCCCGCATCAATGGCCCCTCTGTAGAAAGTACAAGTGGATGAGTGGAATCAGCTGCTGTTACTGGTTTTGTTATATCGACAAAAGCACCAGTCCAGTGCCTCTCTTTACTGCCCATTGTACAAAAGAAGTGAGAAGCTAGGAACGAGGCAGACACAAGACACAGTATGAGGGAGTGAGCACACTGAAACAGAGCCCTTAAAACCAGGGTTATGTACTCCCAGCCCAGCTTTGCACCTATTCCCAACTAAAGCCTTATAGTCTTCTGCAAGTGATTATTTTCCCCATGAGAAGTCTCATTAGCTTTACCAGTCCAGAGGTTTATAGATAGTACCAGATTTAGTCCTAGATTTGGCATGGTTTAGCTAGTTGGTATTCCCACAACTTGGCTTGAGGTTGGTATTGGTTTACGCCAATAAAAATCTTCGCAAAACAGAACATACATAATTCTTTTTATAACCAAATCACACTTCTCCAGGCAGAATAACGTACCTGGCTGATCAACTTTAGACAGTGAGGCTCATTTTAGCTGTCCAGCTCATATTTAATTCCGGGACAGAACTGGACAGAATGGAGGAGCCACATCTTTCCCTAGAGAAATGTACTCCAGACTTGGTGGGATGTTTGCTTGAGAATGAACAAGATACAAGATACATGGGGTTTGCCCTATGATGGGCAGAGTTTGGGTGAAAGTTTGCTTGACAGTGTGGACAGAGAGCGTGCACCCAGAGAAAACTAAACAATAATTCCTTGTCAAGTGAGAAAGAGTGCCAAAAGGGGCAGCTGCTTTAGTCAGGTCTTGATACAGAAGTCATTCTGTTAATGCAAGAAGGTTTTATTCTTACATAGGTGTATAACGGTTTGCTGTGGATGCATAGGGAAAAGATGTAGTGCACCTCTAGCATTTGCTAGCATTAATGTGGGAATTGCACACTGATCACAAACCCTGAAGCCATAAGAAAGTTAGAAAGTAGTCTTCAGTAGACTCTGATATCACATTGGTGTGCACTTAAACGGATATTTCAGATATATTCCTCTGTATATTCACTATAGCTAAGAGAAAAGGCGTTGGCAGTGGTTTTTCATAGCTCCCCACCTTTAAAGTGGGTTGCCTTAGTTACCATGGCCAGCTTGAAAGACAGCAAATTTAGTACTAATACATTTTTAAAGCAGATTCTGCAATTTCCATAGAATCTCTGTGTCATAATCAGCTACAACATATGTTTTTATCATAGTGTTAAGCTACAGCGGTGATGTCCAGTCATGTTAAATCAGAGGTGAAGATTGTCACAGGGCAGAACAAGTGCCTTCAGTCACCACCTTAGTGACTGCCCTGTGTATATTGGGAGAAACAGTTGTGGAATTTCCCATTAACTGAAAGTAAGGTTGGCTTCAAATGGCTAAAAAATCTGATGCTTGAGAGCAGTCCACTGCAATCAAGATCATACTTTCCCCAGTAGGAAACTGGTAGGTCTTCAGTTGTCCTCTTAATTGGTGATGCAGTATTTCCTCTGACATTTGAGAAAACCACTGGAAACAACTATTCTTTAAAGCGTAAATATCCATCACAAGTAGAGTTAATAGAGGTCTCAAAGGCTATCGATTTATCTTGTTCTCATGATTGTAGTATTAGTTTTGAGAACAGCTCTGTCTGTAACCTGTTGCTATTGTTTAAAGTTCTTAAAATCTCTTTAGATCCTGAAAGGAATTATCTCCTTACAAGGTAAAGATTTGGCAGTGAAGGAACAAGCAGTGCCCAAGAGAGTGTGGCTGTTTCTGAGCTTGAGGTCTTAGGGGACAGTGCAGGATGGGACATGGAGTTCTGCTTTCAGGGAATTATCTCCTCCACTAAACAGCGGCTGCGGGCAGTGCTGTGAGACTGTAAGTGCTCTCTGATCATTTGTCCACAGGGAGCTCTATTATCCTTTAACCTGGACTTAGGCTTTTGTGATCAGCTGAGTGAAGAATAAGAAAAAAATTAAAAATTGTAGTTTATTTATTAAATTAGTCAGTATTTTTTTCACCGCAGTCCAATTGTTTTTCCTGCTCAATAAGCTGCCACCTGTTGGCGCTTCTAAACGGCATAACACTCTGAGTTCAAACTAAATACCTCAAACTCTATAAAAGCAGTAATTCGCAGGAGCAAAACAGTAGATCTCCCTTTTATTATAGCTTCTCCTGATAGCAAAAGCAAGACTCCAAATCTTATAAGCACTAAAAGAGACCCCTTCTTTTTTTTTTCAGAGGCTTCTGCTGTTCTGAAAGGTTCTCTTTGAGGCTGAGATATTATCCATATGAAGTTTTACCCCATGGCTTAAATGTGGGACTGAAAATGTTTTACAAAGCTTTAAAGCAACATGTCAAATAAGTAACAAGTCAGCCTCAGTCTTTGGCCACACTTAGAGGAAAACCAGGTGTGTTTCGGCATGTAAACCTATCTCCTGATATATGTGCCAACTAACTGTTTGTGGGTTCTAATGTATGATATCAAGAGGGCAGATACTCCTTCAGCTGTCAGATCCATCAGCTTCTGGTCTTTCTTCCCAGCTTTACCAACAGAAATGCCCCCTGGGGTCAGACCCCTGGTCCACCCGCTCTCTGGGGTGGTAGGAGTTGCTGTTTCAGGACAGAGCACGAGCCCAGACACTTTCTGAAGTCCTTTCCTCCCAACCTCTCCCAGTACCCACAGCAACTGTATCCAGGATTTTAGGGAGAACATTTATGGGCTTTGTTGTTTGAGGATTTATCTGATCCCTTTTGGACCCACTGATATCTTCTGCCTTGCAGCCTCCTCCAAGTTCTGGAGGTTTACTACCCACTCCATAAAGTACTTTCTTATATGTTTTATGGTGATTTATCTTTACAACACCCCCAGAAAGAAGAGCATGATCATCCTCATTTGACAGAAGGGGAGGAATAGGGGGGTTGTTTCCAAAAGTACTTATTAATAGTGGATGTCTCGTGCATGAGTTCACCTAATGTGAGGCATTTGAGGCTTGATTTTTTCAGATGCCTGAACTGATTTCTATCCCAGATCAGTCATGCGCAATGACTGACATACAAATGAGGATCACTTGCAGTGCTGTTTGATTTATTGACTGACCCATAATTAAATACCACTTCCATGGCAAGGCAGAGGTCATACCTGGTCTCCCTAGTCACGGCCAACTTCCTTTTCTTGAAGGTTTGTGTGTAGCTCATCATTTGTTATCCTGTGCAGCCCGTATCCAAAGGGGGCCGCAATAAAAGCTGGCATCATTCACTGATGTTCTCGACTTATCCACTGAACAAAGAGCGGCATTTGCCTGATCCAGGGAAAACTGCAGTGGAAAACACAGTGTAGAACCATACGAATACAGCCTGTCTCTTAAGGCAGAAACACAAAGGTATAGAATACATATTTCTAGGAGTAAAAGCATCTCAAAAAGTGTCTTATAGTTCCCAAATAAAGCTGAATTCCCTAGTGCATAATTCTCTGTTTTTCAAATCCAAACCCCCACAGTATCTCTAACAAAACCAAAAGAGGAGAATAAAGTACTCTTATTCTTCCACGCAGCAACCTACAGGTTGTTTCTGCCTTGTATTATTCTCTGTTAAGCAGCGAGCAATCACAGTGGGATTCAGTTAGGTCCACTGAAAGAAATGGACCCCAGAACAGCAGGAGAGAGCCAGGCCCATCCAGGGGCAGTCTCCTTTTCCACAGTGGGTGATCCCACATAGAATCATAGAATGGTTTGGGTCAGAAATGACCTAAATGCCCATCCAGTTCCAACTCCCCTGCCATGGGCAGGGACACCTCCCACTGGATCAGAGAAGAGGGGCACCCATGGTACCAAAAGTGCCATCAAATAATCACCCTGAGACTCATTTTGGCGTTTTAGAAAGCAAACACCCTTTATCAGGCCTGGACAACACAAGAAGCGATCTCCATCAATGATGTGCAGCGAGACAGGAGCTGTTACAGGATGTATTTCCCGCTTACAGGCATATGTATACATTTTCTCAGAAATCTCATGCATATTCTATTACTTTCCAAGGACTAATTTTAACGTTATTATGAATTTCACAACAGTCAAAACTCTTTCTAATTTGGAGCTGTCTCCAGCTCTCTGCTTGACCTTGCATTTGAGATAGGGAGAGACTCAAACAGAGGTGATTGCAGAAGACATCTCTGTTCGGCACAGATCATAGTTCACACAAAGTGTTATCATCTTCAAAGAGTGAAGAGTTTCTGCAAAAACACAAAAGAAAACATGCTGTCAGAGGGACATTCTGGGTAACTTTCAAAAAAAACCACAGTTCCTTAGTTGAAACTTTACTTCAGCTTAAACGAAAAATATCCCGCTTTTTGTTATAGGAACTACTTCTTGGATCACCCGAGCCTGCCTGAGCAGGCGTGGGATGTGCCAGGGACCACAGGGCATCCAGCATGGTGGGGCTGGCAAAATCATAGAATCACTAGGTTGGAAAAGACCTCTTGGATCATCGAGTCCAACCATTCCTGTCTGCCACTAAACCATGTCCCTGAGCACCTCATCTACTCGTCTTTTAAACACCTCCAGGGATGGTGATTCCATCCCCTCCCTGGGCAGCCTCTGACAGTGCCCGATGACCCTTTCTGTGAAAAATTTTTTTCTGATGTCCAGCCTGAACCTCCCCTGGCGGAGCTTGAGGCCATTCCCCCTTGTCCTGTCCCCTGTCACTTGGCAGAAGAGGCCAGCTCCCTCCTCTCCACAACCTCCTTTCAGGTAGTTGTAGAGAGCAATAAGGTCTCCCCTCAGCCTCCTCTTCTCCAGGCTAAACAACCCCAGCTCTCTCAGCCACTTCCCATAAGATTTGTTGCACCAGCTTCGTTGCTCTTCTCTGGACACACTCCAGAGCCTCAACATCCTTCTTGTGGTGAGGAGCCAGAACTGAACACAGTATTCGAGTGCCGAGTACAGAGGGAGAATAACCTCCCTGGACCTGCTGGTCACACCATTTCTGATCCAAGCCAAGATGCCATTGGCCTTCTTGGCCACCTGGGCACACTGCTGGCTCATGTTTAGCTGCTGACATCCATTACCCCCAGGTTCTTCTCCTCCGGGCAGCTCTCCAGCCACTCTTCCCATGGTCTGTAGCGCTGCACAGGGGTGTTGTGCCCCAAGTGCAGGACCCGGCATTTGGCTTTGTTGAACCTCATCCCGTTGGTCTCAGCTGATCGATCCATCCTGTTCAGATCCCTTTGCAGAGGGAGATCGACACTTCCTCCCAACTTAGTGTCATCTGTGAACTTCCTAAAGGTACATTCAATCCCTTCATCCAGACCATTGATAAAGATATTCTTTGCCATGAGGGTGGTGAGGCACTGCCACAGGTTGCCCAGGGAAGCTTTGGACGCCCCAACCCTGGAAGCATTCAAGGCCAGGTTGGATGACGTTGAGCCTCATCCCGTTGCTCTCACCCCATGGATCCACCCTGTCCAGACCCCTTTGCAGAGCCTCCCTTCCCTCCAGCAGACCCACAGTCCCTCCCAGCTGTGATCTGCCCCTCCCCGTGCGCCCGCCGAGGGGCGCCGTGGCTCCTCGGGGCTGGGCACCGCCTGCCCCTCCCCGTGTGCCCGCCGGGGGGCGCCGTGTGGCGGCGGGGCGGGGCGGGCAGCGCGCATTCGGCAGCGGGAGCCGCGGGTGCCGGGCGCGCAGGATGCGCCCCGCGGCCGCCTCCCGCCCCGCCGCCCGGCGCCCGGGCGCGCTGGTGCTGTCGTGGGTGGTTCGGGCGCTGCTGTGGCTCGGCCCCGTGTACCTGGCGGGGTACGTGCGGCTGAGCGGCAGCTGGGTGCTGCTGGCGCTGGCGCTCTGGCTGTGCTGGGCTCGCAACCGGCGCTGCAAGCGCGACCGGCTGGCGGCCGCCTTCGCGCTGCTGGAGGACGAGCGGGAGGCGGTGCGGAAGGGGCTCGCGGCGCGGCACCTGCCCGCCTGGGTGAGTGGGGACCGGGGCGGAGCGGCGCCCGCAGACCGGGAGCGGGGATGCTGCGGGATGGGGAGCCCTGGGAGCGGGGATGCTGCGGGATGCGGAGCCCTGGGAGCGGGGATGCTGCGGGATGGGGAGCCCTGGGAGCGGGGATGCTGCGGGATGGGGAGCCCTGGGAACGGGGATGCTGCGGGATGGGGAGCCCTGGGAGCGGGGATGCTGCGGGATGGGGAGCCCTGGGAACGGGGATGCTGCGGGATGCGGAGCCCCGGGAGCGGGGATGCTGCGGGATGCGGAGCCCCGGGAGCGGGGATGCTGCGGGATGCGGAGCCCCGGGAGCGGGGATGCTGCGGGGCTGGGGAGCGGCACTGGGAACGGGGATGGTGCGGGATGGAGGGCTCAGGAGAACCCGGAGCGGCGTGGGGAGCGGGGATGCCGCGGGATGGGGGGCTGGGAAGCTCTGGGAGCGAGGATGATGCGGGGCTGGGGAGAGCCCGGAGCGGCGCTGGGAGCGGGGATGCCGCGGGGTGCGGGGCTGGGGAGCGGCATTGGGAGCCGGGATGCTGCAGAGCGGCAGGAGCGGCGTGGGGAGCGCATGGGTAGTGTGGGACGCGGGGCTGGGGAGCGTCACTGGGAGCGGGGATGCTGCGGGGCTGGGGAGAGCCCGGAGCGGCTGGGAGCAGGGATGCTGCGAGATGCTGAGCCGTGGAGGCGTTGGGAGCGGGGATGCTGCGGGATGCGGAGCGGCGGGAGCAGCGTGGAAAGCAGGGTATTCCGCACTAAGCAGCCGAAGGGCGAAAGAAAAGGGGTGAAGGGATGCCCTGGACTGAGCGGTAACATCCCTGATTTTGGAGCCTCACTCAGGGAAGCGAGTACTGAACTGGAAGTCGTTCTAGTCGGGGGGACGGGGATGCTGGTGTGAGCGTACCTGTGGAATACACTGCTGTATCCTCGGAGAAACCTTCTGTCAGCCGTGTGCTGTTGCATTGCAGGTGTTTTGGTGTAGAGAAGTACTTATTTTAGACCTTCTAGAAAGTTTTCTCCCCTTCTTTTTAGTGTCATGGGGAGAAAAAAATCCGTAAAAATAATATTCTCTGCCTACTAAAGCCCAAATATTTAAAGAACCATCTCTTGAAGGTGGGTTGTTCTCTCCTGAACAAACTGCTCTTTGTTCCCCACACTTGTTCCTCGCCATTCTAGGTTTTAAAGTCAAGAAACTTGAAAATCAAGTGGCACGTTTTATTCTACATCTTTGGTTGTTTGCTGGGTAGCCTTGGTGGGCTAATTGAGAAGGATTATGAGGGGTTTGGGTTTTTTTCCTTCATAATCAGTTCCTTACCATTTAAAAACATGTAAGAAAGAGTCCTTTCTTGTAAGAAAGAGACTGTCAAAGAGCTCTGTTTGTAAGGAGTGTTGTATGGTGACATTTGTAGTCAGTAAATTGGTTTTTTTGTAGCCTACAGCACTTGGCTCTTCTTAATACTGTGGGAAATGAAGGCAGTCAGCGCTTCTGAGGAGTGAGGCCAGAGTCTCCTAGCAGAGCTGGTGCAGCTCCCTGCACACGTTCCCTCCTGCCAGGCACAGAAACCTCTCTCTGAATGAGATTTCTGCTTGTTTGTATTGATAGAGTGTTTAAAACAACTCGGAGCATTAATGAGTGTGGTGGTGTCAGCTCCCGTCCTGATGCGGTGAGAGTAGCGGTTTCTTTTATCCTGAAGTGCCCTCAGTCTTGGTAATGAGATATTGAGTCTCTTAGTCATAGCTGAAAAATCAGAATCACCTCCCCAACACACACAATCTCAGAAGTCCTTGGGGATTGTGGTTGGTAGTGTTGGGGTTCATTGGTGCGTGGGTTGCAGGTCGATGGAGGGGATTATTGATTCCCCTGTACTCGGCGCTCACAAGGCTGCAGAGGGAGCACTGTGTCACTCAAGCACAGGAGAGGTTTTGACAAACAAGGGGACTCCAGCAGAGCCCACCGAGATGGTCGGGGCTGGAGCAGAAGCTGATAGAGCTGCCCCTTCAGAAGGGAAGGCTTACAGAGGATCTCACCACTGTCTCCTGCTGCCTAGCTCATGTTTAAGGAAAAGGTGGAGTCAGATGCTCTTCAGAGGCTTCTGGCTTGTGAACTCTTGGAGTTGGCTGCTGGAAGGCAAGATGCAGGACCTAAGGATAAAGGGGCTGCCACCTGTGCTTTTGGTTTCAGCTTTTATCCGTATTGCCACTTCTCCTTTCCTTTTCTAAGTTGGTAACTTTCTTTCCTCATCAGTTGGTGTTTGCTTCCACACTATACTTGTACTGGATGTTTTTTTAACTCTGCTTCCTCAATTTCATCTACTCCTCTGTGCCAGTCTTGGAGGCTGCTTCTCACCTGCAGATCAGTTTATTCTCTGTCATGTTGTCTTTGTGTCTTTCATTTTTGCCTTCCGGTGTTCATGAGCCTTCAGTTGAAACAGCTTAAAAAATGTCCTGTGTGTTCTTCTCTCCTGATGCACAGAGGTAGGAGTAGGAGGACGATTCAGGCTTGGGAGAGCACGGGTTGGATTCACAGTGTTGTAATCCTAGGAAAGGTTCCAGAGGTGTGAAGCGATGGCAGTGTCTTTGGGGACTGGTGTGGAGCCGTTTCCTCATGTGCCCTGTGGTAAATCAAGGAGGATTCATCCAGGGAGAAGTTAAGACCAGTCACTGATTGCATGACTTGGTTAAAACCATTCCCGCTAAGAGCAGTGCAAGTGGCTCCTTCAGATGTGGCGCGGGCTCTGCTCGGTCCTGGTGTCAGTTGTTAGGAGATGCACGCGTACCGCAGCCTTCCCTTCAGGAGGGATGCTGGGATGGTTTCCCTCATCTACTTAACCATCTGTTTCAGGGAATTTTGCAGCACCTGTTTCTTGGCTGAAACCAGTTTGGAATAGAGGCATTCCTGTGCTGGAGAGCTTATATAGGCAGGCTGAGCTTAGGAAAGCAGGCTGGAACTCTGCTCACGCTGAGCAGCGTTAGAGCCCTGTCTTGGGAAGGGGAGACTTTTGTCTCAGCCTGACTTTTGTAAAACCAGTCAGTGCCCAAGCAGAGGTAGCCCTGCTTCCACCTTCATTCTGGCTCCTGGGAGTGGTAGTGACTTCTCTGTTCTTTCACAGCTGCAGCAGATTCCAAGTGAGGACATCCAAGTGTGCTGAGTTTCTTCCTGATGTTAACTCCCTTTACCAGGCAGAAATGGTATTATTGGATACAGAACAGTCCTTTTAAAACTTTGCCTGTTAATTCTTTATTCATGCAAAAGGCTTGTTTAGGCTTTTTTTTTTTTTTTTGGCCTTGCACAAGAAGCTAAAACTCTGTCCCTTAAAAAAAAATATAAATCACAAAAAAACCCCAAGAACACCCCAAACAAAGACAGACCCCTGTTGGATACATTTCTGTGTTGTAGTTGAACAGAATAGCATGGTTGTGTCGTTGTGTCATGGGTTTTGCTGTTGCTGTAATCGTTGGTGTAGTCTGCTCCAGGGCAAGGTGGAGCCATGCAGAAACTCTATGCTTTCCTTACTTACTAGTAATTGGCCTTTACCTCGTGTTTTTGATCTTCAAAGCTCTTTTCAAATGCTAAGTAATTTTTGCAGCATTCCTAAAATACTGGCAGGAAACATGCCTGCTTTTGTGAATGGGGAAAACTGATGTTGATAGTGTGACTTGCCCAAGGCTAAGGGAGTAAGCCTTACTCTGAAACGGTGTTAACTTTGGCAGCTCTTGTGGGCTTGTTTTGGTAGGAAATGTTTTGTGCTTCTCTTGCCTGTGTTGCACTGATGACAAACTCGATGACAAACTCAAGGATGAGACTGCTGCCAGGGCTCTCGCAGTAACAAGGGGCATGAAGTGAGTTTGAAGTCCGGAGCACATGGTTAAAAAGTACAGAACCACAGATGGCTTTTTTTCCCCAAAGTATTAGAACACAATAAGTTCTTGGGGTGAGCTGTTGGGTCAAGAAGAGAGCTTGGTGGTGTGACTGGGCTGAACTGGAGCAGAACTCGTCTCGTGTTAGCAGGTTGTGCACGTTATGGGAACATCCTGTGGGTAGGAAAGGCTTTGCTCAGAGCTTATGCCTTACTAATCCAGATGCAATGCTTGGATGTCAAGCTCTACTTCTTCTGCAGAACTCCTCATGGTATTTGTACCATTGAGTGCAGCTGACCTTTGGTATTGGGAACCTACTGAAATCTGGTGGCCTTTCATAATATGTAGAAAGCTCTTTTCACCAGAGACATGTAGTTGTCCTGTTTCTGTGGTGCTTGCCTCTTTGAGAGCCCTACTGAGTCAGCTGAGGAGATCCCAGTGGTGTTTGCTATCTTTGAGCTATGGCAATGCTATTTCTTCTGTCTGTCAGAGGAAACTGAGGCACAGCTTGCCTGGGTGGGAGCTGTGTTGCAGACACATGAACGAAGGGGTGATAAGCGGGATGGAATTGTGTCACAAGCAGCTGCTCATCCTGTCACAGCAATCCCAGGTGTGTCACAGTGATATGTGATTCATTGGGGTTGCTTTTGGAGTTTGCACTGGGCTGTCCAGTTTGAGTGTCTATGGGTCAAACAGTTAATTCAATTTTGCGTTTTCTTGAGGCAGGTCAAGCTGCCGTCTCCTTCACACAGTTTTTGCCTGTTTTCTGATGCTCCTGTGTGCTGTTCCAGCATTCCTTGGCCACCAGCTTGCTTCTTGGATCCTTCTTGCCGTTGCATCTCTAGCAGCTTTGGCTCTAGTGAATAATCCCAGCCAACTTTAGAGGTTTATATTGTTCTGCGTTTCTCCCCTTAACATTGGTGGGTCTCATGTGTGGTCTGTGATTTTCTCATTGGGATCTTGGTTGCCCTGAGTCCTGGTCTGTCCTTCATTTGGGTCACATCCCTCTTCTCACTGTAAGGTCTTTTGAAGGATGGCTCACCATGCTTTTTCCATCCATGCTTCACCCTGCGTGTGGCTGATCCAGAATTGCGGAACAAATGCTGCAGGACCCTGGCACTTGGCTGTTGCTTTGGACCTGGGGACCAGCTGCCTTCAAGTCACCCAGGATTTATGCGCCCTAGTGGAGGACTACTTGGTGAAAGACGAAAGGCTGGCAGGTGAAGTGGAGGTCCCCTGATCCACATAATCCATCTTGTTGTAAAATGTCAGCTGCATTTTATCGGTATAGATTGCCCCTTCTGGTGCCGTATTCTCACTTTATCATGCAAATAGAGCTGGGTAGGCTGACATTTCAGTGAACTTGCATTGTCTTGTTTAATGGAAAAGTTGCTATTTAGAGCATCAAAAGGAATTGCTTATAAAGAGTATGGTAATATCACTTTGGTTTTTTTAATGTCATAATTGGAGATAATTTGAAGCATAATTTGAAGCATTATTTGAGCCAGGAAAATGGGCTCTGAAATCATCAAGCTGGGATAAAAGGCAAGCTGCTGTCCCTTGCATCCAAACATCTCTGAGCACCTCTCTGTAAAGAGCTGAATTAAACAGCAAGGTTTTGACTGAAGAAGGTAATTCACAGCTCTTGTATAAGGAGATAATGTATTGTTCTACCCAGTTACTGTTGTCAGGCTTGATGATAGTTGCAGGAGTGAGTCTCTTTGTATTCTGGTGCTCTTGTAGAGCTGAGCAGTGCCTGAATGCCCATTCTGAGAAGCTGCTGTGCCATCCTTCCCCTCTGCATTGACCTGCTGCCAGCTTGTAGCACTGCCTGAAAATACCACAGCTGTCAGACTTTAATGTGTGGGTGTAGTAAGGTGATTGTGGCTCTTTGCTCAGTAGCTTCTTGGTGAGGTCTGAGATCAGTTGGTTAATTGAGAGTGCCCTCATATCCAATTGTCCTGATGGTGATTAAAAAAGTCATTAATTCAGCGAGCTGGATGGATTTTGTTATGGGCACGTACATTTCTTCTTGGCATTTGGTGTGTCCAGCTTGAAAATACGATGTGTGAGCGACTGCTACATTTTGTTTTGTCCTTAGCATCTTAAAAGAAAGGCTCTGAGAGGTGAAAACACTGGACTGTTACACATGGTAGTGTGTGGTGATAGGCTTGAACTCTTACAGTGCTTCTTTTCCCTGAAGCCATTGGTCCTGTGTTAGTATTGGTGGAGAAATGATGCTACAGCCAATAAACTCAGTTTCCCAAGCAGGTTCTTGTTTTCCAAAGTGTGATGTCCTGGTTGAAGTGAGCCAGTACAGCAAACAGGTCCTGCCCAGCTCGTGATCTTGAAGGGAAGCAAGTTCTCATGGGTTCCCATGACATAACCAAGAGAGGGAGGAGAAATCTAATGCTGTTTTACATCAAAACAGGATATGACGCTTGCTTTAATCATATAAATGTACCTGGAGGCATACTGGTATGTCAGTGCACGTGTGTTCTTTCTATTGTCATTTTAGTTTCTACTGTTTATTTGCCTTTTACAATTTTTCAAGGAGGTAGTAAATTATAAAGGATGTACGTATGAGGGCAGAGGGATCTCAGCTTACTCTAAAACTTGTTCCACGCTCTGTGAAATCTCTTACATGCATTGCAGTATGCCGGAACAGATGGCACGTGGCACTCACTTTATTTTTCTCTGCATCCAGGTTCACTTCCCTGATGTTGAACGAGTGGAGTGGCTGAACAAGGTGAGGAGCTCTGGTTTGTGAGACCATCTGCTCTGAGCTGCATCACAGCACAAATTCTGTGGTTCCAGCCCCAGAAAGTTATCCAGGCACTACTATAATACACCTCAGTCATTTCAGTGTCTGTACTTAAGTCTTGTAGCCACTTAATATAGAATTGTCACTGAGGTTTTGGTGAGAGCCAAAAGTGTGCCTGGTTGATACAGGTTTGATTAATTTGACCACAGAGCTTCATTCTGAGATAAAAAAAAAGGCCAGTGTTTTTACATTTGTATATATATAGATGCATCTGTGTGTGTATAATGTATATATACATAATGTGTGTATGTTATTTTAGCAAAAGTAGTGACATCTTCTCTTACCAGAGAGGTTCCCAGATTGCTCTGAGGCAGGGGTTCCATCCGCAGGTATAGTCAAGCTCTCACTGGAACTGAACACCGGGATTCAAAGCAAAACAGCTGAATTTGCAGATTAGCGCTCAGTAACTATCCTGTTTCTCTTTTAAGGAGGCTTTCTTTTTAGCAAACTTTCTAAAGCTCTTTTCACTCCTCTCTAAATAAACCTTGCTCTAGGGAACTTTCTGAGCTTTAAAGTAATTAGGAAATATTGTGCTTTAGAGCATTTAACCCTGAACTTTGCTGGCTCAGCCCCTGCAGTTAGAAGCAGTCAGTAGACTCTAGGGTGCTGAAAACTCACCCTTCAGTTCCTAAACCAGATTCCTTTTCTGAGGAACTGAGATGGTCCTTTCCATAAGGATGACTTAAGAGCACAAATGTGACTTGGTATTTTGAAAGGACAGATGTTAATAGCCATGTTCTGTGATGTGTGCATCTGTTGCTCAAAAGAAGTATCAAAGAATCTTCAGTGTGTTTCTGCTTTTTCTGTTCTTTAGGTCCTTGTACAAGCCTGGCCGTACTTTGGGACAATCATGGAAAAAGCGTTTAAAGAAGTTCTTGAACCAAAAATCAGAGCAAAGAATGTACATCTGAAAACATGCACCTTTACCAAGATCCACTTTGGTGAGAAGGTAATGTGAATCTTTTGCAGCCCTTGCAGTTCCATCTCCACTGAAAAGCTCAGACACAAGGGGAGCCTGATGTTCAGCTCTTTATAGCTCTGAGTGTTTAACAAAATGGCATTGGTGCAACACTGCTGCCTCCTTCATTCCTTTCTCATGTTGACTTGAGCGTCTTCACTGTGAAGGAAAGGTCATATAGGAGACACATCCCTCCCCACTGGCTGTCATTATCATGGGACTGGAGGTAGAAAAAGGTGCACGTATCCACAATTCTTTCTGTTATATCCCTGTGAAAGGATTTTTCAGTGCATCCTAAGGCTTGCAGCATGGGCTGCTTGCAATCAACCCTGCATTTGAGGACTGCCAAGGCTGTTCACAATACCTCTTTAAGAGGAAAACTTGTGTGGGTTACTCATACTTTGCATGCAGTTGTGCAAAGTCTTTAATGAATGCTTCTGTACTCAAGTTGATTGAAGTGAGTAGGACTTTTCACTTGGGCTTAATTTGAAAGATATTAACTATGCTGTATCTTGTTTGTCTTTATTTCAGTGCCCTAGAATCAATGGAATAAAAGCCTACACCAAAGAAATTGATAGAAGACAAGTTGTCTTAGATCTGCAGATATGGTAACATTGCATCACTGATGATGTAGATGGTTCTTAACTCATTGCCCGTTTAACACCTGTGTGTGAATTGTCATGCTGACCTGGACATGTGGTCCACTAAGATCAGCATGAAGTGAGAGGTTCTTGTCTTATATTAACCTAGGATGATGTGAGATAATCTGTCCCCAGCTGGATGTCCTCAGTAATTAGAGGTGAGATGTTGTGCATCAGTCTTGAAGTCAGAAAGCAGCATCACCTGCACAGGTTTACGTGTTACCTCCTCTGGCCCATCACTGTGGCTCTGAGTATAAGAATGTGTCCCTTTTCTTTGCCTTTCAGGGCAGTAAACTCCCAAGTTTTGGGACTGTATTTCCTAGTCTAACAGCTCTGAAGCATGGTGGTGCTTCATTTGCCTATTGCCCCACTATGGTTCTCCTTCAGTTCTGTCTCTCCACTTTTTCCAGAACTACCTGCACTATTTATTTTTTAATTCCTTCCCCCAGCTTAATCCTCTTGTTTTACTCACCATTTGTTTCATGTGCCACCCAACACATTTGCTTTTTTTGATTACAGGTGTTCTCTGAGCAGAAAACTGCCTTTGGCTTTAACAACAACAACAAAATTAGATAAGACATTTGATACCTTCCACGCTGTTTAGAATGAGCTGCTCTGTTTTGTTAACATCAGAGCTAAACTCTCTCCTGGTTTAGCCTGGAGAATGGAGTTGCTGGGGGAATTACCACTCGCATGCATAAGTTTAGTGGGTGATCGAGCTGCCTAATTTAAATGGCTTTTCTTCATGGTAGTTCCAGGAAAAATAAGTGTGAAGTTACAGAGTGTCTTGGCAACAGCACAGAGCTGCTCAGAACTGTGCCTGCTGCTTAATGTGGCGATGGCATGGCAGCATCTTCAGCCCTGGCAGAGCACTGTCGCTCCTGCAAAATGACGTGCTTGATTTTCAGCCAGAACACGTTGTGCTTCAGTGCAGTCAGTGTAATAGCCAGACCAGTTTTATGGCCTTTGGCAAATCATTTGTGCTTTCCACATTGAAATCGAGGGATTTGATGCCTTTAAGACTCTGCAGGAGGTTGCTGCTGTTCTCTGTTAAACTACTTCTTCAGAAGCATCTCTCACATACTCACTTTCACTGTCTTTTAACAACCCTCTGCAGAGGGATTCCCCCGACCTCCTCATTCCTGTCCCTGTGGCAGACCTGTGAGCATCTCCAAGATGGTCAAATACTTCTATTCCTCATCCTGACAATAACTTAACCTGAACTGTCATCTGATAACCCAAGTATTTTCTGTATTCATGGTATCATAGTATAGTTAGGGTTGGAAGGGACCTTAAAGATCATCTAGTTTCAACGCCCCTGCCATGGGCAGGGACACCTCCCACTGGCTCAGGCTGCTCAAGGTCCCTTCCAGCCTGGCCTTGAACACCTCCAGGGATGGGGCAGCCACAACCTCCCTGGGCAACCTGTGCCAGTGCCTCACCACTCTCATGGTGAAGAAATTCCTCCTAATGTCCAGTCTAAATCTGCCCCTCTCCAGTTTATACCCATTCTCCCTGGTCCTGTCCCCACAAGCCTTTCACACAGGTCTGTTCAGACTACCTTGTCTCTGATGGAGATCTCTTCTCCTGGGCTGTGTTAAGGACCTAGTTTCTCTTACATTAATATATTAACATCAGTTTCTGCAGCTAAGCAGGGATTTGTGCATAGTATGGTGTCCACAGGAGGTACTGTACTTCAGGAATGAGGAGAAGCAAATCTATGAGCAGCAGTGTTATATACCTTCCTTTTTCTGGATTGCCAAAGGAATGTGGCTTTTTTTTTCTTTTCTTTAATCAAGGAAATGGGCAATCTCCACTTTTCTGGAGTGAGGCAAACCCCCATTACAAAATAGACTCTTTTAGCTACGTGAATAGCACTAATGCAGCTGGTGTTGGGAGAAGAGCTGGGTAGGGGAGATGGAATTGGAGTGACCTGTTCTGAGGCTGCCACCCATTGCACTGCCTCTTGGTGACTGCATGCTGGTGAGATTTAAATTGCTGAATCTGTCCACAGAGCTGCGCCCTGGCATCACAGCTCTGGAGAAGAGAGTGATGTGCTGTGGGTGTCGATGTGGTGCACTTTGCAATCCTGAGACCACAGTGACTGACTTCCCTCTCTTGGGTTAGGTTTCAAAGATTCATAGCTATGTTGCAGTGGACATTAAAGGATTAACGTGTCTGCATGTTATAAACATGACTCCTTCGCTTTGGTACTTGCTCGAAGCGTGTGAGCATGGCCTGTTGGCTGGCTCACCATTGCATGCCCCACTGCCCAGGGTGGCTGCAGCAGGGAATGCCGAGCAGCTGCTTCACGTACGGGGCTGTTATCCTGGCAGACAGCACCCTGCCCTGGCAGCATGCTCTGCCCCACTCTAGCACCAGGTTACCCTGTGTGATAGACAGTGTCTCACATCCAGAAATCTCAGCATGATCTGTAAATCCTGAGATTTCTGGATATGAGACACTGTCTAACACAGCTGCACAGGAGGACGTTTTTTTTTTCCCCTCCAGTTTTATCAAGGAGGCAACTAGTCTCTGAAGCCCGAAGTCTTTGGTTTGGCCAGGGCAAAACACAGGAAAAGGGCAGAAGTAGAAGAAGCCTTTCCCTCATCCTTCCTTTGTGGTCTGTATGGAATCATTCGTGTGGTTTTAATAGCCACTTGTAGACATACGCTATATCAAGTGTTCTATTCATTTGGTTTGTGCTCCAGATCTCCTTAACATGATGTGGCACTGAGTGCTGCGATTCAGGTCTGTACCGTGTGAAGAAAAGCTTCCTTTCTGCTGTGTTAAATTTGTTTGATGTAATATTGCAATGTAATTATTCATAATGTAATTATCGATGTAAAGTTGTGATGTAATTTGTGATGTAATGATTGATGTAATATATTGTGATGCAATATCACAAATTGCATCCTTTGCTCGGGAACTGTGAAAAGTAGCACTTAGAGGTCCCTTACTTGTATGGGCAGTAGCGTCAGCAGAGTCAGTGATGCAGGTGATCTGGTATTGCATAGAGTTACCAAAAGGAACTTCAGAAGCTGCTTTAATTAAATCTGTTAACAACAGCTTACATGTCTGTAGCATCAGAGCATTGGGGAATGGTTATGTAGAGCACTGTCTCATTACAGCCTTGACTGTCCCATGTGGAAGGACTATACTTGAGTTTGTGGCAGGGAAACCAAGTCTCAGAGGCGGTTACTTGTAAGGCACAGAGATCTTTTGTTAAAGGCCAGGAAGGAGGCCATAAGTTGTCTTTCAAAAACTTTCGCTTGGTCCCTGGTATGATGCACCCAGTTGGTGTAAATTGAATTGTGTAAATCTTGTCACAGCTTATAGGACTGAGCAGAAATATTGAGATAACCACTGCTCACCTTCAGGTCATCTGTACTGACAAAGTTTGTCTTTTATCTGTCTGAAGGTCCTGGTGTCTGTATTCAGTTCATCTGTCCACCCCCCTGCACAAATATACCCAATCTATGGCTTTCACTTGACGTGTAAGAAAGTATCAGGGTTCTTGCAGTGGCTGAATGAAATAAGAAATCCCTGCCAGACTGGGATCTGAAATCCCCAAATCTGTAATATGACATCCTGACTGCAAATAAACTGGTGATACCCTGGGATCTCCAAAGAGTTTGCCCTAGATCTAAATCATTAATCTGTCCCCTGAGCATATGGATCTGACAGACGCGTTCTCCAAATGAATTGATGTCAAAGCATTCCAGAAATGTTCTCTGCAAGTGCATTTTTTAAATGGGAACTTTTCAAGTGCAATCACTTGACCTCCTGCAGCTGCTTTTCTTTCCACTAATTCTGCAATTGCCTGAGCTGCTGTGTAGCCATGTAATCATTGACTGTAATCATCAGAGGTTCAAGGTATTTGAAGGCACTGCTATTTTCCAGAAGAATATCTTGCAATCCAGTTGCTTCCTGTTTTGTTAATCTGATTTAGTACTCATGATAATTTGTTGTTGGCAGTGTTTTGAATTTCCATTTCCATGTCCTTCTGTTGTATTTTCAGTACATGACATGTTGTAGAAGAATAATGTATTTATTAAAAATGCATACGCATTACAATTTACTCTTAAAGGAAGATCCCTGGGCTGCTTAACTGGTGGGTTTTCAAATCTGGAAAGACAGTTTCTGTTATCTTGTGCAGAACTGGGAGACAGTAGTCAAAAGAAGCATGCAACAATACTTTGAACTGTGGTGGAGTTTGGGTTGACTGAGTTTGTAAGATCTTAACAGAAACTAAAAGCATTTTGGAAACTTAGTCTTGAGCAGAAGGGGAATGCTTTTCCTTGGAAGCATGACTTGATAGGCAAAGGGGAAAGGCAGAGGTAGTCTGTCTTTTCTCATACCCTGTGGTACTTGGTCACGCTCTCTTGTCTCTCTTATTTGTCTGATACTGCTTGCTCATCTACCCAAGTCCAAAGCCAGGCAGACTAAGCAGCAGTCTGCTTTACAAAGCACTTGAGAAGGCTGGACCAGAGGGGGCTTTTGCCATGCAGGCCAGTGAGAAGGTGGGGTGCGTGAGGAGTTACTTTGCAGGGGCAGAATTGCATGGGATATATACATATAGGGATATATAGACATCCAGGTTAGTCTAACTTGTCTAGACGCTGGTCTAACTGGCGTCCCTGCCTTCAGCCAATGAATTGCTGTTGTATCGTAAACACTCGTCCCAGCTTTTCCACTCTGGTACAGAAGAGGTATACATACATGTGTTTGTACAAGCTTCTCCATTTCTCATCCATGGCACAGGCAAGCTTCTCTGCATCTCCTTGTGCAGTATGGAGAGAAACAGATTCTTCTTCCACTCCTTACAGGTGGGTGTGGTCCTGTGGATAGTGGCAGAGGGGCTCAGCCCTACACACTTTTCATGGAATCATAGAATGCGTTGGGTTGGAAGGCACCTTTACAGATCATCCAGTCCAATCCTTCTGCAAGAGCAGGGACATCTTTAACTGGATCAGGTTGCTCAGAGCCCCATCCAGCCTGACCTTGAATGTTTCCAGGGATGGGGCATCTACCATCTCTCTGGTTCCAGTGGTTCACCACCCTCATTGTAAAAAATTCCTTCCTTATATCCAGTCTAAATCTACCTTACTGTAGTTTAAAACCATTACCCCTTATCCTGTCACAACAGTCCTCGCTAAAAAGTCTGTCCCCCTCTTTCCTGTAGGGTGCCTTTAAGTACTAGAAGGCTGCTGTAAGGTCCCCCTGCAGCCTTCTTTTCTTCAGGCTGGACAACCTCAACTCTCTCAATCTGTCCTCACAGGAGAGGTGCTCCAGCCCTTGGATCATCTTCATGGCCTCCTCTGGACTCACTCCAACAGATCCATGTCCTTCTTGTGCTGAGGGTCAAGGCTTGAATTTGGCTCAGGTGTGCTCTACCTGGGGCAGGACAACAGAGAGCACCGCGAGGTTACACTGAGCGTAGTGGGCAGACAAGAGCCCAAGCAGCTTGGACTGGAAATGAGAAATAAAACTAATTGAGGAAAAGTGCATCCTTCCTGCCAAGCATACTGGTGTGGAGGTGATGCCTATGTGAAGCTGAGTTGATGATAATTAAAGGCTCAGGCTCAGATAAAAGAGGCAAAGGCTTCTCTGACATCAAGAGTCTAAAACACAATTGCATGTATTGAAGCGTTACTGGGGAAGAGACATCTAGGACTGTGTGGGAAGAGTTTTTGACGTATGGAAAGTCATAATCATAGAATCACTAGGTTGGAAAGGACCCACTGCATCATCGAGACAACCATTCCTAACAATCCCTAAACCATGATGTTGTGAATTGAAACACCACAGCTAGTATTTGTTGTGTGGGCCACTGGGAACAGCTAAATTAAATCCTCTTGGATTAATTACTGCAAATTGAGGAACTCATTTTAGGTTCTTATTTAGATTTATATTGTGACAAAGCTCTATTAGCACTCAGTGTAATGAGCTGTAAGATCATGTCAAAATTGTATAAATTAGTAAATGTAAAAATAAGTTTGTTTAATTATATGACTAGCTTATAAGGAAGAATGTGTTAATTTCAGCGTGGCCTGTGGGGTTGGTTATTTAAGAAATGAGAATGTTCTAACATTAAGGGCTTTAATTGTGTGTTATGAGCTTTTAAAATTCTGATAAGTGACAATCTGTAAACAAATATTCAATAACTTCGCTTGCAAAAATGAAGTCAAATTCACAAGGTTACACATTCTTGGCAGATTTTTTGGTGGGGAAGGAATCTGGCTGTGCAGATTACAGTGTGAATTAGTGGCAGCTGCAGGACTATTTGCCCATAAACATGTGGTCAGAGCAAAAATCTTGTCCTTTTTCTTTGATTATGGGGTGAAATTATGCATGCAAGTGGTGAGCACAGCATATTCACTGTGCTGCAGTACTTTTACTCCCTGCTTTACCTGCAGGGTGTTTGTCTGCATCCAGAGTAAGCTATTTCTCAGAGGACCAAAAGGGAGCTTGGTAGCTGCCTTCAATTGTCTTCTTCCAGAGGGATCAACAAATCTGCTAGGTTCTGTTTCCTGGGCAATGGCTGTTGGTTTCTGCATAAGGTGATGTTTGTACTTCTATTAAAGACTGAGGTGGTTTCCAAATAGCGAAAGTACCACACTTGGTGTTCATTTTATTTAAAGCCTAATGTTCTCCATGGCAACTGACCAAAATCTGTCTAAGTAGTTGTCTTTTGATTTGGCCTCAAGGAAACCGGGTTATTTTTAGTGGTAAATTTGTCCTTCAAGTGGACTTCTGTGTTGTGGGCAAGGCGAAGACCCTGTATATAATGGCAGGATGGCTCTGCATCAGCGTGGGAGCTGGGTCACCAGGTTGTTGGGGTGGGATCAGGGTTTCAGCAGAGAAAGGAGCAAGAGGGCAACTGCTGTGACTTTGAATTCTGAACCAGCCTGTCAATCCCCTGCTTGGAGCAAGCTTGCCTCGGTCAACTGCTGGTCTTAAAATAACTTTGAATACAGATGTTGCTTTGACATTTTGCAGGTAGATTAATATCCCAGCTGACTGTAGGGCTTTTCTGGTGAAGAACTGACCATTGTTCAATGTGTTTAACTTTCCCTTTTCAGTTGCTTGAAAATCCATCTCTACCTGTGATGTCATGTTGTCAATTATCTCATTTATACTCCGTACAACTGAAAATTTCTCATTAAACTATTGCAAACTCTGGAATAACGTGAGAATTTTCTTTCAGTTACGTAGGTGACTGTGAGATTCACATGGACATATCGAAATTTAACCTTGGAGTCAAAGGTGTACAGGTGCGTGCAGTGCTAACGTCTCTTCAAGGCTGTGTGTGGCAGGAGGTAGCATGTCCCAGTGGGGAGGTCATGACACTTAACAGGCTTGCAGGCTTGGAGTGGACTTTATCTCCTTGTGTTTTGCCTGGGGAAATGATGCCTTCCATGGAAAGCACCAAAATACCGCTTTTAAGCTCTCAGTGTCATTCTTAAATGAGGCGGGCGCTCGGGTCAGCTTCTGCCACTAGAGTTCAAAGGAGCTCATGTCAATAGAGAACTTCAAAAGAGGCAGTTCTGCCAGGGTATCCAGAAACTGGTATAGATTAGACCAACGACCTGTTCTTACAGTGTTGAAAGACAGTAGGCAGATCACTCCATTGTACGGCAGTCAGGGCTGCAGAGAGACTTAGAAGGACTTGCCTGATATCAATAGCAATGATTTGGTGGGGGGGAGGTGGTTGTTGTTAAGTTCTAGATAAAATTACTTTGAGTAGGATTTTTAAAATTATCTCCATCACTGAAAAACTCACAGTTTTGCAACTTCATCCTGAGAGTATCTTCAGACTCAGTTTTCCTTGGTCTGTTCTGCTTGCAGCTCTATGGGACGTTGCGGGTGATACTGGAACCTCTTCTAACCGAAGCACCTTTTGTTGGAGCAGTGACCTTGTTTTTTATGCAGAAACCGGTGAGTCAGGAGTGAACTCTGCAGCCTTCTTGCCCTTCGTCTGTCTTAATGCATGTCACTTCAGTGAGTGACACAAAATGTCCATTGCTGGTAACGCAAACTGCATCACTGGGAATGCCTGACAGTGCAGGTTTGGAATGGCAAATTCCTGATTGTTCACTGCTTCTCTTGAGCTCAAAGAGGGCAGGAATGAATTTGCCCTATTCTTTTGTAGTAGTGCCTAAGAAGTTACTTCACTCTAAGAATGAGAGGACTTCCCGATGCTGACAGAACAGCAACCGTTTCATAGAATTATAGAATCATTAGGTTGGAAAAGACCCACTGGATCATCGAGTCCAACCATTTTGCAGGTCTTTGCTGCAAGGTTCCTGGCAGGTGGATTTTAAATCTTCCCATTCCTAGATTTAGGATGCAGTCATCTTGGAGACCAGTCATGGTTGTGCTTTGAAGACTTGCCTGTTTAAGGTCACATGCCTTGTGGTTGAATTGTGGTATAATAAAATACGAGAAACCACCTAGTCTTGTAAGAACCAGTTATCTCATAGCACACAGTTTAGCTCGCTTGTGGGTTACGCCCTGCATGAGTTCATGGAAGTCATACATTTTTTGTCTTGGTTGAGGTGGTTTAGATATAGTAGCATTATTTTAGCACATGAAAAAAAAATTGTTTATTGTTTGAATTGAAATAAAGACACCTGAAGTCAGGTGGTGTTTGTTAATCCCCCTTCCTCAGGGTTTAGGCCACCCCCTAAGTGAAGGGATGAAGAAGAAACTTCAAAGTCTAGGTAGGGCTGTCAGATTTACTACACATGACCCCAGAGCACCTGGCAGTGGCCTTTGCTAGGAGTGAATGCTGTCTTTCCCTGTGCTTGCAGGGTTAAGCCCCAGTGATGCCCTCATTTCAGGTATGGCAGGTAAAATAGATAAGGGAATTGATGCCAGGTGTTGGTTTCATTGTACTGATGCAGTCACTTACTGGTGCAGGTTTTGCTTTCTGTGAACAACTGGCTTTGTTTTAGAAACATTTGCTTCCACTTTAAATTCTATGTTTGTTCTGAAATAAATTTTAATGGTCCTGTATCATTTTTCTCCCTGATATTTTGTAGCACTTGGAAATCAACTGGGCAGGCATGAGCAACCTTCTGGACGTTCCAGGGATTAAGTGAGTGTTTGCTTTGCTTCACTTTATTCTTTGAAAAGCATTTGGAAGTTGGGATGGCATTCTTCAGTAATTATCAAAGCTATTCTCCAGAGCATTGCATGAAAGGTGTTGTGCTGATGCTCACCTCATCATATCCGGCTGTGGAGTTTACAAAACCTGAAGAGGGTGCTTTTTATATTTTGCCAAAATTACTACAATTGCTTCATTGCATTTGGGATTTAGGATGGAAATAATAAATCCCCCAAGCAACAATGGTCTATAAGCTAAAAACCAAACCCTTCTGTTTCCTGCATGCCAGTTCCTTGCTAAGACAGATAAGGTAGATTTAGGTGACTGTGCTTCTGTTTGCCTTAAAGTTAAAAGAGGCAAGCTGTCTCAGAGTTGCAGTCTCTCTGGCAAACTGAAACGCAATCCATGATAAAGGAAACCACACCATATTTACAAGGAGAAATGTTCTTCTCTTTCTGTGTAATCTGCTCACCTTTTAGGTTCTTCAGAAAAAACATAGCTCTTCCTAATGCCTCTTGGACTGATCTCGTACATAAAACTTACTCAGCAAGGATGAAAACCTTAGCAGTTTTCAGTACTGTAAGTTTCAAACTGCTTCTCCAGAATGGAGATTTGCTTTTTCGTTGTTCTTCAGCAAGTAGAAAATCTTTTATGCAAGAAAAAAATATGGTTGGTTACTCAGCCATTGCCTTTCTCCTTTCAAATGCAAATGCAGATACTTATGCTTCCTCTCTTCCCCTGCAGTTCATGGTTTGCAGTGTTGTAGGAAGTGTCTGGCTACTTTAGGTGCCAGTTTAAGCATTAAAGGGCCTCTGAAGACCTTTGATGTTGAGTGAGAGGAAGCTTTAGTGTTTTTCTTAATTTCGAGGCAGAATGGCCTTCTGCCCTGAAGTTTGCCCTGAGAGCTCCAGTTTTTATCAGAGGAATTAATCTGTTCTTTTCTAGACAGCTTTCCTTAATCCTTGCAAGGGGAAGGTATGTAGGTGTTCCAACCTACAGCCTCTCATATAATTAAGTGCAAATTTGGTGTCCTCAATTTTCACTCCCTGATTCTCTCACAAGGATTTGAACAGATTTGGTTCATCGTCACCACACATGAAAGGCAGGAGCAAAACGTGCCTGGCCATGAATAGACTGAAGCACAGGCTGAACAAGAGCTCTCCCTTTCAATTGAATAAGGCTTATTTAAGAGAGTAAAGAAACCGGATGCAGTTGTCTGTCCTCATTTACAAACTGTGTTTAGTTGGGTGTACGCTGAGATTTGAGAGGAGGGACAGTTCGGTGACCTTCCCACAGGTTTTTTTTTGACAGGAAACCCAACAGCCTGACCCCAAGGGCTTTCACTCTCCTGGTTTCACATTTGGAGAGTAGGAGAGGACTTTCCTTCCGTGTGAATCCAGCCTCATCTGTGAACTGTGACAACTTTGCCACATAGTCCTACTAGAGAAACTGGAGAACCTGTCTTATGAGCTCTAGATTTATGAAAAAGATGAAAGTCTTTCAGATATTTAGTGCTTTTGGGGTTTCATCTTAATACTGTCCTCTGCTCATGCTGAGCTGTTGCTCTGTGTTGAAATCCTGTCATTTGTTACCTGGAGAGCAGTGGACATCTGCGATAGCCATATACTTCTTGCTTATAAGAAATAGGTCAAGTTAGCTGTCCTCACCATACAAACAGAGCAATTCTAAAGAAAATATTTAAACTGAAAAGCTAAAAATATGTCATTTTTAATTAGACTGGAAAATCTCCTGAACTCCAAGACAGGCAGTGCCCTCTCTTCAGGCAGTGTGATCTCCCATGTGCCAAAGGTGCAGTTCTTCCAAACAAGATTTTCCTTCGTAGTACAAAATATACCAAGATACAGAATCTCATATTTTGCTTGTTCCGCTATAAAAATAGAAGAACAAACTAATTTTGTTTTGAATGTGGCTGGCTTCTCTTTCCATTTCACAGTAACGTCTCAGGATGTGGCCAAGAGCAGACAGTGGTGGCCACATTCTACATATAAAACCAAACTGCCTCAGGGTCTTGACCCCCCTTTGAAGTGCTGAAAATCTGAAAACTCCTGATTGTCTGCTCACCTTGTCCATCTGTGATGTTAGCATTCCCAAGGAAACCCAGAGGGCACATGAGTTTGTATGACTTGTTTGGGTGCATGACAATCTCATCATATGGCTTAAGCTCCCACTCATCATTTACAACCTGCTGGAGCCAAATTCACATCCAGCTCTAGTAACCCTAGACTGGAGCATCCTTGCACATAAGTAGGCACTTGCACCGTGTGTGCCACAAGGCAATGGTGATTATGTGCAGAATGATAAGGAATAGGATTGAAAGGAATCTTGAGAGGTTGTCCCATGCTCATATTCTCCTCTGCAGCAGGTCAGCAGGATGCATATTATTGACAGGTGACAGTGTAACCTTCTACAGTGATCCACATCCATCCTCGGTGATTGGTTCTGGTGCTGAACTGTCCTCTCCATTTCCTCTAATTCCAAGCTAAAAGTCACAGGCATGAATTTCTTCTGCCCGTGTGCAGTTGTACGGAAGCACGCTTTCATAGAACAATACAATCATTTAGATTGGAAAGGACCTTTAAGATTGAGTCCAGCGCTCAAGCTAACATTAGTCCACCACTAAACCATGTCCCTCTGCACATCTTTTAAATACCTTCAGGTATGATGGCTCAGCCACGTCGCTGGGAAGCCTGTTCCACTGTGTGGTAACTTTTCCGGGGGAAAAATAGTCAGTATCACTCATTTTGCAGCGCTCTTTTCTTTTGCTATGCCTCAATCTTTCATTCTAATGGAAATTGTGATTGCAGAGATTTAGGTTGTTTTGTTTTCTCCCACCTGCAGTGTAATGTCTGACTCGCTAATTCAAGACTTCATCGCTGCACGGCTGGTTCTACCAAACAGGATCACAGTGCCTCTGAAAAAGAACAT
This sequence comes from Cuculus canorus, assembly GCF_017976375.1. NCBI lineage: Eukaryota > Metazoa > Chordata > Aves > Cuculiformes > Cuculidae > Cuculus > Cuculus canorus. The sequence continues at coordinate 10,481,411 of NC_071406.1, forward strand.
GAACATTGCCCACTTGAGGTTCCCTATCCCGCATGTGAGTGTTTTTTCAGTGAGGGTGTTAATCTACCTGAGTGTGCATCTGCCACAGTGTGGCTGCATGCAAGCTTAGTGCCTTGGGTTCCTGCATCAGCTATTTCAGCCTGGGTTGTAGGATTTCTCTAGTAATAGTTCAGAAATATAGAAGCTGGTGCTGTATAGTTCATAATTTAGGGGGAGCAGAGGGCCCTATGCTATGTACATGGCATAAGAAGTCTGTTTAGACACAGAGCTCATTGACCTATTCAGACCTTTAGTTGCATTTGAGAATGCCACAGATCTTCAATTAGAGAGCAGTACGTGTCATGCTACTTAATATTTTTACTGATTTTGTGAAGGGGTGTAAATAAGGAGCTCAGAGGGTGACGTTGCTTTGTTACAGAAAACAAATTCAGGAAAAAAGCCCAACAACAACCCCCCTAAATGTTTGGCATATCCACATCTTCAGTGTCCTTCACCCATCAGATACCTAATACAGTCATTACTGAGGGCAAATAGAAATCAATGACAAAAGGACTGCAAACTTCCATCACCAAATTGAAGCTGAGTGGCCACTCTGCAATCAAACAAGACCTGGCCAGTTGGTGCTTAGTTCGCCCTTCAGTCAGTGCGAATTGGTCTTTACACTTGATTTGACTGTGGCTTAATCCTATGTGCATATGTCTGTTTATGATTGAAAAATAAATTGAAGAATATTTCCTACACAGTTGTCTAAATTGGATTGTGTATACATTTAAGATTTTCTTTTCCTCTAGGTAAATGGTGGAAAAAGTGTTTTAATATAGCTGTCATTGGAAATATACTGCATCAAAATACATGTCTCTGCAACACTGTCATGGTGACTAACCGTGTTGCCTGAAATAACTAGTTTTAAGAGGTAGCATATTATAATTAGCCAAAGATCGCATTTTCCTGACCGACTTTGTGTCTTATTTCATGCAGGGAGTAATAAGGGTTCATCTGCTAGAAGCTGAAAACCTTGTCCAGAAAGACAGCTTCCTTGGTGCAATCAGGGGGAAGTCTGACCCCTATGCTCTTCTTCGTGTTGGCACAGTGCAGTATCGAAGCAAGACAGTTTCCCGAGACCTTAATCCCGTTTGGAATGAGACATTTGAGGTACTGAATCTTTTGATCTTTCCACCTATACGATGCACAGTCATTCACTTCCCTGTGCTTGGAGGACCATCTCTTAGCTGACTGCACTGGAGCAGGTGGACTTCCTTGTCACTTGATTGAGACATTCCTGTTCCTTAAACAAGTTCAGATTTACATTGCAAACTTGAAATGCCATTCAGGTTGACCTGATTTACATATGCGGGTTTTTGGAGGAGACGCAAAGTGCTACTTTAAGTGTCAATCATTGCAGCAGTCTGTGCGGCTTTAGTTTGCTCTAGCATTGATTCTTCTTTGCTTATTAGGGATACCAGTTTAAGGGGTTTAGCTCGTAGGTCAAAACCAAGCGAACTGGTTTTGAAATATTTTGGCCTATAATCAGTTGTATTTGTTACTCAATTAGCCACAAAACAGCAGAGAATGTCCTTACTGTGCTATACAGCTGTGCAATGTCATGTTCTTGTCCACAGCCTGAGCCTTTATGAACCTGTATGGTTTTTGTTTTTTAATCGGTACCTCTTTCTCTTCCAGTTTGTTGTTCACGAAGTCCCTGGTCAGGACTTAGAAGTGGACTTGTATGATGAAGATCCAGATAAAGATGACTTCATGGGCAGGTAAATTAGCATGACCTTTGCTCGGGGTCCAGTGTCTCTTCAGTGCATCTGATTATGCATACCAAAAATTTAATATTGAAGGATGAGGGGTGATGTTTTTAAGCTGAAAGAAGGTAGATTTAATCTTAAGAAGAACTTTTTTCCTGTCGTGATGGTGAGGCACTGGCGCAGGCTGCCCAGGGAAGCTGTGGCTGCCCCATCCTGGAGGTGTTCAAGGTCAGGTTGGATGATGCTTTGAGCAGCCTGATCCAGTGGAAGATGTCCCTGCCCATGGTAGGGGGGTTGGAACTGGATGATCTTTAAGGTCCCTTCCAACCCGAACCATTGTATGATTCTATTTCCTTTTGTCTGGATATTGATACCAAGTTATTAGTTCCTAGTGCAACTAACTTTGAACAAGGTAGAGAATGATCCCAGCCAAACTCCTGCAGGGAATCCTAGGAAGCCATTAGAAATTACAGTTACTACATGACGTGAGATTTACTCCATATTTATTTTAGTTTTGGAAGCTTTTCAAGGGGCAGACTTCAGAAGCGTAGGTGTGTTGCAGCACACAAACACGCAAGTAGTGCAGTGAAGTCGTTACTTGGAACCTATTTGAGCATGGGCTTTTTCGGTGGTGGTTTCTTCTTCCCCCAACAACAGTATGCTGTATGGCTAAATATACACGGGAATACTTGGGGTTTTTGTCTTTCAGCTTGCTTATAAGCCTAGTGGATGTAATGAATGACAGAAGTGTTGATGAGGTAAAGATCACAACTTATCTCTAAATGTGTTTGGTGGTGTATACTTGCATGGGCTTATTTGTGCTCTCCCTCTGCTGCTGCGTTGTGTCCTTGCGCATTTGCACTGTGGTATTTTCACAGAATGAAAATACCTTTGCTCAGAAAACTTAAAGTAGCCATTACAATAATTGTCACAATCAAGCTGGCAACCTCAGACGGCCCTGAGGTTAGGCCGAGCCAGCAGTAGTGTATCTTGTGTTGATATCTCGTGTCCTATATGTACTAAATGTTTTGCACAAGGCTTTGGATAAAGTTTGGTGAAGCAGTCCGATTGCTGAGTGAAGAAATGATCCCCTCTTATTGTGGTTCATCCTGCAACCCAGCACTCGGCAAACAATGCCAGGAGTGCCTGTCTTGTGCTGGTTGGGAATATCCATGTGTTTTGCATGTATATGGGTGTCTTATTTTGGGGTTTTCTGGCTTGTCTTTCTAAGTAGATGGACATACTACAACCTGTGTCAAAAAATGCAAGCTAAGGCGCTTGAAGTACAATTCGTATTGTCTGTTGTACATAAGTCTCACAGATCACAACATACATATAAAAATTATTCTCCCTCACAGTTCTCAAGTTACTGTTTGTCTCCATTTAGTGGTTTCCCTTAAGTAAGACAACAAGCGGACACTTGCATTTAAAACTGGAGTGGCTTTCACTAGTGAATGACCAAGAAAAGCTACATGAGGTGAGTATGTTTGCTTAAAGGACTCAGACACTCCGATCCCTGTCCAGTGATCAACAGAGGAATGTGTAAAATCAGGAAGCCCAGGCAAATTCATAGGAGTTTATTTTTGTCTGACAAAGTTTTGATGTGATTCCTCCCTGGCCTTCCTGAAGAGGGAGGGCATTTGCCTGCCTCAGGTCCCTTGGTAATTCAGGAGTAACTCAAATCTGGCAGCTCTTTTTGCTTGAATTAGCAAAGCTTTGACTCACTGCAAAGTGGCCTCTCACAATACTATTCTTTCATGTTTTTCCTTTCCCTCTTCATCTAGGATGTGTGAGGGACCCCGTCTGTAACCTCTACTGGTCATAGACAAATACCCAGCACTGGTGCTTGGTAGGGCCATGGTTCCAAACAGTGTCCTACTTGTCCAGCAGAACTGCTTGAATAAAGTCTATCTGCCAGCAATGCTGTTTCTTCAGAAACAAGCAAAAGCATTTGAGTTCCACTGAAGGGACAAAATTTGTTTCCAGGCTTTGTTCTGCTGACATTGTGTTACTGCTGTTGATGTATGTGGTTGAGTATGTTTTTTGTGGTGTCTTGCTGCACTGGGGAATCCAAACAGTTCTGCACTAGAAAGTCTGAAGAGCATTAAAACCAGTGACTTAAAAAGATTTATATGGCTTCTTACTGATGTACTTAAAATTGTTACGAGGTATTGGCTTGTGCTTCTCTAACTGCAAGTTCTAGGAGAAAGGTGAAGAGCTGCTTAGCTTTCGGAAACTGTCCTTTGAATTTCTGTAGTGCTTTACATTGTCCTTGATGGGTTGATCTTCTCTGCCTTGTGTTCTGTTTTGTTTTATCTTTCCTGGCCTTCACAGGATAAGAAGGGTCTGTCTACAGCTATTCTGATAGTCTACTTGGACAGTGCCTTCAACCTTCCCGTAAGTACAAACCACATGAACTCAGCCTTCGCTCCTAACCCTTTTCTTAAAGCGTACAAATTAATTGTTTTGAAATATTCTTTTACTAATGCAGAAAAACCACTTTGAGTATTCGAATGGTGAATGTGGAGCAAAGAAGATAAGAAATAACAAGTACCTCAAGGTAAAATTTATAATTCTTCTCCTGTCCTTGCAAAACGGCTTTCTGGATTATGTGGTGTCATAGCAACTGAAACTTGCTGTGGTTAAAAAGAAATAATCTCTCCACTGTCAGAATGCAGGTGACCAGAGTTTCAAAATAGTGATTGGAAGCCCACCCCCACCCCAGTGACAGTCTAGGAGGTCCAAAGGGGAATGCAGAACAGAAATAGTAGATTGCGTGTGGGTTTGTCTTTATTTTTACTTTATACTTTGGACAGACTGCCTTCAGACGTAGGACCAAGTCATGTTATCCTTTCTGGTGCTGCAGGGGTTCTTTCCGTGCTGAGCTGTTCCAGCTTGACCTCCCGCATTTGGATTGGAGGAATATGCTTTTTTGTGGTAACCTTCCTGTCCATTAGAAACCTGACCACCAGATTGCTTCTCGCTCTGTTTCAGAGGGTCTCAGAAGCCACTCTGTCATTCATACTGCCTTCTCTTTGCTTCTGTTTACTTTTTCCCTCAAATATTACTTTTTGCTACTGTGGTGTAAATGGTGGGTATGGGGAAGAATGTCTTTCTCCCTTTTCTTTCTTGACCAAGCTACACACAACCACAACTCTGAGCAATGGATAAAGCTTCCCATTCTCTCCGAGTAGCTCCCCTCCTAAATGTAATCTTTACAATTTAGATGAATTACACCTCACATTCAATAATCCTTAATTCTGGGCTTTATTGTATCCACTCTGTAGGCAATCTTGTGCCGTGACCGGATCCTATAGGATTAGCGCAGAGAAGAGGTTCAATATTGATCGCTTCTAGAAGGGAATTGTTACTTGATGCTGAAGAGTCACCTCTAGCTACTTTACAGTAGCAAGTCTGAGCTGTGGAAACCGATTCTGAGAGTCCTGGTTCATTCAGGAACAGTAAAGGCTTCCCATTGAGCCTTCAACTGTCTTTACCGGTTCCTCCCAGCTACTAACAAATTTTGAACTGCTTACCTATTGAAACCTGAATACATAAAACTTTGGCTTAAATGGATGCTCTTGACGGAAGGGGATAAGACTGTGCTGTGTTACTGCTGGAGTCTTTCCTGTGAACTGCACTTTTCAGTTGTCCAGCATCTGAAAACTATTGTCAGCTTTCCTGCAACTTACTTCTAGTAAGAGCAGTGGTTTGATATTGCTTCCTGTAAACTATAAATGTATCTTTTTTTTTCCCTGCTTCTTTTTGACTTGTATTAAATTACAGAAGATGGAACGAGAACCTTCCTCCTTTGTCCTGCTCACAGTAGGAAACAAGACTCAGAAAAGCAAGGTGAGGCTGTTTGATTTCTCTGCTTTCTTTAAATGCTTTCTATTATATTTTATGGGTGACTATATCCAAGTAGCCCCTAGGAAGGGTAGGACTGGTGAAGCTGATGTGAAGAGCTGTTGTTACGGCTGCAGTGGAAGCACTGTGTCACTTGTTTAGTAGGTGTCTGATCAGCTGCTGTACAGATGTGTGGTTTTGTGCTCATGGCCACGAGGTCATGTTGGTCAGGATACTCTAGTTCTATGAGGGCTGAAGAGGAAAAAATGACAGGTCTCCAGTTTGGCTCGTGCCTTCTCAAAGCAGGGTGTCATTTGCATCGAACTGGAATTTGTTCCTTCGTCAGTCTTCTGGCTCCTTTGTTACAGTTTTACGGAGTTTTCGTTTTTACCTGGACTCCTCCACTTTCAGTTCATTTTTCATTATTTAATGTTTACTTTTGCCCAATGAATATGAGCAGCAGCTGAGTTCTGCCCTCCCAGCAGCTGCTGCGTTTATTGCCCCGTAACTGGATGTGAATGAGGGCAGCTCTATGTTCTTTTGGACACACAACAAGTAGCAATGAAGCCTGTTGGCTGCACACGACCATACAGGACTGGCACCTGTTTTCCTTTGTTTCTCCAACCTGCTTCATGCAGAAATTTGGGTTCTGCTTAAATTTTTACTTTTTTTGGCTTTCCCTTTTCCCCACCACAGCACCTGCCTTTCCCAATCTAGGTCAGACTTCCAGCTTTCCCTTGTTCCTTTCCCCTTGCTGCCAGCACTCGTGGCCTGGCGGAAGCAGCTGGTTTACAGACTCGCCTCAACCACAACCCCTGCGGGTGCTTTCCATGCTCTTTCATCTTTGAATTGGATGGCACTGGAGTTATGTCCTCCTACTCTTCCCAAAATACCCCTGTATTTCCTACCGTTCCCTGCCAGCTTGCTGCAGGTTTGGGAGCTGGTGCCTGCAGGCTGGAAGCAGCGTTCTGGCTCTCCCTCCGTGGAGAGGTGGGAGGGAGGGAGCTGCCTTGCTGCAGGTGAGGCAGGCTGCTGGTCCAAGCAGCATTGGTTGGGGCCAACTGCAGCTCACCAGACTAGTTCTTCAGCATTTCCACTCCCCACAGAACTTGTTTTGGTTTTGCCAGAGACTTTGCTTCTGCGTGCTTCTGACCTGGAAAATTCACTCTCCATACTTGTGGGGTGTAGCATCACTGAGTGAAATAAGAGGGTCACTGGGACCCTCTCTGGTGATCAGTGTCATGGTCTTTTTTGCTGCTTACAGAATAAGCTAACATGCCACAATCTTCTTGTTGCAGACCTGCAATTTCAGCAAAGATCCCACATGGGGCCAGGCTTTCACCTTCTTTGTCCATAATGCTCATTCCCAGTCACTCCACGTTGAGGTGAGAAAAAAGCCTTTCCTTTGAAGATCGACGGCATATCCATAAGAAGAAACTTCTTTTATGGTGGATGTGATCTCAGTGCTGGCTGTTTCTGTGTGCTTGTACTGGGGTCCTCCTACTTGAAAGGTGGAAGAAGCGCCTGTTGTTGCACAGGCAATTCTCTGTTAGGTGATGCTGATACCTACCTTTGCTCTAGGATCATGTAGCACCTAATATATTAGTTCAAACATGGGACGTTTCTGGCTGCAAAGTGCAAAGGAGGTTTTACACAGGTCTGTGTGTAGTAAAGCCATGAATATTTTGCTGTCAGAAATCACAGCCTTCATATTTCTCAAGCTGAGTCCTATCTCTTCACCTTGGTATTTTGGCTTGTTAAAAAGTCCTATATCTCACTATTGTACATTGCAGTCACAGCCAGTTCTGTGGCTGTTCATTCAGCTACGGAAGTGTATTTGGACTTAGAAGGTGCATTGAGGTTGAATAGGCTAAACAATTACCTAAAAAGCTTGCAAAGGTTTAGACTAGTTGTAAGCCCAGATGCCTGGGACATTTTTCCCAGAGCAAGTAAGGAAAATCAATTAAATTCCAGGGTATAGTATTTCTGCTAAGGCAGTCCTTCTCTGTGTAGTTAGAGGTAGGATTTTTATTCCAAATACAGTAGTTTGTTACACTCCTGAAATATTGGTATCATGCATTTGGAGGTAACCATACTTGATAGTTTGTCCTAAAGTAAATAAGGTATCTGTCTAAAATACCTTCTTGCTTTCTGGTTGCCAGTAGTATGCTTTCCAGTTTGCCATCTAATAAAGACTTCCTTCTCCTCCCCAGATAAAAGACAAGGATCGCGATAGTGCCCTGGGAACTGCAGTGGTATGTCTCTCCCACTTACTTAAGGACCCAAACATGACTTTGGATCAAAGATTTCAGCTGGATCATTCCAGTTCAGACAGCTTCATTAAGATGAAACTCGTGTTGCGGGTGAGTTGTTCTTTGCCATATTCACTCAGCTTCCCCAGCAGAAGCATCCAATTCTAAGCAGGCAAAAGAGATGAAGGGTGGGTGTTAAGAGATTGCTTAAAACTTAGTGCAGTGCCATTGCTGAAAATCTCGTGACAAAAAAGAGTTGAACTGAGAAAAATCTGAGCTCGAGAACTCAAAGCTGCGAAACAGGGAGAGAGACAGATGCTTTGGAATTGTTTTCTTCGTCATGCTCTGTATCAGTGATTAGACACTGTTATACACATACAGGAGAGAAAGAGTCAGAGAACAGCACAGCTAAAGACATGGAAGGACATGGATCTGTTAGAGTGTCTCCAGAGAAGGGCCATGAAGATGATCAGAAGGCTGGAGCACATCTCATACAAGGACAAGCTGAGAGAGTTGGGATTATTTAGCCTAGAGAAAAGAGGGCTCCAGGGAGATGTTATAACAGACTCCCAGTACTTAAATAGAGCCTAGAGAAAAGGTGGGGAGGGGCACTATATAAGGGAGTACAGGGATGGGATGAAGGGGAATGGTTTTAAGCTGAAAGGGGGGGATTTGGATATCAGAAAGAAATATCTTACTGTGAGGATGGTGAGACACTGGCACAGGTTGCCCAGAGATGTCATGGATTCCCTATCCATGGAGATATTCAAGGCCAGGTTGAATGGGCCTTGAGCAACCTGATCCAGTAGGAGGTGTCCCTGCCCATGGCAGGAGCTTGGAACTGGGTGATCTTTAGGGTCTGTTCCAACCCAAACCGTTCTATGATTCTTGTCCCATAGGCCTCTTTCATCTCTGATGGCAGATTCCTGCTGTTACAGTTTTGTGGTGAAATTTCATCCTGGGTGGCAATGCTGTGATTAACCCTAGCACATTTCTCTCCCATGTTTAGACCTTAAACGTTGAAGAACCTGATCCACAAAGAGTCAAGGCTTGTGTCAAAGCCTCAAAGCAAGGGCCTGTGTATGTTATGGAGAAGAGTGGAAACCAGCAGAAGTCTGTCTCCCCACCAAAACCAGAAGTCTCAAAAGCACCTTCTGTGAACAACGACTCTGCAGCACTTGAACCCCTGCTGAGAAAGGACAGCAGAGAAGACCTGGACACGGATGACAGTTCAGCAGCCCCTGAACCAAGTGAAACTGTTGCTGCCCTTAATGAAGCAGAGCATGAGCAAAATCCAGAGCATCACCTGTCATCAGCATTGCACACCAGAGCAGTGGTAGTGCCCTCACTGCCGGTTGTAGAGGAACTGAGGCTTGCGCCAAGTATTACTTCGCTGGGTTCTCTGCCTTCTTCTTGCTTTGAATTAAGTAGCAGCAATCTGGACCTTCATAAGTAGGTGTTCTTCCAGCTGAATTATTCTTCTCATAGGAGGGCTTAGGTTGTGTAGATCCCTGTTGCATACAGTTCAAGACTACTAAGTTATTTGGGATCTTGGGTCTCAAATGGACCTAAGTATTCCAGTCAACAGCAAAGTAAATTACAGGGTCGCTACCAGATAAGGCGTAAAGTGAAAGCATTTCCTCCTCTGGCTCCCTTAAGTGGTGTGTTGGCTTTATATTGTTTAAGAGCCTCTCACACAGAATATCTTGAGTCCCGTAACACTGATGATTTTAGCAACAGTATATTGGAAGTCTGAATACCTCACTTCTGTAAAACATAAGCTCTCAATAAGCATATGTGTCTGCCTAAAGTTTTGTGTTTTATCCAACAAATTTGAGACTCATAATGCTGTGAACAAAGTTTTTGTGGCGAGGTATGCTTATGTGTCTGTCCTTCCCACAGTGCTGAGTGTGGGCCTGCAGGCAGTCTGCTCTGCTGAGAAGCCGGAGAGCCAGGATCTGTCTCTGGGGTCCTAGAATGGAGCTAGAAGAATCCTCAATGAACTGAAGTGGCAAACAGAGTCTGCCTCATTTCAGAGAGCATCAGAGTAGTTAACTTAAACATCACACCCAGCTGCAGCTGTTCAGTCTTGTACTTCTGGGCTGGTAAATTCTCTAGCTCTGAACAGGGCCTCATTTAGAAACCATTTTAAAACCATTTTTAAGCAGTGTTTTGGATTTAAAATCACTTTAATAACATGCAGAATGAGATATAAAAAAGGTCTCATTTTGCATGTGGAGATGTCTTTGAAGGAGCCGTGTAACATGCTAAGCCGTACTGTGTTAATCCATCTACAACAGGCCAGGTAGGTGCTTTTCTGGCCATTTATGCTGAAAGCCAGTACCTGGCACTAACAGGAGTGTTGTTTCTGTAGAGCCTCTGTGGTCCAGCTGCTTTCTAGAAAGCAAACTTTAGGCTGCAAGAAAGAGGAGTGGTTCCCTGAAAGTCAGTTTTAGTTGAAAATACAGCACGAGCTTCTGGGGTTCATGTCCTGTTTTGTGCTGCTAAGCCTCCACATGCAATCTGTTAAATAGCTGTATTTAAAAGCTTTGACTATGCAACTGTCTTACAGTGGGACTGAAATGCCTTTGGGAGAGATTCAGCTGACGGTGCGGTATGCTTCCATACGGCAGAGCCTCGTCGTGCTGGTGAATGGCTGCAGGTAATGCTGACAGTTGCTGGCATCTATCTGTAAAGGAAAGGGGAAGAACTCTTGGAGCTTGTGTTGGACATCCAGCAAAGCCAAAGTAGAACCATGTGCAGTGTAAGCTGCCCGGCTAAGATGCCTTAATGTTGGCTGATTTCAATCTATACAGCCTGGCCAAGCCCAAGCAGGTGGAAACCACCAACTCTGATCAGTGCCAGTAGCTTCTCTGCCAGAGTGGCCAGCAAGAAGTGCTCACTGCAGCAGAGATACTTTAAATTTCATCCACCCAAAACTTTCTCTGAACAGCATTACAACTGATGCGTGTTTTGAGATGTAATGATTGACATCATGACAAGAATTGACACCTATGACTGAATTTCTCAATTTAGGAAGTCCAGTAAGTAGCCACGCACTCGCTAGTGAAAATTTTGTTTATCTTCACATCCTTAAGTTTTTATTTGCTTGTGTCCCAACTCCGAGATAAAAGCTTTTGGCCCATGAAACCAGGAAGGGTGGGTCTGGTTCTAAGAGAGTCAGTGGGAGAAGCTGCCCTGTTAGTTAACTCTGTATTTGTTTCAACAGAAACTTGGTACCCTCTTCCAATCGTGGGGTAGATCCATATGTTCGTATATACCTGCTTCCAGATAGAAGATGGACAAGCAGGAAGAAGACTTCTGTGAAGAAAAAAACTCTGAACCCCCAATATGATGAGAAGTAAGAAAATATTAATTATGATTAATTATTCTGAAATAGATACAATCTCTGTATACTGAAAGTGCTCACGTGAGGTACGCTCCTGTTGCGCCCAGGGACTGTCTCATGTGAACATTGGCAAGTCTTCTGGAAAAAATGACACTTGAACTGGGATTTGCAGCCCCTGCTTAGGGGTGGCCTTGCTCTGCGTATGGTGCTCGTAGGAGGCCACATCTTTCCCACCCTTTCCCCTGATCCTAGCAGAAGCAGGCTACCTTGCTTTTTAGCGCACAGACAGTCCCCTACCCGTGTTTAACTCCCTGTCATTGTAGAGGCCATTTTTCTATTCGGGTACCTCACAAAGCTCACTTCTCTTTGCCTGATGCTTGTTCTGACACGTTTCCAGAAGGGAAAGACTGAAATACAAAGTCGTTCTTCATGTTGTCCCAAAGCTCATGGGATCATTTACCCAGTGTGCTAGCCAATAACACACAGGTGACCTATCGAGCTGGTGCAAAGTGGGGTGCTGGTAGAGTCATCTTGGGAAGCTGGCACACCTCAGGAGCATTTCACACAGGATTTATCCTGTTCGTCATTTACAAGGCACTGCACTGCCCATAATTACATGAGATTTACATTTATTGCTTATCTGTCTTATTAATTAATGCTCTGCCTTACTGGCTAATTACAGTCCTCACTTGCTATGTAAATCAGCTGCATCTGCCATCTAGCGTCCAGTTTTGGGTCAGGGGGTTTCTTGGGTTGGTTGTCAGTGAGGCTGAGGTCATGATGCCCCTCGTCAAAATTACCTTTGTCCCAGTTCCTTCAAAAATTCTGCTGAGGTCAGTTGGCAAACCATCAGCTTGGGACCCTCCTGAGAAAATAGGCTTCCCTTTGGTTTAGGCACATATCTCGATTAAAGGCCTTCCATGGTCATTTCATTTACCAAACACAAAGGAAGCTTAATTACTTTCTACAAATCATTAACGGGCACCAACCTAACATAGCAAGCTCATAGCAACATTATCTGGTTCATATTTTCAATTGTGTTTTTGAAATTGAATTTGTTTCCCTTACGAATGGATGGATGTTGTCACTGAGACCTGGTGAGAGCAGCATAAAATGCTCCCATCTCTGCTGACAGTGCCGTGTCCGCAGCTTTGCCGCTGAAACAGAATGTGTTTTGTGTAAAACCCAACTTAGTAATGCTGAGACGTAGAGCTCTTTTGAGAGGTGGCTCTAAAGCTGTATTTAGAGGAAGGTACTCATGTGAAAACAGGTGAATATTGGGTGATGCTGAGTGACTCAGTCTCCTCCTGCATTAGGTCCTTTCTGTATACGTCAGTATAAGGCAGAAATGGAGAAAAGGCTTCAAAATATTTCATCTTAGCACTCAAAACACTAACGCTGTGCATTTTGCTTCTGCCTCTTCTCGTGCACTCAACTGATTTAGTACCAGCACAGCCGTTGGGAACAGCACCTTTTCTTCCTCAGCCTCAGTATTGACACATCCTCCACATCCTCAATTAAGTGCAATAGGCTGAGCCATACGTGGCTTCAAAACATTACCTGTTTTACAGCTCTGACTTGAGGAAAAGCTATTCAGCTGGGCAGAACTTTAATGACTTAGCGTGGACAAAACTCACTTGACACTGGATGAGGTGTGCCGGAGGCATGAGTTGGAGCCATTAAGAATTTAATTGCCACAGGTTTCAACCTTTGCCTCTCTTCATGTGGTACAAGCCTGGTTTGTAAACTTGGGGGGTTGGCTCAGCTATTTCCTCTGAGTAATAAAGCTTGCATGGAAAACACGCTGACCTTCCATGAAGAGGGAAAACAATAGTAAATAGCATTTCATCATGGATGCTTGTTTTCCCTTCTCCTGTCTGAACAACAGTGTGGCTTGTCTTCCATGAGGCCTGGAAGAGATTCCTTACAATGTGAATAAAATCTAACTCTAGAATTGCTTTTCCTGCGTCTTCCTTCTCTGTTAAAGTTCTGGCTGCTGACACTGTGTTCTGTCACTGTATTTTGGCCACCAATGCCTATAGGATTTTAGTTTCTGCCTTAAGTCTCCCTTTTTAAAACTTTACTTTTAGGTTTGAGTTTTTTGAATCTTTGGAAGATGTCAAGAAAAGGACACTGGACATTGCGGTGAAAAACAGCAGGCCGTTCATTTCACAGGAGAGGAAGGAGCTGGGAAAAGTAAGTTTGAAGAAGCTACACTCTTGATTATTAATAGAGACGAACAGCCTGGGCGGTTCCTGTAGTCCAGAAACGTAGTTTTATTAACCAGGTCTCAGTAATAGGACCAGCAATCTGGAAATAACTTTTTCTGCCAAGTTTTCACCTGACATCAGGCTGTATCCATGTGGAAGCTTATGTGATCTTGTGAGTTGTGTCCGATGCTGCTTCCTTTCAGAAGGGTGCTCCTGAAATAAAAATGTTTCTGGGGACCCACTGTGGCTTCTTTGGGGAATAGCTTCAATAGTGCAAACATAAAGCTGAGAAAGGCCTGGGATTAAACCCTAGAATTTGCTAATGCTGCTTTAAAGCTTTACATGAAGAGTAAACTGGAACCACTTCTTCAGTGACAGATAAATTTTCATGTAGTGCTACTGGGAAACTGAGCTGCAGCCCTGGAACTTGACCGTAGATCTGACTTGGGAGGAGTGTGAGCTTAGCTGATCAATTTGTACACTGAATAATACATAAATAAATAAAATTTATTTTTTAAAGGTGCGGATTGACTTGTCACAGGAGGATTTAATAAAAGGATTTGCACAATGGTAAGTTTTCGTCTCCATCCCTACATACCCTGCCTGTTGCTTTGCTGGGAGATTGTGTGATGCTGTTGGAGTGCTGGTAAATGGGTTCTGTGTTTTGGTGAGCAAGAAGAGTATTTGACCTGCAAACACAGGACTAACTTGAACTAATCTTGTTGTTTTATCTAAGTTGTGTGTTAATCCAGTAGCTGGTGCAATACTTGCCCTGTGAAACAGTTTTAATAAGAGGCCTGCATGTCAATTATAGTCTTCAGCATATTTTAAGTTGCTATGAAAGCCACTGGGACACATGAGTAAAAGAATTATGTTTATTAAAGTAACCTTGCAACAAATTTTAACTTGGATAAAGATCTTAACTAAATTAATGCTCTGATCAGCAATTTACAGATATAGGAAAAAACTTTAATTACAAAGCATTTATGGAGACTATTGTAATAAGGCAGTTTGGCTTTTATGTTCGTTGTGCAGATGTAAACTTTAAGCATTGGTCTGAGGCGAAGATTAAGAAACAGTGGCTTTTTTCCTTCTACGTCTGTAGTTAATGGCAGTAGTTCTTCCTTCTTTCTCATTCAGTGGAGCCCAAGGAATGTGGTGTGGAGCTTGCCATCCACACAGGCCAGCAGGATAGGAAAACCAAGTTCCCATGGCCCAGCTTGCATCTGTCTCTCATGTAAGGACAGGGCAATTACGGGAGTAGAAAAATTAAGCATCCAGAGTTCCTGGTAAAAAGCTGAGTTTGAGGCCATCTCTGAAGCCTCCTTTGTGCACTGCCTATGAAGCACAAGCAAGAAAGCAGCCCAGGTTCTCTCCATCGTGGCAGTTAAAACTTTAAAGGAAGTCTTGAACTACTCTAATGACTGATTGTGTCTGTCTTGCAGGTACGAGCTGACAAGGAGCAGACGCAAGAAAAACTGATTTCTTCCCATGTATATAAGTTACTGATTTTTCAGCTTTATATGAATGTACATATCTCTTTTGTAATTAATGCGTTTTGAACAGTCACTGCAAATTTGAAGCAGTCTTCGGCTCAGGACATGTAAATTTAATGATCCTACTCAGAGATTAGTTCTCACTGCAGTAAAACAAACAAACAAATGCACACTTTGGGAATAATTTGTCCCTAAATAATAAGTCCTTTATTTTTGCTGTTGCTGACATATCTGTCGCAAAGAACCCTTAAGTAGAAACACTTTCATAAGGAAGTGGTGTACCTGGAGACATTTTAGACTGTCAGCCAAGTGTCATTACTTTGCTTGGCAGTCTCATTTCCCCAGGACCATATTCATGTGGTTTTTAACATGAAAGCATTGTATTTTTAAAAGCATTCATTTTTAATCAGCTTTCTCCAGCTGCAGGGGCTACAGCACCCGTTGAAAGACACTGTTTAAGACTCCAATAGCAATTGTTTTTTTGAGAAACTAAGAAATGGGTTTTCCACTGTTCAAAAGTACCTTAGCAGGTTGTGGCTGCAGGTCTGTATATAGTGAGCTTCCAAAGGCAGGGACATTAGTTTACCTAGATGTCATTAAGGTTTTAGTTTGTGATGCCTTAAAATGTTTTGTTCTTTGTTACACTACATTTCAACACCTTGTAAACCTTGATCGTAAAGTGTTCTGCCTGAGGAACAGCAGAGTTTTGTAAACTAAGCTTTACTAATATCAGAGCAAAATATACCAGAATATTTTTGGAAGCTTGGTGTACTTGTTTCTGTACAATAAACTTCTGTCTTGCATAAGAAACTTGATTGATGCCTTTCTGAAACTGACTTTGGAAACATGACTGCAGTAACTTCAAATCCATGCTGCAGAGAAATCCATAAACCACCACTTGAAGCAAGTTTCAACTATTTTTGGCCTGGATTACATTAAATTGAGCCTGTCTCGGTCCATAACCAGAAAGAATACTCACTGAATAAAAATTTGCTCACATCCCAAACTTATCTGAAGATGTAACCAGCATCTTAAAATAGACTCTCCAGAAAACCAAGATAGGCGAAGGATGAAAACGCTATGGCTAAGGCTGTTGGACACCTTTCTCCCATACTTAATGTGTCGGCAACATTCAAAATGGTTAGTGGTTATAGTATGCTTGGCTTTGAGCAGGGTTCCGTTTCTGAGACTGACAAAGAGTTCATCAGCTCTCTCAATAGGACTGAGTAGGCCAGCTGATAGTGGTTTCAGTAAGTTTTTCTTAAGTTGATCATGAAACAAAAATTAAGAAAAACTGAAGAAGTTTTTTATTTATGTCAAAAAACCTGAAACTGTTGCTAAGAGTAACATGGTTTATAGAGGTAGATGTAAGGTCACATACATCAACAAGTACATTCACAGGTAAGAACTCTTGCTAAAGACAACCAGAGTAACTCTTAAGTAGCTACCAATTTCAAATTTCTCACAGTAGGTAAAATATCATCCAGGTTTCTGATCTCTGAAACAGAATGGAAAGCAAAACCAGTAAGATGTTTGTACCAAGAACATATTCACATTCAGCCAAAATTATAAATTACATGTTAGAAGTACAGCTAGTGAAGGAAATAATGAACTTCCATCCAGTAATGCTTTTGGAAAAAAATCAAGTTATCTTGCCGTAGGAAAAATACGACTGAACAAGTCCAACCCCTTTTTCAATGAAAACAAAGTTATTTTGGTCACTTCCCAAGGAAAGATATAAAGAGGAGGAGAGTGAGGCAAAAGTTAGCACCTTCCTTCACATCCTCCTTGTGTTTTAGCACTCCAGGAGGAAACAAAGCACGTGTTTGCTATTTAAAGTTTTACGAGGAAGCTTGGCGTGAAGATAATTACAACTGCTGCAAATATTACTCACCTAGAAGACAAAGCAAATCTTGAATGAGAGCTTGAAACGGTGGAAAGAAGCACTCATGCTCTTCTAGCTTATTGATGATACTGAAATGTGCAAGTGAGACTGTCAGATAAAAGGTGCAATGGCATTTTAAGTTCATCTTGGCTGTTTTGTCATACTATGTCATGACCTTCTGACAACACTGCTACATAGTAGTATGTAAAACCATCCACACCAAAAATGCGTTCTCCAGTTCTGAACCCACAGCCAACAAGCATTAGCTGTCAAAAGAGGATCTCTGATTTCACTATTTATGCACTATACACATCTTCCTTTCCTCCTTACATGGCACCAGGTAATTTTTGGACTGGAACATTAGTCTTTGTATGCTAAATATACTGCCTGGGGGTGGCTGATATAACTGCCTCAGAGGTGGAGCAAGGTATGTTTTATAAGCAGCTGTTCTCTAGTTAGAACTGTGAGGAATGCAGAAAGGTTGAGGGAGTTGGTGTTGTTAACTCGGCGTGTGTCAGGCTTGCTGCCTGCTGCGATTAATTTTTAGTATGCTTGCAGAGGCCACACCGACTATGAGCTCTTCTAGCCTGCTACCAAGTACATATATGTCATCAGCTGAAGATACAACAGGATTTGTCCAGTTCCCAAAAGCAGGTGTATGCAGCTTGAGGCACACGTTCTCCTTGCAACTCACAATTACAGCTGAAACATTGCCGCCCTTTCTCCTCCCCACTTACGTGCAGTATTCACTTTGTCTCCTTATGAAACACACATCCTATTGAGGCTCATTTGATCACCTTATCCAAGCAAACCAAGAGGGTGCTTTGGAACCTTCTAGCCTTAATTTTCCTTTTGGCCAGCTTTGTCCTTTTTGAAGTATTCAAGATTTGTTTCATGTAGGATAGCAGTAGCACCATTTCTGTCACAGCTCACTGACTTTGTAGCAAATAAAGTTTCTTTCAGTATTGGTTTTAGACAGTTCTCTCAATTACTAAATGTGATAATTGGAGATTGGTCACAAATGGAACAGCCCCACATACCTACGGATGTCTTGAGTCCCCAGAAGCTGCTGTACCTGCTCAGTCATGTTCTCATTAATTATGTCACACAGTTTCCCAACAGTATCCACTACCACAGTGGGTGGAGCTGAATTGTCTGTGGAAAATCAAACACTTGGTGTTTATTACAGCAATGGTAACAGGAAAGTATTTTAGACACAATCCAATTCCTGCAGGTGCCCAGTTCTTGTCTGCTTGTCACACATCTAAGCATACTCTTCCCTCATTCACAGAAAACAAACGTTAGACATAAACGAATGTTAGCTAGGAAGGGTGAATCAGTAAGCCTTTAGTGACTAAAAAACGCATCAGAGCTGCATATTTTCGCAATAGGAATGATACTGAAGTGCACTCTACAGTGTCAGTGGAAATCAGCCAACTAAAATTATATATAGAGGGTTATTCAATTAGGTTCCTGTAACAGCAGCAGCTCGATATAGGTCAACAAAGAACCTGGTCAATAAATACTTTGTGAACAGCCAGAATTTGTTTTGGTATTGGATTTTATCTGCTTTGACTGCTGTGACTGAAGGTAACAAGCTCCTTGTCCTGTTCTGCAATTTCAGAAGAACTAGGTTTGAAGAAGATATCCTCAGAACTCCATTGGTTTGCGATTATTAGGGAAACACAAGGTTTCCTTATCTCCTGTCCTAGCTAGAAGACTGCTTCCCTCTTCTTGAATGAGGCCCAGAAGACGTTAGCAGTTGCAGAGCCGTGCTCTCAGGCTGTACACCCTACAGAGCAGCCAAACATTTAAACCAAAGAACAGCAACAGCTGCAGTTCTCCGTAAGTAGGAAGTGGAAGAAAATGGGTACTGAGAAGTAACTAAGTATACCTCTGAGTGGTGGCACTTAGTTTATGACATTGAACAACTTCTTTTTTTACCTTTAGCAATATAAGGAGGAAGTTTCTGTGGACTGGACATAATTACACTTGAATGAATTACTGAGTAGAAATCTACACCAAAGGTTGAGTTGTTTTTTCTTAAACTTGTTAACTTTCAAGTATAGGTTGAAAGATGGTCAAGAATGACAAAGTCAGCCCACAGGAAACAAAACAAAACAAAAAATCATTTCCTTAGTTATTCCTTTCTTCTGCCTCCCTGGTATTCTTCAGCAACTGCTAAAGGCTTACAAATAATGGAAGTTTGCTATTTTTAAACTCACAATTGACAGCAACCTATTTTTATTTTCCCAGTGAAGACTATACCTAGTTACTCATTTCTCAGCAGCTCAACTTTTTTCCTAGGAAGAGATCAGCCTTACACTTGTCTTCTTCCTGCAGGCCCCCCCCTTTAAGTACTGGAAGGCTGCTATAAGATCTCCCCAGAGCCTTCTCTTCTCTAGGCTGAACAACCCCAGCTCTCTTAGCCTGTCCTCGTATGGGAGGTACTCCAGCCCTCTGATCTCCTTTGTGGCTCTCCTTTGGACTCAGTCTAACAGATCCATGTCCTTCCTGTGCTGAGGACTAGGTAGTAAGTCTTTACCTAGTTGCAGAAGCTCACGGAGGTTTCTCATAGCATTGGTCATTTCCCCAAGCTTTGTGTAAACCTCATTCATTCGTGGGTAAACGCCATTCAGAGAATTCACATCAAACAACTTCTGGAAGTGCGAGACTATTGCAAACAAGGTTGGTACGGATGGAGTCTGGGTGTTCTGTAGCAAGCAGAAAGAATAATTTATCAATGTTCTTGCTTGACAAAGTGATAGCTCTTAACCATTCTTAAAACTAGTGTATGAAGAAAAATTATTCTATTATATCACAGAATTCCAAATATTTTTAAATCTGAAGACCTATTTTAAAGAATTTTCAGACACCAATATCCAGCAAACCAAAATACTCTTGAAAGCTTTCTTCTCTCCTGCTTAGTAAGCACATTTATGTATTCCTAATGCTGACTGAGAAACAGACTGAACAGGATAACACCTGAGTCTACAGGGCAATGCAAATTCATTGTTGGTCAAATGACTGATTAAAGCAATCTTCCCCAAGGTCAATTTATCTATTATGCTAAAATAGTCTTTGAATATTGAATATCTTCAAACAGCTATTTCTTAAACCCCACAAGGCTTTCAGATGTGCAAGTCTAATCAGCGTGTGAAGAACGCATTTAAGAACTGCGCAGTAATTTGTGATTATAAACCCCTGGTAAGAATTACCTTTTCCTTATTTTCTATTTCTTCCAAAATTGCATCTACTGTGAACTGGAGGTCTTCAACTCGTATGGATTCTCTGTTATCCTGCGGATCTGCTGTGTGCCAGGGCATCAGTTCCAGAGACAGTTTTTTCAAGGACCTGTGCAAATCCTTTTTAAAAGAAGAGAGGGGACACAAATTATTTCAGTAACTTCTTAATTTTTTTTTTAAATTATAGAAACGGGCAGACTTTCTGTTTCTCACACACAGAAACATTCCAGTACTGGAGATAGTAAGGTTTTAATTTTAATGGAATTTAAGGACAGTATCTTGCTTACATTCTTAAATTTAAAAAGAACAACAATAGTCTAACAATTGAAGTACTTCATATATTATAGTTTCAGTGAAGCAAGAAGTGTTTGTCATAGAGTTTGGTTTTAAACAAAATTATTTCATTTGTATTTGGAACAAAAAGAAAGACAGACTGTATTTGGAACAAGAAGAAAGAGAGAGAATGCACCGTTATTAATGTGTGCGTATATAGATTCTAAAGTTTAAGTGTATCCTTAGGGACTCAGCAAGTGAACAAAAACATTTAGGCAACACACAGAGGAACATCTCTGGCCCGTAGGCACACAGCACATTTTTCACTGTACTCTGGTTTTAAAGCAGTATATAAATGGTCAGCAGAATTATTTACCAACAAGCCAGGCAACAAAAGCTACACACAGAGAAAAAAAACCTGTATGTAGTGAAAGACTGAGGGGTGGTCAGCAGATTGGAGAATGAGTATAAAACTAAGTACAAATGTGCATTACCTTTAGGGCCATTAGCTGATCTGCCCACATTTCTATAGTAAGTGGAAGGTGCTCAAATCCACATTCCTGTCCGTTCTCTTTAATAGAATTTTGCACTGGCCCTTTACTGCGCCTGTATATTAATGGAGGAGCTCTTGGACTTTGCAGAATAGAATCAATATGGGACAAAACCTTCAACAATAAATAACAGATGTTATTGCTCAAATATGTACGACATTTTATAACAAAATCCCTTTCCGGCAGTCATGATTGCCTAAACTTTAAATCATAAATAGCTCCACTGTTGACAGGTTTTACAGATGCATTCAATAGGTAATAGATTCAAAAATTTAAAAATATACTAGCTAGGAGATATGTAAAAGTAATGCAAATACACTTCCCTTTGAGGGATATTTAACATTTATCCACTTGAGGCATTGTTCCTCCCACAGTTTACATTTTGCTATGTTTTATTATATTTGCCTTTTTTCATTCAAAGAAAAATAAAAGCCACTATCTCCTCAGGCATGTTTAAAGCCATAACATAAGGATCCGTTTTGCCCAAAACCTTGCACAAATCCCCTGTCCTGAAGAGACTTCAGCTAAATCATTGAGATTTGCTGTTTGCCAACCTAGACTCTGGTTCCATGCTGTATTTTCAGGCAGTTTACACTAAGATAGAACAATTAAGAACAAGCCTACATTCACTGCCAAATCCAGAACATTACACATCTTGTGTAAAGAACTTCATACGAACTCTTAGGCTCAAACCAGCATGCTTCAGTTTACAGTTACACACAACTCGTGTATTGTATTTCTCTGTAACAGCGCTAGATATACACAGCATAGATGAAATTAGGATACCTTTAAGTATTGCTGGCAAACTGCCTGCAGCTGATCTACTCCTGTGATAGTCTCAGGTTCTTTCTTTTCTTCTGTTCTTTCTCCAGTATTGCTCCCCGAAGATCTACACGCGAAATACATACACAGGGTTACACAAATAGCCTTAGCAGGAGACACTGCTTTCAATTTGATTAAAGAACCAAGTGTGTGGCACACATAACTACAAAGTAAAATCTCCACCTTATGATGCCTGCCAATAGAATTCCATCAAACTGAACTAGCTGAAGAATCTAAGACCTAATGTAAATATCATTAATTTATCTCAAATCTCCAGAGGTTATTCCAGACTGCCCACCAATTTAGAAGGGACACTGCTGGATGTACAGTTGTTCTCTTACCAGCGGTTCTACCCATGGATGAGGACTTAAAATCCACAACTTTACTCAAGAGGGTCACATTCTCACAGTGTATCTGCTTGAACTTCTTTCCTGGCTTACTATATATAACACCCTAGCCTTCTCGTCAAATCTGAGATCACTTTCTCTAAAACTACCACCTAAATCATGCCCACTGCCATAAAAGAAAAGAACATTTAAATATACACGATGTGAAATGAAGAGCTGAACATTTTTAAACTTTAAGTGATGTCTTTTTCAGGCTATAAAATATTAGCACTCAGTACACACGCACAAATGAGTAAGTGAAACTACAGATAAAAACACTTTGCCAATACTGGATCTCTAAACTTTCAATGTGTTTTCTTAGCAATGTTTCAGAAAAAAAAAAAAAAGTCCATTTCTAACATTACTATGGACATAACTTCAGTAGTTGTAACTTCGTGCCAACTCATATTTTCTAATTCATAATCCATAATGTACCCGGTAGCTTTCTTTATAGCTCATGGAAGAGGCAAACAACACAGTTTGGTCCTAACCATACTGCCTGCAATAGCACCCAAATCCAGAAAGACAAAATGAAATAAACCCAACACGCTTCTGTGCCCCGATTTGGAGATGATGCCATCATCAGAGATTTGCAGGATGACTTTGGAAATGCAGTAGCATTTGCTGCCCATAAGCAGACTCTGAGGAACACTGATAAGGTGCACACTTTATAAGCTACTATCTGCATTACAGGTTGCAGAGTATCTTTGTCTTAGTTCAGAGAAGTTCAGAGGATTCATGAAAGTTACCAAAGAAATATACGCACTGGACAGTTTTCTTTAACGTTTTCTCCAGTTTCTTCACTTGGTGCTTGTAAAGTTTTAATTCCTGTGCTGTTGGTCTGTTAGAATGAAAAAGTACCATATTATATGTCTTGCACTTGAAGGTATCTATAAAACTGAGCCACTTGAAAAAGTAAGAAAGCTTTGCCAGTGCCGCAACATCAATTCTGGAAATGAAATTCTGCAACATTTCTACATAGCAACAGCAAACTAACCATTAGCAGTTGTTATCAACAGCATAGGGAGGGAAGGCTGGCTGTTGCTGCCAGATCTCATTTCTACAAATCGCTTTTAAGGGCAGGTTTCATACTACACTTCTACACTTGCTGGTGCTGTCTGCTTCTTTCTTTGTAGAGCAAAGTCTACCAAAGCGCTTTTACAAAGGATGATACTTATCCTTTCTCACCTTATTTCCAAATCTTTCTTGAGATTTATATTTTCAAGCAAAAGCTGTTCATTCCTGGCTTTTGTTTCAAGAAGTTGTTTCTGGAAAGACTGCAACATAGACTGTGTTATTTCTTTTATTTCACTCATTCCACAAACAACATGCATGAACAATTTAAACAACGTGCATGTTAAGAAGGGCTCCGACTTGCCTATACAGCAAGACAGTGTGGACGATAAATTAGCCTACTTAAGACCAAGAGCCCGCTGCATTAGACCACAGGTGGAGAAGCTATGATTAAGGTCTATGTAGTCCCCAGCAAAGACAACTCAAAACACAGTAAGCAATCTTTGAATAAAAACAGCAAACCCTGCCCATGGAAGTTACAAATTCAGAAGGCATGGTAAGAACAGGGGGATAGAAATCAAACACATACATGTTTCTACACAGCTCTTGGAGGGTTACCGTTTAGAAGTCTACACTGACTTATTCATAGCAGTAACATACCGTGAGCAGTGCTCTATAATTAGGAGTAGCATCTAGATTTAAGAATTCTTCCTTGCTTTTTACTTCTCTCTGTACCTGGTCTTCATCTTTTTTATATTGCCTATTGGAAAAAATAAATTGTTTAGCTTAACTGCAATTTGATCACCTCAAAGATCTAACTTGGCCTGACTAGCAGTTATGTATGGTAATAATGTTTCCATAAACTTCAAAGTAAACAGAATAGAAATTCTGCCCTATGATTCACCGCTCTTTTCTGTTATTTCTGGGAAGCTGTTTCATATGCTAATTAAGTACATTATACTTATTATATATTCCTCAAAAGTTATTCCTCAAAAGAAATTCCAGTACAAGAAAATCCCATTTCAGTTTTCAAGATAATAATCTCAAATTATAGGAATGTCTCAGGTATCTGCTCATTGCTTTGTACCATGTGGGCACCAAAAAGCTGATATCCCTTTTGTTTAGGGAGATCTGCTGACTGAGCACTGCTAATACAGTAATTCTTCTGCCTGTGAACCATGGCAAAAGGGGATGGGAAGGAAAAAAAAGAAAGACAAAAGAAAGAACTATAGCTCAAGTGTCTAAATACCCCCAAGTTCCTGGCTGTCCTGGACTCCTGACTGAGCAGCTGCTTAGCCTGATTGAAAGCTATTCCCTGGATGAATCCAGAACCATCATAATCCTTTGCTGTTTCTTACATGCCAGTGACATCTTGAACACTGAATATTTACTATTACAAGCTTCAAGAACAGCAAAGAGTAAGAAAATTTTGAACAGTAGGGCCATAAGGCATTAGAAAAGACCTACCTTAGCTCCTTTTTCATTTGACTGATTTGAGATTCATAATAATCAATTAGAGAAAGGAACCTGAAGAAAGGAAAAATGGAATTTTGAATTTCAGATATTCTCAAAAAATCATGCTTGAAGGACACTGTGACCACCCCATAGGAACAGGTCAGCTTACCAAGCTTCACTGCACTTCAGAAGTGACTGCATTTGATAGTGGGTTCTCTTTCACACCACATACACAGAGTCACAGATTTCCAAAACACAAAAGTAGAGACATTAACTTTGTACTAGACTAAAAGTGGCAAAATTATTCAAGAGGAGACAAAAGCTAAATCCTCCTGACAACCTCCTCATCTTGTGACTATATTTACTCAGCAGTCTTAACAGCACGGCACAGCCTCGAGTGCCAGGGCTCTGCGACCATTGCAAGAGGGAGAGAGCACAGGTCCCACATAGCCCAAGAACACCTGACTCCAAAGAAACCAGAAGGGCTTTCAAAGTGAGCTGTTGCAAAAAATACAGCCACAAAAAAATGAACAGCTAAGAAACCACCTTTCCTCTTGAGTCCTCTGTGATTGTCGCTTTTGAAGAGACACAAGAGAAAGGACAGGGAACCAAATTCAGTGATCTTTCTTCTCATGCAGTGAGGGAATGAGAAGAGGGCTGTGTACATACAATCCCTTTTAAATGCTTCCCAGGTAAAAATCACTATACAGGCCTAGAAAACCAGGTGACACCAGCACAATAAAGTGATGGCCACCGGAGGCCTAAGAACCGGCAAATCTCTGATTATAGCAGAACTACAGAGATCTTACTGCATAGAAACACAGGCTGGAACACTTTCTCAGCACTGTCGATAAAGTACCTGGGAAACCTTAGAGCAAGTCCGCAGTCAGAAGTTGAAAAGACCAGCTTCACTTCAGAAGTGACTGCAAACAGGACAAGGCTTTATTTCTGGGGGGAAGGAGTGAGTAGTGGTCGTGCTTGTTGGTTTTTAATTTACATTTTAAGGCGTCAGACCCTCAGGATGGGACCAGCCTGGGAGATACTACAGTTCCAGAGCAGAGAAATCATTCCCTTCTCTTTGCTGACACCTAGTGTCTACAGGGGCTGGCAAATTGTTACTTTCTGCCATAGATTAAATCCAGCCTTCCAGTTCTTAAAGGGGCCCCACCGGAAAGCTGGGGAGAGGCTCTTTATCAGGGAGTGCAGAGACAGGACGAGGGGGAACATTTTTAAAGTAAAAGAGGGGAGATTGAGATCAGATATTAGGAAGAAATTTTTTACTGTGATAGTGGTGAGACACTGGCACAGGCTGCCCAGAGAAGTCATGGATGCCCCATCCCTGGATGTGTTCAAGGCCAGGTTGGCCTTGAGCAACCTGATCCGGTGGAAGGTGTCCCTGCCCATGGCAGGGGGGTTGGAACTGGATGGTCTTTAAGGTCCATTCCAAACCAAACCATTCTATGATGATTCCATTATACAAAATAACATTACCGCATTGATGAACCTTTACAAAACTCATATTTCAGCCTCCACTCCTAAGATTTCCGGCCTTTTTTCATATAAATATCAAGAACAGTTACTTTAAAATCCATTTCTCATCTACTGTTACAAAAAATATACCAATATAAGAAAATTACTTACTGCTGATCTAGAAGAGACTTGGGAGCTCTTTTGCAAAACCGACAAAACATTTTATTTTGAGTGGCAAGACGCCGTTGCTCCTCCATCCCAATTTTGCACAGCTCCTTCTGCAAATGGGCAATCATCTCTTCCTGCTCTTGCAGCTTTTCCTGCTGTTGTTGATATTTTGCCTGTGAACAGATAATGGAAGCATCATGAAATTTTACTAACCCACAGACTGGAGACTGCACTGTATGTGCCCATGGATCCGCCTTGGTCCCAAGGAGGCTTAGTATTTGGGTTTTAGCCATATTGAAGTGGTGATGGAAGAAGGATGTAGATATTTTTCTAAGTTATTGCTAGAAAATTCTTTATAGATTGAAAAATATTAGCTCTAAGCCATGTACTAATTCTGTGACCCAAGACTCATGTTTATTTTGATCAATGTAAATATTTTTAGAGCTTTTAAGGCAAGTTAAAAGTTCAAATCCTCAGACAGCACTAACTGAATTACCTGTGAAACTTTTTGATCTTTCTGAAGTTCTCTGACTTGATTCTGTTGCTGGCAAACTTTAGCTATCGTCTCATCTTCCAACTGACAAATTTTGGACTTAATGTTTTTCACCACATTTTCCAAATCATTAGCCCGTTGTTCTTGTCGAGATGCCCGCCCTCGTTCCTGTCGTATCTCATTTCTGAAAAAAATAAATCAATCCTTGATTTCAATTAAACTCATCTCACTAAATATAGTGAAGAAAGCACAGGCCTGACAAACATTATGTGATGACACTGAATAATAGCCTGTGGCAACAGGCAGGAAGCATGCTGGTATGGGAAGCAGCAGCAGATGAAATAACGGAAGAGCTCAAAAGGAACTCAGGCAATATTGCTCCATACTGGACAATAATCTCAGGCAAGAGGTCTTAAACCTTGGGTATGACAAGCTCCACCTGGCAGGAGATGGACACTGATAATACTTATAGTTCGCATTACCAAGGCAGATCGCCCCACTGGATTTTACCTAAGATTACGATTAGCCTCCATTAGCCCCTGCATCATTTTCTGCTGTCGGTCGATGTCTTCCATCAGTGTTTTTAATGCAAGTCTTACTCCTAGAGAAGACTGACTGTCTAAGACAATCATATCTGAAGATACAGAAAATAAAGTCATAATGAAAGGCTTTTAATAGCTGAAGAAGATACCATCTCTGCTACCATCTAGAAGTGATGGCTTTAGAGATGTGTTATGAACTTAAGCTTACTATTTTCAAATACAAACATCTGTAAAATCAGCATTTGCTTACCTGATGTATTTCTGCAGCTTTGGGGGTCAGCAAGACTCACCGGTTTCAACCCATTGTGCATTAGTAGCTGGTTTAAGTTCTCCCATTCTGCCTTCTCCTGCTGCAGTTGGGAGAAGGTGAAAAAGAGACAGAAACCTGAGATCTCCAGATCAGCTCGCCATCTTCTGCCCTTCCTGGCGTGCAGACAGTGAAAGATATCAAATCTTCCCTAAATAAAAACAAATTCCAGAGCCCCAAGAAGCCCTAACCACTACAGGCAGGCTTATGCCCAATAGGATCTGTAAGAGATACTGGGAACAAATGTACTTAATAGCATAGAATCATAGAATAGTTTGGGTTGGAAGGGATCTTAAAGATCATCTAGTTCTAACTCCCCTGCCGTGGGTAGGGACACATCCCACTAGATCAGGCTGCCTAAGGCCCCATCCAATCTGGCCTTGAACACCTCCACACAACTGCCCTGGACAACCTGTTCCAGTGCCTCCCCACCTTCACCGTGAAGAAATTCTTATGTCTAGCCTAAATCTGCCCCTCCGGTTTATACCAATTGCCCCATGTCCTGTTACTATAAACCTTTGTAAAAAGTCCCTCCCCAGCTTTCTTGTAGGCTCCCTATTGGAAGACCTTAAAGCAATCTATTGGAAGGTCCCTACAAGGTCTTCTTGGAGCCTTCTCTTCTCCAGCTGAACAACCCCAGCTCTCTCAGCCTGTCCTCATATGGGAGGTGCTCCAGCCCTCCTCTGGACTGGTTGCAACAGCTCCATACCCTTCTCATCACAGAATTGTAGAATGTTTTTTTGTTGGAAAAGACCTTTAAGATCAAATCCAACTATCAATTCAGCCCTGCTAAGTCTGACACTAAACCACGTTTGACAAATCCATGGAGAAGGTTCTGAGGAGACCTTATAGCGACCTTCCAGTACCTGAAGGGTGCCTACAGGAAAGCTGGGGAGGGGCTGTTCATAGAGGCTTGGAGTGACAGGACCAGGGGCAACGGATATAAACTGGAGAGGGGCAGATTTAGACTAGACATAAGGAAGAATTTCTTCACGATGAGGACGGTGAGGCAGTGGTACAGGTTGTCCAGGGAGGTTATGGCTGCCCCATCCCTGGAGGTATTCAAAGCCAGGTTGGATGGGGCCTTGGAGCAGCCTGGTCTGGTGGATTACATGATCTTCAAGGTCCCTTCCAACCCAAACTATTCTATGACTCCATGGATACCCCAAGCACAGCACCTACTCATTTTCTAAACCCCTCCGGGGCGGTGCCTCAAGCACCTCCCTGGGCAGCCGGTTCCAGCGCTTGGCAACCGTTTCAGCAAATAAATTCCTCCCGCTATCCCCCTTCTCTCCCGCCCCGGGCACTTGCGGGCCGTTTCCCTGGGGAGGAGACACCCACCCCCGCCCCCCGCACCGCCTTTCGCTCGGGCAGAGGCGCTGAGGTCTCTCAGGGTCAGAGCGATGCGCAATGAGTGAGATTCAGTTTCGTCCCGGGTACCTCGGCCATGGCGCGGGATAGCAACAGCACCGGCTGCCCGGCAAGGAGAAGGCGGGAAGGCGCGAGGCCGGCCGGGAGGGAGGCGGGGCGGAGGGAACGGCCGGGAGGGAGGGACGGGGCGGAGGGAACGGCTCGGCCAGCGCAGCCGCGGGGATAGCGGGGAATGGGGGGGCGGCGCCGCCATCTTGGAGCGAGGGGAGATATTCCGGCAGGTACCGGGGTGTGGGAAGGGGGAGGAGAGGAG
The DNA here is from genome assembly GCF_017976375.1 of Cuculus canorus. Taxonomy (NCBI): domain Eukaryota; kingdom Metazoa; phylum Chordata; class Aves; order Cuculiformes; family Cuculidae; genus Cuculus; species Cuculus canorus. The sequence goes on from NC_071406.1 coordinate 10,510,610, forward strand.
GAGGAGGAGAAGGGGAGGAAGAGAGGGGGAGGAAGAGAGGGGGAGGAGAGGAAGAGCGGAGGAGATGGAGAGCGGAGGAGATGGAGAGCGGAGGAGATGGAGAGCGGAGGAGGAGAGGGAGAGAGGAGAAGGTGGAGAAGAAGATAAAGAGAAGGAAGGAGAAGAAGGGGGGAAGGGGAAACAAGGAGAAGAGGAGGAGAGGAAGAAGAGAAGGGTAGGAGAGGAAGAGGGGAAGAAGGGGAGGAGGAGGAGGAGAGGAAAGGAAGAGGAAGGACAGGTGGAGGCGAAGGAAGAATAGGAGGAGAAGGGAGAGAAGAGGAAGGGGAAGAAGAAGAGGAAGAGAAGAAGGGAGAATAGGGGGGAGAAGGAGAAGGAGGAGGCAGCAGAGTGCGTCCCTGTTGCCGCAGCGCTGGCGGAGGAGGGTTGGGACGCGCTGGGGCCGGTGGCGCGGTCAGCAGCCCTCAGGGAAAGGGGGACTGGGGATGTCTTCAGGAGTGTTGCTGTCGTGGCGTTATTTAAAAGCAAACCATCTTTTCTAGGAATAAACGTGGGTGGTGGGGAGAAATTCGCCACTTTGAGAGGTGTCCCTGCCCAGGGCATAGGCGTTGGAACTGGATGGTCTTTAAGGTCTCTCCCAACCCAAACCCTTTTAGGATTCACGTGCTTCCCAGCGCACCATCCCGCGTTGCCTGTTGCCAGGCAGGGAGGGATTAAATGGATGCGGAGCGGTGATCTTATCCTGGTTTTCAGAGCAATCCCTTGAGTATAAAGAAGTAAATCTGCTTTTGGGCTGCTGACTGGATTGACAGAGAATGTAGTGAACTGGGGCAGTCAGCGGTCAGCACAAATCCGCTTCCTTGGATTCAAGGCCATGAGGAGATGTCTGAGGGTAGACTGCATTGGGCATCTCCTGGCCCTGCAGTAGAGCACAGCTTTCCTTTCAGAATGGTGCTATCGGCTGCCCTTCAGTAAACGAAGCTGGCCTAGAGGTTAGGTTTTGTGCTCAAGTTTGATTTTTTTTTTTTAAAAAAAAAAGTGTGACTCGATTACTTCTTTTAAAAAATTGTGTGTTCTGGGGTGTTTCCAAACTCTTTCAGCATCAATCCTAAATTATCTGCTCAAATCTATGCAGCAGGGCTGGGTACCACGGTGCAGTCTCTGTGGATCGGCTGGAGATGTGCTGCAGTTCTCTCTCTGGAGTTCCTCTGTGTGTCTGAGGCCACTTCTTGTTCCTTCGATGGCAGGGATGAGCATGGATCTATCCTGAGCCCCTGGCGCCTGCTTCTTGGACGAGGAGGGGAAGCACAGAAATACACCTGCCTGGCATTCACTGCTTGCCAAGGAATGCCATCCTCCGCAGAAGTCAACCTGTAACCTGAGGAAGAAAGACCTCCTCGGCATTTCTTGGGGCGTGCGTCCTGCTCTCAATTGTGAGAATGAAATCCTTGTATCCTTAAAACGGTTGCACTGTTTTTAAAACTTGTTTTCAAGTTTATGAACAAATATGTCTGTAATTACTGACACCACCACAGACAGTAACACAGCAGTGTACCTGAGCATCTTTTAAAATAGAAGCTTAAGTCAGAGTGAAGGAGGTTTAATTTTTAAGTGCACACACCTCTGTTATGCTGAATAGAGACTCTAGAACATAGGACTTTACTTTTAAATCATATTTCACCCAAAAGTGCAATTTATCAACAACTCGCTTATTTGGACTTAAGTTATGCTTATTGATATCCACAGTCAATGCAGATAGCTCTTCACAAATTAATTTGTTTAGTGAAAATAATGAATAGAAAAATAAGCCAGCAGTGTTGTAAAACACAGTCATGGTCTCAAAAACTAAGTAAGAAACAAGTGATTTATTTGTGGTTTACCTAAACTTTATGACTGAATTGCAAGGTCAAACTGCTAATACAATTGTTGAAAACTATTGCAGTGGTTTAGAAAAATGAATAGGTTTAAATTGTTGTTGCCTGGGCTACTTTGCTTTCCCTGAGGTGGCGGTAGTCCCTAGTTTGTTCCAGTTTGTGACTGAGATGGGCAGCTGCGGATTTGCTTCCTGCTTTGGTGAAGTTGTTCCTTCCTAAGCTTTTGCTTACAAGATAGGGAAACCATTTTTCCATCAAGTTATGGACAAATATACTGATTTTTCCATCAAGTTACTGGACAAATATACTGATGTGCTAATAAGGTTAGGATAAATTGCACATACTGATTTTGTAAAAGAATACATTTGCCTTTTTGTCTTAAGAAGAGAAATTGTTTGTATTTTATTATATATACAGTAGTGCATGATAGTTGATGACACTTGTAAAAATGTCCTTTATCTTAAATGGAGAAAATGAGGAAAATTTAGGCCTCAACACTTCTCTGCTGCTATTCTGCTTTTCTTTTTTTCTTGCTGCTAATTGGATTAAAAGCCATTTTGGTTACTATGGCATCCCGTGAGGAGATTACTGTCTGTGAAGATGAAGTAAGGTAAAAAATCGGAACTGTGGTATGAGCAGGTTTGGAAAGATATCCACAGTTCCAGAAGTCACTTGTGGTTGTATCTAAACTTCAAAAATCACTTAAATAAAAGGATATCTTGCCAGATCTCCTCCCCTGTGGGTGTTTGTGTCTGCAAAGTTGCATTTCTGAATGATGTAGGTAATGTTTATGAGAAAGATTACAGACAAATCTGTTGAAACAGATCATAGCTAAACTGGTTGTCCTGACTATTTTTCAAGTGTAAAAGGCTAAATCACTTTCTCAGACACCAACCAAAATACTGTTATTTTAACACCTGCCAAGAAGTCGCAGAACTGTTCAGGAGCATCTGAATTCCCAGTATAATTTTGTAACCTACTGATATGGAAGTTTGAGTAGATAGGTTTATATATATGGCTTTGTATGGTGTTTGTCAAAGTGAGTCTGTTTAACTGTCTGTTTATATTTTGTGATTTTTTTTGTCATGTTTTAATGTTTGAAAAACACAAAAACGTAAGCAGTTCTGTAAGCTTATTCTTTCAAATCTTGTTTTTCATTTGTAAAAAGCAACTTGCCCTGAAGCTGTAAAGCTTTGAACTACAGACATCAGTCATTGAATTCTTTCAACAGCAATTAATTTACTTTGTTGGTGTTTCCATAGGTCTCGGTACAGTTACTTAGAGAAGATGACAGATCTGGTGGCTGTTTGGGAAGTAGCTTTAAGTGATGGTGTTCATAAGATTGAATTTGAACATGGGACCACTTCGGGAAAACGTGTTGTCTACGTTGATGGAAAGGTGAAATTGCTATATGCTCAAAGTTCGCTATGATACAGATTATATAAGTGCACTTCCATGTGACAGGCATCAGAACAAGCAAAAGACTAATAAATGCAAGTGAGGTATATTCAGTTGATTAACTTTACCTAACTTGATGAACTGCATCATTCTGTTTTTGCCAGTTACATGAGTATTCATGAAGTGCTGTGCTGTTCTTGGGCAGAAGCACTATAGACACACAAACTATCATGTGTTTGTTCATTCTGAAATAATAGTTCAATACTGAGCTGTTTCCTGAGTTCTAGTTCACTTTTTTTTTCTACTAAAACATGTATTTGGGTTTAGCTATTAATATCCATTGTCTTTGTTTTATTCTACAGGAAGAAATAAGAAAAGAATGGATGTTTAAATTAGTGGGTAAAGAAACATTCACTGTGGGAGCATCCAAAACAAAAGCTACTATTAACATTGATGCAGTCAGTGGCTTTGCATATGAATATACTTTGGAGATCAATGGAAAGAGCCTAAAGAAGCATATGGAGAACAGGTTAAAAACAACTAATACATGGATACTCAACTTGGGTGGTACGGACTATAGAGTTGTTCTAGGTAAGTAAACATTGAATAAATTCATGTTGCTGACTTTGAATAAGCTTCTATGCATTTGTTAACTGGTACTTAAGAGAAAGCACAGTTCAGTGGCTAGTGCTGTTGCAGTATAAAATCCTGGGTGGTCTGGAAGTTTGGAATTAGATGCCAAAGACTGAAACATAATGGCCTTGCTACATCTGTGTGAGCCTGCTGTCAGTGCTCTGTTCTGCAGCAGCATGGTCTAGATTTGAAAAAGGGGGCAAAAAAAAGACTGGAAAGATATATGGCTTCGTATCCATACAGCTGCCAGAGCAAGGCAATTCTGCAGGTAAAGAAATGATAGAAGTGTTATCTGTGATGCCTTCAAACCTGCTGTGTAAGTTTGTCTGTCCAAAAATCATCAGCCAAAGTCAAGGAGTCCTTAAGTGAAGAAGTGTGACAATTTTGTTAGATTAATCAGCATTGGGGGTTTTTTTTTGGTTTTTTTGGGGTTTTTTTTTGCACCACTTCTTAACTACAAACTTTATGTAAAACCTTCAGATGAGGCTTTTCACTTTCTTTATAGTAAGGCCATACATTTCTTCTCTTCTGCCCCCCCACCCCCCTTCCTGAAATACATTACAGGGATGTGGGAGGAAAGGATCTTTGGAGGAATTTGTCTGCGGCATCTAGTAGTAAAACTTGCATCTAGGTATTGTTGTATGATTAGACCTGGAGACAAGATTGTGGGCTATGATTTCTCCAGAAACCTCAGGACAGAATGAACTGCCCTAAGATGAAGAGGAACAGGAAATAAAGGCAGTTCTGATACCAGAAACAGATTAGTCTTCTCACAGACTTTTAATCTCTCTATGCTTACTTGAAAGGCAAGCAGTGTTCATGTCTCTATCGATGAACTGTGGCTGATAGTGTTGGTAATGTGACTTCTAGAGTATAGTAATTCAAGGAAGGAGTGTTGGGAGAAGTAAAGGAATATTCTGTTTCGAATGAAAAAGAGGTCTAACATATTTAAAGTGATACTTGGACTTTTAAGGAGATTTTAACAAAATAAACAGTTTTATGGGGCCAGTAAATTCTTAAAATTCCTAGATCTTCTTTGTCTGTAGGGGGAAAAAAAAACCTTGTTCTTTCTACTTTTGTTTTCTTCTTCCTTCACAGAAAAGGACACTATGGATGTGTGGTGCAATGGTCAAAAACTGGAAACAGCGGTACGTGGTCATTTCCGTAGCCTCTTCAAAGGCTATGGCTAGATAACCGATGCTGAGCAGAATAAGCCAGAGGGAGGCATGTTACCTCAGTTTGCCACAGAGTATGAGTGTACGCCTAGATAGCCAGTACACTACTAGTTTGGTCCAAACATCTTTAATTGTATTCTATGATTGGCAGTATTTCAGTTAGGATGGCAAATAGCTGTCTATTTAAGGATAAACAATACTTTTTTTTACACAAAATGTGTACAAGCAGAATAAATCTTCTGGGTCAATTGTCCAGTGTTTTTTAGGGAGTGGGAGAGGGTTGAATTTGATGCAGAGCATAGAGCTTATCCAAACCTGCCAATGTTAGTGGTGACTGGAAGTTGAACACGTGTATTCTGTTCTGACTCATAATTTTTTTTTCAATCTAAAGATGGTTAATAACACTTATGGCTTAATTAAGAGTCTCATTGGAACATCTTTTGTCATTCAGTCATATCTGCATTAATTTTTAGAGCAGGTTTACAGCTAGAAGGCTTAATATATTGAGTTTCTTTTATATTATGATGGATTTCAATATGCATACTATGTAGGCTTCCCCCACCTTGAAGGATGTGTTTTCTCAACAGAGTTGTTGCTGTGATTACTGCTGCCACAAATAAGCAGTAAATTTACAAATTGTAATGTAAAATTGCTATACTCAAGAACAGGATAAAAATACCAAATGTTTTTTGGGTAATCAGTGGAACAAACATTCTCTCAGTGGATCAGAACTTCTCCTCTTGATGGTTCTCAGCCTTTTCTATTGTGTAATAAATGCATAAGGAGAGATTCCTGTAAGCTACAAGTCCAGGTTTGGTTGTCAAACTGTGCTTGCATCAGAGCAGCACACGTGATTTTCCTGCTTTCCCCAAGATGATGACAGAAACACACCTATGCATGTCAAAATCCATAACAGGAAATTTCGCCGCTGCAGCAGAGCTGTGTATCCAAGTACACCACTGTTACACTCAATTTAAGGATCTTTTTGTCCTGCTTTAGAAGGCACCACTAAATACGTCACACTTTACTGCCACTTCAGCATAGGTTTTTGTGGTACATATTGGCTGTACTGCACAACTTGTAAGGAAACTGGCTTTTCTGGTTTTGTTTTACTGATGTGGATCAATTATGTTAATTCATAAACTCCCTCTTTACCATTTCTGATTATGTGAAATTTTATCATCTGATACCCACAAATCTAGTCAGATGCTGTGACAAAGCCCTGTCTTCAGCTTTGTTCAGCATTTGTGCTGCATTAGTCACAGGTACCTACAGATGGTACCTAACTGAGGGAACTACAAGTGATCTTGGCTTTGGAAACAGTCTGATGCGCTCAAGCTTTCATTTTGCCATAATAGCATGTCTGATTTTATTCTTGTCTCCTTTTTCCCAGGGTGAATTTGTAGAAGATGGGACCGAAACTCACTTCAATCTTGGTGACCACAGCTGTTGCATTAAGGCTGTCAGTAGTGGCAAACGAAAGGAAGGCATTATCCATACCCTTATTGTGGATGACAGAGAAATCCCAGAAGCAGTGGAGTAGCCTCTGGTTAACCGATGGTTGTAGGACTAAGACCAGGGAATTTTTAATTACTGTGGTAATTATTTTTAATATGTACTCCTTGGTACATCTAGTTTGTGCTGGATTTATTTTCTAGTTCCTGTATATGAAATTATTCTTTCTGAGGACCAGATGAAAAGAATTCTATAAAACCTCTTATGCTACCAGTTTTTAAAAAACTGTATGTATAGAATATCTATTGTATCACTAAGTGCAGAGGGCACAGGTGAACGTGAGTAGATACTATATACTGGACAAAAATCTCACAATAATGAAGTGCAAGATAAATATTCAGTAAGACTGAACCTGATAAACTACGGGTGTCTGTGGAAGGAGGAGGAAGAATGTGTTGGGCATTTGAGTAAGTTGTTAAAATTTTCTCAGTAAATATTTTTTCTATTAAACTGACTCTCAAGTTTTTCTGATGCAGTTAAGAAGAGTTACAAAGTTAATAAAAATATTAATGAAATACATTGTTACCAGTACTTGTGTAATGGTATTAAAATACTGTACCAGGAAAACTGTCCTTTATTCCTGGTAGGGGAAAAGATGTTACACTTTACCAAAAAAAAATTCCTTATTTTTATTCTGAAACTAATGCTTGTGAGCAATTGTTGCAATAGTCCAGAAATTCTGTACTGAGTTTTTTCAAGAGAAAATAGAAACAAAAAATTCCTGCTGTGAAATTCATTTAAAAAATGAAACCTCTTGAATCAAACTGAATTAAGAGCTTATTCTTCCTCAGTGCTGTCTAAACAAAGCTCAAAAGAAAGCTGTGTGTTTTTCTGGTAGTAGTGTGTGAGTCAAGAAACACAAGGAGAAACAGGACAGAAGTTGCAAAGAACCAGTTGCTTAAATGGAAAAGTTAAAATAGGAATAGGCTAATTCTGTTGTCAAACTTCCAGCAGCCTCGGTGTTTCTGCGAGAACAAGACTTGTATGGGTTAGATGGTTCTTAGAAGTTCACAGGAGGGTTGCCCATTTAACGTTATCCTAGAGCACGCTGGGCTCACACACTACAAAAGCTACCCTTTTGTAACACTGTAGGCACAACAAGTCTTAAAAATAATTTTTAAATAAATATTAAAAAACCGAATATATACATTTAAAAGTTTGTATTCCAATGGTTTGAATAAATTTTCCACTTGCATCCTCACTTAGAACTGAGAATTAGACTTTTATAACCTAATTTCTTTTGGACTTGCGAGCAGTTCCTAGTACTATAGTTGCTGTCTTGGGAGTTGCAGGTGCCATGTAAATATGCTGTGAGTTCATTAACAAGTTAGAGAAGTTTTATTAAATGCTAATTTTGTTTATGTTTTAGGGTTCAGGCTGCTCTCCACTACCACAGTGTTCTGCATGGGGATGAAATGCTTTTCATATGACAATGTTGTCATTTTTTAATAGTTCTACATGAGCTCTTCATCTCCCCAGATAATTACAGTGTTAACCGTAGGCGAATTTTGGAGCAGAGGTGATGTTGACAGATGAGCCTTTATTTCTGTATTACAGCACTAAGCTGTTCAGTTGTTTAGTTAGGGGCATAGCTGGTGGTTTTAAATGCTTCACACTGGACACATCTGGTGGTAGCTTTTTGTGTGGGGCAGTAGGTTTTTCTTTCACCTCTGCTAATGCCATAGTTTCAGACTTTGGTACAGAAAATTTCAAAGTACCCAAGAGCTGGGCTGAATCCCCTTCTACACTGGAATGAGTATACTAGCTTAGGCTTTTCCATTTACTGGCTTCGGGTCACCGCAGAAGCAATGTGGGGATATCTACAGTTGACACTGTAATCTTTAAAGATATTAGTAAAGGTAGATTAATTGCAGAGCAATTTCAAGCTGTAGCTTGAACCAATTCTCTACTATTTTGTTGCCTTGCAAAGAGATCGAATGCTGCTGAGGAATCTGAAGCTCAAATCCAGTCCAAGTCAAGTTCTTAAGACTATGAAAAAAATAACAGGTTGGCTGACCGTGTCATTCATGCTTTTTATTTTGAATGCAGGTATCTACAATGCTCAGAATCTATTAACTAGTACAAACCATAACAGCAACTACCATTAGAAATCATGAAATTCTGCCTTATATTTGTCCTAACTGTGTGTGTTTATTAGCATGTCCCTAAAGTGGGAATCAGCTTTCACCTGATACCTTCACCTAGTTAAGTCAAAAGAACATCTAAGAAGCAAAGACACAAGAAGATTTCTTGGTTGTCACTAATGTATGCGCTGTCTCAGATTAAGAAAATGTAGTGGAAGAATGAAAACCTATGCAAACATCAAGTGTATAGTCGCATGCGCAGAACACGTTAAGGCATTAAGTAAATGACCAGATAAATGTTAAACCGTATTTTGTGATATTTTCCTTTCCATATGCCATTATTTTGTTCTAATCTCCCTAAGGTATTGAATTACATTTTTGTTCACGGATGTTTCGGAGCACTTTGCACAAGGCATTTTGGTCACAGCAAGTTACAAGGTAAAGCATCCTCTTAAAAATCTACTAGACTTTGTTCTGAGAGGTCTTCCCAGTAGCTACCGTTCTGGTTGATTCTTACTCAGGATGATGCTGGTTCCCTCAGGGGGCCATATACTTCTCCCTCACTTGGGAACATGTCAACAAATACAGTGGAAGGGCCCCAACACTGTTGAAAATGACAAAGGTGTCAGGATTGTTTACATCGTCTACTAAACTGTCATAGAACTCAGTGGCATCCCCCTCCACTGCCGGTGGCATGATGTAAGACTGCTTGCCTTCAGTGTACAACCCTGTTAGTACTTCAGCCTCGAACACGTACAGTTTAGAGTCTGTTTCCCACATATCTTTAGCCTTGATTAGGCTTTTTGGGTTCCGTTTAAAGTAGATGCCCGCTCCATATTTTTGTTCTGGAAAAGGAAAGAAAAAAATAAGCTTTTAGCAACTGTTTCTTTTGAGGTGGTAGTACAAAGAGACTGCTTCAGTATTACGTGTTATGTTACTGCTCAGTGTGTGCCATCCTTTTGGAAGTAAATTTGCCTTAAGTGGCTTTCATGCAAGCACTGACCTCCCATTGAAATTGGGAGCAATAACTGCTGATGGCAGATTTAGCTGCTGCTTCACTGGTGACCGTTCAGATTCAGCTTTTAATCCAGTGACAGGAGCATCAAAGTACAATGCATTTATATAAACACTTGTGTCATCACATACTAGGGTCTCAAATAAGCCCCAGGAGGAGGTAACTACAAAAAAACCCTTTGGGATTTATAAGGAGGATGCTATATAAAATGCTATTACAGTACACATGGAAAAATGCAAAGAAATGAAATGGACCTTAATCCTATTTATTACTTTGAAAGTGTGAGAATGTGCCATGCACACTGCATGGACAAAGTTAGGCAATTCACTTTTTGAACAGTTTGTTGTCTGAAATCACAATTCTGCATTTAACAAGCAAAATATCACACTCTTCACCTACTGCAGGATGAAGCGCTAAATGCTTTTTGTTTCCGTTTCTGAAAACATCTGTCCACTACAATACTTCATAGGCACCACAGCTTCCTTCCCAAGTTTGCTCTAGTTTGAATGGCAGTTTGCTCAGCTCAGTGACATTTACCTGCTGTCTCTGATCGCACCTGATCTGAGCAGGGGGTTAGCTTGGATGACTTTTCACAGGTACCTTCGCAATTCTTTGAACATGCTTTAAAGCATCAGAGCTGCTGAATGTGTGTTTGCAGCAATTAAATAAGGATTTTTACTTTCTTCAGAAAGTGATGCCACAAAATAAACCCCACGCTTAGCATTATGCATATATTAACAATTCTGACAACAGTGTCAGGGTGGAGTGTATGCTAGAATCCAGGCTTATCCTCCCAGAGCCTTACTGACTCCACAGTATCATGAAGGAAACACAGGAAAATCTTACTGTAGACAAAAAAAGTAAGCTCATATGACTCTAAATGCAGGTAAGAAACCTGTTTAGGAATGCCATTTTTTTTCTGATTGTAATCCAACTTTAGTAGTCAGTCAATGTTCATTAGCCAAAGCAAATTATTACCTATTGGTGGAGAATACATCCTGTGGAATCCAGTTTGGCACACTGAGCTACAGAACTGAGCAGGAACTTCTTGGTATAACTTTTGGGTTATTTTGAAGGTACCTGCTTTTCCTTCTTTTTTCATTTGTTGGAATGCAGCAGATAAAAGATGATTATTTATCTTTTCAATCTGTAACATAAATAATAGCGTAGTTTAAGCAAGCAGAGAACAATATCCATGAAATCCATGAGTGCTCTTGTTCAGGCTATGTTCTTCGATGTAAGAACCTTTGATTTAGCTTATATGCATTGACTGCGTAGCAGATAAGGTATCTGAAGTGTGCGGCTGATCCACGGGAAAAGAACCATGCCACTGTCCCAGGCCTCTCATTGAAATCAGTGGGAATATATCCTAGTGGGCTTGAGTTGTGCTGAACAGACTGAGTATCAACCACCGTGCGAGTGCTCATTGCCTAATCTTGTGAAGAACTGCAGGTGTCCCGCAAGGTGTGGAGAACCTCGGCCCTTGCTGGTCAAAGCTTTACAGCTCTCAGGGGAAAAAAAGTGTCCACAGATAAGAAAGCATTTATGTTAGCTTGCATGTCAAAAGCATGGCTGCATGCAGTGTCACACCACACAACTTCAGGTGGACTGGCTAAGCTGCAGCTTTTGCTGGCATTCCTGACTCCACCAGCGGGACAGGCACAGTCCTGTCAGTACCAGCAACGCACTCACACCAGCCTACCGACTGCTCAGCTAAAAACAAGAAGCTGCTGAGGCTGACTCTCTTAAAAGTTAGTTAACTGAGCTATGACCGATTCTCAGCGCAGCATTGTTTTCAATTCTGATGTAGCTTTTGTGCTGAGATTTAACAAAGTCTTTAGTTCTTCAGATCAAGAAGCACTTGCTTTCATCAGGTTGGTATTTGCTATTATTTCTGTTAAATACCTTTCTTGTATGAAAGGTGGTTCGGGACGTGGCAGTCTGGTTTCCAGTCAGTCACCTACCATTACTACCGGGCACACAAATCCCTGTTTACAACCCTCTGTATTTCTCTGCATTGCACAGCCTCATCCTCCTGCTGTTCAGTAAAGCCCTGATACCCAAGCAAGATCCCAACTTCAACACACTACCAATCAGATCATAACTCTGACAAATGCAGTTGCTAATTTTTGGTGTCAAGCTCACAAGAAGAAAACAGAGACACTGCATTAGTGTCCTGGAATATTGTACTCGTTCTAATGTAGCAATCTCAAATTTCTCTAGAGGAACATTTGGAGCATGAAGTAAGAGGCAGAATATACAGTACGGTTAAAAAGACTTTGCAGAATTTAACCACACTTTTTGAGTGATTATTGGCATTATGTTCAGAGTAAAGACTACATCTACTTTAAGGATTAGGCTGATTTGATCTTACTTTTTAAAAGCAATGTATTGAAATAATTCCTCTTCATTTTTAAAGCATTTGTTATATGTTAGTTCAAATATATCACTGGAAATTTAGTTTTTCCATGAATGCTCTTTTTACCCTCAGTACGTGAAGCCCAGCTTCTTCAAACTGTTTCTGTCGGTCTTTAAACTCAAGAAGGTGCGGTTCCACCAGTGAAATCTCAAAGCATTTAGTAGTATTTGTCTTGTGAAGGTGTCCTTCTGAAAGCTGACCTGCATCTGACTGACCTGGATACAAATAGGAGAGTAAAATTTTCATTATATTATGATATCTGAAGCACAGGCAAGGAGAAGGGATCCAATACTTCACTTTGGTAGTTTAGCTACAAACAAAGAATATTAAACATTTGCCAAAGTAATGCCAGAGGACTAATGCATATATATTCATTTATTAATTTTTTTTTTACATTTATTAAAGAAACCAGAGAGGGAATCACCACCAGTTCTATGAGCTATTAATGAAAGTCAAGGGCTCTGCAGAACAAGTCCATTGGTGAGTTCTGCGCCGGTGGTCCAGCTGTAGCCAGCTAAGGAGATTAGCAAAGGTATGTGTTAATTAATTAAGTGCAAATTTTGTAAATCTCCAGAGGCCAGGTTTTAAAGTTAAGCTGTCCTGGGGGAAGGCAGCATTACAGCTGGTTGTACAGCAACAGCCAGCACCTCTATAACATGTGCCCTACTGGGAATGTTGCCAAGTGAGTAACCAAAGCTAACAAATGGTCATTCAGGGGCTCATATGATAAAGGTACAATGACATGAGTAATTAAAGCAACGCTCAATATGTGTGTGACCTGAATACACCTCTGTCCACGCTCTGCAATACACAGATATATGGTGCTTCATATTTGACCTTATTTAGGCACTTATTTACTTAGTCACTTACTTACTTTACATACCCATTAAGTACAGCAGTTCCCCTTGTGTGACTGTAGTCTTCTCTTGCATACAAAGCAGTATTTTTTCAGTTGTGAGTACTGCATCAATCACAGCTTCAGGAGGGCCCTGAAATTTCAGTCTTGCTTTACCACCTCTCACTTCTTCTGATACACATACACCAGAATGCTGCTTCTGAGACAGTTGTGCAAACTCGTTTTTACCAAAGCTAAAAATATAGTTGTTTTCAATAACAGCACATCGTCTTTCCTGAATTTGTACCACACTTTGGATCCATGATTCTGCTGCTTCCAATGCTGTATCTCTGTCCCCTTTAAGTTCAATGGCTAGTTCATTGTTAGCAGACTCTTTTACGCTTTGACTGCTTGACGCTGTGCCTGGAAGAAAGATTTCTTTTATATAAGTGCATTGGAAGAGTGAAGAGATTTCAAGTGCTGTCACAAATCCCTATAGGTAATCCAAGATGTACAGTGTGAGAAACGTTACTCTTCTGGTATCCTCAAAATAAAAGGAATTAGATACCAGCAGGTAAGCTTTCCAGGAAAAAAAAACCCAACCCATACACATACAGAATTTATTTGCCTTCCACTAAATGACTTCCAGCAAGTCAGGCACTGACGATAATTTTTATGTTTGAAACTCTTAAAGGGAGTACCCATTGCCGTTCCTATTAATGTAAAAATGCAAATCACTCACATATTTTTGCCTTACTCTGTCCCCAAGATACATATGCAAATATTAGGCTCTTTTTAAAGGAATGTGATTTCAGATTCTCATATCTGGAGTGCTCACATACTTTAAATGCCTCTTCTGCGCGTTACTTACTCAAATGATCACTTCTGTTGTAATGCTTTTTTTCCAGTTTGTGTGCTGCCAAATAACATTTTCTCTGGAAAAACTTGAAAGGGAAAAGTTTAAGAGCAGTTTGATATCTCTGTTGTCAACTATGCAATTCATTTCTTCAAATGTCTTATAGATAAGCAGTTTACAGCTGTAGTTACTCCCGCTCCCAAATTCTGAAATTGTTAACAGCTGATATTTGTCAGCTTTTCCCAAAATGTAATTCCTGACACCATCAAATGCATTCCTGTTCTTCTACATTTCCCAAGGAACAACACTTTACACACTGAATGGCACCTTTACCAGCTCCTCGTGGTTGTGGCATATCCAGAACTCATGGAACCACAGTAAATAAAGGTGTTCATTATCTGCAGTTTAATGCTGATGAATCATTCATTTTTAAACCCAGACTATTCCCCTGCCTTTACCCCAAAGCTCCTCTTCATGACCACACATGCAAAGCCTCTGAGCAGTGCTACTCTGCTAGGTAGCAGATTTGCCATCTGGCCAATTGCTTTTCCTTCCTTTTTTCATCAAAAAGAGTTTCTGCTGTGCCCTTATTATCAAGGGATTAAGTGAAGAGCACATAGCCATCACACAGCTTCCTTTAGAGTTTACGGCACTGTTACAGAATATGGATCTAGAATAGTGGAATGGATTGAGTTGGGAGAGACCTTAAAGATCATCCAGTTCCATCCCCCCTCCACCTAAGTCTTGCACCAGTTGAAAGAATGGATGGTTGAAGCTAAATGGGAACAAAAGCAAACTCTGTACTTTTACAATACGTGGCTATCTAAAATCGTGTATTAATCACATTGGCCAGGTGGAAAATGGCACACTGCAGTTGAAATCCTGCTATGTTAGGTCATATAATGTGTCAATAGTGTTTTGCCTTAGGAACTTCATTAAATAAAATAGTTAAATAAATTTCCTGTGGAGGTATAAGCTTATTCTCAGATGAGTTAAGCATAGATACTTTCTTATAAATTTGCTGATAGTCATGGGAATTTCAGAGCTCCCTCCACTTGCTATCAGGCCACAGGGTGAAGATTGGCTTTAGTAAAGAGAAAATTAAGTTTTGTAAGATTAATAATACCTGTTAATGAGATGAATAGTTTCATAAAGGGATCTGCCACTCACAAATGTTATAAGTAGTATGGAATTCAGATTATCTTGATTTGTCATTATCTATGGAATATTTTTACAGTTTGGTATTTTCTTTATTGGTAGTTAACAACAAATTTGTTACCTGATAGGCATCATTGTCATGTGGTTCACAGACAAACAGCACATCCATCCCCTTCTCAGGGTATGCCTTGGCAAAATTTAAAACCTCTTCGATCATGACCTCTGCCACTGTATCAGCTGGCAGGTTTAATGACCACACCTCGCTTCCTGGAAAGGAAACTGAGGGAGACTGCCAGTCCTTTAAATAATACAGGCATTTTGCCACTGTAGCTTTTAATTCCTGCAGGAAAAACAAGTGTTTTAGTCCTCGCATCATTCAACATGAAAATCAATTAAAATCCACTCTAAGCGATCAACACCTCGCACCTTCTGGTGGTACGGCAGCCATACAATGTGCAGTAAAATCTTACAGGGCAGATTATACCCTCCTGTTACTATGACGTCCTTGTAAGTTGAAGAATGTCTAAGATGAGACTTAAGTGTATCCCAAAGAGCTGAATCCACTTTCTGCAGCAGCTTTCTTGAAACTGGAGAGTAAGGCTCGCCATTCACAGACACAAAATTAACAACAGCTGTAGTCTGGAAGAAAAGAGTGCAAAATTTCAGTATACTCCAAGTTTACTATTTGCAAGCTTTGCTACTATAAAGAACGCTTTTCCTAGGAGCAGTTCCCTTATAAAAACCTGCCTGCTGCAGACCAGCTCTTTGAAAGGTTCTTTTACTAAGGGCAGCACTGGAACACATTGATGTATGCACCATCTTGTGGCAGTAAATGCATACATTTTTTTTCAGAAGCGATCAGCGTGCATAAGATCTGTTCAAGTCATCAGAATTATTATCACAGCTATAGAAGTGACCCATATGTGCCTCATCAAATGCAATCCCACAGTCAGTTATCAATGAGAAGGAGAGAACCATGGCTATGTCTGTTATCCCAGCTCACACAGATGCTATCCATGTTAGGGTAGCAAGTGTTTATCACCAAACTGGCATGGTCAGTGCACACAGGGGAGCTGCAAAAATACGGTTGCTTCCAGTTCCCAGAGGAAACAGCAGATTCCCATAGGTCTTCTGTATTTCAAATTAAATATGTAAAATGCAAAAAAAAATTTGTTTACAGAACGCTGATAACAGTAGTAATTGTTCTAACTTTAATTGTTGAAGATTATCTAAATACACAAGATTTTGGAGCATATTTTCCTCAAAGTCTTGAAGGCATATGGTATCTTTCAGTGCTGTAGAACTGGTTAATAAAATTCCCCACACTGTGAACTTTGTGATCCTTTGCTCTCACTTCAAAAAAATGAACCTCCTATTCAATTAGGATACTTCTTTAAAATAAAAGTTATTCTTGTTTTTTAAGATACAGTGTTTACTAAAAGCAAATGCCATTCCTGTGATGTAGCTTCCAGACTAAGAGGTCTGTTGGATAACTATCACCAAGCTCATATATTTTGCATCAGATGCTCTAGCTAAAAAAAGTTAAATGAATCAGTTTAAATGATGCACTGTTTAAAGGCAAGGAGCACAACATCTATATAAGTTATTTTCAGCTGTTTCAGTGTTTGCTGAATAAATCCAGCAGTGGCACTTACAAGAACATAAACTATAGGAAAAAAAACCAAGGAAAAATAAAATTAGACTTCTAGGGAATATACGATAAAATGTGAACTCCCATAATATTATAACAAGAAGATCAATGTTAACATAGGGATATATTATTATTAATCGTCCAATCTTTGGCTGCTTCCTATAATACCACAACACAATGTATAGAAAAAAGAAACAAAAATGTTCTAATGTTTAGTACCCATTTAGGAAAAAAGCCAACTGCTTGCTGCTATAATTGATTTACCGTTTGTAAATTCTCTCAGGCAGAGAAGGTGACTAATTAGCGAACCAATACAATATATGTTCTAAACTTGTGGGCTCCAAATCCAACAAAGACTTGGAGACAACTCCATGTGCAACATATTACAGGACAGGCTTACCTTCTGCTCTTCAAGGAGTCCTCTTACTACGTACAAGCGAATGCCTCCATGTTTGATAGAAGCTAAAGTCTGGCCTGGTGATGCTGAAAGAGTCTCCTGAGGTGAACAGTTATCAACCAGGAATTTTTCACAGGCCATCTTCATTTCTGCAACTGTAGGCTCATTAATGTTCACCAGGCGGATTTCCCTCAGACAGCTTGGTGGACTTGCCTCAACAAATTCCTTTATAGCCATCACAATCACTTGAGCACACAGACTGAGCGGGAATCCAAAAGTACCTGAACTCACTGCTGGGATAGCTACAGACCTTATAGTATTTTCTGGAGCACTAACGTACATCAGAACATTCACAATAACTTCCTTAAGTAGGTCACAACATCTTTCCTTTTCATAAATGTTCCACTTTGGACCAACTGCATGAATAATTTTCTTACAAGGCAGCTTCCCTCCACTTGTCACTGCTATCTTGCCAGTTGTGACTCTTCCATAGTTTTGAATATAAAGATTGCTTTGCTCTTGTATTTCTGGCCCTCCAGCTTTCACAAGGGCTAATGCAAGGCCTCCTTTATGATCTAGATATTCATCAGCTGCATTCACCAAAGCATCAGCCTTGTGTCTGGTGAGATCATCCTTACAAACACAAATGTTGACTCCCTGCTTTAGTTTTTTCCTGTATACTTCAACAGTGCACTTTGTACTTTTAAAGGTCAATGTGCAACCAAACTTTTTGCAAATGAGACTACTTAGGCAGTCCTCTCTTCTCTTAAGAACTTCATAGGCATCTTTATTGATGGGGATCATCAAGCTGTTGTCAGCCATCACCATGCTTGGCCCTAGGATAAAGAATAATATAAAGTGAAATCCAAGACACTACTGTCAAAACATTGCCTTTTATATATAGAAGTGTGGTTTATAGCTTTCAATTTTATCCTACTGTTGTTATATACTATATTTGTAGGCACAGTCTGATTCTCTCTTCTCTCCTTTCCACAGGCTTAGAATGCTCAACTAAGCAAAGAAATCAAGGCATTGAGTGTTGTTCATTATGTTCAAATTAACCTCCCCATGTAGTAACTCCTTTCCCACCTTTCCTCAAGACCTTCTCTTTCCTTCCAATACCTTATGAATCACAGGAAAGTGAAAAGTTCAAGCACACTCTGCTGGCTTAACATATTTGGATTCTGAGAAACAGTATTATGCTGTCCATGTTTCCCATAAGCCTGTGAATACTTTGAGTTTCATCTTTCCCATCAACAACCAGCGCCCTTCCTGTAACGGAACACAGGCCATGGGAGTGGCCAGCTGCTGATCAGTGTCCTCAAACAGACCACACACCCTCCTGCGAAGCAGTCTGTTTTCTGATTCTCTTCTTACGACCCAGCAGATGTCAGACCTGGTAAAATATTCCCTGAGCCCCGAAACAGCTGGCTCAGAGTCCTTTCAGCAGAGGGATTACCAGCATATGGCCTGTAGGTCCCTGGGGTAAATACTTTTTCCTTAGAAGCAGCCGAAGGCTTCTCTTTCCCTATACTTCCTCCAAAGGCACTAAAAGATGACAACAATATCACTGAGCCTGTGGTGACTTGAGGGCTTAAGTTTGTGAGTTTACCTGAGAAGGAAGCTTGGTTAAGATGTGTCTCCTGCTGCTCAATCTTCCCTCACTCTCTTTTCTACTGTTTATTCTCCCACCATTAGGCTGACAAGACCATTGTCAGGGACATATTCTTAAATGAATCAATGACATAATCTGAATTTAAAACCTCCCAAGCCAAACCACAAAATTTGAGTTAGAGCACCAACCTCAAAGTCTGATGCAGCAGCACAACTGAATTGGCTGAGAATAAATGGTGAGAAGGAAGAAAATGGTACAGATAAGTACAAGAGGAATGTCTTTGAAATGGATGCCGTTACAGGGCTTTGTTGTGATGCTGCGCTGCATTTGCCACTAAAACTCCAGCTGAGAAGCCAAAAGTGAAAAGCAACGCCATAATCAGTGCTTCAAAATGCTTACAAAAGCAGAAAACACCATTTCTCCCCCTCTGAACTTGTTTTGCTGAGAGGGCCGAAGCCTGCCTCTGCCCTCTCCCGGACATTCTTGGCATGTTGTTACTGATTTCCAGCAAGGTCCAAGGGCGATTACCCCAGGTGTTTGCAGAGTCAGCGACACACAGCCACATCCACAAAGGAAAACTTGCTGATGCATTCCTTTAACCGTGCCACAGAAATCTTATGCTGAACTTTGTCTCTAGTCTATGTCTCTTCTTTGGTCTGCGCTTAAAACCCACAAGCAAGTTCCTTCTTGGTAAGGAACTTACAAATTCAGAAGGGCTTTTTAAACCACTTTTTTTACCAAAATAATGCTAACGAGTGGGGCAGGTTTTGTATTATCTCTATGGCCATGCAGCTCTCTCCTGGCAGATGTCAGCAGTACCATATGCAGTAGTTGTGCTAATTAGTGTAAATCAATTCATACAAGTTTAATCAAACTTTCCTCCTGGGCATGCTAACTGCTTGTAAAAAGAGTGTAACGCTTCACACTTATAAGGCATTCACACTGATTCATCAAAATAGTGTCTTACTTTTAGAGGAAAAATGAAAGCAAATGCTGTTGAAGTAATCAATAACATTGATTCATAACCATAACCAATTTATACATTTCAGCTCGCTGTTGGCTATCCCACGTCAATGCTTTCCAGTTTGCTGGCTGTAGCGTCAATGTCCAACTGAAATACAGGAACGGGCTTTGTGAAGGGCTAAGTGATGGCTTACCTGAACTGCTCCTCTCATTTGAGCTCTCTGGATTGTAACTCTATGGTGAAAACCCAAGTAAGCCAAAACACATGCTACTACCTGTCGGGCTGTGCTCCTACAGTGCGAATCCTGTTGCAAACAGCACCGGCAGCACCACCTTTTCAGACACCAGTGTGAATTTTCTAATATCTCAAATGCTGCTCAGAGCTGAAATCACAGTAAACAGATGCTGTGGGCAAAGCCACCGCAGCTTCCTCCAGCTCCAGCGGGCCTGCAGGTGGGGAGAAGCAGGAAAACACAAAATCACTAAGTTGGAAAAGACCTTTGAGATCATCAAGCCCAACCATACCTGTCCACTCCTAAATCATATCCCTAAGGATTTCATCTACCTGTCTTTAAAACACCTCCAGGGATGGTGACTCAACAACCTCCCTGGGCAGCCTCTAACAGTGCCCTATAATCCTTTTGGTGAAGAAATTTTTCCTAATGTCTAATCTGAACGTCCCCTGGTGCAACTTGAGGCCATTTCCTCTCATCCTATCACTTGGGAGAAGAGACCAACACCCATCTCGCTACAGCCTCCTTTCCAGCAGTTGTAGACAGTGACGAGGTCTCCCCTCAGCCTCCTTTTCTGCAGGCTAAACAACCCCAGGTCCCTCAGCCGCTCCTCATAAGACTTGTTCTCCAGACCCTTCACCAGCTTCGTTGCTTTTCTCTGGACACGCTCCAGGACCTCAATGTCTTTCTTGTAGCGAGAGGCCCAGAACTAAACACAATATTCGAGGTGCGGTCTCACCAGTGCCGAGTACAGGGGCAGAATAACCTCCCTGGACCTGCTGGACACACCATTTCTGATCCAAGCCAAGATGCCATTGGCTTTCTTGGCCACCTGGGCACACTGCTGGCTCATGTTTAGCTGCTGTCAACCAACACCCCCAGGTCCTTCTCCTCCGGGCAGCTCTCCAGCCACTCTTCCCATGGTCTGTAGTGCTGCACGAGGTTGTTGTGCCCCAAGTGCAGGACTTGGCACTTGGCCTTGTTGAACCTCATCCCGTTGGTCTCAGCTGATCGATCCATCCTGTTCAGATCCCTTTGCAGAGGGAGATCGACACTTCCTCCCAACTTAGTGTCATCTGTGAACTTCCTGAAGGTACATTCAATCCCTTCATCCAGATCATTGATAAAGATATTCTTCGCCATGAGGGTGGTGAGGCACTGGCACAGGTTGCCCAGGGAAGTTTTGGATGCACAATCCCTGGAAGCATTCAAGGCCAGGTTGGATGGGGCTTGGAGCAGCCTGGTCCGGTGGGAGATGTCTGAGGTTGGCACTGGATGGGCCTTAAGATTGCTTCCAACCCAAACCATTCTCCGATTCTACGATATTGAACAGAACAGGACCCAGTACTGAACCCGGGGAGCACTGAACGGGACCCGCTGGCGTCCGGAGGGATGCTTTATCCCGAGATAGACGTATGCTTTTACCCCGAGCGCCCGGACAGAGAACAGCGCTCCCCAACCGAGCCCGGCCCAGCGCGGGGCGGCCCCGCTCTTACCGCGATCGGCGGCGGCCACCGGCGCTCACGGCTGCCTCTCCGCGCCGGGACTGCAGCGGGGACCGGGACCGGGAGCTGGGAGAGGGACCGGGAGCGGGGATCGGGAACTGCAGCGGGGACCGAGACCGGGAGCGGGCCCGGGAGCTGCAGCGGGGACCGGGACCGACAGCTGGGAGGTGCGGCGGAAGCTGCAACGGGGAGCGGGAGCTGAGACTGGGACCGGGAGCTGGAGCAGGGAGCGGCAGCGGGAGCTGGAACCGATACCGGTAGCTGGATCGAGAGCTGGATCCGGGTGCTGGAGCAGGAGCTGGATCCGGGAGCGGCGGGCGGGTCGGGAAGCGAAAGCGAAAGCGGGTCTGCGCGGGGACGATGGCGTCGCTGCTGGTGCGGCTCAGCCCCGCGCCCGGCGCCGGCGAGAAGCCCATCCTCAAGCTCCAGAGCTACTTCCAGTCCGGGAAGCGCTCGGGGGGAGGCGAGTGCGAGGTGCGGAGGGGACCCGAGCCCGGAACGTACTGGGTGGACTTCCAGCAGCAGCGAGGTACGGCCGGGGGCGGGGAGCGGGGCTCGGGAGCTTAGGGCGCAGCTCGGAGTTCAGGGGCTCGGGAACTCGGCGGCTTGGTGGCTCGGGAGTCCAGGGGCTCAGGCCTCGGGAATTCAGGGGCTCAGGAATTGGGAACTTGGGGGCTTGGTGGCTCGGGAATTTAGGGGCTCGGCTGCTGCTGGTGCAGAGGGGTGAGGAATGAAAGCGCCCCACGGAGCTGCCCCCCAGCCTGAGGGGTCTGCCCGGGACCTCATCCTGCACCCCTGGGCAGGGCAAAGCCATCTCGGTGGGCGCTCGCAGCCCTCGAGCTTTCGGGCAGCTTATAGAACCATGGAATGGTTTGGGTTGGAATGGACCGTGCAGGTCATCTAGTCCAACTTCCCTGCAGCGAGCAGGGACATCCTCAACTCAAACAGGTTGCTCAGACCCCCATCCAACCTGACCTTGTGTGCTTCCAGGTATCCACCCCTCTGGGCAACCTGTTCCTGTGTTTCACCACACCTAGTGTGAAAAAATTCTTTCTAATATCTTAGTCTAAACTTCTCTTCTTGTAGTTTAAAACCATTACCCCTTGTCCTATTGCTACAGGCCCTGCTAAAAAGTTTTTCCCTATCTTTTTTATAAGCCCGCTGAGTATTGAAAGGCCACAATAAGGTCTCCTTGGAGTCTTCTCTTCTCCAGGCTGAAAAACACGAACTCTCTCAGCCCCTCTTCACAGGGCAGGTGTTCCAGGCCTTTGATCATTGAGCCTACGCTGAGGGCTCCAGAGCTGGACACAGTATTCTGGGTGTAGTCTCACCAGAGCAGAGTAGGGGGGCAGAGTCCCCTCCCTCAAGCTGCTGGCCATCCTTCTTTTGATGCAGCTCACAGCTGGCGTTCGTGGCCGCAAGCTTTATCAGACTTATCTGCCTATTCCCATATTACTGCAGATAAGAAGAATGTGGAATCCCGCACAGATCATGTCTTGGAAATTGGTGCCAGACACCTGAAGATAGTTATCCTGCCAGGAGAAGGGGACTTGAGCAAGAGCCGGGCCTCCCCCAGCTACTCCGTCGCTTCCAGCTCTTCCCCGCCTCAGCAAGAGCAGCCAGCAGCCAAAGGCCACGGAGATGCAGAAAGAGACATTACCAAAAAGGTATGTCAGGAAAAGTGGCAACAGGCAGTGTCACAAACCTGTCCCGCTTCTCATTCCACGAGTCCCTTGCGTCGCTTTGGTTTGCACTTCAATATTTCCTGCCAAGCAAATGTCATTCATGTTGTCTTAGTCAACAAAACAGGGGCAACGAGCAACTTCTGAGTGCTTGACCACAGGTCATCCACATGTATTAGCCTTTTCCCCTCATTATCAGGACCAGGAGGTCCTGTGCATCATGCAGACAAAACAAGTAGATTTCTTCTTTCCCTCCCTGTTCTGCTCAAGGTTCCTGGGCACCAGGTTGATTACTCCCCTCCTCACTGTCTTTGAAGGTCCCAGGCATCCCACCAATCAGGTGGATCATCCGCAGGCAGCATGTTCTCCAGTGTGGCCTCAGCACATGCCAACTGCTACTCCCTGGAGTGGCAGCCTGGCAGGTTTCAGAGATATTATGCAACAAGGACTGCTCCCAAAAGGTGGAAGAATTGTATTAGCCTATCCATTCTTGCTGCGCAGACCTCCAACACTATTTCATCATATTTTGCACCTCCAAACAGCCCTAATTACTTCTATTCCTTACCTCAGTGTTAAATAAACGTACTCTGATAGGATGTAGCACAGCAAACAATGTTTCAGACGCTTTGAACCAGAGCTATGCGGAAAATTACAGCTGTGTGTTGGGCACATGGGGTAGGGCCAGACTACATGTTGCACACTGTGACTCTACTCTGACATTGACACCTCGCCCAGAGGGTCTACACTGTTCTGTATAGTAGCATAGATGTAGCTTTTAAGGTGCAGCATGTGCTGATGTTGTGGTTATCTGACATCTGTAGCAGTATGCTGCGAATTTCCCTGTCCTTCTGTCTGTGCGAAGTAGAGATGTGAACGTGTTTGTTACTATTTCTCAGAGTCCTGTTCTCTGCCTTAAACCTGAGTTACTGTGGTTTGGGAATTTTTGAAAAAAAAAAAATAAGAGGAAACTAGAAAGTCTAATATAATTAAAGAACAATGTGATATAACTTATATGTGCTGTTAAAATATGTTGTGTCTCTGTCACCCAACACTAAAGAGACAGAGAGATTCTTTTGGGGATCCGTGGCAGAATGGTGGTGGCACTATGTTGTAGTTACAGTTAAAGCTTTAACTTTGTTTTTAACAGGATTTCCATAGAATTAACGATCAGAATAACACCGGATTTCTACAAGCAGGTTCAGCGTAGCAGAATTTTATAAGTAGCACAGCACCGAATTTTATAGCACAGCTCAGCCTGTGTTTTTTAATCATCTGGACCCTCTGTAGGTCATATCAAATAGTAATACTTGGCTCGCTGCATCAATACGACAATCATAATCCAGACTTGAAAAACATGTAAAAGAATACGAGTCATTCAGTCAGTCCTTGGAGGAAGCAGAGGATGGTGGAGGTGTCCCTGGCCACCAGTGGATCACGGATCTCATTGTCCAGCAGCAGCTATGGTCCAGGATCATGCCTAGGACTTCTAACTGCTTGTTTTTGTAGACAGTGCTCTGCAGGCAGTTCTGCTTCCCTGTTCTGTGATGGGCTCATCACTACCTGATTGTTTGGATGCCTGAGACCTTCGAGGACAGTGAGAAGGGCAGTAATCAGCCTAGTGCCCAGGAACCTTGAGCACGACAGGGAGGGGAAGAAGAAATCTGCTTGCTTTGTCTGCATGGCCCCTTCAGGGCCTGATAATAGGGGGAAAAGAGACCAATGTGTGACCAGCTTCGTCACAGAAAATGGCCATGAGCCTTCTAAAAAGGTGTTCACATCACCAGGGGTCAGGAGAAGACATAATGGTCACGGTCTCAAACTAAGCAGCAAAGCTGTTGTCTTTGTTCCTGCAATGCTGATGTTAACAGATTTCATATCTGCTGCTGACTCTGAAGCAGATCGCTTTACTTACACATGTGTAAGGTCAGTATACATGACATGAAAGAAACACTGTGTGGAAATGTGCCTATAGAAATCTGACCCTGCTGAGACATGTAGAGGTTTTTCTTACTCAAGATACAGAAGCAGCAAGCAGAGAACCTCAGAAAAAAAACCTATTACTGATGTCTTCTTGTCTTCTCTTTAGATATTTCTTACAGTATCTGCAACTTTGAATACCAGCATGTTCACTGAACAGCAAAGGGATAAAGTTACCATTATATGTCCGAATTTAAAAAGAGAAAGAAATCCTGATGTTGATGGCGCTGAGAAATTAATGGGAGATTTTACAGATATTGAAAAAGCTTATCACTACTTTAAGGATATCCTTCAAGGCAATGCCCCAAACCATGATTATTCACATTCTGAAAGTAAGAAGAGTTTGGAAGATGAAAATGGTCTGAATACTGATGATATGAATGAGTTTACAGTTCTGTCAGCTCTATATGAATATTTCAATCATACCTGCAAGGAAGAAATCAAAACATTACGTGAAAGGTTTGGAGTGTGCATAAGAAGTAAAGATCGCTATGATGGAAATACATCAGTGTGCTTCACTTCTGATAAAAGTCCTGCATCAATACAAAAAGCTAATGATTTTTTTATCAGGACTTTTCAGAAAAAGATAAAAGATCTGAAACAGGAAAAAATTCCCATAACAAACAGTTATACATTAAATGAGACAATAGTGGAATTAAATTCTAGGTTTACTAATCTTCTTGCCAAAGAAGAAGGGAATCAATTGCTACTCCGTGGTCCAGCGAGTGAGATTGCAGCTGCCAAAAAATTTCTAGCTGGGGAAGATGAGAACAGACAAGCTGAAAAGAATATGAAAATATCATCTGAACTGTACAAATACAGAAATGGAATTGAAGTCGATACTTCTGTGTTTAAATTGTTGGAAACAATATTGTCCAAAGAAATTGAAGACATTGCAGACAAATTTGATGTGGTAACAGAAAAGAAAGACGGTTCACATGGCCAGAAGATGCTCATAATATTTAGGCCTAGGACCAAAACTTTTGATATGTCTTCACATGCTACTGAAAGTTTCATCACTGCATTTCAGTACGCCTCTGCAATGTTAAGAGGAAAACGCCTCAGCTCAAAACTTTCAGAAGATCAGAAGAAAAGATTAAATATGGAACTTAATGGAAAACAATTAGAAGATCTGCATGTAAAACTTAAGACAAAGGAAGAGAAAACCATCTTACATGGTTTACCAAACCATCTTTATGCTGCTGAAAAGGACACTATGAGTCTTCTTAATACTGAAGACTCAATACAAAGTGAAAATAAGACACGACTGTCCTCTGATCTCAGCTATCAAGAAGCTACAGGAGTGTCTGAGAAGAAATACAGTGGCACACAAAAGAATGATGTTTCTTCTGAAGGACAGGCTAAGGCAAAGACAGAAGAAGACGATAAAGATGTGTGTCCTGTTTGCATGGAGGGAATTAAAAATAAAAAAATACTGGAGAAGTGCAATCATGCGTTTTGCAAAAGTTGCATTGACCAGGCCATGACTTACAAGCAAGCTTGTCCTATTTGTAATACTGTCTATGGAAGCATGAAAGGAGACCAACCAGAGGGAATAATGTCAACTAGAACGATTTCTATAGCTCTCCCCGGTTACCCTAATTGTGGTACTATTGTGATTACATATAACATGTGTGCTGGTATTCAAACTGTAAGTATATTTAAAGATTTATAACAGATATTTTTCCCACAACAAAACCAATAGTGAATATAAAATTAACTATTTTTTCATCATTTTAATGCATAACCAGGAGAGACATTTCTTTGTTCTGTGCAGATCTGCAAGTATTTAGATCGGTATTTTGGGGTCTGATTGAGTAATACAGAAGGAATTAGATAGTCATATGGTAGCCCTCCAGGACATAGCTGCCTGGTTTTGATTTGTACACTGGGAATAACTGAACTGAAATCTGTGAAGTGATATAATGTAAACAAAATTTTGTGAGTATAAGGAGGATTCTCTGAGACATTCTGTTAGCTGCCAACCCAATGGACAAAAATGAATGGCTGGCTGGCTCGTAACCTTTCCAGGTGAGAAATCAGCTTGTGCTTAGAGTCATGACTAGGACCGAAAATGGGATAGATTAAAAAGTTGGGTGAGGGATGACATGCATTTGGGGGAGCAAAGAGGAAAACCCAAAAATTAACAATGGATGCATGATTGATGACAAGAAAATGTGAATGAAACTTATATGAAGGAAATTATATTAAAAAACTCAAAATCTGTCATCAGTCCTGCTACATTATTCTGAATTAAAGACAGGATAAAAAGAATCACAAAAGCTGAGGTGTGTAATTTTCACACTTTCAAAGCATTTCTGTTATACAATGTGGTTTTGTTTTTCTACAAAACAGAGCAACCATCCAAACCCAGGAAAACCTTATGGTGCAACTTCTCGAACAGCATATTTACCTGACAATAAGGAAGGGCAAGAAATTCTGCAGCTCCTCAGAAGAGCCTTTAACCAAAAATTGATTTTCACAGTGGGGCAGTCACGTACCACTGGTGCACAAGGTGTTATCACATGGAATGATATTCACCACAAAACTTCCACAATGGGAGGACCCACAAAGTAAGTATTCTTCTCTTTATGTAATTTTATTGCTACTCAGATGTGCCAGAAAGGCTACCCTGGATATTTTCAATATTAAAGCTTTCAGATTTTGTTGCTAACAAAGCGATTATGGAATACTCTAAGGATCCAGGCTTGAATCACCTTTACTAATTTGTACAGTGGGAACAAGGATGAGCTTAGTCTTCTGTTGCCCCTCAGGCCGCTCATTCACCACTGAGTTGTGTGAATGCCTGCTCAGTCAGTAACTACCTGATGAGAAACTACTTCTAGTTCAGGACAGGACAGCAAGCTCTTGATCCCCAGTACTGAGTGGGAGCTGCCTCTGTTGGAGTGAGCTGGGTGAGTCGCAGCACGGCACAGAGCTGAGCCTGCCCAGGTTAACTGCAACGTGAGTCAGTAATTCCTCAGTGTATAATGACCTTCCAGTCAAGTTCACTACATTGTACCCCTTGAGGTCATACAATCGACCTTTCATAAAGGTATGATTAATTACAGGTTGTATCAGTGAACTGTTTGGCTCCTGGAAAAAATCTCACAGGGACAAGAGGGGGGCTTGGAGCAATCCTCTCAAGCTTGTTGCAGCCTTTCAGGGGCAGGTGTCTTCCTGCAAGCTTTAAAGATTGGTGTCTAGATCCTCCTTCCTGGATCATAAAAGAGCAAAAAGCATTTGTTTTCCTTTGTCCCCCACTCTGCCCAAGTGCTCGTCCTAGTTATCCCTTGCTTCACACACAATTTTGGTAGTGCACTAAAAATCCAGAGGTGCCATTATATTCGTGTTTTGAATGCTCACTAAGATGTGCTTCAGGTCTGATTTTTAGAAAACCCGAAGGCCCTGTCATTTTCAAATGAAACTTTGAAAATCAAGTTCTTACTGTCAATTTGGATGATCAAATTCAGCAGCTCCTTACGCTTTTAGCTTTACTCTGTCTGTGCCACCTCTCTGACCTGCAAAATAGGGTCTGTTTCTCTCCAGAGTAAGAAGTCAGTGCATAAAATCTGTGAAGCGTTGTAAGAGATTTTGGTATGAAGGTTCTGCAGAACTGTTGAGTGCTTCGTTGCAGAAGTAGCCCAAATAATTCTTTTCTTCTTCTCCTAGTTTTGGTTACCCTGATCCTGAGTATCTACAGCGGGTTCGATCAGAATTGAAAGCAAAAGGAATTGAATAAAGAAATGTATCAACCATCAATCTGTTAAGCCTAACAACTGAAGATGTAGCAGTTAATTTACTATTCAAGCACTAAGAAGAAAGAAGTTACTTTGTTCAACTGCTGTACTTAAGTCACTTTTCTGTCAGTCAGCTAAGAAAAGTAACCTTTTTTCGTCAAACAGTTTATGTTCTTTTTGCACATCATTTGCTTCCTTGAATGCTTCCCTATATAGAATCATGGAATTATAGAATAGTTTGAGTTAGAAGGAACCTTAAAGATCATAAAGTTCCAACTCCCCTGCCATAGGGAGGTGTAGCCTTTACAGAATTTGGGTCTTGGGACTGCAGCCTCAGTACTTCTTGCGCTTGTCAGATATCAGATTGTGTATCTGATTTTAGCAGTTAATCTGGTCTGCACTTTTTCTTGTGTCTTCAGTCTGACCTCCAAAACTGGTAGATCCACTACTAGCTTTTATTTGACCAAACACTTACTTTACCTTTGTGTTAGTACATCTCTTGTCATGGATAGCATCATGTAACCCATCTGCTGAAAAGCTTTTATGCCACTGTTACAGTATCAGCTATGATAAGGCTGCAATTTTTGTCTTCTTTTCCTTTTCAGGGTAGAAATGTCATTTAGTGTTTTGAGTTTTAAGTATGAAATTAGGATGGATAGTGTATGAAAAGGAACGTGGATGCTGCCCTGTTTTTTTAACTCTGCAGAAGACACTCAGAGCCACGTTGGAGCAGATGGGAAGTAAGAGTGTCTGTGGTCAGGTCTTGATAATGGGGTCCTTGTTCTGTGTCTGCCATTGTGTTTAAGCTTAAATACAACTTTTGAGTCAGCTTTGCAACTATAAAACTATATTCTTCCCTTTGCTTCCAGTATATGGTTTAAATTATATCATAAAGATACTTTGTTGCTACTTTGTGCTGTCTAAATAGCTTGGTAATTACACTTGTGGTGGTGTGAAACAAATAGCTTTCACTTGAAGAAGCCATTAATGTTAGTGAGTTAAGCCATTTTTGTTAGGCTGTTGAATATAATCAATAAATAAAACATGAAAATACCATCTGGTTATTTCTGCCTTCTGTATAGCTTTTTCCTCCTGTTTTGGGTATGTAGAGTTGTATATTTTTTTTCATTTAGCAGGTTCCCAGCAATGCCATGAATTGAGGTAATTTGAACCCCATGCCACCTCCTTTTTTATTTTAAGACCCCTCACTGTGGATAGGCAGTCCTGCTTTACCACCTTGACTTTTAGATTTTTTAGTTTTGGGCAGGGCTTGGTCCAAGTGGGCTAGGATGACTTTGCTACTGTGGTTTTGTTTTATTGTATTTGTTTTCACATTTTACACTATTCCAGTTTCTTCCCTTTTCTAGTGCAGTGTGATACCAATATACTGGTTGTTTCCCAGTGACTTTGTTTTTCTCCACACTGCAGCAAACTGTGAAGGTCAAATCTCCCCAGCCTCCTGCGGTTTCTCGTTTCACTTTCTATTCCAAGAAGCCAGTTCACAGATGCCAGGCCCATATCTGATGACTCACTTGCTCCCGTTTTTTCTGTGACAAAGGGTCTTATGGCTGGGGACATTGGCAAAACACGCAGGAAGAAATAGCTGAGAACTGCAGCCTCCGTGAGGGGAAGTCCTCATCACTCCGCTGGAAATAGCTTGCTGACACATCAGTTTGAGGAAAAGACTCTTCCCTCACAATCCTGCACGATCGTAGAATTATTTCTGGTGGAGAATGATGTAAATGAGTAAATTTACTATGTGTCATGACTTGATGTGGAAGTGTGTCATGGTTTAGCCCCAGCACAGCTAAATTTTGGTGGCTAAGACCGTGCAGTTGGGCTCCTGGATCCCTTCCCCTCCACCCCCAAGGGAAAGGGAGAGGAAAATGAGAGGAAAAATACTTACACATTGGAAACTAAAACTACAGCTTTAATGAGGTAATAATAATAATAATAACACTAGCAATCATGAAAAAAAATAATAAAATATATTTAATAAATAATTTAATAAAATAAATACTAATATATGAGATCATGCCCCCACCCTCGATGACTATATGTCACCACAAATACTGAAGAGCACACATGAGAGAATGGGTCCATGGCTTGGAGGGAGCAGAGCTCAGGAACTGGATTCAAGAATGCGTGGATCTGAGATCAGGAGCAACCAGACAAACGAGGTCCTCACTGGATGTCTGCCATCACAGAAGAAGAATGAAATTCTCCTAGTCTTTCAATTTTATATTGAGTACAATGTATATGGGATGGAATACACTGTTGGTCAACTTAGGGTCACCTCTCCTATTCACCCCTCCTGGCAGGTGTGACCTTTTTCCAGCAGCTCAAGGATGGCCTTTGTTACTGTAGGGATATGTATAAGCACTGGCCTTTGTGCATACCAGTGCCCTGCGTTACCGCTTTGGGAGAAGAACACTGTCTCGAAAACATGCAGTTAGCTTTCAGAGAATGAATTTACTTACAGCAACTGAGTTAGTCACAAAACTGATTATAATTTACCTCAGATCACAACAAAGTGTCTGACAGGGAGAGCAAGGTCAGTATTATCCAGTGCCTGACATCAGCAGCTCAGGCATTGGAAACAGCTGCATCTGCAAAGCAGGCTCCTTGCACAACTCTGAAAGCACAATGATCTCTGAGCACAGTGGGATGCAAGTCCTGAGATGTTTTCCCGGCACAGGAAAGCAATCACCAAAAGTAACCCCTCACACGCTTAAGCACCACACACATATGTGGAGGAGTGGCTCATAATTACTGATTGTATTAATACATTGAAGCTTTGGGTTTTGACGCAGCATTTAGGGGGCTGCAAGCCTGCAAGTAGAAAGTGTCATTATGTCCAGAAGTGACCTGGAAATCATAGAATCATAGAATCATAGAATAGTTAGGATTGGAAGGGACCTTAAACTTCATCTAGTTCCACCTCCCCTGCCGTGGACAGGGACACATCCCACTAGACCAGGCTGCCCAAGGCCCCATCCAACCTGGCCTTTATCACCTCCAGGGATGGGGCACCCACAACCTCCCTTGACAACCCGTGCCACAGCCTCACTACTCTTACGGTGAAGAAGTTCTTCCTTATGTCTAGCCTAAATCTGCCCCTCTCCGGTTTATACCCATTGCTCCCACTCCTGTCACTACAAGCCTTTGTAAACAGTCCCTCCCCAGCTTTCTTGTAGCCCCTTCAGGTACTGGAAGGTCGCTATAAAATCTCCTCGGAGCCTTCTCATCTCCACGATGAACAAGCCCAACTCTTTCAGCCTGTCCTTGTATGGGAGGTTCTCCAGCCCTATGATCATTCTTGTAGCCCTCCTCTGGACACATTCCAACAGTTCCACATCCTTCTTCATTGTCATTTCCTTCTCTAGGAATTCTCAGAGGAACTTAAGAACAGATGTGGTGTTAAAATGCAGAAGACTTCTACAAACAAGGCTAGCGCAAGTAAGCTACTTTCACCGCAGTTGTGTGCCTAGTGGATATTTTTTATTATTTTAAGTACTCCAGGCAATACACTCATTATGGATGCTTAGTTCTTTGTTTGGTGAGCATCATTCCCAAAATCCAAGTGGCAGTCAAAGCGACTGCTGTAAAGGCAGTATATATAGTATTTTCAGACTGTCTGTGACTTGTGAAGCAGTTTTAGAGCTGCCAAGAAGAAAAACGTACTTGTTACTCATTATCTGTATAGTGCCCTTACAAATCAGGACAGCAGAATCTATCATGGGTCAAGGACACAAACAGGGCTTTTTCTTTTATTGTGGCAATACTTGATTAGATTATGAGCAGGTCAGTGCCTTCCTGTGTCCTGGGAAGGTAGGTGAGTTCCTGGTTGTATGTCTTAAAGTGACCTCTTTGGAATGCTCATTAATCTTTTACACGTTCAGATGAACAGCAAAGCCAAACTGAAATATCTTTGGTGTTATTCAGCCTAGTAGAACTGCAGAGTGTAGAAAAAGACTTATATGTTGAAACCTTAATCAAGTTTTTTACAAATAACCCATGTTTATGATTCTTGCAGAAAGGGAAACTAATTTTTTTTTTTTTCGAAATCGAATCTTTTTATAAAATGTCTGCCAGACTAAAGGAGAACACAAACCTCCATGAGGTTTTGGCCTCAGTGAAATTCGTTAGGTACTTTAGACGTCACTTTTAATTGAAAAGCGTAAGCCTAAAATTTATGCAATAATGCTTTTCAATCACAACCTTTTATGTTACCAGGATTGAGGTATTTTTAGATATTATGTGGCACACAGTTCTGCCTCAAATAGGACTTTAACGTTTACTGTTAATACAGTAGTAACAGTGGATTCACACCCCTCTTCTCATTTAAGGAGTCTCCAGAGCAATTTTGAGTGGTGCTGGAACAGCAATTAATCAAGAATGTGCTCAAGTAGGTACGGTACAATGTTTCTGATCTCCTTTCTGAAGGCCTTCATGCATGGCAGGGAACCTGCTGGGGTACTTTCTCAATGCCTAATGTACATCCATCTGTATTATGCACTCAGTTACATCACCTAGCAATGACAGATTGTTTCTTCTAGATTCTACCTAGCACCTACCTGCCCTTTTCCATCACATTGGTGACAAGTCACTCCCTGCCATCACGTCCTCTAACAGGTCACATTGTCACCCAAATGGGGAAAAATACTTCTTAACGCCAGTTTGGGGTCTTAAGAAGAAGGCATTCTTTTTAATATGGTACTGGATTTCCGAGGGGTTGATCCTTCTACTGTATATACTGGCGACTACAAGTAGCAGGTTTTTCATAGACTGAATTTATACCTATGTGCTATATTTCTCTTAAAAAACATGCATATTCATTATTAAGTATAACAAGAGTCCTCCTCCTCACACATGCTCCCCATGGTCCTTTATTGAGTCTGAGGTTTGCAAAGGAGCCCCCTACTCTATTTCGTTGGCATCTGGCCCCCTTTGAAGTTTCTATAAGGTTTGAAACAAGGGTTATTTTGACCACCCATCATTTTTGGCTCCTCAAGTACTGGCCAGATGCCAGTCTTCTGCAGTCTTCGTTGCTTTATTCCTTAAATATCACAAAATGAGGACTTTACCATTCATTGATTAGATTAGGCGTTAGTATGGATACTGCATTCTACATAGCAGCTCATATTGTTTTGCTCAGGAGTACAACAACATCATACAGGTTGTGGCCATTCGGTTGATGGTGCTGTGAAAAGCCAGACTCAATAATCAATGCAGATTTGATTATTATTAAGTAAGATATCCTTTTATGCGACGGCAGGCATGCAGGGGATCGCTCCACTTAACGTGCCTGTGACTTTTAGCACAGTTCACAAAGTCTAATTACAGTCAAAGCATAGATATTCATCACTTTTCCTGGAACAGGTGTGTCTATTATAATAAATTCCTGGAACTTATTTACATAATTTATTTACATTTTCCTCCCCTTGGTGCACGTGCTCTGCCCTCTCGGGGTCTTGGTTTCGGGGGCTTCTCGAGGAAGGTTCGCAGGCTTCTTCACTATGACCTTTTCAACTTTCCTTCTTACACATTCTCTTAGACTCCTTGGGCACCTCTTCAAGGTTGCATTTGGTCCTAGCTGGTTCTTCTTTCCCTTATTGTGCTAGTCCTTGTTATCTGGCTTAATTAGATACAGTCACATTCTTTCCCATTTTTTCTAACCGCAGCCTTGTTAAAATTCCTTATGTAAGCGTAAGTATCCAGGCACTGGCTAGCTACAAGTTATTATTCAAGCTAATCCTATATTTTAGTTCTAAAAAAATCAGAAAAAACGATACATAGTATCCAAATATATAATAGGTTAGTAACTTAGAACAAATAATCTCTTCCTCCACTGACCTGGTGTGGGTCACTAGGTAGCAACAGGCCAGTGAGGGCCCACCAGCCCTGTGCTGCCTGGGACACGGCCAAGATACATTGAGAACCCACTGGGAGTATTGCGTCCAGTCCTGGAATACCCAACATGAAGGATATGGAACTATTGGAACAGTTCCAGAGGAGGGCTGCAAGGATGATCGTAGGGCTGGAGCACCTCCGATCCGAGGACAGGCTGAGAGAGTTGGGCTTGTTCATCCTGGAGGAGGATTCAGGGAGACCTTAGAGCAGCTTCCAGTACCTGAAGGGGCTACAGGAAAGCTGGGGAGGGACCGTTTACAAAGGCTTACAGTGATAGGATAGAGAGGAATGGCTTTAAATTGGAAGATTGAGATTAGACATCAGGAGGAATTTCTTCCCTATGAGGGCAGTGAGGCACTGGCCCAGGTTGCCCAGGGAAGCTGCGGCTGCCCCATCCCTGGAGGCGTTCGAGCCCAGGCGGGATGGGTCTTGGAGCTCCTGATCCAGTGGGAGGTGCCCCTGCCCGTGGCAGTGGTGGGAGTGGATGGGCTTTGTGGTCCCTCCCTTCCAGCCCAGCTGTGGGGCTCCGCACTCGGGAGCGGGCGGAGCGCTCCGAAAAGCGAAACCGAAAGCGGGGTCGGGGCCGAGGCAGCGGCTGCTGCGATGTCGGGGCTCCCGGGCGCCTTCCCGGTGCTGGTGAGCGGCGACTGGGGCTCCCCCGAGCCCCCCCCGGCCCTCGGCAAGAAGCTGCTCTGCTACTTCCAGAGCCAGAAGCGCTCGGGGGGCGGCGAGTGCGAGCTGCGGGCGGGCGGCGCCGCCGGGAGCGTCCTGGTCTGCTTCGCCCAGCCCGAGGGTGAGTGGGGAGCGGGCGGCTCGGCTCGGCTCCCTCCCCTCGCTCCCTCTCCCCCTTCTCCTCCCTCTCCCCTTCTTCTCCTTCCTCTCCCCTTCTTCTCCTCCCTCTCCCCTTCTGCTCTTCCCTTCCTTCCCTCCCTCTCCCCCTTCCTTCCCTCCCTCTCCCCCTTCCTTCCCTCCCTCTCCCCCTTCCTTCCCTCCCTCTCCTCCTTCCTTCCCTCTCCCCCTTCCTCCCTCCCTCTCCCCCTTCCTCCCCTCCCTCTCCCCTTCTGCTCTTCCCTTCCTCCCCTCCCTCTCCCCTTCTTCTCCTCACTCCCTCTCCCCTTCTCTTCCCTTCCTCCCCTTCCTCTCCTTCCTCTCCCCCTTCTGCTCTTCCCTTCCTCCCCTTCCTCCCCTTCCTCTCCCCCTTCCTCTCCCCCTCCTCCACTGACCAGTGCCTGTGGTGTTGGCAGTGCGGCAGCGGGTACTGGACCGGCGCATCCATGAGCTGGAGTGGGGGCCTCAGGGGCGGCTGTCGCTGCTGGTCACCGAGCCGCCCACTGACGAGGACGCTGCTCCCGATGAGGACACTGCTCAGGTGAGGCTGATACAGAAAATGCCAGCGAATAAACACTCTGAGACTCAAGCACCCTTTATCAGGCCTGGAAACACGAGGAGCGATCTCCATCAATGACGTGCAGCGAGACAGGAGCTGTTACAGGATGTATTTCCCACTTACAGGCCTATGTATAAATTTTCCCAGAAATCTCCTGTATATTCTATTATCCAAGAACTAATTTTAATGTTATTATGGACTTCACAACAGTCAAAACGCTTTCTAATTTGGAGCTGGCTCCAGCTCTCTGACCTTATATCTGAGATAGGGAGAGACTCAAACAGAGGTGATTGCAGAAGAGGAGACCTCTGTTCAGCATAGATTATAGTTCACAGAAGGTGTTATCGTCTTCAAAGAATGAACAATGTCTGGAAAAACATGAAAGAAAACATGCTGTCAGAGGGACATTCTGGCTAACTTTGAGGAAAAAATGCAATTACTTAGTTGAAACTTTACTCTTCTTTAGCTGAAATAAAAAATATCCCACTGCTTCTTGCATCAAGGTGGAGGTGCGGGGTGGGAAGTTGGGGACAAGCTGGACCATGGGTAACCGCTCTCCTCTCGCTCCGCTTGCAGGAGCTGGGACCAGCTGGCGGTGCCAAGGAACCAGGTAGGATCCATGTCTGGCACAGTGTAGGGCTGAAACACTGGCCTCATCACTGTGGGGCTCTAAGGCAGCTTCCCTTGAATGCTGGTGCAGGCTGCACTCTTCCTTCCCCATTCCCCCACCCCAGCACTCTCCTTCAGGTTTTGAACCACACAATTAATTTAATTAATAAAGCACAGCCTGTAAGTAAGGTCCCAGGTATGCATAAAAACTGAAAGGACTGACTTCCCATGCAGTTGTTGTGGTTCCATCAGACACTGCCTGCATTCTCCCTGCAGGGAGAGGCTGTCCATCATTCCCAGCCCGCTTCTTTCTGTGTGTGGATTACTTATTTGTGCCAACAAGGGCAGCCCACCAGTGAGGGATGAGCGCACAGACCAGAAAAGCTGTCTGGCAGATATTGCTGTTATCTTTTTTTTTTTCTTATTTATCTGTGTTCCTTATTCATAGAATCATAGAATCGCTTGATCTCAAAGGTCTTTTCCAACCATCAGGTCCACGCATACCTGCGCAGTTCATAGAATCAGAATGGCTTGGGTTGGAAGGGACCTTAAAGATCATCCAGTTTCAGCCCCCTGCCATGAGCAGGGACACCTCCAGTGCACCAGGCTGCTCAAAGCCCCATCCAACCTGTCCTTGAACACTGCCAGGGATGAGGCATCCACAGCTTCTCAGGGCAACTTATTCCAGTGCATCACCACCCTCTCCATGAAGAATGTCCAATCTATATCTTCTGCCTTCCATTTAAATCCATTTATTGTTTTAAACTAGCAGGGAGGAATGTTGTGTAGAGTACGAATACGTCACAACAGATGCTTTTGTAGAGGTGCCAGGTTTCCAAAGGTGCTTCCCCTCCAGAGCAGGGATGTCCTTGACAAATCTCTTGTTCAACGACACAGGGTTTGTGTGAGGACAGTGCTGTAACACATGGGAGGACCTGCTAGCAGTGCTTCACACAGCAGGACTGTGTGCTAGTTTGTTTTTTGACATTATGCCCGAGGCTTTTCTGAGCTTAAAGGGTGTTTGCACATTCAACATATGGTTTGAAAAAGGAATATATGGAAATCTGTGATTCTAGCAGTGCCAAATGAAATTAAATTCAAACTGTATTTGGTCCTGGGTCTACAAGAATGACCTTTTTCTTCTTTAAGTATGCAGTAACTCAGAAAGTACTGTCATTTAGCTCTAGTTAATGAATCCCAGGTGTCTCTTCCCACCTGCCAGAATAAGGAGTCTTCTGTGTGCACTCAGCAGGAAAAGACAGGTAAGCATGTCACTTATCAAGCAAAGACCAGTGTTTTATTGCTTCATTGGTTTTCTTTGACCTTTATGCTGCAATAGTGCCCTGGTCACCTGGGTGGCTTGTGATATGTGTCTAATGGAGTGTAGAAATCATGGTCTCAGGCTAAAATAAATAAGGGTTTTTTTATCTTTGTATGAGTCCCTTTAGGAAACTCCCCACTTCACTGGCAGCCTCGGACAGGCCAGCTCTTTAGGGGGAGTATGTAGTTGATGCTGACTTTTGTTCTGGGTAAGCATGTCCCTCCCTAGCCCTTTCCAGCTGCCACTCGCCCTGCTGGGGCGACCTGTGATAGAAAATTGGTAGCTGTGTACCCCAGGTACAGCGAAGCTCTGCTGGCAGCCAGCATGTGTAGACCCATGGTGACCCACAGCCGTGGCTGGAACTGTAAGTGGAGAGAGTGCATAGACAGAAAAGCGATGGTTCCCCTCATTGTGAATTTGCGAAGGAGTTTTCATAGCCGTAACTTCTCCTGTCCTTACCTGGCGATAAATGGAAACGTTTTCTCCTAACCTGTTGATATGACAGCTCACGCTAGTGATAGTTCAGTTTTGGGATTTAAAGGCTGTTGTGAAAAAAAAAAAAACACAAACACCAAAACCACAACCAACCACCTGAATTACTGTTTATTCGCCTATTCTTTTCCCTGATCTTATTTGTAATTTGAGTAAAAAGTGGCATGCAGACTTGGAGTATAATAAACTGCTTTTTTTCCTTAACTTTTCTCTAAGGCATTAGGGTGTGATCTTTTCTTTCAGAATCACGTGAGAAACAGAAAGCAGAAAACGCAGCCTCTAGGAAATCTGTCATAGTAGTAACCACTGCCCCTGGGGAGGAAATAGAAGATGAGATTGTGGAAATGTACTTTGAAAATAAAAACAAGTCTGGTGGGGGGACAATCGAGTCCTTCGTCAAAAAGGACCAGCAAATATTCATCACCTTTCAGAATGAGGAAGGTATGATCGTATCTTGCAGGTGTTCTATCACTAAAGCTCTCTTATAAAAATAGACGTTTGTTGGTGCTGGATCTTTCTGTGGGCATTGCTTCAGCAGAAGCCGTGTATTACTCCCTGAGAGTGACAAGAGGTAATAGGAACAGATGAGCCTGTCTATCCAATACAGATGTGGGGTTCTGACAGTGTTTGTAATAACCCACAGGGAAAGAAGTGGTACTCTACACCTGTCCCAGATGCTTGATCAAGTCTTACAGAGAATAATGCAGGGGAAACTGTGTCAGGAGCACTGCAGAATAAATAGACTTTAATTCTGCCTCTGCAGGCAGGGTAAAGCATAGTAGAGTATTAAAGGCATATCATGGGTAAATACTATTTTGTTGTATTTTCTTTCATATTCATTTCAATTGCCAGGGTTTTGGAAAGTAGGAGGAAAAGAGGTAGTAAATATTATGTATCTGTAAGGCAGAGAGATGAATGCTCACCTTTTTGGAGAAAATTATTTTAAAGTAGCCTCAATTTATCTGTAGTTTTCCTGTTTTCCTCTACACTAAAGTGCTGTTGGCTACTTGTTAGTGTGTGAAGGATGTATACAAATAGAGGAAACTCTTTATGCAGGAGAAGTAGTTAAATATTTACATAGTCATATTTAGTTTACTACTTAAATATGTGTTAAATACACAAGATAAGCAGGATGGAAAACCCTTTCTTTATTTGCTGTTTATTAGGTGTTACTGATCTGGAGAATAGTTTATGCACTTGAGGGCGGTGGAAAGGAGGTGGCTTTTACCTCTAAAAGTAACTTTATTTTTGCCTTAAGGAGATGGGGGACATCTAGATCATAGAGTAGTTTTTATTGTGACCCTAACTTCTGATGTAGTTTTGCCTTATTTATGTTTCTTCTGTTATATAAGAAAATATGACTGGCCAGATTTTTGAAGTAGACTGTAATTTAACATGTTACTGTGCCATGGTGAAAGGGGAAGGGATGATCACATCTTTCTTTGTTTTCTTGTCAAACTAGATGCCCAAGACGTTTTGCAAAGGAAGCATCACTTTCTGAAGAAAATTAAGCTGTTTGTGAAGCCATGGGAAGTGGAGACTCACCAGGAACCGTGCCAAATGGAAGACTCTGAAGGATCCCTGTGTTCCAACGTAGTTGTGCTTGAAAATGTGCAGGAGACAGTAAAAGACTGTGTGTTAATTATGCTGGTAGAGAATGTCAGTGGCTTGTCAGAGGAAGAGGGTGACTTCAGTGTGGAAATGATACCTGAAATACATGCTGCTGTAGTTACTTTTACTAGAGATCCTGGTAAGAAGGAGTCAGAGTTGCAGATCTTTTCTGTTAGCTGCTTGTGTATATGAGGGAGACTAAGCAAGAAATGAATGTTTTCTGTCATGGGTTTAAGGTTTAATCTGGTATTGCATCATTGTAAATGAGGATTTGCTCTACTAAAGTTATTTATCTAAGGTATGGAGGCCAGTGTAAGTGGGAAGGTGGCTAGCTCTGATTTCAATTGTAAACAGAACAGGTAGGACTAAAACCAAACTATAACTTTGAACAAGCAACAAAAAAATTTTGTTCTGGTCTTAGAACTGTTCGATGATGGAGGCTTTCCTTGCAGAAAGGTGTTACACGTGTAGTAAGTTTGTATAGATTTGAGGGAAAATTGAACAACTACATGGAACAGCGTTTTTTGAGGTTGTTATATAGACTGCATCAGGTTTGGGAAATCAGCTGTGCTTAAAAATAGTTTGAGGCTGAAAAATAGTGCTAAAAATAGTTGGAATAGGGAAGCAGCATTTTCTTGAAGCTGTTTTCTAGATACCTGCTGTTGAGCTTCCTAGATACAGGATACTGGGCTGGGTACACCCTGGGGTGCTGAGGCAAGCCCAGCTGTCCTTTTTGCAGAGTGGCAGCTGTCAGTGATGGGAAGCATGGAATCAGCACTGTATGCGTTGCCTGATGCTGCAGTACCAACTAGTTGTTAAGCTACTGTCTGCCCGCTGTGGTTTTTCAGTGTGTTCAATACCATACACTTTCTCTTCTGCCTGATGAGTGATTGATGACAAGGATATCTTCCAGATGACGGAGAAGTGTTTGCTCCTGCTTCTCACCAGTGAGAGGTTAGGGAGGCTTCCTAATTCCTGGCAAGATTAATGGTTGATATTTTTAACAAATTCCATCCCAAGACATAGTGAACTGTAAGTGATGTGGTAAGACCAGAGTGGCGTAAGCCATTGCCATAGCTGATGGTGTAGAGATAACAGCACTGCATTACCAGGAGAACTGAATTAAACTTAACAGCAGTGAACTGGATCCAGGATTCTTTGAGTGTTGTTGTGCTTGAGTCCTTTTAGGGATAGGGTGATTTTATGTGTGCTTGATTTAGAATAAGGAGCTGGGACAGGAGAGAAAGCAGAGTTCTGTCTTCCATATGGAAAACTAAATCTCTGTAGAAGGTAGAATGTGGTGAAAACAAGTTTATGCTGTTTTGGATCAACTGTGGGAACAGTTGTATTGCTGGTGTTTCATAAGTAAGAATGAAGTTGCTCAAAAATCTGAAAGTTGTGAAGGGATTAGTCAGTGCTATGACTAAACCAAAGAAATTTTTAGTTTCTGAGAAGGCACAAGGTTTTCCACTTTGTAAGTAAGAAATTATTTGCCTCTCACATTGTGGTCCACTCCTAAATGTTTAGTGTAGCCTTTAGGACATAAGTGGATTCTTTAAAAACTTAATCGTGGGTTTGCCTGACAGATGTAAAAGTGACTTGACTGTCTTTTACCATGGTGGTAACAGGCGAAAAAATACCTGGAGATAGAATGCGTGAGAAGGCTTGGAGAACAAGCCTTATGAGGGGCGGCTGTGGGAACTGGGGTTGTCTAGCCTGGAGAAAAGGAGGCTAGGATGAGACCTTATCGTTGTCTACAACTACCTGAAAGGAGATTGTAGGGAGGTGGGTGTTGGTCTCTTCTCCCAAGTGACAGGTAATAGAGTGAGAGGGAATGGCCTCAAGTTCCACCAAAGGAAATTCAGATTAGGCATTAAGAAAAATTTCTTCACCAAAAGGGTTATCTGGCACTAGCGGAGGCTGCCCAGGGAGGTTGTTGAGGTTGTCTGTCCCTGGAGGTATTTGAAAGGCGGGTAGATGAGGTGCTGAGGGATATGGTTTAGTAGTGGACAGGTACAATTGGACTTTGTGATCTCAAAGGTCTTTTCCAACCAAGCAATTCTATAATTGTAAAAGTGAAAGAAACCAAATTAGAACTGTTGACTTATGTCTAATTAGTTATGTATAAAGCCGTGGCCCAAAACTGAAACTGATCTTATTTTCTTTTTTGGGTTAAAGAGACCTGGTTTGCTTAGTAGGGAAACTAGTGTCAAATACTGGCTATGGCAGTTGCAGTCAACAGTTGTTCTCAACCATCTGGTGAACATTTGGTAACAGATACTGAATATGTGGAAAGAAGTAGCTTAGTGGGCATCTCTGAGTTGATAGATGCTTCATAATTCAATGCTTTGGTCAATGCACACAGCAATAGTCTGCTAGCATTGTAGTAGAAAAAGTGAGCCGCTAATTTGATCTTGTTTGGGTTTTTGATTTTATTTTTTCTTCTCCCTTATCTTTTTAGTTGCGGGAAAATTTGCTAAAAAGCTTAATCAAAACCACAGAGCAAAGCAACAAAATATTACTGCACGGTGCCTTGAGCTAACAAGAAGCATTAGGGCTGAAAATATCCCACCTAACACAGCCAGTGACTATATAGCCATCTACTTCGAAAACAAGAAGAATGGTGATGCGCAGGTAGTGGATGTTCAGCAGCTGCCTGATGAAGATGCAGCTATCATTACATTCAGTGACCATAAAGGTAAGGTCGAAATGAAGCCTATTTCTTTGAGGTCTGTTCACTTAAAGATCAAAATATGGATTTTCTAGACAGATGGCTGCTTTCCCCTTATAAAACCAACAGATCTGGTGCTTTGTCAGCAGGTCTCTGCTAACGGGTGTGCAGGTTTAAGTTTTGGACCGGCTGGGCATGAGGCATAGAATTTTTTCCTTTTCACACATAGTTTATTTCACCCAGGCCTTTATCCTTACAGAGTTCAGGCTACAGTTTGAGTTCAATAGAGAAAGCGCAGCCCCATGTACTGCAGGAGACTTTTCTCCACTCCACCTTCACTGCTAGCTGCCCTGTGGCTATGGGTGTCGTCTGGGTCATCTGAGGCCAATTTCTTGGACAGCTTTTCTGCTGGAAAGTGGGTGCTGTGGCTTGTCCAGCCAGTCACAGAAACATGAGCATCTGTGGAAGGTGGAGGACAAGAGGGAAGCTGGAGGCATTGCATATAAGGGGAGATCTGAAGAGAGGTTGAAGAAAATAGACACTCTTTTTGGGGCAAGTGGAGCAGCTGTGATTTGATACCGCTGGCTAGCAGCCCAGACAGCTGCTGAGTTGGGCAGCTCAAGGGCGCAGAGACTGCTCTGCATATTTTCTCCTGGAGGAGGATGGTGTTGGTTCTTACCTGGCATTTTGTAACCTAGTTTTTGGCATTTAAAACAACTCTTCAATAATTTGGGATTATGTCTGTGTGGGAATGGGGGAAAATTCATGGAGGAACTATTCTGTAGCAAACATTATTATGTAGAAAACAATGTTTTAGAAAAGATCCCAGAATATCTTCAGCTTTAAATGCTAGCATTAATTGTTTTGGGTTTTGGTTTGTTTGTTTTAGATGTAACCAATATCTTGGCAAAGCAGCATTCACTCAACAAAACACCAATCTCTGTCTATCCTTACTACGTCTCGCTGGGAACAGCTCTGTATGGAATGGAAGGGCCACAAATAAAGAAGCCAGATTCAATTACAGTGCCTCTGGATCGATTTGTCTGGTATTACTTGCACAAAAATAATAGACTAATAGAGACAATAAATTGTGAAATGGCAAAATGTAATTGTGAGCTAGAATGGCCTGAACCCGCCTGTGCAGACCCAAAAGTTATTTTGCATCCTTCAGCTGCTTTGTCTGAGCAGAAGAGATTAGCGTCTCGGTTGATCAAGACATGGAATGAAACTGTTTCCACAGCATTTTCACATAGCATATCAAAGTACAAAGCAAGTAGATGTCAAGTAAG
Organism: Cuculus canorus; assembly: GCF_017976375.1. Classification (NCBI taxonomy): domain Eukaryota; kingdom Metazoa; phylum Chordata; class Aves; order Cuculiformes; family Cuculidae; genus Cuculus; species Cuculus canorus. The sequence continues at coordinate 10,554,625 of NC_071406.1, forward strand.
TGCAGAAGTGTGGGAAGCCATTAGAAACAGCTTTACTCAAAATGAAGTTCTGATACTCCCATATATTTCCCGGGATTTACTTATTCTAGTAGGTGAAAAAGAAGTTGTGAAGAATGTTGAACAAGAACTGAAGTTTCTGGTAGAAAAGGCCACCAGAGAAATTGAAAGAGAAAAACAAAGAATTGAAGAAATAGTGTTCCTGAATTCTGGGGAATATGCAGTTTTACAGAGTATTGATCTTGAAGATAAAGTTCGCACAGAGTTCCCAGCCCTGCAGATATCTTATGATCATTCACAGAAGATCATTAATCTGTGTGGAGTGCCTGAGGAAGTTTATAAAGTAAAAGGAGAAATATTAGATAATATACACAGAATGACAAAGAAAATAGTTAATATCCACCCTTACATTTACCAATTTTTAGAGCATATTGATGATGAAACTCTGTCACAGAGCCTGTTTATGTCAAAACATATTAATGCCTTTTATGAGCTTGGCACAGAAGCTATCATCTTGAAAGGAACTTCTCCTGAAGATGTCCAAAAAGCAGCAGAAGAAATAAAAAAGGAACTGATCTACAAATGCATTGCTTTAGAGGATGAGTCAGTTCTCCAAAAGACAGAATGGAAAATGCTCACCAAGGAAAACTGCTCGAATGAAGCCATAAGAGTCACTCAGGCAGAGAGGCAGGTCATCATTGCAGGTTGTTCTCAAGCAGTAGAAAAAGCCTATGAGGAACTTTTTAACTTTATAGATGAAAACACGCAAGAACAAAAGGTCATAGGAGGAAAGCCCATTGCTGTCATAATGTTTTTTGAGAAAGAAAAGGCCAGTGTTTGGGACAATTTACAACAAAAGGGTGTGAAAGTTGACTTCAGCATGCAGAAGAAACATAGAGTTATATCCCTGAGTGGACCGAGAAGAGAAGTGCTGAAGGGGGTCGCTTTAGTCCAGCAAATTCTGTCTGGCCTGCATTATAAGCGTCTGGTAATTGAAGCACCAGGAGCCAAGTCATATTTCAAAGAGCGAGAACACTTTTTTGCTGCCAGTGCAAAACAGGAATTTAAGTGTCTGATCAGGCTGGAAGAGCCATCAGAGGTACAGCAGGAGGAACAACAAGAACTCGGTAATATAGGCAAGCCTTATAGGCAGGTCACCTTAGGTGGAATTGTAATAGCAGTGAATAAAGGTAACTTGTGTAATTACCCTGTGGATGTTGTGGTAAATGCAGCTAATGAAGACTTAAAACACAGTGGTGGCCTTGCTGCGGCACTGTTAGAAGCAGCTGGCCCAGAGCTGCAACAGGAATGTGACAACCTGTTGAAGAAGCATGGGAGCTTGCAGCCTGGGTATGCAGTTATCACGGGTGCTGGGAAACTCCCCTGCAAGAACGTCATTCACGCTGTTGGGCCCAGGTGGAGGAAAGATGAAGCAGAAAATTGTGTGAGCTTGTTAAGAAAGACAGTGAAGAAAAGTCTACAAATAGCTGAAACGTACAATCATCGTTCCATAGCTCTGCCTGCTATAAGTGGAGGGATTTTTGGCTTCCCACTGGAACTGTGTACGTATTCAATTGTAGCCTCCATCAAGGAGACCTTGGAAGAGTCTATGGGGGACAGCAGCTTGAAGGAGGTTCATCTTGTGGGTATTACACAGGATAACATTGAGGCTTTCAGCAAGGCACTGAGTGAAGTGTTTTCAGATTGTTCACCTTCAAGCAGGTCACTGCATCAGACCAGTGCAGTTCATCAGCCTAGGAAAAGCAAAATTTCTCAAAATAGCAAGGATTTCCCATTGGTAACAACTGAGGAAGGCCTTGACATTGTGCTGGAAAAAGGAAGCATTGAAGATGCTACAGTAAGTGGTTTAAATTACCTGCCTTTCAAATATCAAGTGAAGAGTTTTGTTTAAAAGAAAACAAACACAAACCCCAAACCCAACCAACCTTAGACCATCATTTATAATCAGCAATTTATAACAGGTTTGATATCTTACTGAAATTGGCTATTATTGCTGATAATAAGAATTGCTGTTAGATGACTATCGTGAATGAGAGATGCAGATGACTGCACAGCATTGTGTTTTGTCATCTGTTAGCACAGAGGCAGATGGATCCCCATGGTGTGTGGTGCATTACAGTTTAGCAGAAGCAATTGTAGTGACCACAAATGGTTCTGGGCTCCGAAACTCCCTGACCTTACCACACTGGGCAGGAAACACCTGCATGTAGCATTGACCTTTCCAGACCTCCTGATTACAGGAGTGTGGTACTAGCACAGAAGCAAAAGAAGGTGCTCAAGGTGTTCAGTGTTTGTTAACATGAGTGTCCTGCCCTGTGAGTGTGGCTGGGCTGCTTCCAGATCCAATGTGGTTCTGAGGCAGCACAGCCATGCCTGTCTGAGCCCACGGCCAGTCTGTTTCTCTCTGCGTCTGTAGGATATTGGTCTGGGGACTGTTATGCATTTTGTCATTGATGAATACTAGCACACAATTTCACTAATGGATTTTGAGTTGCCTCTAGGATTGCATGGCTATCAGTTAGTTGACTGATAGCTTCTTCACTGAGATCACTGATATTGAAAGCAACTCATTTCAGAACCCTTTCCATAGGGACCAGCAAATCCTTTCAGGAGTGGATGCATCCCACAGATTGTGTGTGCAGCAACTCCACTTGGCCAAAGCAGAATATACATTAAAATGTATAGAGGTCCTTCCTGAGGAGCTGAATGCAGTGCTTGATGCAATGTTCATAGCCCTTTGTATTCCTCTCCCTTCTAAGCTACTACTTTTATCACTTCTTTCTCCATAGCTGTCTCCCAGTCTTTGTTTTCAGTTTCTCCTTTTTCTCTGGACCAGTCACGTGTGGAAGGTCCTGCTTTTCTCAGTGAGCACAGATTTTTGGTCTGTGAGTTTCTGTCGAAGAATGGACTTCATAAACATTTGTAAAATGGAGGTAGAATAAGTAGATCAGGAATGCACAATTTGATCTTTCTCCTGTTGTCTTGAAATTAATTCTGCTTTGAATCAGTTTTTATGCTGCTACGGGCAGGCTCATGGTATTACAACAGCATAACTTTTCTGGATTTTGCCAAAATTTTGTTCACTCTCAGATTTCTGTCCCAAATGTTTTCTTTGTAAATCAGCAGGCAGCCTGTATTTAAGTAATCATTGTAAAATTTAAACCTGATATTTAAAAGACTTGATACTTAAAAGCTAGATGTTTTGCTTGCGTGTTTTTCAGACAGACGTTGTTGTCATCAGTGTTGCTAAAGATCTGCAGCTTAATAAAGGGCCACTTGCTAAAGCTTTGCTAAGCAAAGCAGGGCCGATGCTTCAGATGAGCTTAAAAGAAGAAGGCCTAGGGAAAACACTTGAGGATGGATCTGTGTTGAAAACAGAAGGTCACAATCTAGTTTGCAGCGTCGTTCTTCATGCCGTGGTACCTTCATGGTCTCAGGGACACACATCTGAAAAGGTATAAGGATTTCCATTTGCCTGAACTCTAATTTGACTGGGCTTTGTAGTGAGTTTAACGCCTCTTTTCCATTGATGTGGTGGGCAAGAGATGAGAATTTGGCCTCTTCCTTTTTTAACTGTGTGGATGTGTGGCTGATTGCTTGTTGCCTGATATATTCCTTGTGATGTATGCTATTATTGTATTTTAATACCAAGAGAAAGATAAAAGGGAGGGTGCTACATTGCATGTACTAGAAGAAGTTACCTTTGGTAATTGAAAAAAAATTATTGTGTTTATAGGTCTTGGGCAATGTCATCACAAAATGCCTGGAGATTGCGGAGGAGCTATCTTTAAAGTCAATTACTTTCCCAGCGATTGGGACAGGGATTTTAGGATTTCCAAGGTCTGTTGTTGCTAAAGTGCTGTTTGACAAAGTGTTTGAATTCAGTAGCAAAAATAAAGTAAATTCTCTTGAGGAAGTTCACTTTCTGTTGCACTCAAAAGACACAGCTAATATTCAGGTGAGTTACCGTGATTTTCTGTCTCCGTTATGTGCTGTTTTGTTTGGGTCTATCTCATGATACTTGGCGATCTGATGATCTTCAAAGAATTGACAGGGTGCTTGTTCTTATACTAAAGAAGAAGTTTGCTGACATTCTCTCATCTGTACTCAAGGTTCTCTGTTTTTGGGTTCTACCCTTTGTGGTCAGCTACCTGTCTTGTGCAGCCCTGCTTCCTCCCTGTCCTTTTCTGTTCCTTGGCAGTAATACAGATGAAAGTGTAATTACTCTTTATCTCATTAATTTGCCTAATTCTTCAGTATGTAGGACTTGTCTACAGATAAATTTGCTGCAAATCCTACATAGATATCATCACACTTGGAAATAGGAGTGCCTTCAATGAAGTGCTAATGTCTTTTCAGGAAGAATAATTAAGCTAGGATTGCTATGCTGGTAAACTTCTCCAGTAGAAAACGTATTGGCATTCTGCATCCCCCTTTCTTCAATACCATGTTAGCACAAATTCTCTATATCCACACTCAAGTTACTTATTTCACACATGAATCTCTTGGAAGAGGAAGTGCTGTGTTTAATGTCCAAATAAATGTTTCTGCATGTGTTGACTTCTGCTATTGTATACATTTTGAAAAGCCAAACTTGAAGGCAGCTGCAGCAAACCATGAGCTGCTGTGCATAGAGAAGGGTGGCATTGGCTTGAGGACTTGGCGACTTAGTTATTTTCCAGTTCAGTTTGTTGCTCACACTAAATAACCTTGCTGTCTGAGAACAATAGTCAAAACTTGCCATCATCATTATGGCAAATGGTATGAAGTAATCTGTGTTAAGCTCTTTCTACATAGAATCATAGAATAGTTTAGGTTGGAAGGGACCTTAAAGATGGTCTAGTTCCAACCCCCCTGCCATGGGCAGGGACACATCCCACTAGATCAGGCTGCCCAAGGCCCCATCCAGCCTGACCTCGAACACCTCCAGCGATGGAGCAGCCACAGTTTCCCTGGGCAACCTGTGCCAGCACCTCACCAGTCTCATGGTGAAGAAATTCTTCATGCTGGCTGCCATTAATCGCCTCCCTGTCCTCCATGTGCTTTAGCATGTCTTCTAGGAGGATCTGTTCCATGATCTTCCCAGGCACAGAGGTGAGGCTGACGGGTCGATGGTTCCTAGGGTTGTCTTTACTACCCTTCTCAAAAATGGGCACGTTACCCTTCTTCCAGGCACCAGGCACTTCTGATTGCCATGACTTTTAAAATATCATGGGAAGTGGCTCTGCAACCACATCGGCCAGTTCGCTTAGGAAGTGTTTTTTAACTTTACCTTTCAAACCTTTATTTCTATTGTGTAATCTAAAGACTGCTAGAGGACTTCATTGTCATTTCCTTCTTTAGAAATTCTCAGAGGAACTTGAGAACAGATGTGGTGTTAAAATGCAGAAGACTTCTACAAATAATGCTAGCGCAGGTAAGCTACTTCCACAGAAGTTGTGTGCCCAGTGGATATTTTTCATTCTTTTAAATACTCCAGGCAATGCACTCATTATGGATGTTTAGTTCTTTGTTTGGTAAGGATGTCATTCCCAAAGTCCAAGTGGCAGTCAAAGTGGCTGCTGTAAAGGCAGTATATACTATACTCTGTGAGACAGAGGAGCAAGGGAGTGAGACCTGGGGGGATTTGCTGCTGTCTTACCTTAGAGTTTTGCGAAGGCTTAAAGTGTCAGCCAAGTGGTGTCTGTATAGGGGATGTGCAGCAAAACAAGTTTTTTTTCTGCCATCTCAGCATGAGTAGCGATGGTGGGAATAGGTGAAGGGTTGATCAGAGACTCCCGTGAGAAGGAATGATTTTCAGTCAATATGACAGGTTAACATTCACAGTCTGAGGCTGAAGCTAGACAGATCTTTCTAGGTGTTGTACCCATCAACGAGCATTGTAGCCTGTTACCTCCTTGATCCCTTCTGCTCAGGGTCTGCATTTCTTTCCTGCAGCTTCCCCTGGTGACTCTTCATCCCCAGCACTGAATGTGAATGAAATGACAATTGGCTCCATCCTGTTCCAGGTGGTGGAAGGTGATATTACCAAGGAAGATGGAGATGTCATCGTAAACATAACAAACCAAACCTTCGACCTCAGAAGAGGTATTTTAGTTGCTATTATGTATGAAAACAATGTGCGTGGTTGGAAGGGCTAGATGAGGAGAGTAGGAAGTATTTTTTTCAAAGTTTCAAACCTTTTTGTTTCACAGTGTGGTTTCTGTTTTGCTTCTTACGGTAAAAAGGTTCAATTAGGAATTGTCTGCAGCTTAATTGTCCTTCTTAATCTATGTTACAGGATGCCATGTTTAAGATTCTTGCAGAAAGGGAAACTGATCTTTTAATCTTTTTTTTGTTTGTTTGTTTTTACGTTTTATAGAATCTTGTTATAAGATGTCTGCCAGACTGAAGGAGAATGCAGACCTCCATGAGGTTTTCTCCTCAGTGAAATTTGTTAGGTACATTAGATATGACTTTGAATTGAAAAGCGTAAGCCTAAAAATTATGTAATAGTGCTTTTCAGTTATAACTTTTACTGTTACCGGGATTGAGTTATTTTTAAATACTATGTGGTACACGGTTCTGCCTCAAATAGGACTTTAACTGTTTGCTGTTAATACAGTAGTAACAGTGGATTCACATGTCTCTTCTCATTTAAGGAGTCTCTAAAGCAATTTTGAGTGGTGCTGGAACAGCAATTGATCAAGAATGTGCTCGACTAGGTATGGTACAATGTTTCTAATCTCCTTTCTGAAGGTCTTCATGCATGGCAGGGAATCTGCTGGGATACTTTCTCAGTGCCTAGTGTACATCCATCTGTATTACGCAGTCCATTACATCACCTAGTTTTTAATCAGTTAATGTGATGTTTGTAAACATCTGTTGAGGGAAGGAAAAGAAAAATCTTAAAGAAGAAAGAGCTTCCTAGCATATGTAAATAACTATATCTATTCGCTGTTGCGTCCTCTTACTCCAGTAAAGCTTTCCATGCTGAAAACAGATCAAGTCTACATCAAAGAGAGCCATAAGCAGGGGATAACATTGGCATAAATGTTAATAGAGAAGCCATACCTCACTGGAAGCTGCTGTCTACCTACAACTCCTTTTGTCATGCCTGAGTGAGAAGATATATGTTTGCTCTTGGCTTAATTAGCAGCCCACTGCTGGACCGTCTGTGTGACTAAGAGGGAAAAATAGTGAAGTCGGGTTCCTGCTTCAGAAGAGGCATTTATTTGTAGACTAAATTTAGGTAGTGAACAGCAGATACAGTGAATGGGGAGTAGGCAGGCACAGGTTTATGCTTTAAAACCCCACAAAACAAGGGAAGTGGGAAAGAGGCTGGTATGGAGGGTCAACTTAGAAGACCAACAAAAGGAAAAGAATTATGTGGAGGAGATAAGAGGTAAAACTCAGTTCTGCAGGCCAAGAGAGTAATTCAAAATACGCAGCATGAGGGTAAATGGCATGCTTGTTTGTGCATGAAGACAGAGTGTAGTGCTAGTCTACATGAAGTTCTTCAAGTCTGTAGGGCAAACTTGGCAAATTAAGACCCACAGGGAGTATTTGCTAAATGAGGCAAATATTTTACAAACATAAAATGAATCCTTGTGCCTTGAAAGTGTAAATAGAGGGAGAGGGTCACACAGTTTGTGGAAGGAAACTTGAAGCTTATCTCGAGGCATATTTGTCACGATGTCTTATCTCCTAATGAAGATTAGTACATATCAGTTTTGTGGGTAATTGTTGATTGATTATGTCCTACTTAATGTTTCAGCCTCACAACCTAACAAGGGCTATATCACCACCGAGGGAGGAAGACTGCCGTGCAAAAAAATAATTCATTGTATCGCTCATGATGATATCAAGATGATAGTCTCCAAAGTGCTTCAGGAGTGTGAATTACAGCAGTACACCTCTGTCACCTTTCCAGCAATTGGAACAGGTCTGTGTCTCCCCTTTGAAATGGGTTTAGTGCCTGTGAGTCTGCTGATCTCGGGGTTCAAGCAATGAGTTTGATTTATCTGAAGGGGTTATTCTTTGGTGAAAATATATTCAGGAACTGTAGTCTTTAAAACTGGTATCAGAAGCTTATGAAGACCTAGAAAGCTTCACTCCTTGCAGTCAGCTAATATGTAGAGACTACGACTGCTTCCTTGCTAACAGGGATTCAAAGGTGTGTCTATACTTCCTGGAGAACCACAAATATTTATCACAGCATCCTGGTATGTGTGGGCAGCTCATGGGACAATATCTAGGGAGCTACTTCTCTTGGTGAAATCAACAGATGATGCAACTCTGGCTAGCGGCTGCACAAGTAGGGTTGATAGGCATGGAATGTAGACTGTCAAAAAGGACAAATTGTCCTTGATATTTTTGATTGGATCCCTAGAGTCAGAGAATCCAGAACTGGGCCCCATTGATGCAGGTGCGTCTTGCATGAGTAGAACTAGATTTATTTTTTGAACAAAGAGTTGGTTACTGGACCACTGAGCATCAGGCTTGCGGCCTGTTAGGTAACCAAGCCATATCATCTATATTGTAACCTAATCAGTCGCCATGTCAACAAAAGTAAACTTCCATTTTTCCCTTGCTGGAAACGTGGTCTCAAACCTCCTTTTCCTGATAAATAGAAATATTTCATAATTGCCAGCCTGAAGCTATTTCTGACTTGTTTGTGATCCAAGTGATTATGGGTATATTCATAACTGTTCTTCTAAAGATGTTTTTACCACTTGTAACAGTTATTAATGCTTTTTAAGGGTAAAATCTTTATACCTTGTTTCAGGTGAGGCAGGCCTTGATCCAGCTGTAGTAGCTGATGACATGATAGATGCAGTAACTGACTTTGCAAGAAGTAACTCTGCTCCATCTCTGAAAACTGTTAAAGTTGTCATCTTCCAGCCACATCTGCTGAGTGTGTTCCATGCAAGCATGCAGAAGAGAGGACATTCTGCTAAAAAAACAGCCAAATTATTGTATTCCAAGATCAAGTGTAAGTAGACACCACTTAAATACAGGTTATACATCTGTTTAGTGCTGGCTGATAATGGTTAATATCAATTACAACATTTGTGTATTTCAATGTAGCATGGTGGAACTCTGAGAAATGTGACGCAAAGGGAAAAACCAAACCACTTTTGGAAAAGAAAATTGACGTGGCTGTTGTGCAGATTTGTGGTGAAAACAAAAAGAAAGTGGAAGAAGCTGAAAACTGGTTGAAAAATGCAATTTTAAAGGATCAGTTTCAAACAGAAATCAAAGAAGAATCTATCGCTCATTTTGGTGAAAGAGAGAGTAAGGAACTGCATGACCTACAAAAGAAACTAAAAATTGAACATTTGGATAGTACCTCTATCCGAATTTCAGGTGTTGAGAAAGATGTCTGGATGGCTTATTCAGCTATTCAAGAAATGATCCACAGGGTAAAAGCTGCTAAACAGGAAGAGTTCAGTGCAGAACTTCTACAAAACCTAATTGAGTGGAAGTATTTTGAAAAGGATTCCTATGTGCCCTTCGACAGCCTCACAAATATGCAATTGGAAAATGCTTTCCTGAGCAAGCAAGAAGATATTCTGGTCACCATTGATAAGAAAAAATACACAGTGAATATAGAAGGTAGATACGCTGTGGATGAGCAAGGAAAACAAAGACCGGTTAGACGTATTGATAAATGTGAAGGTAAGTAAAAGCATCTTGACAGACTTATGTTCCTGCGTTAAAACCAGGTTGCATCTAGCCTAGTAAAAGGAAGACATGGTAAGAATATGCAAAGTGTTATTGGTTCATTTTTGGAGAATGTAGAAAGGAACTAAATTGGGAAACGAAAATAAAAGAATCCTGCAGTTATCTAAATTTTTTTAAATGTAGTGAATGTGTTTTGAGGTTCTTAACAGGCTTACTAGCAATAATTAGATGTTTCTAGCAGCTGTCATTCTAGATCTCAGCTAATTTCTGTTCTTGAGATGTACTCTCTTCCATTTATTCTGGTCCTTTACAATATAAGGAACTACCTTTTCCTTACTCATCCATACAGGACTTTTCCTGTTGTATTATTGTTCTTTGTCCTGCTATGACTCAGTTTTACAGCGGCGTATTTTATATTCTAACAGGAACAACTTTTTTGTCTGCTTAACACTTGAAGGTGAAAGCAGACAGGTTTAAGAAACTGTGCAGCTCCCAGTGACTCAGTAATGCCTCTTGCACGTATTTTCAGATTTTTATTTTCTGTTCTCTCCCCAAAAATGTGTCACCTCTAATTGAGAGAACCTATACTACAGACATCCAGCATTATATGCATCAGTTAGCATTACTGTTTGACAATACAGCTAGGCCATGAAATGGGAGTATGGAAGAAAGGGAAGAGTTCTGCTTTTCAGATGGATAGTATATTCTTGAACTCCTTAATTTAAAACCATCCCTATTCAGAGGCTTTGTTCCTAGTCTCCTAGTTGGTGAGAATTAATTACTCAGTATTTCTGCATTTACTCTATGTCCTCGAAAACTTGATTTGCAGGCAAGGCTACTGGTAAAAGATGTTGCAAAGGGATCCTACTTCAGCTGTGAAGAAGAGATTTGTCTAGGAACTACCAATTCAGGCACATCAATTGCCAGGGTAGTGGCAAACTGGAATCTACAAAGCCCTAATCCTCTGGTAAAAGAACCGCGGAATACCCTTGGCTGACAAAGACCAGTAGGCTCTAGTGATAAGCTAGATGTAGGGGCTTTTAGAAGGGTTTGTGGCAGTGCGTATTTCATCTTAAGCAGAGGGTTTGGGTAAACATTATTCATTTGCGTTTCTTCTGCAGATCAAGACTCAACAGTGCTCCCTGCAACATGGGACGATATGGAAAACGAGCGACTCAAAGTAGTGAAACTGAAACCAGAAACAAGAGAATATAAAGATGTGCAGGAAAAGTTTCTGAAGACCTGTCACTCATCAAAAATTGAAAAGGTGAAAGCATGTAATTATATCTGAGGATACATACTTTGAGAACAAGTGATGAAGAATACTAGTAACAATGGAAAAATAAATTCCACTGGGATTTCTGAAGCTGGACAAGTCTTTATGGATGTCACTGACTTTAATCAGCATCGGTTTAATATTGCAGTTGAAGTATTTGGAATGATTCTTAAGCAGTCTCTTCTTCAGCACCCAGGGAGAATGTTCTTTCTTTAAATTGTTTTTGCTGTAATAGAGCATAGCATTTGCTCGCTTAAGCCATGTGTACTTTGCAGGTAGACATGTCATCTGTGCCCCAGAAACCTGGAAAACTGTCCCATATTGTTTCCTATAGAGTGTTTCTGTCATGTTTTGGCCTGAGTTCTGCTGTCCATTGTGCCACAGTTTGGAGTGATTTGACAAATTTATTTCATAGTCTGGTATATATGCCTCAGAGCTAGGAGGAGAATCTTGGAAGCAGGTTGAATTGTTGATGCACTAATGTTTTTCGTTATAGCAACCTAAAGAAAATTAAATGTGTCTTACTTTCAAACTTTGCAGATTGAAAGGGTGCAGAACCCATATTTTTGGAAGGCCTACCAAATAAAAAAGTGTGAAATGGACAAAAAAAATGCCAGCAAAAATAATGAGAGGTTTCTGTTTCATGGGACAAGTAAGGAGTCGTTAACCTTAATTAACAACCAAGGATTTAACCGGAGCTATGCTGGGATGCACGGTAATGTGAATTTCAAAATAACTCTTCTTTTTGTGAACAGGGCTAGGACTGATCTGCTGTGCTGTCTGCACAGTCCCCGCTTTGTACGCAAAATTATTTTTTTTGTTAAATCTCCCTAATGCAAATAAAAAGCATAATTGTCGAGATATTCACGGGCTCTGAAGATGTTAGATAAATGAATTGCTACTAATGCAACACTCACAAATGTTTGTTTTCCTGATGACAGCTGCAAACTATGGAAATGGAACGTACTTTGCTGTTAATGCCAGCTATTCTGCCAGCAATACCTACTCCAAACCAGATGCGGATGGGAAGAAGTACATGTACTTGGCTCGAGTCCTGGTTGGCGAATATTCTCAGGGGATAAAAGGATCAATTACTCCAGCAGCAAAAAATGCTGGTAACTCTATAGATCTATTTGATAGTTCAACTGATAATGTGAACCAACCATCCATGTTCATCATATTTAATGACATTCAGGCTTACCCAGAATACCTTATCACTTTCACTAAATAAGCATTTTGATTGCAGGCAAGATTGTATGTCTTTTAGCCTTTATGAAGGACAGAAATGCAATAAAATATACAATGAAAAGAAATAGTTTTATCACCTGGATTTTTTAAAGCTTGGTTACATTTAAGCAACCTCTGACAATTTTTGATAGCACGGAAATGGACTGCTTGTTAACACTTGGAGCAGCTGAGCATATATAACGCTCGAGCTCAATATTCTACTGAAAACTGTTATTAGGTTAAATATCAAGCCTTTATATTGTATTAGCCTTTTCCTGCAGCCTTATGGCCATCCTCGTTGCACTAGGAGGTGGCAAGTGGTGGAGGGGACTGAAAAGGCTCTTCTTTCAGCCACTGACCACTTGATGTTGTATTTCTGATTGCTTCTTACAGTCTGCAAATGCCAGTCTGCATCATGAATGGTGGCACAGTGATTTTCAATAAACAAACTAATTGTAGTTAATGGCTTGTGTTTGTCTAAACCTCTCTCAACATTTACCATTGGTTTTCAATTAATGAACTTCAATGAACTTGACACCTCTAATACAGGTTTGCTTGGTTTTAATACAATAACCCTCCCTGGCAAGCTAGTAAGAGGTCATGGAAGTTGTGTGAATTGTGAGGTCGAGGGAGGTGATTCAGATCAAGGATGGTGATTCTGCGCCTCCATTCTTCTCTTGTGAGACCTCATCTGGAGTATCGTGTCCAGTTCTGGAATCCTCAGCATAAGAAGGATATGGAACTATTGGAACGGGTCCAGAGAGGGCTACAAAGATGATCAGAGGGCTGGGGCACCTCCCATATGAGGACAGGCTGAGAGAGTGGGGGTTGTTCAGCCTGGAGAAGAGAAGGCTCTGAGGAGATCTTATAGCAACTTTCCAGTACCTGAAGGGGCTACAAGAAAGCTGGGGAGAGGCTATTCATAAAGGCTTGTGGTGATAGGACGAGGGGAAGCGAGTATAAACTGGAGAGGGGCAGATTTAGACTAGATATAAGGAAGAATTTCTTCACTATGAGAGTAGTGAGACACTGGCACAGGTTGCTAAGGGAGATTGTGGCTGCCCCATCCCTGGAGGTGTTCAAGGCCGGGTTGGATGGGGCCTTGGGCAGCCTGAGCTGGTGGGCTGTCCCTGCCCATGGCATAGGGGTTGGAACTAGACCATTTTTAAAGTCCCTTCCAACCCTAACTATTCCATGATGCTATGAGACCAAGGTGTTTTTTCACTAGCCCATGCAAGACAGGTGCTTGGATCATCAAGCACGGAGCAGACACCTCCAGCTCTGGCTCTGTGATGAATAAAAGCTGCTGCTTTTCCAAACGTATTTTTTATCATCTAAAGGCACGGCAACAGAGGACCACATTTCTTTAGCAGTGGGATGGGCTTCAGCTTCAGTGAGCGGGTCATCGGGATCCGGGGCACTGAGAACCCGCCTGGGAGGAGAGCTGCTAGGAGAGGTAACCCACAAACAGTAGCTTTCTGCGAGTTAAGATGTGTACACTGACTTAGTTAGTGTAGACAATGTAAAGTGTGCTTCCTAGTATGTGATAGATACTCTGATTTCATTATTTTATACAATATAGTGTGTGCTACGTAGTACATGATATATACACTGACTATATATACAGTGCCTTAATGCACTGAGACCTTTTTCTCATACCAGGATAGTTTCTCTGGAACGAATACTAAATGAAGCCTTATTTTTTTTTTTTTTTGTTAAAAAAAAAAAAAGCCAAAGGATCTTTGCTGTGTTTTACAGATGCTAAAAGATATAATCAGTTCCTGCTTGAAGAAAACTGAAGAGCCAGGACTGAAATCCATCACTTTCCCAGCTATTGGAACTGCAGGGTTTAGATTTCCTAAAACCATTGTTGCTAATTTAATGTTTGATATGGTATTCAAGTTCAGTAGCAGTCACACTCGAAGACTCTCAAGGAAGTTCATTTTCTCTTGAATCCAACCACTTTCTTACTGCCGTGGGCCAGCAGCAGTGGGATGTCACTCCAGTGTCTCACTCAATGTCTCTGCAATATAAAATCTCAGCAAGCACAAGCTGCAGACAAAGTTGTCCTCACTGCTGACAGTGTAAACCCCTGTAGATGCTCATTCATCTTTTGACAGAGGAGTTTTGGCAATGCAAAGACATATCTTTTATCACACCGCCCACACTGAGGCTTCCACTGTTATTAATGATACCTAAACATGACTCTAAAATGCATCAGATGTCTCAGCAAGAGCTACATGACTGTTATTAGTAATTATGGGACTATTCAGTATATAAACTCTGAAATACTGTTTTTGGTACCTTTTTCTCCTCTTCTTAGGCCTTGACTTTGAACTAGAAAGTAGGGTAGCTGAAGGCTGCAATGCTGCAGGGCCACCATCAAGTAAGTTGTGTAGGGGCAGGAGGTGGAACACAGAGGAGAATATAAATATTGTAAAGCACTTTTATAATTATCAGGAAACAGATGAAATGTCATCAAGGCACAGCATTTTTTTTCCTTCTAATAGATTGGCATTCCTAAACTCCATTTGCAAAAATCTTAAAGAGGAATTTCTTTTCTTGAGGGCATGCTCGTCTCTCAGTGAGGTCAGTCTCATGACAGGGAAGAGGATGTCCTGTTAGGAGAACAGTCAGGTTGTCCTAGTCAAAAGGTATAAGAACTTGACAAAACTTTGTCAAACAAGCCATAAATAACATATATTTCTGTACCTTTCATTTATTTTTTAGAGATCTACAGAATGGATAAGTTTCTTTCCATTTATTAATTGATGGCAATGTGACATTGTAGCAAAATTCATGATTGAACTGCATGAATGGCAGAGGCTTATTCATAAAACTACACATAGCCCTTTCTTCATAGCTCTTCTCAGTTGTGGCAACTGTCAGTGAGAGGAAGTTAAAGAGTTTGCAGATAAAATATGAATTAGATAAGTTTAGACTAGAAGTAAGGAACAGTTTTGCGTCTGTGAGGGTAAAGATGAAATAACTTACAAAAGTGGTGTGATGGCATCTCCACTACTGGCAATGCTTAAGCTGGATAATCCTATTTTTTCTAAGAGTTAATTGAGGAAACTTTGTTATAGAACTGGGCAGATCAGGTAACACTAAGAGTCTTTCTTGAATTTGTATTGCAGGAATAGAATTTACGGGAATAGAAATAGTTTCACTTTCACAGTATTTAAATGGGAAGAATATTGTGTCTTCCTGCTTTCAGAAAAGGAGTAAACAGAAAGACCGAGACTCTAAGTCCATCAAACTGATCTAGAGTATATTCCTCCAATAGATAAGTTGAAGCTTCCATCAGTGGAAGAAAATAATACCCTAAACTAGAGAAGTGTTTAAGGTATTTTTCTTTCCCTTGCAGTTTTCATTAGTCCTGTTTCAATGGAAGTATCGGGAGTTCATGAAATGCAAATTGGTTCCATTATACTCCAATAATAAGTGGAGATATTACAGAGGAAGATACAGATGTTATTGTAAACATATCAAACGCATCATTTGATACCACATCAGGTATTGTATCAACTATGTAGTCCTTTGGAGAGAAACTTGGGCTAGTTTTTAGAAGGGGGAAGGGGAAAGAACTGTCCACATGTGCAACTTCTATGAAGTATTTTTCAGAAGAGAGAGAGAGTTATGATTAGTCAGGAAACATGTAAAATGGTGTTTTCACATGTCCTGAATATTCCATTTAGTTTCCAAACTACTCAAATGGGAGACATCTGACCAGATTTTTCCTGTTTAAAAAACAAAAATGCTTAAATAAAAGGGATTTTCCAGATCAAATATAATTCTGAAAAACTGCTCTTGTCCCAATGTGTTTCTCTGTAAGCCAAAGCCCTGGTTAGGTACACTGACCTATAAGAAGCAAAAGATTCTTTGGTGACCTTGTGAATTGCAGACATGAAGGACATCAAATGATATAATTCAAAGCAATCAGAGTTTGGTGAGGGTCATATTAGAAGCTGGTGAAATGATGGAATAAGACTCATTCTTAATGTTTTTTAGCCAATAATGAAGGCTGTGTTCTCTTCACAGCCACAATATGTCGTGGAGGGTATTTAGGGCAGGCTTGAGAGGTGGGCCTGTGCAAACCTTGTTAAGTTCAACAAGGTCCTGCACCTGGGTCAGGGCAATCCCAAGCACAAACACAGGCTGGGAAGAGAATGGATTGAGAGTAGTCAGGATGATGAGGCACTGGAACATGTTTGCACAGACAAGTCATGGGAGCCCCATCCCTGGGGGTGTTGAAAGTCAGGTTGGATGAGGCTTTGAGCAACCTGATCTAGAGGAAGGTGTCCCTGTCTGTGGCAGGGGGGTTGGAACTAGATGATCTTTAAGGTCCCTTCTCACCCAAACCATCCTCTGAACACTGAATTACAGAGCCAGGCTTGTATTGAAGAGAGATTATTCTTGGAAAGAAGTGTTGCATAAGGTACTGCCTCTGAGCCCTCTGTATGCAGTTGGTTTGTGAGACATGCCTATGAAACTGAGCTAGATATCTGTGATGATAACGCAACCTCTGTTTTGCAGATAAGCCGTCAATAGAGCTTCCCACACACTGGGAAGACATGGAAGAGGAATGGGTCAAACTAATGAATCTCAAACCATTACATTGGAAATACCAGGAAGTTGAGAGCAAATTTCAGAGAACGCCTTCCAACTATGTCATACAGAAGGTGAAATCCCGTGGGCAGAAAAAAAAGTGAATTTTTGGACTAAAAACATTCATATAGTTTTTAAACATTTGTTTGTAAGGTGTCTGCAACCTAATACACCTTTCATCTCTTTGGCTCCCCACCACTGTGTAGGGTGAATATAAATGAAATCAAATTTCCTAGGAATTGCCCTACCATTTCTGCCTTCTAATAACGCAAACCCAGTGACCATCAGTCTTCAGGCTGACTCTGTGTTCAACTCAGTAGTTAATGTGGTATTTCCAGTTAGGAATTTCTATATTTGAATGGAAGAATGACAAAACGCATCCAGAATACAAAGGAAAATACAAAGTTCTTGCAGACTGGTCATAAAGCTTTTAACTGTTTACTGCTTCTTCCCTGTCAGTCCCAGAGCCTTTCAGGATAGAGTGTTGGTTTTAAGCAAAGTGTCAAAATTTGATCCTGCTTATTGAAAAGTCTACAATGCAGTGCACAGAGGTTTAATTGCCAAGAAGACAGAATTATTCAGAATCAGGAGGAGTGATAGACAGGGAAAAAATATGATTAAATTAAGAGTGAGAATATGTGTTCAAAAAAATTTCTTGCTTCATGAGATTCAATGAGCACGGTCACCAAGACACAAATAGAAAGAAAAATTACCTGTTTTTTTTTACCATGGTACACAGGTGACATGAAGTCCTTTTCCACTGAAAAACTGAAAGCTGTTACAGCAATGCCTTTAAGACTACAGTGCAGATACACCATTTCCTACAGCTATGTTAATATTGTTGGCATAGAGAGACAGCAACATCTATCCTCCCACCAATTTATTTTTATATAGGATTTTTTTATGGGTTGCTAAGCTACACAGTAAAAGAAGTAATTTTGACGTCCAAGCTGAGATCTAGAAAAGAAACTTAAATTCAGCATCATGTTATCTCTAAAATCTACCCTTTAGTGAGAAAATTATCAGTAAAGATGATTGGTATGTACAGAAGTCATCCTACATCCTTGCCTCTAGCAGCAGTACAACAGCCTGTTTCTAAAGATGGCAATGCACAGCTACCGTGAGTGCCTGATACCTGGTGTACATACAAGACAAACGTGTGCTAAAAATGACTAAGTTTGAAAACATCTTGTTAAGCTACTTTAGTTTCTGATTTTTCAGTCCCCCAACCCAAACCACACAGGGCACAGTGAAAATAACTGTCATTCTTTCAGTTTCATTTGATTTTAATGCTTTCCTGCTATGATAAGTATAGGTCCCTAGCACTATAAATATAGTTCTATTTTCTAATTTTGCAGATTGAAAGAATACAAAAATCCCTTCCTCTGGCAGACATACCAAATCAAAAGAATCTCACTCTGTACAAAGAATAAAAATCACAATAATGAGAAGTTTCTGTTTCATGGGACAGCTGCGTCCTCATTGAACATGATCAACTACAATGGATTTAATGGTGGGTTTGCTGGAAAGAATGGTGAGTCATTATCCAAAGCAGTTTATTTCCTAAATGTATATGAGGTGCTAGGGAATGTCAATGTTATAGTGCTGTCAGCACAACAGGAAGACAGAATAAAGTTGAAGGAAACAACCCTGGAGCATAATCTATAGGGATAAAGGAATTAACCAGTTAATCCCTTGTAGATGAATGCCACCATCTAGAGGGTACCAGCAAAATCTCGCCTACTCTGAAGCCAAGCCTGGGCAGCTTTTGAGAAATGTTTTGTATGACCTGCCTACAGAAAGGAACAAGGATTGCTATTCAGCATCCTCAGCTGAGGTACTAACCAGTAGCTGCTGGTACCTCCTCTCTTCTTGGACAAAGGCAGATAGAGCTGCAGGTACTCCTGTTGGACCCAAAGGTAAGGACAGCACAAGCAATCAGAAGATCCCACTCCCCTACCATTTTTATGCAAATGAAATGCGTTGAAATTAATTAATTAATTATTTTCCCCCCATTAAGAGTTGTTCTGGATAACCATTAAATATTTAGCAGAAAGACATTCTGCATTAATTCAAAGCTGGGTTTGTCCAGTTCCTCTTGTACAGTTATGTTATGTTTATTATTTGGTAGCATTCAACAGTGAAGGGCAGCATCCAAAGAAATGGAACTTGGGCTGAATTGAGGTGCCCGCTGCTCTTAGAGGTTTTGCAACCTTAATTCCAAAGTCCTTACTTTCTGTCCTTGATATTTTCTTCCTTAAGACATAATTGTACATGCCTAGGGCTGACTTGATCTTGAGGGAGCCAGACAGCTTAACTCAGAAGCAGTTGACACTTAAGCGTGGTCTGGATGCAAAAAGTAGACATTTCTCTGTCCAGATTCTCTAGAGTCACTTACACTGATATTTTCTGAAGAAAATGAAGCCAAACATACACAAGATAGAATCGGCAGCCACCATTTCTTTTTAAGACATGACCAGAGGAGGTGCAGTTTCACTTTCCTGGTCTTTGGTAATGTCAGAAGGTTGGATTTACTTGGGAAGCAAGACCCCTACATCCCCATGTCTGCTTTCAGCCTATGAATATTGACATCCACTCCTCCATCTCATCCACCAATTACAACAGGAAGGACACGCTTTTCTTCTATCAGGCTCATTAGCCATGTGAAAATACCTCAAGATCGGAGCAGGCAGATAGGAAGGAGCTGTCTGAACAGCTTTCTACCAGTATCAGAAAAAAGAAATCTGTTACAGACAAAGAAAGAGGATTCCTCTAACTTCTTGCTGTGATGTGTAACTAGAAAACTGTCATTACAATTACAGTAATGATTTTTAAGTTGAAAAGGCTCTGAAGATTTGCAATTTGATGGCTTGCAGGCTAAACAGAGAGAGGAACAGGGTCAGTCAAAAGCCTGGGTATTGATACCCAACATCTAAGTGGATTCATATTTGATTCTGATACAAAAGATTATTACTAGAATTTGTTATTTAAACTCTAACCAAATGTATAACTACCACAGAGTATATAAAAAAAAAAAAAAAGGAGGAGCCTTAGAGATTCTCACGGGAATAAGAACACTAACTCTATTTGTAAATGATGTCCTTCCAAACAGCAGCCGACATTGGAAGTGGAACCTACTTTGCTATTGATGCAAGTTGTTCTGCTCGGAGTACTTATTCCGGACCGGATATCAAAGGCTGAAGATACATGTATTTGGCTCGAGTCCTCACTGGGTGGTACTGTGCAGGGAGAAAAGGACTAGCTGCTCCACCACCAAAAAGCCTAGCAGATCCCACTGACCTGTACGACAGCGTGGTCGATAATGTCAGTTATCCAACAACGTTTGTCATCTTTAATGACATTCAGGCATATCCTGAATACCTTATAACTTTCAAAAAAAATAGAATATTCTTAATAGCCTGGAAAATTTTAGTGCCTTTTACATATGGGAATTAACAGGGTAATTCTTGATTTTTGTTTCTATCTAGGTTTCTTTAAGTGGTTATTTGTCTATGTTCAAATATGACTCCAAGTTATAAAACAGTGAGGCTAGCATAAGCAAATATTTTAGAATGTGCTATTTTAATACTCACATTTCAAATTCAGTTCTGCAGAGGTGAGAACAGCCCCAATCTCTTCCTACGCAAGGCAGAGGGGACTCATAGGAGGGGGAGCTGCTCTACCTTCCCTGTGGCTTAAAGTGAGAGGTATCCGGTGCACCTATGTGGGGCCCAGAGAGTGGTGGTAAATGGAGTTAACTCCGGCTGGAGGCCAGTCACAAGTGGGGTTCCTCAGGGCTCGGTACTGGGTCCAGCTCTGTTCAATGTCTTTATCCATGACCTGGATGAAGGCATTGAGTGCACCCTCAGCAAGTTTGCAGATGACACTAATCTGGGTGGAAGCGTGGATCTGCTGGAGGGTTGGGAGGCTCTGCAAAGGGATCTGAACAGGCTGGACTGCTGGGCCGAGGCCAATGGCATGAGGTTTAACAAGGCCAAATGCCGGGTCCTGCACTTGGGACACAACAACCCTCTGCAGCTCTACAGACTGGGGGAAGAGTGGCTGGAGAGCTGCCTAGAGGAGAAGGACCTGGGGGTGTTGGTTGACAACTGACTGAACATGAGCCAGCAGTGTGCCCAAGAAGGCCAATGGCATCTTGGCTTGGATCAGAAACGGCGTGACCAGCAGGTCCAGGGAGGTGATTCTCCGTCTGTACTCGGCACTGGTGAGACTGCACCTCGAATACTGTGTTAAGCTCTGGCCCCTCACCACAAGAAGGATGTTGAGGCTCTGGAGTGTGTCCAGAGAAGAGCAACAAAGCTGGTGAGGGGGCTGGAGAACAAGTCTTATGAGGAGCCGCTGAGAGAGCTGGGGTTGTTTAGTCTGGAGAAGAGGAGGCTGAGGGGAGACCTTATTGCTCTCTACAACTACCTGAAAGGAGGTTGTGGAGAGGAGGGAGCTGGGCTCTTCTCACAAGTGACAGGGGACAGGACAAGGGGAATGGCCTCAAGCTCCGCCAGGGGAGGTTCAGGTTGGATATCAGAAAAAAATTCTTCACAGAGAGTCATCGGGTACTGGAACAGGCTGCCCAGGGAGGGGGTCGAGTCACCTTCCCTGGAGGTGTTCAAGGAATGGGTCGATGAAGTGCTTAGGGACATGGTTTAAGGGAGTGTTGGGAATGGTTGGACTCGATGATCCAGTGGGTCCTTTCCAACCTGGTGATTCTATGATTCTATGATTCTATGCATGTTCCTATTTTCCGTATTCACCATAAAGCACCCAGTGGCTCACTGCCCATGACGATTTATTTAAAACACTTCATGTTGGACAAATAGCCTCTCTTACCAGCCAAGTTCTCTGTCATTCTCAGGCATCCACTCAGCCTTGCTGGTGCTAAGAGTATTGAAGAAATAAAACCCCAGTATTGAACATACACATTG
The DNA here is from genome assembly GCF_017976375.1 of Cuculus canorus. Classification (NCBI taxonomy): domain Eukaryota; kingdom Metazoa; phylum Chordata; class Aves; order Cuculiformes; family Cuculidae; genus Cuculus; species Cuculus canorus. Next base: position 10,576,360 of record NC_071406.1, read on the forward strand.
CATTAATTGTTTCACCCTCCCTTATGCTGTTGTGGCATACTTTGTTATTCCCTAGGTATAAATTCCTAGACATATCTGTTTCTTAGCAGCTTTTTCTATGGTCTGTCATATTGCATCCATCTAAGTTCCATAGCCAAAGTCATTGCTTCTGGAATTTTCAAGACTGTAAATAGTGACTTTTAATTTCTTTTGGTCAGTACCGAAACATTGACCTTTCTGTAGATTTACTGGTTTGCAGAGTCATCTACAGGGACACACTCAGTTACCGCACTTAAACCATATTTTTTAAAGTTCCGTAAAGCAAGCAAATAATGGTATTTGTACATCTTTGCAAGCTGTACACTTAATTAATGATAATTTTACAACTGCCTGTCAAAAGCTGTATACACACAATTTCAATAAAAGTAGTTTAGAACGAGTTCATTGTGTTACTGAGTCGTTTGCATGCAGGAACTTCAAGCAGAAGGCGTTGCTTAATATTTGAACATCTTTGTTTCGGTGATGCTGTAAATAGTGACAAGCTGAAAAGGCTTGAAAGACAAAATTGTTTTCTTCTATTGTGTCTGTGACAGATTTATTTGTACAGATTCCAGGCAAAATTATTCTGCCTTAGTCCAAAGGAGACCTGCCAGGATGTCTTCAAGCCCCGCTGCAATGTTCTCATTGCCTGCAAATGGCAAAAGCGCTTATGGTTTCTGTTGGTGGCAGAAGCAAATACAAATAATCTCTGTTTTTCACAGCAGATGCCCGCGCAGCACTTTAGATGAAGGTCCTGCGTAAATTCCCATTTTAAAGCAAAATCGAGTTTGATCCACTTCTGTTTTAATAGATTTTGCTCCCTGTGGAAAGTTGAAGATGCCTTTCTCCTTTATCTTTGGGGTTCTTTTCTGTATTGCAGAAGCACTACAGCAGTCGAGTGACCCGGGCAGGTGGTTTAACTGCGCCCCAGGGACCTGCGGGCTTCTCCCCCCGCTGCCACCGAGCTGCTGCCGGAGCCAGGACACACCACCTTCTGCCTGTGCGGCCCTCGCTGTAACTGAATGCCTTGGAAAGAAGCAGGACATGCAAGAATTGCTACAAAAACCCGGACAATTTTTATCACCAGTGATAGTAGAAGTTTCTTTAATAGTTTCTGTACTAGAAATGTGGCGATACTCAGTCACGCAGTGTTTGCAGACTGAGAAGTTGGGAAAAGGCTGTGTTGTATATGGAAAACGAAGGCTGAACTGCATAGCACTGCATTGCCCCTGCGTAAGGCTGCACTGCTGCGAGGCACGGAATGGCATGGCACGGCATGGCATGGAATGGCTTTGCATGGAATGGCATGGCTTTGCACTGCATTGCATTACATGGCATTGCTCAACAGCAATGCGTTGCGTGGCTCGGCACGGATCAGCATGGCTCGGCTCAGCATGGCATGGCTTGGCACGGTTCAGCACAGCACAGCTCTGCACAGCTCAGCTCAGCACAGTTTGGCATGCTTCAGCACAGCAGGGCTTGGCACAATTCCACACTGCACGGCTTGACTCGGCACGGCTTGGCAGGGTTTGGCACGGCTCAGCACAGCATGGCTTGGCATGGCATAGCATGGCATGGCTTGGCACAGCTTGGCACAGCACAGCTCAGTTTGGTGTGGCACAGTTCGGCTCAGATTGGCTCGGCACTGCATGGCTCAGCATGGCATGGCTCAGCTGGGCACAGGACAGCACGGCTCAGCACGGCACTGCATGGCTCAGCACAGCTTGGCAAGGCACACCTTGGCACGGCACGACTTGGCTCAGTAAGGCTCGGCACGGTTTTGCATGGCACAGTTCAGCTGGGCATGGCACAGGTCAGCATGGTTTGGCATGGTTTGGCACAGCATGGCATGGCACGGCTCAGCATGGCTTGGCACAGTTCGGCACGGCACAGCTTGGCATGGCACAGCTTGGCACAGCTCAGCACGTTTCAGCACAGCTTGGCAGGGTACAGCACAGCTCAGCAGGGTACAGCACAGCTCAGCATGGTTTGGCACGGCTTGGCACAGCTTGGAACGGCACGGCTCGGCTCCGCACATCACAGCTCAGCTCGGCACAGCTCAGCACGGCATGGCTTGGCATGGCTCGGCACGGCTCGGCACGGCAGGGGACGGCACGGGATGGCTCCGCACGGCACGGCACTACACGGCTCGGCGCAGCACGACACGGCTCGGCACGGCACGGCTCGGCTCGGCTCGGCACGGCACGGCTCGGCTCTGCACGGCTCGGCACGGCTCGGCTCGGCACGGCACGGCACGGCACGGCACGGCACGGCACGGCTCGGCTCGGCTCGGCACGGCTCGGCTCGGCTCGGCTCGGCTCGGCACGGCACGGCTCGGCTCGGCACGGCACGGCTCGGCTCGGCTCGGCTCGGCTCGGCACGGCTGGGCTCGGCACGGCACGGCTCGGCACGGCTCGGCTCGGCTCGGCACGGCACGGCACGGCTCGGCATGGCACGGCACGGCTCGGCTCGGCACGGCACGGCTCGGCTCGGCACGGCACGGCTCGGCTCGGCACGGCTCGGCACGGCTCGGCTCGGCACGGCTCGGCTCTGCACGGCTCGGCACGGCTCGGCTCGGCTCGGCTCGGCACGGCACGGCTCGGCACGGCTCGGCTCGGCACGGCACGGCTCGGCTCGGCTCGGCACGGCACGGCTCGGCTCGGCACGGCTCGGCACGGCTCGGCTCGGCACGGCTCGGCTCGGCTCGGCACGGCACGGCTCGGCTCGGCACGGCACGGCTCGGCTCGGCTCGGCTCGGCACGGCACGGCACGGCACGGCTCGGCTCGGCTCGGCTCGGCTCGGCTCGGCTCTGCACGGCTCGGCTCGGCTCGGCACCGCCCCGCCCCGTTCGGCACTGCTCGGCCCCCCTCGGCTCGGCGCCGCTCGGCGCCGCTCGGCTCCGCTCGGCTCGGCCCCCTGAGCCCCGCCCTCTGTCCCCGCCCCGCTCGCCCATTGGCGGGGCCGCTGCCCACGCGCCGCTCCATGGCGACGCGGCGGGCCAACATGGCAGCCGGGCCGGGCGGAGGGCGCCCCGCGCTGTGCCCGCTGCTCCTGCTCCTGCTGGGCTGCGCCCCGGGCCGAGCCGAGCTCTGCCGGCACCGCGCGCCCCGCGGTCAGGAGGTGAGGGCGGTCCAGAGGGAGAGGGGAGTTTGTCTGGAAACGGGGAGTTGGCGGTTGTCTGGGAATGAAGGGGGGGGGGGGGTGAGGAGTAGGAGGATGAGGAGGAAATGGGGGGGCGGAGATGAGGAGAAAGGTGAGGGGGATGATGAGGAGGAGGAGGTTAAAGAGGTGGAGGGGGATAGGAAGTATGAGGGGGATGAGGAAAAGGAGGAGGATAAGGAAGAGGATAAGGGGAATGAGGAGGAGGAGGAGGTGGAGGAGGAGGAGGAGAATGAGGAGAAGGGGGATGAGGAGGAGGGGGATGAGGAGGAGGATGAGGAAAATGAGGAGGGGGGTTGAGATTGGGGAGAAGGATGATGAGAATGAGGAGGGGGGTGAGGAGAATGAGAAAGGGGATGAGGAAGAGGAGGAGGATGGAGAAAGGAGGATGAGGTTGTGCCTTTCCCCGCCAGGTTGTCTATCAGGTGCCCCTTAAGGAAAACCACGTCTCGAAGAGAAATGTGGATCAGCAGCTCCGGATTAAGACCGTGTACGACAGGAGCATTGAGGAGTGAGTATGGTGGGGTGGGTGCTTCCCCCCTCCCTGCTCTGTGTCTGGGAACGGCGATCCTATTAACCAAAGCTTCTTTGGTTTGCTCTGAACACAGTTTGCTGCCAGAGAAAAGGCACCTCATCAAGGTACGGCGTATTCCCCTCTCTCTCTTCTATGTGCGTGCACTTTATTATGTGGATCAAGCTAAGGCTTTGCCAAGTCAAACCTTTTAATTAAAGGCTTTAATTAAAGGCTTTGAATACCGGCAAATTCATATCCTCTAGTCAGGGTACCCGGGGCTCTGTGTACGGATTATGCCTCCGATCCAAGTATTTCCATTGTTTTGATGAATATTGCTTGACGAGTGCTTACCATATCCCAACGTGGAGAGGTTTTCGGAGAGCACCACAGAATCATGGAATAGTTTGGATTGGAAACAACCTCGAAGCCCATCTAGTTCCAACCTCCCTGCCATGGGCAGGGACACCTCCCACCAGACCAGGCTGCCCAAGGCCCCATACAGACTGGCCTGGAACACCTCCCGGGATGGGGCAGCCACAACTTCCCTGGGCAGTCCAATATGTGGATTTTAATGGTTTTTGGTACCATTAAGAGTATTTTAAATCTCTCTCCTGGCTTATTTTGAGATACTGTGCAAGTAAGGAGTGAAAGGCAATGCAGCAGTCAGGCTTGAGGACTGCAGAGACAGGAGCTCCTGGGAAATTCGTGATGGGTGCTTGCCAGTGACTAGTAAGTTCAGGGCTGAAATATATTCAGCCTCTTTGAAGCTGTACATTGAGATTAATACTAGTTCTCTTCTTGTTTTGTCATTCCAATAATAACATATGAGAATACTGAGCCGTATTTCCCAAATATATTGATAACAGTTGCACTTGTTAGGAAGTCTGGATTTCTGCTGTTCTGCTATACCACAGCATCTGGCAAATTTCATGTAGTTAGTCCTTGTAAGGTGAGTAGTGGCTGCACTGACACTGAGTGACTTTTGTTCTTGTTCTATTCAGAACAAGCTTTTTCCACAAGCTATATCTTATTTGGAGAAGACATTTCAAGTGCGCAAATCCACGGGTACTATATTACTAAGCAGGTATGTGGAAGTTTATTGAAAAAAACCTGATATATTTGATACTTAACATTCTTTTGTATAGACTGTAAAGAATAAGAGTGTAAGAAATGCCCTCCTGAATCAGCAGCGAACTCTGTCCCAGTGGTGATAGCAGATGTTATTTAGGGACAACACACAAGTCTGTCGACCTTCCACGATCAACATCGGTGTTTGTCGTGTCAGAGATTTTAAAGAGTGTACATACTGCCTGTTTCCTTTTACTTGCACCCCCAATTATGAACCTATTCCTAACCTCTTTTCAAACACGTGGATACTCCATTAACAACTAGAAGCATTGTGTCTTCCAGGGCAGGGTAAATAACATTTCTCGGCATGGAATTTAAATCAAATATCTGTATGCTGTGTTGTTTTACAGTTTCTTTTTAATTTTAAAAGTGCTGACTCTTTTTTCATGTTTGTTTGAAGGCAGTGTGCGACAAACCAATATCTAAGGAGGAAAGCTGACCCTCACAGATACTGCCTGAGAGCCTGTGCAGACCATACAAGATGTGGGCCAGTTATAGTGCCTGAGAAACACCTCCAGGTAAGCCAGGTGCTTCTTATCCTTTGAAGTAGTATTGTTTGTGGAAATGAGTAAAAAAATTAATATTGCTAACTTGTGCGTAAGTGACCTGTTTGCAGGAGATCACTAGGTTTGAGTGACAGAACAGAAGAACTTTAGTTAGTGGGAGCTGCTTTGGCTTAGGCTGCTGAACCAAAAGTAAAATAAAATTGGACTATTTACTCTTCTCTGAGCCTGTGTTATAATGAACTGGAGAGACAGAGTGAGATTCTAAGCTTCTTGAATTGCAGTAGGTACTTCGCTATTCATCTTGGTCAACGAGTCAGATTTTTCACAGGATTAATGATACATTTTGATTTTTTGAAGACCTTATTTGATGAGATTATCCACTGATCCCGGAGCACAGTGCAGGATATACTTCGAACTTCTTTTCTTGCAAAATTTTGATTCCACTCAACTATGGTGTGGAATCAGTAGAATTTTTTTCCTTTTAGCCTGAAGTTTCAACTACAGTATTAAAAATGTACCAGATTACATGTGAAATGCAATTGATACTTACGCTTGCTATTTCTCTGAACTGACTTTTTGTTTTGTAACTTGTAGGAGATAAAGGCTGCTAATTTTGGGATATCTAGCTTGGCAGGCTCTTTGTTTTTTTTTTTTTTCAAAAGCTACCAACTTCCTGGTGTCTAATAAATCAAATGAGCTAGTCATTTGCAAGTTATTCCTTGGCTCTATCTTTCGTTTACTGTCTTCATAGGGAGTTTTCTCATCCCCCACTGTCTTACAATGGGGTTTATTTTTGCCTTCAAGCTAATTGAATTTTGTCATGCAGAATTTCTGTCATAACTAATGTATTTTAATTGTTCATTTGAACAAAGCAATGCAGGGTGTACAATGAGACTAAATGCCACGGACCCACTTGCTTACCTGACCAAGAAGGGGTTCGGGATGCTGACTTTGTCCTTTACGTTAGTGCTCTCACTACTGAAAGGTGTGGCCATGAAAATATCATTGCATATGCAGCCTACTGCCAGCTGGAAGCTGAAATGGACAGGTTAGTATTCACTCGCTCTAGTACAGACTCTGTCTTTAATTAAACTCTGAAGTGTTTTAGTTGTTCATGTGTGGGGTTTAATTGCTTGCCTGGGGTATAGCAAAGCAGAAGTCATTGGATTAAAGACAAGCACTGCATTAATGTAAAACCACAAAAACAATCAAATAGTGCTTGACTTGCAAAGCTGAGGCTTTTAAGTCAAAGCTAACCCTCTACTGTTAGTATCTACACATTCTCTCCAGATCCTATTCCTGTTGAAGTGAATATCATACTTTCACAAATTTAAAGGAGAATGCATACGGGCCCTGCTTATTTGGCTTCTGTTTCTAGTTTGGTTGTAATCATTGTAACAAAAATGTTTACCTCTGTAGTGTTTTACCAAAAATTCAGATCTCCTGTACTGTTATCACTAACACCTGTGCAGAATCCTGACTACAGATTGATCCCATCCACCCCTCCCTATTCCAGCAGTAAGCTAGTCACTGTATTGTTAGCACACTGTTCATAAACGATTGGGAAAGTTGTTAGGAAGGTCTTATTTTTACATTAGTCTCTATTTTCTTTTAGATGTTCTGCCTGTTCAAGTGAATATGATTAGAATTTGCTAGTATTTTACTGAAAACCATTTATTTTAAAAACTTTTTTCCAGGCCAATAGCAGGGTATGCTAACTTGTGTCCAAATATGATTTCCACGCAAGCTCAAGAATTCGTTGGCATGTTGTCTACAGTGAAACATGAGATTATCCATGCACTGGTAAGGTTTGATGTTATAAAATGTGTTTCCCTGGAATTTGTGCCTGCTTCCTCGCATATCTCCAGCTTGTTGCAAGAGAAGGATGTTTGCTGGAGGAAAGCTCTTGCTTTGCCTCCTTCATTTTGTGTGTTGATTGCCTTAAGGTGCAGTACTCCCAGTATATCTGCAGTGGGTGTGATAACTCTTTGACAGCATTTGGCTGCCATTTGTATGTGTGTATCTTACCAAAGGCTTCCCTGTGCTTGATTTTTATCAGGGTTTCTCTGCTGGTCTGTTTGCCTTTTACCGTGATGATGATGGAAAACCTTTGACAACAAGACATGCAGATGGACTCCCTCCTTTTAACGAAAGGTATTTTATTTGTTTGGACCTCTTTGTACTCCCATTGAAGGAGGTTTTCATGTTGCTTTTTTAAGATGTGTTCGTGCTGTCAGCCTGTTGAAAATCGAGCTTGATTCTTTTATTGGAATGTTTTACCTTTGTTTTGTTCAGGTGTTGGTGTGTGGTGAGGTTGTTTCTTTTATTCTTCCTTTACATTGTCATTAAGCACTTGTTTTATCCATGTTTATTGCAAGCTAAGGCAGAATCTCATTTATCAGGAAGCTTGAAGTCAAGCGTTAAAATTACCCAGGCTTAAATTTTGATGCTTTCTGAGCACCTTAGTAAATTGAGACTTCTGTTTTCTGTGCTCTAATGTCAGTGCAGTTCGTTTTTATTCAAGATATAGATAATTCAGTACTTATAGTTATGCAAAACTGACTGTGTATAATCTGCTGTGTATTTTTTCTGACTTGTTATTGAATGAAAAATTAACTTTTTATTCCCTATTCTATTTACTTGATATTGTGGAAATGTTCTCTAAGAGGTTTTTTTTGGATGTTGAAGGGTAGAGAGCTTTTGGGTTTGTTCAGCTTCATTTTTATAATAGGAATTAGACAGATTTTTAATTTCTAACACTTTTGGTCACGAGAAAATATGTCTTGAGTCTAGAGAGGTCTTTTTAATACTCATATTTTAGCTTATTAAATCAGAGTTGTGTATAGAATGAATACATATCTTACAAAGGAAAATTTTGTGCAATAAACTTAAGAAAGCACGAAGAAGTACAGACGTTATTAATGATTCCATTTCTTAACAGAGATAGAAGTTTGCACAGTAGCTTGGTCTGTATTTGTGGGAAAGATTTGTAACCAAAATGTTCTTCTTACAGTCTAGGTTTGTATCAGTGGAGCAATAAAGTCGTTCAGAAAGCCGTGAGATTATGGGATGTACGTGGTGGCAAAATGCTGCGCCATGCTGTTCATCTTCTGGTAACGCCTCGTGTAGTTGTAAGTATGGATTAATTTAAACTTTTACACTTCATATGCCAAGGTTACCATCACAGTCTTGACCCATAAACATCTTATTCTTAACTAAATAATAACCTAATATTGCATACCTTTTTCCTGAAAGTATGACCTGAAGACTGTGCAATTAAGACAATATAATTACTTGAGAGAGTGTATCCAAAATAAAGTGGAAGATAATTGACAGATAGTATGAAATAAATAAGTTGACATAGTAAGAGACAATGAAGGCAGTGGGAAGTAAATTATAAAAGGTTAAGGAAACCTGATGTTGAATATACTCCCTAATTCTACTCTCTAGAAGTTTTCCTGCAGATGTAAATGCCTAGTATTCCTGTTACCTTAATGGACAGTCTTGTCACTGATTTTCTGATTTATAAGTTCAGCCTATTTCGGGTTTTCTGTTTAAAAGCATTGTTTCAATCTTTTTCTAATTTATTGATTACGAAATAATGCAGTTAACTTTTTGTCTTAAAAAAGGTAAATTTGTGTTTAAAAAGAAACACCTTAAGTATTCTTGGAAATCTTTCTTGCTTCCCATGCCCCGACTCGCCCTCCAGTCTCACCCCAACATAACGTATGATTAAGTGTAATAATTTGTTACTGGAAATAAGTTACAGCGTTAATTGTATTTGGCCCCAAATAGTATTTTTGTTTATTTTCAATCTAACAGAGTATATAGAGCAAACCTGGTTTAATTACCCCTGTTTTTAAAATTGGCCATGCTGGTCAAACTGTTCAGAGCATTAAAGGTTCTCCTGGGTCGTGCCACGCAAGCGAAGGCTGGGCCTCTGACCAGGAGAACACGGTGATATTGTGATGCCTTTTAGGTTTTCAAATATTTGGCAGAAAACACTTTCCCACGCAGGACTTCTTGACAGATACAACTTCCTAATAGAAAAGTGTTTTTTCTCTGAAACATTTGACAGTAGCAGGGCTGTAGTGTTCCTACGTTGTTTGGGCTTTTTTGTTGTTTTTTTAATATGGTCTTTAGTCTGTGCATGCTGCTTTCAGCTGATTCTCTTGCTGTTTTACTCTTGCAAACATCCATGGTTTATTTCCAGGAGATAAGTAGGCAGATTGTTAGGCCTTGTGTTGGAGTGCTTGTTGGCTTAGTCAGCCTATGAGTAGGAGAAGTGTTTTGCATTTGGAGGAAAACAAGACAGTAGAAAAAGAAAAGCTGAAACACTTTGAAAAGGTAATTCTAGAAGATTAGGAGTGCATATGAGTGTCTGTCTTAATATTGTGAGAGTTATGTTGGAATGTTTTCTTTCTAGGAAGAAGCTCGAAAACATTTTAATTGTCCAATTCTAGAGGGAATGGAGCTTGAAAATCAAGGTGGCATGGGTACTGAGCTCAATCACTGGGAGAAGAGATTGTTGGAGGTTAGTCCTGATATTAGGAATGAGGGGGATGTGGGAATGTCTGCTCCCCAGCTTTATTTTTAGGTTTATAGTGGTACTTGGTAGAGCCCTGAAAATGCAAGTGTATCAAACCTCACTGAAGTACATCACAAACAGTGCTAAGCTACAAATACTTAAATGCCCAATTTCTAGATAAATCTATCTTTTTACCTTATTGCTAAGTCGTAGACTATGAATTTGTGATAGGCTGATTACTGAAAAGCTAAATGTCTCTTGCTCTTATATGCCATTATCCTTTCAAGAAAGTATTTTCCCTTTTAGGGGAAAAGGGTATTCCTTTGAGCCAATTCAACTTTGTCACCATCTGCCTCTTATATTTCAAATATTTGATCATTCTATTTATTCATTAGCTCAACTTCATCTTTATTCATGTGCCCTGGGGTTAGCTTTTGCCATCTCTACTCCAGAACCTCATCTGATTGAGGAAACATTTCCCTCCTGACATTTAAGCTTATTTTTATTTATAGCTCTGCACTATGTGATGTTTTTGCCAGAGGTACACTTTCTAGTTGGTGTTGTATGAGGTAAACAAGAAAGGAAATGCTTCAGGACAGTTCTTTTTGTGGGAATAGTGTTAAAAACTGCATATTTCTTGAGACCGAAATTGTTAGCTTTTCCTGCTTATCAGTAATCTCTGTTGTGGAACAGTAGTTTAAAGCCAACTGGAAAGACAGCCATCAGAATTAGGATAATTTTAAGAGCTGAATAGGATAATCAAAAAAGAGATATTTACTAGTCTCATTTACACCTTTCCAGAGAAAGTTTGTGTCTGGGAAGTAACCCATATAGTTTGGTTTTGATCTTGATCCAACTCTCATGCAGTATTATAGTGACAGCAAATTTGGTGCTAAGGAATCTGCTCATGCAAACTCCTCCTAATCACACTCATGGAGAGGGAAGGCTGACAAACTAAATGGCTTGAAGAAATGAGATGAAGTTCACTAATAGAAATCCCAGGGTTGTGTATTAAGAGTGAGTGAGTTTTGCTGTCTGCTTGAAGTTTATCAGGTGGAAATGACTGAGAAGGAAAAAGATACGGGTGTTACAATTGCCAGTTATAAGATGATTAGGGAACTCCAAGGTGACCAGAGTTGCTCTTTAAAGATGATGTGTTTAAACAAGATGGAAAATTCCACAGCCACGCTAATAAAGCTTCCTTCAGATGTGTCCCCTGTGCACCTTGCTCCTGCAAAAGACTACTAAAAAATCTAGAGTCTTGCACAAGACAGTAAAATGAGGTTGGCTTTCAGCCCACCAAAAGGAGACAGAAGAAAGGATGTGATTGCTGCTGATAAAAATGCTTGAAAAAGAAAGGGGTTTATTTTACTTAAAGAAAAATGAGTACCTGTTGGTCATTAAGATTTAGCTGGAATTTGGAATGAGATTTCTGACTTATAGAGTTCTGAAGCTTTGTAAGATGGAGTGGGACTTTTGATCCCGTTGAATGGACTTTTGATCCCGTTTGTGAAAAGTTGGGATTTGATTGTCAATAATAAGCAGGGGCTGGAAATAAAATGCATTTTCATAGAAAGCACTTTCTTACATCAGTGGCTATCAGTGGCTCGCTAATAGTAACTTGTAACTTTCAGAACGAAGCAATGACTGGATCCCACACACAGAATCGGGTCTTTTCCAGGATCACCTTAGCATTAATGGAAGACACAGGGTAAGAATTTGTAAGAATGGGGGTTTTGTGGTTCATTTGTGTTTTGATTTTTATTGTACTTGATTTTATTTGGAATGGATGCACTCATGCTTATCCATCTGTGACACAGTAGATAATTGGCATAATTAGCATTACATTAGGCAAGGACTTGTACCTGGTGTGTTAATTTTTCTTCATGTATTTCAAAACTCATCCATTTTTAATCTAGCCTTAAAAGAATATGTATGCATAGTACTATTTTTAGGGTCTATTTCCTTTTTTTCTTAATATAACTCCTCTCAGTTGCATGCAGTGCATAGTGATTTTTTTTCAGCTTTTCTTGCAGACAGAAAGCATACAGGGAAGAAAAGCAAAAGTATCTAAAATTTCATCTTTATGCATGATTCCTTTGCAGATCACAATACATTGCTGTTGAACAAATAAGATTTCCTTTTGGTTCATTGTGATTTTAAAAAAAAAATTGTAATATATTTTGATATAGGCAGAAATGGATGCAGTTTCCCTTTTTCTCCTTTTTGATGACCTTAAGGCATAGTATGAAGTTCTTTGAAGTGCTGTCTTATTAACCAGAACACTATTTTTTGAAGTAACTATATTCTAATTTTGAAATACCTTTGCAGCTGGTATAAAGCAAATTACAGCATGGCGGAGAAATTAGATTGGGGACGCAGTAAAGGCTGTGACTTTGTAATGAAGAGCTGTAAATTCTGGATCGACCAAAAGAAGATAAAGTAAGAATATAGTCTTTTTTAAAAATAAAGGGGAAACCCTGATGCTTATTTACATTAGTCCTTCAAATGCAACCAAAAGGAAAAGAGGTAGGTACAGATTAAGAACACTCCCACTGAATTTATTAAGTGTGGAAGCACCACACCCAATACATACAGAGCCAAACATCTTAGGGTGTAGAATGGATTTACGCTGTGAGAGGGCTGTGCTGCAGGGAGAAAAGACTTAATCGGAAAAGTGTTCACTTTCTTATTTCGTCTCTTTTAATTGGAGATGCAGCCGGTATCATTTTGCATTACTGGATTGTACTTACAACAACAGGAGATGATAGCCATCCTCAAAACAGAGCCTTCCTTATGTGTCTTGCAATGCTCCTAAATTTCTAGGACACAGCTGCACAGTGGCTGGTCTTGTTTGTATGTTTTTTTTAATTTAAGTTTACAAAGCAATGTCATTAAAATGAAATAGGTGGGTGAATTGTAACTTTGTTTGCTGCCTTGACATTCTTTAACTTAGGAAGGTCATAACCAGACAAATAATAATAAGTAGCTTCCAGAGAAGAAGTTGGCTTCTTTGTGTGATTAACTGAGTGTGCGGGAGAGCGGGAACAGGCAGTCTTGACAGACTGCTTAGTTAAATTATGAAAAGCAGTTAGTGATGTGATTAAAGTTAATGTGATTTTTATTCTTTTTTTTTTTTTTTAGGAGGCAATTAATCAGTCCATACTGCGACACTTTGAGGAGTAATCCTTTGCAGTTAACCTGCAGACAAGATCAAAGAGCAGTAGCAGTGTGCAACTTGCAGAAATTTCCAAAGCAGTTACCTCAGGAATATCAGGTATAATGGATCTCACTTTACAAAAGAACTGTTTGCATTCTTGTGCTTTGCAGCCAGGTCATTATAGTTGGTTGCATTTTATTTTTTCCTTCTGAATTAGTAGATGAGAGCAGATAGTGTGAAAAATGTCTGCTTAGTTTAGTATAAGGAGTCTGGAGGCTGAAAAAAAGCCTTGTGATCTTAATAAAACAATAATGTATCACTTGGCCATCTAACCAAATATCAAAAAGAAAAGCTGCTGTGTAGCAGAAGTTCTCCAGAATATTTAGTTTGAGGTATTTTTTCACACAGTCTGCTGCCTTGTGTCACTGCACGTTGAGACGTTTGTTCTGTTTCATCCCAGAGGATAATATGATTGCTAAGGTAGAGGGGCAGGGGAGGAGGTTGGGAGTGATAGATGCAAATGTGAATTTCTCTGCTTTACTTAAGTATTCTTAAATACTTCTGGCTCATCTGGTTCATGGGTTTTGCAAGTTGCTGTTAATAGCATTCCTGAGTAATAATTGCTGACGTTCTTACAGCTGTAGCATCTATTTACAAAACAGTCGTATGCTTGTCTTTGCACAAACTGCTTCACTGCCTGTTTTGTTTTGCAGTATTTTGACAATCTTAGCGGAGTACCACCAGAGGAATTGCCTTTTTATGGTGGCTCAGTAGAAATTGCCGACTATTGTCCCTTTAGTCAAGAATTTAGTTGGCATTTAAGTGGTGAATTTCAACGCAGCTCAGACTGTAGAATAACTGAAAACCAACCAGGTCAGTTTTCGTTTCTTCAGTATGGTATGTAAGAAATGACATCAGTTAATCTGGAATGGACTCGCTGTACATCCAAGCTAACTGGATGTGAAATTAGTTTTATGATACTAGCTGCGTAAAAGCTCTGCTGGTGTGAGAGGCACAACACAATTACCTTGTATACCTAGGAAGAACACACTCACATCTAATACAAGAATTGCATTAAAGCTGAACAGATATTAACCTTGAATGATGTAAATATAAGACAAAGGGTGGGGTTGGGGTTGTTTGTTTCCATTTTGAGTCTCTGAAAAATAATTCCACTTTCCACCTTTGTAGATTTTTGTTCAAGGCAAGGACCTTTGCCAATAATCAGATCATGGGCTTGTCTCCTAGGGCAGTGCATGAACTTTCAATAGTGCGGAGCTCCAGCATGCTGTAGGGTGTTACCTGTCTGTGCAGTTGCCTCAAAAACAGACAAATAAACACTCTCTGCCCTTAAGCCGGCAATCACAGCTGGCGCTCCTCAAGGGCAAACATATCCACAGAGTTCTCATGGAAAATGCCTTTTTCTTTTTCTAATCCTAGGTTTCTTCCCCCTTTATATTCAAGACAGTATAATTCCCAAATTGATAATGATTAATGGTCTGCAAGATTCCAGAAGTAAACCTTGAATTGCATGTGGAGACATTGACTAGTTATGGCATATTAAGTTGATGTGGACTTTCTGTTCCTGTAGGAAATTGCAATTCTTTCTATTTTTTCTGTCTTAGATCCTACCAAAAACTATGGTGCAGAGAAATATGGGCCAAACTCTGTCTGTCTTATTCAGAAATCTGCTTTTGTAATGGAACAGTGCAGGAGGAAACTCAGTTACCCCGACTGGGGTAGTGGATGTTACCAAGTATGTATGTCTTGGGCTTTTGTTGTTATTTTTTTAAAATAACATCAGAGGAGAAAGCCCAGCATAAAATGCAGGCTGCCTGTTAGTATTATTAGAACTTTGCACCTGGACACTGTACATGATCTTCTCTGCCTTAAATTGCTGGATTATATGACATGCTTTGAAAATAAACTTCTTCCAACCATAAGCGTGTAGTATAGATCACACATCAAGTTAAAAGTGTGACCCACTGGGAAGGCTGGTGTGTTACTTCCAGGCTTGCTAGGGACTTCACCTGTCTTAGCCCTGTGATGCTTTCTCCGCGACTAACTAGGAATACCTACATTGGAATCTTCTGTTATTGAAGCTTAACCTTAGTTAGTCACTCTGATTTTTCAAGGTGGAAAGCATTGTGCATATGTTGCTTATTTTTCATTATCCTCATCCTTGGGACTGTCTCACTAAAGGTATCACTTCCAGCAACAGCTTAACTCTAAAAAAGTAGTCGTTAGCAGAAGCTGAGTTGTACTTGTTCTCGGGTGATAATCTACGTAATTGCACAAAAAAGGTACAGTCAGTGCTTTAAAGCGTTCTTGAACCAAATAGTTGCTCTGAGTGCATTAAAATACTTGCAGTTAATCTGTGCTGCAATACCGGCCGCTTACTGAAACGTAGCATGTACTTATTGAAAGAACCTTGAAACCCCAAACCGTGTATTTCTGATAAAATCATGACACAGGTATGACTTTTATTCTTTTATTTGAAGGTTTCTTGTTCTCCACAAGGGCTGCATGTTTGGGTCAAGGACATTGCGTACTTGTGCAGCCGTTCAGGACAGGTATTAACTGTGAGCATTCAGATGAATGGCTGGATACATGTTGGAAATCTAATTTGCCCAGCCTGTTTGGACTTCTGTGACTCCTGTCCCCCAGAGCGGGATCCTCCTCCTTTGAACATAACAAGAGCGGCACCAATCGGTAGGTTGCCTTATGATTTGCTGAAGTGAAACTTCCTATAAAACTTCCGAAAATGCTAAAGCATTTGTGTCAGTCCTCACTATCAGGGGAGAGGGAAAGGAGAGCCATGGCCTGGCTATTTTGAGCTCCTAGGTGTAGGAGTTAAAGGAAGATGGAAAAGGTGCTCGTCTTTCTGGTGTGTAGTCATGCTGTTGTTTCTGCGATCAGGATAGTGATTGATGTAGGAGAGAAATATGTCTGAAACATGGCTGCTTCACACCATGTCTTCTTCTGGTAATCGTCCCAGAAATCTAGCTTTAGCCTAGCAGCTTACCAGAAAATCTGAAGGCCATACAGTTTTTTAAAACCTCCAAAATAATCACATTTAGTGGAAAGTGAGTACTCACTTGTATATCTTCCAATTGACATGTTAATGCTGCAGTCCAGAATGTGAAAGTTGGGTGCTTTTTGGGTTTTGAGAGAGGGAAAAAAGCTCAATTCACTGTTGATCAAATGATGTTTTGTCCAGAACACATCACTTTCTAAAAAGCCAGTGGATTAAAGAAAACAGTCTTGGCAGTATTTCACACAAGTGGCTTATTCTTAAGCCTTTTCCGAGTTCTTTAATTGTTGGGTGTGCTGTCTCTACTGCAGTTTTCAAGAAAAAGAGAAATCTGTTTACCTAAATAGTGAATTCTTTTCTTAGACTGGTGTACTTGGATTGGGGTGTACCATTTCAAATAGTTATGTCTCAGAGATGGCAACATTTTAGTCGTTGCTGGAATGACTGTTACAGATCAGATTTTAGCACGAGAAAGCTGTAACCTAGGAGATTTGCATCTTCTAGCATCTATTTAAATTCATGCTTAGTATTTCTTATGTGTGTGTATGTGTGTATAAAAAGGTTTATTTTAGTGTCCATGGTTTTTCTAAGCCTCATGGCTGTGTGGTTACCTTCCATATAGATCAAACTCCCCGATTCATGGATAGGGTTTTCCCCTAGTTTTTTTTTCCATCTTCAGCTTGGTGTTTTGTGGCTTAGGTTTTTATGGAAAGTACAGCCATACAGATCTAAAGTATTCTATGATTCTGTTCATAAAACAGTCTTTTGAGAGTCTATGGGTTTTGAAATGCTGCTTTCCCCCAGTTATGCCACAGGAAGCCACCTGCTCCTTTCTTAGAATCATAGAATACTTTGGTTGGAAAAGACCAAATTGAGTCCACCCATACCTGTCCACTACTAAATCGGATCCCTGAGCAATATCGATATATTTTTATCATTTCTTCTCCTAAGCTGTTAGTGAAAGAATGCAGAAATTGATTATTCCTTTTACAATTAAATAGTATTGTTTGGTTGTTTGGAATTCCTAGCCTTGAAAGCTAGAATAAATCAGTGCAAATTACTGCAAATATACGTTTGCTCATTTCAGTGTTCTCTTTGTTATTTTATCTTTAAATATAAAATTTATAAGCCTTATGGTGTTCTGCTTTTTATTTTAGACTTATGCTCCTGCTCGTCCAGCCTGGTTGTAACCCTTTGGCTATTGATGGCTAACTTAATTCCCCTGCTAACAGGACTGTTTCTCTGCGCATAGAGTTAAGCGTGGGGCAAGAAGGTGTTCCAAGATGATTTACCATTATGTTGCACTCCTTACTGTGGAGCACGGAGGTTTTTGTCTCTGCGGGCAGCAGTCTTCTGCTGCGCCTCATCTCTCCTGGCAAGTATTGGTGCAGAGAGCAGTCAGGGAGGTACTGACAAAAGCAGCTGGAGTTTGAGAGGAGAGAAATTTACTTTGTCATCTCAATAAGTGCCAGTATTTTCTCGAATTGTGCAACCTTAGATTTTTTTGATGCAGTTACAAGATCCACTATGCCAACTGTGTTAGACTACCTGGCAACTCAGTCAAGATTTGAAACGGGAACTCTTCTGTAATAGAGCTGAGGGTTTTTTTTTTTATGTCCTCTGTGTGACTGGTAGCGAAGCATCCTCGAACTGGAAATATACCTCAGTGGTTTAGTCAAAAGCCATGTGAAAATCGGTTGTCACCACTGCGAATAACCCAGGCCTAAACAGGTGTGGGAATGCTTTGTTTTTTTGGTCAATTCTTATATGGGGGGAAGAAGGATGGACCAGTGGTTGGCAGTCGTCTCCACTACTGGATTCTGCAGCTTTATGGTTCTCAGAATTCGCACGTTTGCAGTAAAGCAGCTGATTCTTGGGGTTCACTTAAACCTTCCTACATGCACGAAGTAAAGTTTCAGACTGGTAACCCACACAACTGTCTAGAAACCCTGTTCTCATTTAGCATGTGCCAGTTCTACTGTGAAATTTAAGGCATCAGGCGTTTGAGTATTCTCAGTGATTTCCTAGGCAGATGCATTTCGGTACTGACACCCTGTCTGTAAGACTGGGATAGGTTTTCTGATTATTTTTAATTTTGTTGGTTTGTTCATTAAATAATAGAGTTATTATTTATTAACCAGTATGAACACAAATGCAGCTGTTCTCACGTTTTGTTGAAGGGCAAACCATTAGCAATGGCAGCTATAATCATACAGGACCATTTTGATTTCTCTAGACCAAAACCTACATTGAATGTGTAAAAAAAAGTCTAATCTGTTTTTTTCTTGTCTCCCTGCCCCTGCTTTTTCTCAGACTTATAAATACAAACACTCAAATAATCCATAGTAATAAGTTAGAGAATCAGACGTTTTGAACCACATGAGGGCACACTTTGGTACAAAATTGGTTGATGGATAAAATATACGAGGAAGGTAATGGGCAAGATCTGTCTAGGTAAGGACAGCTGTTCTACAGGACACTTGTAAGGATGTTTTTATTTGTTTCTGACTCTACAATGTGTTACAAAGAATCTTGTTTGTACTAACAAACTCTTACGTGGTTCATTCCATTGTCTGCCATGTTAGGATAGTTTTCATTTTTGGGAAGGCGTTAAACTGGAGGGAGCAGATGTACCCAGTGCGCTGAAGAGTGCAGATACAGAGAGAAAGGTGACATTACTTTCATTTTTGACATGTGCTGTGATGTTAGAATTGTCAGTGACTGTCTAAAATGAAAGGTAGAGGAATGAAAAGGGTAGGGAGTAAAATTTCTTTAGCTACAATTAAACTTGTTTAGTAATAGGACTTCCATTGTAAGAAAATCTTTGTGCCTACTGGAGTTGTTTGGGTTTTAATTTTAAAAAAACCTCTTATGACACCGTTGAGGTGATTAAGCTGCAACCTAAAACTGTCTGCAGGCATCACAGGTGAGAGGGCACCTTGCACTGAGCTAGTTTCCCTTCTTAACTGCAGGTTAAGTTGGCTTTGAATTACACAAGGCCTAGGCTAGCCTTAAATAGGACTTTGAGAAGCAATACTAATTAGGAGTCAAACGCTTTAAATGTGTAAAAGTTCGAATTAAGAAACACTCAGATTAATAAGTGAACACAGATTATTTTAATATATGCATGATCAACAAACGGTTGGTGTAAATTGATTCCTTGAAGATGTAAAGGTTTGAGAATACGTCTGAAGTCCCAGAGGTTGATATTGTATTTTTTTGTCTGTTGTGCAATAATACAGTTTAAATGGTATCACTCAACAACCATGCTTTTGATACTTGAAAATAAATTATTGGTTATTTTTTCTTACTGTGAAATATTTGCACTGTCTGAACTCTCTGGTTAACTTTATAACTGTTAAACTTTTTTACTAGTGTTAATTTATTGTGCTTGATATTTGATCTGTTGGTCTCCTGTCTAAGTGTGGGATTTGTCATATTTAATTGAGTATTTTTATCTTCTACACGGTTGCTTATCTTGAGGGCTTTTCTTCTTTTATTCTCTTTTCCTGAGAATTAACTGAAAGATGGCTTAAAAAGTTGATGCTTACCTACTTCTGAATTGTATGCATTAATTAAAGAGGCTGTAGTGTGTTGTACCTACAGGGAAAAATCTGTTTGCTGTCAGAGCTCTTGTGGTCAGATTCACCAGTACCTGCTGAGTAGCTGCATCAGCAGATCCAGTGAAGTAAAACTATTACTGCCTTAATAATCTGAGATTTCAGTCGTAATTTCTTTGACGTGCAGCCCTTCAGCTGGCTGTGAACTGCAGAACTGAACAGGACTTTGGGGAGTCGGGGAGGGAAGGTACTTGAGTGAGCAAACCCCAACACGCTATGTGCTATTGGTGCATTAGCAGCTGTAGTCATGTTGGAACTGCCAAGAAATGCGTCACTTTAAAGTCAGAATGCATTGGTGACTGACTAAAAGCATATTTGAGTAAAACCACCTACCTCAGTTCTGTTTGTCTTTGAATTAAGCTTCTGGCCTGCTGTGAACTTCCTGAATCTTAAGATGAATTAAATAAAAACATGTCTCAGGTTTTTAAGAGCAAAATAAATACAGTAGGAAGCATAAGCCATTTTTAAGTGCAGAACACAGCTAAAATTGTAGCTTAAACAATTCAGTTATGTAGCCTTAAGTGTAGTTCCATCCTATTGCATCACTTAACATGTGAGAACTTGAAAATAGGGCCCAGATAAGCATTTGTGTTTTCACCAGGGTAGACATGGCAGCAGGACCCCTGGAAATAATGGCCTCAAGATGTGCCGGGGAGATTTAGGTTAGATATTAGGAGGAATTTCTTTACTGACAGGGTTGTCAAGCATTGACACAGGCTGCCCAGGGAGGTGGTTGAGTCACCATCCCTGGAGGTGTTTAAAAGACAAGTAGATGTTGTACTTGGGGCCATGGTCTAGTGGTTGACTTAGGGCTGGATCGATGATTGGACTCAATGATCTTGATCTTTTCCAACTGAAGTCATCTGTGACATAGTCCTGAGAGAGAAATGAGTTAGCTTGGCTGTAGCAGAAACATTTGCAGAATGTAATGTCCACAGATTTCATTTTTAATAATATTTCATGTTTGATTATTAGTCTTGCAGTCTTCTTCTACCCCAGCAGTTCAAATCTATAATATTCCAATTAGAAATTGAGGCAAGTTGTGCTTCAGGAACACATTTGTCTTGGAGAGGAAGGATTGCTTTCGGCTAGAGTATCCAGCAAGTAATGCGACACTGAAAAGCAGGCAATTCATTCCTCCTGGAATGAGTTGAGGCTGTGGCAGGAGACCGTTACGGCCTTGGTTGTAGGTTGATTACTGAAAGAACATTTTTCACCCCCATTAATGGACTGTGGGTGCAATGCAGCTCATTCTTTCTGCTGTGCACTAGTAAACTGGGAGGACTATTGTCATATCCACAGTCCCTTACAAGGGCCAGTGGTTTTTAAATCCTCCTGTCCTGCGGAGCTTTCTGCTTGAATATATTTCAGTAGAGAGGGGCAGGTGTACACCATTTCTTCCCTGCACTTCCTACGCATGACTTCCAGCCAGCTGAGCTGGTCAGGATTTAACCACCAGCTTTCACCTGGCTGAATGTATCTGTCTGCAGGGTTTGGGTCTATTTGAACACTGACTAATGTGAGCTTATGCTACCACACTTCCAAAGTGCAAATGTTGCCTTTTTAATGTGAAGCTTATCTTGGAGATAAAACAACTGTCTTGATCTGACTGGCTGACCTTGAACATGCGTTTCCTATTTTGGTACAGAATGTAAATATAGAACAAGCTATTTTGTGTAGATTTTGATTGGATTGAGATTTAAGGGCTATTTTTTGTTATTTATGGAGTAAAAATTTCCTTATTTTATTGTGTAAAAAAAAGTACGTCATACAAAAGCAGAAAAAAGATGTTCATCAATAAAATGTCTGTAGAAAATTGACTCATCTTGTCCTTTTCTTTGAGAGCTGATATTATTAACCACAAGAATATGCGCCATAAAGGACCACCATGATAAATAGTCTTTTATTTGTGAAAATTTTGAAAAATGAATACACTTGAAATCTGAAATGTTCTGTGCTGTTATTGGCTCATACATGACTTCTCAGAAGCTTCACCTGCCAGTGAAGTAAGGAGGCTCCTGAATTCTCTGTTCTATCCACTGTATTTGATACTTAAAAATTATGCACTATTTAAGTCTCCTTCTACTTGAAATGGAAGATCGCAGTTCCTTGTTTTGCATAAGGCATTTGGCCATATGATTCCCGTTTCAGGAGAAGGAATATTGGTGTTGCCCTGTGGAGGCCTGAGCTGCTGACTATGACTGGCCTCGGAGCAGGAGGACGTGACTCGCCACCTCTGCAAGATCAGTGATGCCACGGCCACTGTTTCTGGTACCCGAGCCAGCTTGGCAAGCTGTACGACTGAAACTGTTACAAGAGATTTATAATTACAAGTAAAACATTATTTTTAATATATATATATTACTCTGATAAATGCGAAAGACAACAACAATACTCCAAAACGCAGAGCGAAAACGATTTTATAATCTAGCTCTTCTTTTCCCCCCCTCCAAGCAATATGTCAGAGAATATATGGTGAGATTAAAAAATCCCCTTGCCTTTCTCTCTGCTATTTTGGAAAATCGGATAAAGCAGAGCAAAAGTAGGTTACTCTTCCTTTTTGTTTGCTTTCTCCCTAGATAGGAGTCTCTGAAAAGGGTATTAAAGCTTATAAAATGTGCCAAAGATCACTTCATAAATGGCTTTAACTCTGAAAACCACCAGGTAGGTAAAGTTATTAAGTACAGCTGTAAGGTTTAAAAACTTGAATGTTTTTAAAATGAATGCCATCGGCAGCAAAATAGAAAACGTGCAACATGAACCTGTGTTTAAAATTCAGATGTAGACACAAATCTCTCTTCCGGAGTGTCGGATGCGTTGCTGAAGGTACATCAGGATCATGGCATGAGCCTGCAGTCTGGAAGGATGCGGGTGGTTGCATTGGTGTCAGTCCAGCAGAGTTTAGTGCAGTTAAAATGCAACCCGGTCTCAAATGCATTTTTACAGCATTTCTGTGCGTCTATAGCGGACGTTTTAATGCTTGTGTAAAAGTCAAGTATCACAGAGGGGTTTTTCACTGTTACTCATTTGAAACAATCAACCTCCTCCCTAACCCCCTCCTTTCTCCTTCCTCTGCCCCTTACACTGTTTTATTTATACATCTGCTGAACATTCAGATGTGTCTGAGCACAGTGACAACACCTGTTTTCCCAAAGAGGTTTGCACTGGGAAACAAAATCAATGTCCCAAAACACAAAATATTATTTGTGTTTGAGGGGAATTATAGAAATGCAATATTTGCCCACATGACTGTATCTTACTTTTTTTTTTTACTCAAATAGTTCTATTTGGATGAGTTCTTCAATTTTTCTGCATCTTGTGCTGTCTATAAGCAATATTAGTAGACAAAATGTTGAGGTTCGTGTGAGCTAGAATGAGCTCTTGCTATGGAAATTATGAGGAGAACTGTTTTCAATCAACAAGAAAGCAGTTCTAGGCAAATGCCTGCACTACTAACTCAAATCAAATACACTTAAATTGTACATTCATTTCCTTTTCCTTGGATATAATGTTGAAATTAAAGGCAGATTTTTAGCCCCAGAATGAGGGTACTGAAATACATTCTCTGTTGCTTTTACAGCAAGTGGTGCTCTGCTTTATTTGCTCTGGAGTGTACGGAAGTCCTGGAAAGATGAGAATGAGACCAGGTGAGGAAAGCAGGTCTCTAAATGTGCTCTGGGTGGTTCTGCAGGCACGCGATGAACTCCTGGATCGACTGACCCTCATAGCAGATCTTGTAGATGGTTGTAAATAATGGAAACCTGAAAGAAGTGTACAGTGATGAAAAGAGTTTTTAAAGTTTATATAAACATTTCATTCCATTTATAACGGGAAAAAAAATCTTTCTCTTTTTTATGTTACGTTAAAAGAAAAGTCAAGCCCTTTTATTTCTCTTTACAATGTAATTTTAACTCGGAGATACCTTTACCGATGACTGTAAATGACCAGTGTGAAGACAAAGCAACAGGAATGAAATTAGAGCAGTTAAGAGGAGATAGGGGCAACTTTGGGGGATGACAGCAGAGAAGAGCTGTTTTGGTGCTAAAATTCCTATCCAATTATTTCATTTACTGAAAAATCCTGAATTGTGTATCCTCTTTTTTCTCCTCTGAGCAAAATGCATGTATTGTTTGTACTCATTGCTGATATTTAAAAGACCAAAGAGAATGAAAACTTGTAATGATTTTTCTCTTCCTGGCTTAAAGGGTTCTTTTCCTTTTGCAAGCTGTCTTGGTCATTGTGTGGTGAAAAAATGAGTCCACTGAATGACTTGGAGCTGAGTTGTAACTAAGTGCAATTATAGGGATAGTTATTAGATCAAGGTTTGATTTAAAGTTCACGTCCTGTCAGAATGAGCTTTTCTCTCTCACATTTTGAAAGATAATGCCACTTGAATCTTCTGTATTTGTTAGAATTCTAATAGGATTATTTTAAAGTATTCATTTAGCAGCGTTTGACCTCTAAGCACTGCTAATGTATGAGAGGGAATGAGATGGAGGGAAGTTCAGCCCCTCTACTATGTAAGCTGAGAAGAAGGTTTCAAATTATAAATAATCTTACATTGCCTCAAACAATGAGAAGTACTTCTTATTTGCCACACTAAAGCACTGATATCAGCACATATTATGTCTTCGATGTGTATAAAACTTTTTGATTAGAAATATACGCCTGAATTTTATACTGAGAAAACCTAGTTAATGTTTGGACTGAGAGCAGTATTGCTGCAAGCTGTGATGGTGATATACTGAGAATAAGAAACCCTTTGACCTGTAGATCATGTTTGCAAGCTGACTCTGTGCATGGCCTTCAATCCTGTCTAGGGGTACAGGGGTGTCTGGGTAGCCCCTTTGGATTATTATTATAGTTTTCGTTTCCTGTATGGCTGTGGCTTGATTTTTCTAACCTATTTAGCCTTCATCCCACCCTACTGACTGTGGTCAGGGTAAGCTGAGCTTTAATGGTGGCCCAAATTGTAGAAAGCAGTTGTTACAGAAATTAACAAGATAAGCACTTTTAAGCAAGTTATGAATCATAGAAGCATGTGTTGTCATTTCCATTGTTTTTAAATAAAAGCACTTACTTATCGAGCATATTTTTCTGTTTCAGAATCTTGTAGACTTCGGCTGAGGTCTGAGGACCTTGCAGCTTTTGTCCATTCAGCATCTCCTTTTCCAGTTCCTCAATGGACTAGAAGAGAGGAGACTGATTACTTGGAGCAGAGGGAATACCGCTGCGATACCAGCAGTTCTCAAGAAGGTAAACAGCTTACGATGCCTTTGTAAAACACAGAAGGATTTCTTCGTGTGTTAGTGTAAAGTATTTCAAAATCCTCCTTACTTTTCCTGTGCGAGCAAAGGCTTCTGCTACTCTTCTGTTGCGTCCCCCGTAGCAGGTAGTGATTAGGTCAGCGACTCCGCAGCTTTCCAGGAACGTGGCTATTGATACCGGTCCCCTGCAGAACAGCTTGGCAAAGGCCACCATTTCCATAAGGCCCAAGCGTATAACTGCCGCCTTGGTATTATCGCCAAATTTCAGTCCATCGCAGAACCCAGCTCCCACTGCTACGATGTTCTAAAACCAATTAAGTGGGAAACATAGAGGAGGAAAGGAAACGGTCAGGCAAGCCGTGCGGTTCATCAGCGTGCACTCAGTTTTAAGAAAATCCCACATATTTGTCTCCACCAGAATGTGGTTCAATTTCCAACGGCCATGAAGTTTATCTTATGAAGAAGTTGGACAGCTTGTTACTGTCGAAAAAAAGTAATTGGACTTCTAGAATATTCTTACAATGATTCCACTGTTACTCCATGGGCAAAAATCAAAGCAGATTGTTTAATACAGTAATATTGCAATCACGCAGTGTGTATGCAATGAATATTTTGTTTCCTGCTAGTTCCTCATTGAGATTCACTGACCTTTCTGTTTTAACTATTTAAGATATCCACAAGGACTTTTGCCTTTCTAGGTTTTCTCTGTGGGTCTCTAATTTAAGCAGGCATGAAGTCCATGTACAGATGCTGCAGCACAGAAAATTTTGGGTTCACCTGTAAAACCAGTAGAATTGCCCTGTTCTACAGCTCTAAACAAATCTCTCAGGACCATAAATATCTTCACAACTCCTCACCACTGTCCTGCACACCCCCTTTCCCACCTCCCAATTCTCAGCTTCTACATAAGTCCCTAAATAAGCGTAGTTCACTGTAGATGAGTAACACGATGTCACCTAGCACTGCCGTGGAAGGGTTTGCTCCAGACAGGCACGTGGCCCAGTGCGGAATTTTTTTAGCAAAGACGATGCAAAAGGAACGATTTCAAAAAGAGCAAACGTTTCCCACAAAGCTCAACCAACCTTTCTCCCCTTCTGTGCCAACCCCCGGGTTCAGTCTGTGGCTGAAAGCAAAACCTGGAGGTATTTGATTTTGTATGTAAATAAACTTTTATTTTTGTATGGAATGTTAAACAGGACCCATTATATCCTGGCCGCTACTTCCCCCTCCTCCAAGGAAAAGTGAATTACAGAAGTACAAATGACAATGTATAAAAAAGTACAAAACATCATAGGCTGGAGCCACTTTCTGCACATTTAAAAGCAAACTCCAAGTCTCACTCAAGTGCCCCCTCTTTGGAAACTTGGTCTATTTTGGTATCATTTCTGTTTCAGCCTGGAATCTCGAGATGGGCATTACTGAAAGCAGCACTGGCATCGCCTCTGATGCAAACTTTCTAGCAGGTTACTATTCGAACCATGGAAATCAGTTATTAGTGGGAGCTGCTAGATGTAGTAAAAGTCTTTGTTTCCTGTGCTTCCAGTGGGCAGAAAAGGAAATACAGTAGACTAAATTCTGCCCAGAGGTGCCTCTGGTAAAACAAGGATAAAAATACAACTATTCTGAAATGTTTTGACAGCAGGTAGATTATTAAGTAAATTATCCATTTTTTACAGGTTGGAAAACCGGCACACGAACTACATATCTTGTCTGCGCTCGCTCAGTCACAGGGTGACAGGACTCATATTAGACCCTACAGCTTACAGAAGACTCAGGTGAGTGTAGAATTTGGCCCTAACAAAAACATTTCTGGTTTGAAATCACTCACTTTTAAGGCTCCACAAATCTCCACTGTATCAGAGTCAGGCACCACAGTGATCCTGAAATTGGGGGTCTGCATTAATTCTTTAAAGATTTCCCCTTGGTTTTTGTTTTTGCACCCTGTGGGAAGGAAGGATGAAGGTTAGAGGGGTTTTGCAATGTTTCAGAGTACATACAATTAATTGAAACCTGAAATAAGGTCCCAAGGACCACTTAAGGTTTTGCGGTCCCAGCACAAACAGGGTGTTGCTAAACAAGAGATTTGTGTGACAGCGTTTCTTGCTGCTGGAAGCCAGTGTTAAATGTATGCAATTCCCAGGGCATTGAGGAAGCATCGCTTAATAACACTTCAAAGAATTTAAAAGTAGATAGCTTCTAATGCAGCTTTCTGCCTGAGAAAGCCTCTATAACCACAAACCTTGCAAAAGAAAATATTTACAAATCGCTTTGTACAGCGCAAGGGTATAATTTCTGCTTTGAAAATGCAAACCAGTGTAATTGCTAGGTAGTATTATGAGGCACAAATGATTAATGCCCCATTAATTCCCAATTAGAGAGAGAGCCACAGATGATGAAGCTGAATGTTGGCATTGGTGGAACATTTTTGTTACCGATTCTATAGAGCTCATGTATTGTCATTACAGTGCTGGCCCGAGGTACCGGGAAGAATGGTAGAGAGCCTTCAGCAGCACAGGGGCTGAGGTTTGCTTTTGTTCAGAGAGCCTTTGGCCATCTGGGCAAAGAATTTGCAGTGGAGTTTCACTTAATTTTCATATGAGGCAGCTTAGTTTCCTTCGGGGAGAGCTCAGCAATGAATATTTACTAACTGAGGCACCACATTCTGGTAGCTGTGGGGTTTCTGCCCCATCTCATGTGAAACTTTGGATTTGCTTCTCTTTCTTCACAATAACTGATGTTGGGGGATACCCAGTTTCTGAGGTGGCTGTTTCTGGGCTATATGGCTTTCCATGAGGACAAAAGTAAGTGGCAAAGCCCTCTGCACAGTTGCCATCATAGCATGGCTTCAAACAGGACCAGCAGAAGTTAAATTTCCCCCAAGAAAATGAATATTGCTCAGCTCTCCTAATCATGTCTGTTCTATTTGTGCCCAATCACTCTGTCAGCAACAAATGCCCAGTTGGTGTGGTTTTCACTATTACTGTAACATTTGCAAGGCAGAGGAACAGTATTGCAACAGTGATTTGGGGATTTTTTTGCCTTCCCTAGCTATGGAAGGATGAAAGTTTAATTGTGGCTGACTCTAAAATTCAATGGATGAACTTTCCAAGTCAGGTCAGACCCAGTTCTGGGAGGACCCAAGGCTCTGTCTTGGCAAGCAGTCTGAGTGGGAGGGAGGAACAGAATGTTACTGGGGCTTGGGTTGTTTTTTGGGTTTTGTTTCAAACAAAGAAATTTGAAGATGGAGAAATACACCCCGGGGAGCATAAGCACACACCAGCTTCTGATTACACATCTCTGTCTAGACTGTATGGTGTATCAGCTGCTGGTGTCTGTACAGCTCAACACTGAGTATATAAAAGGTGGCTCTTGCCAACTCTTACAGAAACAGGATTAAGCTGTAATTTTTAATGGATTAAATTAGCTCTCAGCACTGAAACCAATTGTCAGTTTGGATCTGATCCTGCCAGCACCGAACTCCCTGAACAAGCTCAGCAGGCGCTGTGCCCACCACACCACTCAGGAACCACCGGGGACACCCCTCCATCCTCCTGCTCCCTCCAAAGGTTATCCTGTTGCCCAGCCACAGGTGACATTAAACCACAGCTGGCAGCTTTAATTGGCTCTTTGCGATAGTTACCAATGGTGGTTTCACAGAACTGCTCATCAGCCACTTCTTTGGCTATGTTGGCTCCCATAAGCACACTGATTTCTATTTTCAGTTTCTCTCGAATGAGGTCAGATATGAGCTTCAGGCCATCGGGACCTTCATCAATCCCCTGAATAAAAGACAACAGTCAAAGCCAAGTTATTAGAATAGTAAAGTGACAGCAGTAGAGCACTAGTAAAGCAGAAGGTGTCCTACTGCCTGCAGCTTTTTCGGTTTTAATTGGGAGGATTTGGGTCTTACATTCCCTAGCATTAGCCACTAATACAAATGTTCTGAGTTTGTAATTTGGTAACAGCAAGTTCAGGGAGAAAGCAGCGACAATCGAGGTAATGCTGCAAGAGGCCTCACATCCAGTGCTGCTGTCCCAAGGCTTTCTTTGATGCTGTATTTTTCCTTTGTGTTAAACTCCTGTAGTACAGACTTTTAGATTAGGCCTACAAGCAGTGGCTTTTTTACAAGATCTAAGTATTAGTCTGAGTGCTTCCGTGGTATTAAGGAGTCTACTGAACTGTCTCAAGGGAGTGTTTAAGATAAAGAAGTAAATTTGCAGGAATTTCTTTCCTATCCCACCCTCTTCTCCTCTGTCTACTGCTGCTTGTGAGATAATTTCTACACGGGAAAAAAAGAGGGAAGAGTGGGTATTGCAGTCTGCAAAATTGAATTACGTTGCTTTCATTACAATTTTAAAGTGTTTTGAAATTTCCTATAAGTCAAGCCAAAGGAGAAGCAGTGGACCATATGCCTACACTTTGCCTCTGGCTTTCAGATTGAGATTCTCTTAAAATATTAATTCCATCTAGGATTATGATAATCTGGTACCTCTGACCTTAAAAAAAGAATCTGCAGTTCAATAAGGATTGAAATTGCTTCAGTTCTGCAAAATCTTTAGTGTTATTGTGCTGCTTTAACACTGCCAGGAACAGGTTTAGCACGTACTTGGAAGAGGCACTTTGACCCAGCGTTCTTTCCAGTTAAGAGTTAATTGAGGCTGTAGTCTAATGAGTATTTTTTTTCCTGGCAGCAGCACGAGCTTATGCAGCCCTCCCCTCTGCCCATTTTCACCTCTGTGTTGGTCTAAGTGGGAACTGATCCAGGCTAAAGCTGTCTGGTAAAGATGGTTGCTCTTAGCCAGGCTGGGTTGCTCCATCCTTTTCACACCATGGCCATGTGAGCAGCAGAAGGCTGGCTGAGCTTTAACTCTTGCAGAAAGAGTTAACTCTTGCTCATCTTTATGCAGAGCACATAACTGAGGACTGGAGCTCCTACCCTTAAAATGAAGACAGTTATTTATTTACTCCGTACAGATCGAGTCTTGTGACTTACCTTGATCAGGGAAATCCCAAAAGTCCCAGGTTTTATCTGGCCTGCGATCTGCTCGCAGATTCGTCCAATGAACTGATGTGGCAGAACAAACACTAAAATGTCTGCCCCGTTTGTTGCTTCAACCACGTCTGGTACAGCCACCTGGAACAAGAGTGACAACCAAAGTGGCATTCATGCCAGATAGGAATTGTCACACCTTGGAAGATACCAGGGTGCCAAAGTGATTTGAGATGTGTCACAAATCTCCTTAACTTTAACTGGCAGAGTGGCAAAGCACCAAGCTCTTCATGCAAGCAACTACAGCTCTGTTCTGAAATATCCGAAGCAGCCTAGCTTCAACTTCAAGAGGGGAGATTTAGATTTGATATTAGGAAATTTTTTACTGTGAGGGTGGTGAGGTGCTGGCACAGGTTGCCCAGAGAAATCAAAGATGCTCCATCCCTAGAAGAGTTGAAGAGCAGGCTGGACGAGGCTTTAAGCAACCTGCTCAAGTGGGAAGTGTCCTTGCCTATGGCAGGGGGGGTTGGAACTGGATGATCTTTAAGGTCCCTTCCAACCCAAATGATTCTATGATCTCAGGTTTGGATTTTTTTTATAATTTTGTTTTTAACTTGCCTCCCATCCCATCCTTGTTTGGATAATCTGAAGAAAAAGATACAATTTCTAAACTTGCGCTGTCCTGGGAAGACTCTTTGCTGGTTCAACTTCTTCAGGTAGTTCCTGAAGAGACTGAGCAACCCCATATGGTTCTGCTGGAACAAATGGTAGCACCAAGGAGCATGCGAACAAAAGAGGGTAGTGAGACAGAGCTTCCTCTAGTCAGTCTTTAGTTTCCATAGCTCACTAGCTTAGAGCTACTCAGGACTAAACTATATCAAAAGGCAGTGATTATTATCATATTTGGGGTAAGATGAGATGTTTTGGTTTAAATATATAGTAACTTGACCAATAGCTAGAAAAAATTACCCAACACGCTTAATAACCAGCAAGCTCTATCTTCCTTCAAATGCTAGGGTTACTCAGAACAACAACCCAAGCCGGGCTACAGAGGCAGCAGGTGAATTTGAGCCTGCTACCACAAGCAGTTTACAATCAGAGTGAGCGGCATCCTTGGACACAGCCTTAGAGCACGTTGCTTTAGAGCAAGTGGGATCCCTGGTCTGCCAGCAAGGAAGCTTCTCCAGGAAAATGTCAAAGCAGGAGCGGAGCAGAGGCTGGCAGCAGGGTATAGGCACTGCTCCTGTCTCTCCGAAATGTCACAGAGCAATGCAAGGAAAAAAATTAGTTGTTTAATCGGAGACAAAGATGTAAGGGGCCCCTCAAAAGCTTTACTGGAAGCAGCTGATTTCTGCTAGTAAAGTCTCAGACTTTGCCACAGACAGGATGAAACTGATGTCAAGTGAGGATGCCTGTTGCTCTGCTAGAAGGCTGTGAAAATCACAGTGACAAATCAACTGTAACCCAGGAGAACTGTGTGCAAAGTTCAAACCATGAGAGTGCAAATATGCAATCGCAGCAGTAAGTGGAGTACTAAACACAACCACTCTCCAAGCAGGGAGACCATCACGTGCAGCATCTTAACTTCCTTTTACAACTGCAGCTGTTCCAGAAATGCAGTGCTACTTTCTTCAGTTCACAAAACAGTGGCATTTGGCAAAATCTTTAACAGACAAAACCCCTCACCTTGCTTACTTCAGTAGCAGTAAATTATCCAAGCTGATTAATTAAGGTAGAGATGCATAACTTGGTATTTTAAAAGTTCATGAAAATTAAATACCTTATATATTTGGTAGAAGTTACAGCATTAATAATTATAGTACTGCATTGCTATCCTGAAATCACCCATGAGCCGATAGCTCTTTATTCATTTCTGTGTAAACCACATGGGCTGCTGATTTCATTTTTAGAAGAAGGGAGAGCAGTAGCTTTCTTTTTTTTTTTTTTATTCCCCAGAAGATGCTGTGGGTTTGAAATATCTCAGCTTTGTGAGGACATATCTCAGTCTGCCATTTCTAGAGTTATGCTGATTTCTGCCAGCAAGAAGGAGGGTGTGTTACCAGCACCCGGCACAGCTTGGCGTTTGTAGTTGCATCTGACATACAAGACAAGCAGAAGTCACAGAAGTGATTTATAGTCCAATGAGTTATATATCAATATTGGAGTAAGTTAGCTGGCAAACCAGAATGAAGCAGTGAACTACTCCCTAGTTTAAATTTTGCCAGATGTTGCCTCCCTTATTAAAAAAAACAGAAAATATTTCAGTGATTTTTTTTTTTCCAACTTACCACATTTTGGGGTATCTTATATCCAGGCAGATATTTAACATTTTCATGTTCCTGGTTGATTATTTCTGAGAGTTTTCTTCCATTGATGTTCTCTTCAAATACCCATATCTTGACAGTAGGATCAAATCTGTTGGAATTCTGGACATTTTTGCCAATGATTCTTGCTATTGCTGATCCCCTTTAAAAAGATAAAATTTGAAAGAACTAGTAGGAAACAATTAGTTTTATTGTGAATTGGAAATAAATTACTTTAAATGTAATAACTTATAAAATGCCTGTGCTGGAAAGCTGCCTGGCAGAAAAGGACCTGGGGGTGTTGGTCGACAGCGGGCTGAACATGAGCCAGCAGTGGCCAAGGCGGCCAGCAGTGTCCTGGCTTGGATCAGAAATGGTGCAGGCAGCAGGAAAGTGATTGTCCCGCTGTACTCGGCACTGGTGGGGCCAAAACGCAAATCCTGTGTTCAGTTTTGGACCCCTCAGTACAAGACATTAAGGTGCTGGAGTTGTTTAGTCTGGAGAAAAGGAGGCTGAGGGGAGATCTTATCACTCTCTACAACTGCCTGAAAGGAGGTCGTAGTGAGGTGGTTGTCGGGTGTTGATCTCTTCTCCCAAGTAATAAGCAACAGGATGAGAGGAAATGGCCTCGGGTTATGTCAGGAAGGTTTAGATTGGAAAATAACTTCACTGAAAGGGTTGTCAAGGACTGGAAACGGCTTCCAAGGGAAGCGGTGGAGTCACCATCCCTGGAGGGATGTAGACATGGCACTTTGGGACATGGTTTAGTAGACACCACGGTGTTGGGCTGATGGTTGGACTTGATGATCTTATAGATCTTTTCCAACCTTAATGATTCTATGGTTCTATCATTCTATGAAGCTGTTCATTTATCAGAAAGCTTTATCCACTACCCTCCATCAAAACTCCCTCAGTTAAAAAACACAGGAAGTAGAAACAGAGAAAACACAACTGCAATATAGGATCTGAAGTCATATCCAAGATTATAGAGCACTAAAAATGCTGCATCTGGTATTAAAATCTCTCTTGCTCCTTGGATAATTCTTTTTTTCTGAAGGCCAACAAATGTAACATAATCCAGAAGGTAAAGCAGTGCTGAGTGATCTTGCTGTGACAGTCTTTGCACATCTCATCTAAAATTGATGCATCCCACTTTCCTACCAATAACCAAACAGTTGCAATAAGGATTTTACGTAAGACCTAAATCCTCAGAAACTGTTCTTTTAAAGAAAAAAAAAATGGGTATTTCATCCCTCCAGTTTACTCTTTTTCAGTCAGGCTGAGCATTTTTTAATCTTAGTTTAGACAATAATTTTATTACCCCATCACCACCTCAGCCCTGCAAACATTCACTTATTTTCTTGGCAAGAGAGAATTAAAAATCCCACAAAAAAAGTATTAGAAGTATTGCTTACTGCTTTTTAAATTATATGAGGAGGAGGGATGATTATTTTTACTCTCCTGTTCATTTTTTCCATTTTAATGCTACTCTAATCTTTCAAGCCAGAGGAGCTCCAGTTGCAACACTCTTGTCCTCTGACCTGCTTGTAGCACGCCTGCAGTGAGGATCGTGAACAGGATTTAGCTGTGGTATGTTTTCTGGAACTGATAAAGGTCTTGAGTACATTCAAGACGAAGTCCAGGTAGGTCGATGGTTCAAAGGGAAACAATGTTGTAACTGGTTCTCATTGGCTCAACTGTATTTTTGATGTACCAGATTTGCACACGGCTGAATTGCTCAATAAGTAATAAAAGAATAAGGGCTTCATTTTAATCTTTAACGATAAATCCTACTGAGATTAAGTTTCACTTTGGTTAGTGCTGACTCTATACTGTATCCTGAGCTGCTGAAATGCTTTCTTTCTAAAAAGATAGGGAAATGTTTTAGGGGTGTACCTTTACTGTAGAGAAGTATTATCTTTAAAATTACTTTTATTCTGGTTTTCCTGCCCTGTTGCCAGCAGGGAGCACAATCAGAGCTTAAGCTGAGGAAGAATTGTGGCTCAGCACAAGAAATGCATATTAAGAAGCAAAGTTATTTTTATTAATAAAGTTGAGATCTAAATTAATTGTCCAGGTTGTGCTGGAGACTCTGGCGGAGCTTCTAGCACAATCTGGATGATGAACTTCAAGCCTATCCATAAAAATAACTTTTCTATCTATGTACCAAGTTAATATGATTTTCTCTTAAAAAATGCAGACTACAGCTCTAACCTCCAGAATACTGAGTGGGATTCTCATCTCTCAGTAAATAAATCTGATCTTGCCACAGAGCCGTCTTTGCCACCGCACTTGGATGTTTCCACCCAAGTATTTTCCTGTTGACAAGATATCAGTGAAGGTATCTCAGGCATAAAGGTAGTTCCATAAATTATGGTATTTTTGCTTGGTTTCTCTTTAGATGAATGAGGAGTTGGGGGAGAAAAGGTTTAACATTTAAAAGGCATTGAGTAGTCATCAGGGAAAATACCACTGCATGAAACCACCAAACAGTTCAAAAAACCTGATGCTCTGTTTTACTTAGTCCATTTAAAATTCACTCATCACCGATCAACCTTGGGAAGAAGAACTGCTTTGTCTGTGAAGGTGGTGTTTGTTAGACTACGTAGGCTTGGCAGAAGAGGGCTGCATATGCAAAGAAACTCAAGGACGCTCACATATAAAGACTTTGCCATGGTTTTATTTTCTCCAAAATTCACTTTTGTGAAGATTAATAGAAGGCAGAGAAGGCCACTTAACAGTAAGCAAAAACTGCCAATCAGGATTTTTTTCCCCAATTAGGTTAATTCACGTTGGAAGTGATTTACTTACTGCGAAGAAAAAGAAAGCTTTTATCTGGAGATAGGCTTCTATCAGTGTAATGAGAAAGCTTTGATGTAGAATAACTCAAATAAAACCAATTATTTACAGAAGTGAATATGGAAGTGTTTGTGGCATACGTCAGATCTGGTGAAAAACAGAGCTTAACAGACCCCATGAAGCAGCTTGTCCCTTCCCTGTACAAAGGGTAATCAAATACAATTATGCCATTCCTAATAGTTTTTCCAAGGAGGTCTTAGAGACCTCAGTGGTTGCAGGCTGGATCAATGGGCCAAGGCCAACAGCATGAGGTTCAACAAGGCCAAATGCTGGGTCCTGCACTTGAGGCACAACAACCCTATGTAGTGCTATAGACTGGGGGAAGAGTGGCTGGAGAGCTGCACGGAGGAGAAGGACCTGAGGGTGTTGATTGACAGCGACTGAACATGAGCCAGCAGTGTGCCCAGGTGGCCAAGAAGGCCAACGGCATCTTGGCTTGGATCAGAAACAGTGTGACCAGCAGGTCCAGGGAGGTTATTCTCCCTCTGTACTCGGCACTGGTGAGACAGCATCTTGAGTACTGTGTTCAGTTCTGGCCCCTCACCACAAGAAGGATGTTGAGGCTCTGGAGTGTGTCCAGAGAAGAGCAACGAAGCTGGTGAAGGGGCTGGAGAACAAGTCTTATGAGGAGCGGCTGAGAGAGCTGGGATTGTTTAGCCTGGAGAAAAGGAGGCTGAGGGGAGACCTTATTATTCTCTACAACTACCTGAAAGGAGGTTGTGGAGAGGAGGGAGCTGGGCTCTTCTCCCAAGTGACAGGGGACAGGACTAGAGGGAATGGCCTGAAGCTCCGCCAGGGGAGGTTCAGGCTGGATATCAGAAAAAAATTCTTTACAGAAAGAGTCATTGGGCACTGGCAGAGGCTGCCCAGGGAGGGGGTCGAGTCACCTTCCCTGGAGGTGTTTAAGGAACGGGTGGATGAAGTGCTTAGGGACAGGGTTTAGGGGAGTGTTAGGAAT
Source organism: Cuculus canorus (assembly GCF_017976375.1). Taxonomy (NCBI): domain Eukaryota; kingdom Metazoa; phylum Chordata; class Aves; order Cuculiformes; family Cuculidae; genus Cuculus; species Cuculus canorus. Next base: position 10,612,405 of record NC_071406.1, read on the forward strand.
GGTTGGACTCGATGATCCAGTGGGTCCTTTCCAACCTGGTGATTCTATGATTCTATGATCTCTTTCCTTCCCCAAACAGCCTATCCCAGGACTTTGCCATATTTAGCATTAGAAAGATCCTACTCACTTTTTACCTAAGACTTTCTTACTGCAGTTTCAGGCCATTTCTGTTCTAGAAGGGTGGTATATTGGTTTTGTCCTTTAGATGCTTTAAGACGACCATGTCTTCCGCCAGTCTCTTTCTTAGGTAGCCACCCCACATTTCTTAAATTGCAGTTTCACTCAGGTTGGAAGGGACGATAAGATGTCTCCAAAGTGAGAACAAAACTGACTTCAGACGGATTGCTGAGGGCTTTGTTCAATTGAGTCCTGAAAACTCTCCAAGGACCACCTCCTCTCTGGACAACCTGCCCCAGTGTCTTATTATTCTCTCTATACTGAGTCAGAACCTACTCTGGTTCAATTTACAGACACTCGTTTTTGTTTTCCTTCTGTGCCCCTCGGTACAAAGCCTGGCCATCTGTCCATGTTGAAGACAAATACCTAGTTCAAACTGGATCTTCACAGAGGTCTCTGCAATCCAAGTGAATCTAAAAAGCCCAGGAGAGCTTTTAGATTCTGGAGGACCAGGCAGTGAATTAAGCCTCTGTTTTTAAAAACAGATAACTGAACTCTGATCAATGTAAACACAGCTCCTCCTGCACCTGGCTGGCAACCGCAAAAGGCACTGCAGCACTTACTTCACTTAACCGCATCCCTCATGAGTTTCCTAGCAGTGTTGACTTGGTAAGTCCTTGTGACCTGCTGAAGTTCTGCAGCTGACACCAGCTATTACAACACACCGTGTCATGTGTCAACCACGTTTCTGAACTGCAGGAAAGACTCCAGAGCAGTTACCTGAACTGTCACCCAGTACTCAGGAGGACCATAAAATAATGTTTGCCAAAGATAAACATCATATTCCTATGTTGTGCTAAGACAACCTGTTCTGCCACAGAGGCTATGAATAGATGTGATTTAAACATCAGAGCACAATGTTTACCTCGTCTCCAAAGATTTTACATTCTATGTATATAGTAGAAAGCAAGAGATGAGCCCAGGTAGGCCGGCAACTATGAGTAAGTAGATAGTATTGAACGAGCTGAGGTCTCTGTGTCTCTGTGACACAACTCTTCCCAAGTTTGTAGGCATATCTGAAAAAAAAAGAGAACTTTCTCGGGTACAGATCTGAAGGAAGACAACTGAGTGGCTGTGAAGAATGTCTTATGGCAAGGAGGCAACTTGGGAAAGGCAGGAGGTGCTTGCTTGAGGATGCAGCAAGAGTATGATGAAGGCTGTCATCGTGGCCTGACCAAAGGTAAAAGCTGACTCCCACATGTGCAGCCAGGCTGTTGAGGGGCTTGAGGTGAGGAGTTGCCTGCACGAGCTTGGATGCCTGTGGTTAAGGTGACAGAGAAGAGGGCGACAGGGGGGGAATGCAAACACTAGAATGACACAGTGAAAGTGGCAGTCAGGGAAATGTTGGTGCGGAAATGACAGGGCAGGACTGTGTCCATCGGGGCCAGAGAAAGCCAGATAGAGTTCCCAAAGATGACTTAGCCGTGCAGTTACTTGTGAATGGCTGTATCTAAGAGATGTCACGCACAAAAAGCCTGTGATCCGGAAAGAACATGCACGTGGGGGCTCAGAAAGCAGTGCAGGGGGACTGGTTTTACAAGGCAGAAAGGCAAAGAGACGTGCTTAAACTATGCTTTGTTCTCAGCAGCTCACAAGCAACCACTCCCTCACCTATTGATTTTTTTGGCATTTGCTTCTGCTTCGCTGTCAGATATTTTAAAAATCTTAAGGACCTTGCCCTCCTTGCACAAAAACAATCCACAGAACTACCTGGAGGCTGGGTTTGCTAATCACAAGCCCATGCACATACATGTTGGTCTGTTTGTTTGTGCTCAGCTTACATAAACCATAAGAAAAGTAAGATGTGAAGTCCAGTGAGACAGGGTTTACTGAGTTTGAGGGGTCTGCCAGACCCAATGAGCTCTGGAGAGCCGTGCTTTTGTCCAGGCTAGAAAGGGTTGAGCAGCAGCAAACTTATAAAGGGGGATAAGGATAAATGGAGAGAGGGTGAACACAGTGCTTGTACAAGGTTGCACTTGCACCAAGATGCAAAACGACGTGCTGAGGAGGATGGAAGTGAAAACTGTCAATAAGTTGTGGCTTTAAATGAAGTCTGTGCCTTGATGCCTTGAAAGAAATACAAATGGCATCAGACTTGCACAAATTGGTTGGGCTTGAGAGGGAGCTCTGGAGATCATGCAGTCCAACCTCTCTGCTAAAGCAGGTTCACCCAAAGACACAAAGCAGGTTGTGTGGGACCATGTCTAAGTGGGTTTTGAATATGTCCAGAGAAGGAGACTCCCTTGGCAGCCTGTTCCTATCGCCCTCGCAGGAAAGAAGCGTTTCCTCTTAGAATCATAGAAGAGAATCATGGAATAGTTTGAGTTGGAAGGGACCTTAAAGATCATCTAGTTCCAGACCGCCTACCATGGGCAGGCATGTTCCACTGGATCAGGCTGCCCAAGGCCCATCCAACCTGGCCTTGAACACCTCCAGGGATGGGGCAGCCACAGCTTCCCTGGGCAACCTGTGCCAGTGCCTCACCACTCTCATGGTGAAGAAATTCTTCCTAATGTCCAGCCTAAATCTGCCCCTCTCCAGTTTATACCCATTCCCCCTGGTCCTGTCCCCACAAGCCTTTATGAATAGTGCCTCCCCAGATATCCTGTAGCCCCTTCAGGTACTGGAAAGTCGCTGTAAGATCTCCTCGGAGTCTTCTCCAGGCTGAACAACTCCCACTCTCTCAGCCTGTCCTTGTATGGGAGGTGCTCCAGCCCTCCGATCATTCTTGTAGCCCTACTGTAGACCCGTTCCAACAGCTCCACATCCTTCTTATGTTGAGGATTCCAGAACTGGACACGATACTCCAGATGAGGTCTCACAAGAGAGGAACAGAGGGGCAGAATCCCCTCCCTCGCCCTGCTGGCCACGCTGCTTTGGATGCAGACCAGGACACGGTTGCCCTTCTGGGCTATGAGCGCACCCTTGTTCAGGTGGAAGGTTCTGTGCTGCAGTTTGTGCCCGTTGCCCCCCGTCCCGTCGCTGGGCACCACCGAGCAGCCTGGCCGCACCGCACCCTTCAGATATTGCTCAGCACCGATCAGATCCCCTCTCAGCCTTCTCCAGGCTGAAGCCACCCGGCTCTCCCAGCCTTTCCTCGAACGCAGGTGCTCTCTGAAGGCTTCACTCGGAGCTGCCCGGGCTCTCCCAGCGTCCCTCCCACCCCTCGGTGCCGCAGGAGCCTCCCGGCATTCCCGTTCCCGCTGGCGCATCCCTCGGGAAGGGACCCGGCCAGGCGGTGGATGCAGGACCGCGGAGCCGCTCCCGGACCTGTTGCGGAGGGAGGGAGGAAAGGGGAGACGGCGAGGAAAGGAGGGAGGCGGAGGGCAGGGGCGGAGGGGCTGCGCCGCTCACCAGTTCCCGGAGCCGACGATGCAGACGCGGAGCGGTGACATCCTGCGGGCTGCGCGCCCCGGCGCGGCTCCCGGAGCGGTTCCCAACGGGGCTGCGCGGCTCGGCTCGGGTCCGCTCGGGTGAGCTCGGCCGGGCTCGGGTGGACTCGGGTGAGCTCGGCTCGGCTCGGGTCCGTTCGGCTCCACTCGGCCTGGGTGGTCTCGGGTCGTCTCGAGTCGGCTCAGCTCAGCTCGGTACGGCTCAGCTCGGCTCGGATGGGCTCAGCTCGGCTCGGCACGGCTCAGCTCGGCTCGGCACGGCTCGGCTCAGCACGGCTCAGCTCGGCTCGGATGGGCTCAGCTCGGCTCGGGTGGTCTCGGTTCCTCCTGGCTCAGTTCGGTCCGGCTTGTCGTGGCACGGCACGGCTCGGCTCGGCACGGCTCGGCTCCGCGCGGCTCAGCTCGGCTTCGCCTGGCTCGGCTCGGCCCGGCTCGGCTCGGTTCTGCACGGCTGGGTTCGGGCCGGCTGCAGCCCCGCCCCCGGCGCTGCGGGCGGAGCGGGAGCCCCGGGCGGTCCCTGCCCCGCGGGCGGCGGCTGCGGCTCGGTGTCCTGCGGGGGAACGGGGCAGGCGGTGCCTGTCCGAGGGTCCCGGGGACGAGGACCCGCGGGGCCCCGGCACCGCTCGCGGTGTGGGACCCTCGTGCACCAGCATCCCCGCAGGGGGCTGAGGTGGCGGGGTTTGGGAGGGATACAGGCAGTGGGAAGCATCCCGAGGTCCCACCTGTCCTGCCAGACGGACACGGAACTGCTGGAATTCTTCCAGTGGATGAGGAACATGCCAGGGAAAGGTTACGAGTGCATTTGCAGAGCCAAATTCAGCTGATAAATCAAGAACCGTTCTTATATTATATCACAGTTCTTAATATTGGACATCAAATAAAAGTCAGCTGCAAGGAAGAACAAAACATAATGCCATTCCTTTCTCCCTGCGTGGTCTAATCATGCATACCACCCCACAAATCACCACATTTTACCTCTACTACACCCTATCTCCCCTCCAAAGCAGCCTTCTCTCTGGTTTTCGAGCCACAGAGCTGCATTTGCTACCTTCCCTGCTCTTGCCATCCTGCTTCCCCTCATCCTGCCCTGTTGGGGGGCCGTGGGCTCAGCGGTGACCACATCTGCTGCCCTCGCACCAGAGCTTGGCTCACTGGGTTCCTGGCTCCGTGTGACAAGGACGCTTGATCCTCTGATTCATAGGAGGCTGACTGCCAGCATTCCAGGAGCCTGTGGGTGTTGTTTGAGGTACCCATATGTTCAGCTCGCCTGCTGTCGGCTTTGTCAGCTCAGCTCTTTGGTGCATCCTGATGGCAGTGAGAGCATTTGGGGCCATAACAAACAAACTAGGGCAAAATCCTGCAAAATGGTATCTCGAGAAAATGACCAGGGCAGGTTACTGAAAAAGAAAGTGTATCTGCAACCCTGGGCACATGTGAAGCCTGATGGGGAGCTCTGTGAGAAGAAGCATTACCGACATACGCAGTTTGAGCATAGTCAAAGCCTTTCTCTGGTTCCAGGTGCGTTTCCTACAGTCTCTTGCTTGTTCACCATGATTTGCTCTTTCCCTGGCTGTCTAGATCCTCTTAGGTCTCTACTTCCTTTAATTTTCTTTGAAGAACAGGGACTGTGGAGCCATCATTCTTGCCCTGCTCAGCCCTCAAGAATTCTCTGCTTGTTGCAAGCTCTTCTGTCCTGGTGAGTGCCCAGGCCCGAAGGGGAGGACACACCTCTGAACCACTGGCTTCTGGAAATAATTCATGCAACAAAACATGTCCGTAGTCTATGTAGTACACAAGTATTGCAAACTATAATGGTTTAATCCAAACTGATGTAGATGTTTTTAATTGCAAAGGGAGACCGTATCAGTTTGGTGACCTCTGGACTTGGTGGTTGAGTCACCATCCCTGGAGGTATTGAAAAGATGGGTAGATGAGGTGCTGAGGAACATGGTTTAGTGACAGATAGGAAGGATTGGACTCGATGATCCCAGAGGTCTTTTCCAACCTGGTGATTCTATGACTGAAGATTTATGTTACCTTCACATTCAGGTTTCACTGACCCTGCCAGAAGCTGGCAGGGGTGAGATTGGCAGAGGATGAGAAGGCAGGTGGATATGGCAGCATTTGTGAAGAGCAGCGAGCACAGCCTGGGACTGCGAGTGCATGCATTAGCTTATACATCTGTGGCACTTATTGGCTGTGAAAGTAGATAACTTGTGCTGTTGATGAACTGTCCTCTGGATTTGTGCAGTCACAGCTCCATCGAGATGGATGGGAGAGTGTTCGTGCACAAAGAACTGTTCTAGGAGGTCTGTAGGCAGGTTCAAACATCAGGGTTCTCTCAGTGTTGTGGGGCGACACGGAATGGCCCTGAGGAACGGGTCTTTTGGCAGATTCCAGAGCCTTGGAACTTTATACCACACACTGGTGGATGCCGATGACTGCTGTTTTATCAGGCAGGGAGAAAGATTTGCTCTTTCCCACAAAGGCACAATGTTTGTTTTTCACATAAGCCCACGAGCACTACCTCTCAAGCGTGAGTCATTAGTACATAACAGACATAAAAACTCAGTCTGCTTAATCGGGAGGATAAAGATAACCCTCTCAAGGCCACCCCCACTCAAGCTCACCCGATCTTCCACAGACAATGGTTGTGCACGTGTCAGCAGCCAGAGACTACACAGCTGAATGGTTTTCCTCTGCCTAGCAGCTGCTGCAAACAGAAAAATCTCACTGTCTGTGCTGCAAAGCCAGGGCAGCCGACGGGCATTTTGTCTAAGCCAGGTATCATAGTATCACAGTATCACAGTATCATAGTATCATAGTATAGTTAGGGTTGGAAGGAACCTTAAAGATCATCTCGTCTCAATCCCCCTGCCATGGGCAGGGACACCCCACTAGATAGGCTGCCCAAGGTCCCATCCAACCTGGCCTTGAACACCTCCAGGGATGGGGCAGCCACAGCTTCCCTGGGCAACCTGTGCCAGTGCCTCACCACTCTCATGGTGAAGAAATTCTTCCTAATGTCCAGCCTAAATCTACCCCTCTCCAGTTTATACCCATTCCCCCTGGTCCTGTCCCCACAAGCCTTTATGAATAGCCCCTCCCCAGATATCCTGTAGCCCCTTCAGGTACTGGAAGGTTGCTGTAAGATCTCCTCGGAGCCTTCTCTTCTCCAGGCTGAACAAGCCCAAGTCTTTCAGCCTGGGAGGTGCTCCAGCCTTCTGATCATCCTTGTAGCCCTCGTCTGGACCCATTCCAACAGCTCCATATCCTTCTTATGCTGAGGATTCCAGAACTGGACACAATATTCCAGATGAGGTCTCACAACAGAGGAATAGAGGGGCAGAATCACTTCCCCTGACCTGCTGGCCATGCTGCTTTTAATGCAGCCCAAGACATGTTTGGCCTTCTAGGCTGCGAAAGCACATTTCTGGTTCATGTCGAGCTTCTCATCGACCAACACCCTGAGGTCCTTCTCTGCAGGGCTCCTCTCAAGCACATCATCCCCTATGCTGGCAATATGGTCTTTGAACATCCCAACAAATGTGACTGTGAAATGCTGAACCTGGAAGGCAGAAGATGGACAGGGAGGAGAGATGAGGCCAGGTATTCTGTAGAGAGGGACCCGAGGGCGAGGTAAAGGGCAGTAAGCTCTGCCCTGTGGTACAGATACAGCCTTTACATGATTTGCTTCCTCGGCCATTGTTCGGTGATGTTTTCGTACTCTATGCTATTGGGTACTTAGGGTAAACTGGGTGAGTATGGGATAGCGACAGTCCTCTGTTCTCCTTCCCTGGGAGGAAGCTGGGCCTGGAAGGACACTCTACCCAGTTATTGCTGCCAGCTCACAGTCTTACAATGCTCAATCTTAAAAGTGGATAGATTTTTTTGCCCCCTCTTCTACTGAGAATCTGTTTGAGACCATGACTCCTCTCACAGTAAGAGCCCTTCTCCTCATTTCATATCCAATTCATTCCCATATCCAACTTGCTGCTCTAGCAGAAGCACTGTCTATAAATGTGAGCGGTTTCTTCTCTCCTGGTGCTTATTCTCCTCCTTTGCCCACCTTAAACCCCAAATGTATTAGAGAGATTAATCAGATCCCTTCACTTTGCCAAGCTCAGCAAGACACACACTTTCCTCCTCTTTTCTCTTCCTCTGATTATCTTGAAGGCAGTTCTCTGTACCTGTTCCAGCAGGAATTCAGGCTTGCTGAACACCAATAACCTGAATGATGCCCTAAAATCTCAGTGGAATTTCACCCAGTGCCTTATGTATATTTACTCATTGTTTCTAGATATATGTGGCTTGCTACATGTAAGTCTGCATTTACCTTTTCAAGAACTACATCAGGCATGGGGCTTTTCCTGTTCTATTTTTCATAGTGGATAGATTTCAATTTACAGCAGAAATTTTATTGATCTCCCAGTGCAGGTCCTTGCATTTTACACTGTTACATTTCATCCCATGTCAGTTACTAGGGCACAACAATCATATAATTCTTCTTGTAGGATTGCCTCTCCATTGAAAATGTCTCTGAACTTTGTCATCAGCAAATTTCATTACCTCACTCATCATTTTTTGCGCCAAGCTAACTAATGAAATTATTCAGTAAGACCGATTCCTCCAGTCCCATAATTTTGCATCAGCCCCATCAACATTTTCACCCCCAATACTAAATTCCTTTGGCATTTTATCACGTTAATCCTCATCTCCTTGAGTTTAACTAATAATTACCTAGGAAATGCTAAATCAAATGCTTTAACAAAGTCCAGGTTGATAAGATTTATTAGTTTCTATTTGTCTGCAAATGTAAATATCTTATCAAAGCCATTGGGTTAGTCTACTTATAGCGTGCCTAGCTTGCACTTTAACCCATTTTCCGCTTCCCTCCATGTCTATTGTTAGTCATGGCTAACATTTGCTCTAAAAAGCTTATAGATTTTAGTGATGGAGATGATTCAGTCTTCAGCAGTGAAGGGTAAAGAGCTCTTGAGTTTTATGGTGGTGTTGCATGCAGTGATTTCCATATCCATGCCCTTTTTCCCATTAACTGTGCTGCCTCTGTTCTCTGGGGTTACATTTTCTTCCTCAGGGAAACTGAAGCAATGTATTCGTTTAGCTTTTAGGTTTCTGCCCTGCTGTTATTTTGGGTGAACATTTCATTTGTAAACAGACAGCTAAAAACCTTTTGTTCTTGTTTTCCCTTCCTGTGCAGGTTGATTTGTTTTGATTTTGAGCTGTACCTTTATTTTTGGATGTTTGAAGGATAGTTTTCTCTGTGTATCACTCCCTTCTCCCTTTTTCACTAGGCTTTCTGCATATTCCCAAGATGTCCTGCGCTGTCCACCTCACATCACGTGTGGGCATATGAAGCTACAGGTAATATTCTGCTTTGGTTTGAATGATCTCTTCAGAGAGAAGTAATATTTAGGGAGCCTCTTCTGTCTTGTGACTACTTGGGAGCAAAGCAGAATATGAATTTTGTACTCCCTAAGGCGTTAAACAGACAGCATCATCGCTATGAATGCAGACTTCAGAGTTTAGGGAAAGAGGAGCTGAAAATAGAACTTTTTTCTTTCTTTCTTTCTTTCTTTTTTTTTTTTTTTTGTGAAACCTTGAGGGCTGATGCCAGCAGGACTCAAATATTTAGTTTTCTCATGCACCTGTGGAGCCGTGGTTTGAGTTAAGCTTGGGGTAGGTCTAGAGTTTAGAACAAGGGCTTCCAACTTCAGCCTGGGTGGGCAAGAGGAGCCCATGTGCTATGAGTTGCCACAGAAACCATCCTGTAATTACAGGTAGTAAATAAGAACCACTTATACTGAGGTAGCATGCAATATCTCAAAGTAGTTCTTCCAGGTTGTCAGGTACAAATAAATAATGTCAGTTTATGTCCCTATGAGCTGACAACTCAAATTACTTACAGCTTTACATCTTCCACATGGACTTCTTGCAGTCTGTTTTTTACTGACCCATGGGATCTAGAAAAACAAATATAAGGTGAGGTTTTTAGTCCACTCATTTTATTTAGCTGAGTTCTCTGCTGTAGGTTCTGATCAGATTATATAGAAAGAACTTTTTTTTTGTACTTAAATTAGTTCCCCAAAAAGGTACTTAGCAGAAAATAAGATTGGATTTTTGCCCTATGGAAAGCTACGTAATTCCAAGTAATTTGTGGAATTCAAGCAGAACAGACTGAGAAGCCAATTGTAAACCATCTGTACTCTTTAGGGCTTTCTGTAATCCGAAGGGGAAGGTTTTCAAGAGAAGCAACAGGACTATAGCAGAAATGAAAAATGCATTTGCTGGAAGAAAAACAGTGCTGCTAACTTAATTTTCTATAAAATAGATGTCAAACCCCAGGCAACAGACCTACAAAGACTTTCCAGAATCCAAATATACCAACTCTGTAGGCAGCACTGGCAGTAACGGGAAGAAAGGATGTAATTTGGAAATTAAGAAGTGGATGCAGAATTGGTCAGAGTGTGCAGATATAAGTAGGAGATCCAGTAATGAGAATAGCTCAGTATCAGTGTCCCACAAACAGAGCTTATATAGAAACAGTGGTCAAATTATGGAGGACAGGTTTGCCCTCAAAAATTACTAAGTACTTTGGCTTGCTTTCCAAACTGATCTTGTTATCACAATACACCTGGAAATGGCATTTGACTGAGATAAAAAGCAGCTAAACACGATAATGGAGATCTACAGCAGATGGAGAGATACTCATGTTGCCATAGAAACCATGCAGGAAAAATGTGTAGGAGTAAAGCTTGGCACAGAAAAGCTTCTAGGAGAAGGGGCTAGAGACTGAAGAACTGAATTCACTCAGTAGATTTTAAGGTTAGTTGAAACATTAATAAAAAAAAATTAGCATATCAGGAAATGGAGAGTCATGGCAGAAAGAAGTCCTAATGGTGAGCTGCAGAACAGCTGAAGGCAGCAGTGCCATGTTGTGCCATGGGATAGGGCAGAAAAATTCTTTAGAGAAAGGCTGGAGATGGTCACAAAACAGATGAAAAAGCTGGGAAGCTCCTCAACCACAACCACAGCACACACTTCTCTTGTGTCTGCTGAGCACACACTTCTCTTGTGTCTGCTGAGCACACTCCAGACCTGGGCTGGTGGTAAGGGAATGCACTTTCCTTGGCCTCTTTTTCTCTCCCCACAGCAAGTCCATATGTGCTTGGGAGGTGACCCAGCCCAGCTCGCTCGGTACCTGCTCAGTTTCCCCATGCAGAGAACCTGTTGGGTTGTCCCACAGGGCTGACTCCTTAGTGGTGGACTCGCAGGTGGCTACATTTATTGGAAACTCAGGACCTGAGGAGATAAATGTGTGGTTTTGAATTCACAACATGAAAGACTTGAGTAGTGGGATATCTGGAGAAAGTTTTTGATTCACACTCTGTTGATGCAAGTAATAAGGTGGAAAAGATCCCCTTGAGCTCAGGGAGTGGAGTCACCTAGGGGGCTGTGAAGGCGAGGCAGGAGGTGAGCCCTCCCGTGGTTCAGAAGGACCAGGCAGAGGTGATGGGCTCCAGACATCACCCTTTGTGCTAGAACAGCTTGCGCATGCAGTGGGCAGTGAGGCAATACTCTGAGCACTCTGCTTGCTCACAGCTTTGAGAGTAAAGGGCAGGGAGGCATCTCTGTGGGACTTGAGCAAGCACAGGGCTAGTGCTCAGGGAAGAACCAGGACGCACATCCAGCAGCAGCTCCAGCAGACTGCCTGTTTCCACAAACCCTGCTGCTGTGTGCTGGGCAGCTGTGCAAGTGTGGGCAAAGGGGCTGAGCTGAAGTGCTTTTCAGTGCTGTGGCTACAGAAATGTCTTAGACTTGGGTCATGACACAATTGTCTCCTGCTGCTGCTGGTGAGCTGTCTCTCTGTGACATGCTTTAGTTTGTGAGGGAACTCAGAAGTCCCTGTTGCAATTGGGTGCAAGTGCTTTGCTGATCCCAGGAGCTGGGGCTGTGTGGTGGGCAGAACCATAGGCTATCATGGCCTAAAGATAAAAGGCAATGTGAGTGTGCTTTCTGCGATAAGTCATGTGGAGAGCCACGGGGTTGCCGTGGATTCTGATCTTGTGTGATGACTGCAGAGCAGTGTTACTTCTGCTACTTTTGCAGCCCTGTGCCTGCATTACAATGATGACAGGTCCATGCTGTGGCAAGCCTCTCTCCACACAGCAGTAGTAAAGAAAATTAGCCACACACAGGCAGTAACTCCAAGAAAGCTGCTCTGGAGGCAGACACAAGATCCCTCAGTCCTGTTCTTCACTGAGCTCCCAGGCACAGTCCTTTCCTCAGAGAGTGTCTCACAGTGGGGAAGCTACTGGGATTACACTCCCAGCTTCCAGCCAGCCAGAGCCTTCACTGCTGCCCCAATTTACATTTCCAGGTCTGGATCATGTTGGGGTGATGTAATGCAGAAGCCAGGAGCATGACTCAATGCAAAGTCATGCTGAGCGGAACTGGAAGTAGTGCCAAATATGAGTGTGAAGGACACAAATGGGTTATGGATGGAGAAAAAAACTTTGTAGGCAACGTCAGCTGCTACCGTCAGTGATTCTGGTGCTTTCAGCTGGACCTGCATCACAGGAGAATACAATGCATAGCAATTGATAGAGAAGGGCAAAGAAATTAGGAGATGACTGACAATGACTGAAAAGCTCAAATGAAAAAAAGGTTCTGACTCATTAAGACTACAGAAGGATAGATAAGTAGCCATTATACACAGACACCAGAGATCCTGAACGTCAAGCAGAACAGTGTTTCATGCACGTGCTAAGCAGCAAAGCCACAGACCCAGTAAGTTAGTGGTACCTCCAAAGCTCCAAAATCAAGACCTTCTTTCAAAGGATCACTACAGTGTACAACACCCAGGAGGCTGAAATAATTTGTAGCACATTTTCATTTTTGTAGCCTTACTGGCCCTTTTCTCCTTATGGTTAGGAGAATACAGCCATGCACTCAGTACGTTGAAGGAGAAAGGCTCTTCTTTTAACCAAATTTCCTTTCTCATTCTAGTTTTAGTAGGCAGGTATTTTTATTCTTAGTAATAATAGGAAATTCTTTCATGTTAATCATCTAGAAGTGCCCAGAAAACATAAAATATTTCCCACACTATTCATAAACTCAAGTATCAATTGGTTTGAGAAAAAAAATCTAACTCTAAGAACCATTGATTGTACAATTAACAAATGCAGGTGTGAATCGCTGTTAGCAAAGTTATTTCTCTGGTCGTTTTCTCTCTAGCCAGCAGCTCCCCCAGGTCAGCAATGATTACAAAATATCGCACTCCTGGTGTGATAAAGGCTGCACTTGCGGCTTTCCCTTCCTAGGAGAGATGCTATTCCTCTGCATGCCTGTAGAGGATGCAATTCCCTTAACAGAGAGGAGCAGCAATTGCTTATCTTGTCTGGACAAGCTACCAGAGGAGGAGGTAGATTTAAAACTGTTAAACTTGGGCTCATCCAAAGATACTTATTAAGTCAGGAAAAACATCCTGTCTGACCAACAAAGGAGTGGTAGCAAAATTGTATCATAACTTTTATTTTAAATAATATATTTTAAGCACACGATGATGAAAAATATGCTGGATTTTAGAGCTTTACTCTTTGAACATAGAGAGATCTTGCTGCTCTGAAGAAACGGTACTGATCTGAAGAGATGCTAAGCATGTATAGTTGGACAATAAGCTTCAGAAGAAATCACCAAGAGCGGTATGTACATATTTTTTATTAGATCCTGAACAATTTCTTAAAATAACAGAATGATACATCATGGCAAACTTGGCAAATTTGCTTCAGTATAAGTTATAATAAAATATGCTCCAGCTTGTAGCCATAATCTGACCTACAAGGATTTGATCTGACCAGTGTTGATAAACATACGTTATCCTCTTCACGCTTTCCTGCTCCGTATCTGCAGCTGTTCCTGAATTCTTCCTCCAGACCTAGGAATTGCAGCAAGAGGCGAGGCTCAGGCAGGCTGTAGGCAGGGAGCATGCTGCTGTGGGACCTCAGTGCTCTCCTTCCACCACACTTGCAAGGGCCAGCTTGGGATCTTGGTCATTTTAGGCCACTAAATTATAATCAGGGAAGGAGACTGAGAGGTGAACCTCTATAACACAAGTTACAATATCCACTGAGAGGTGAACCTCTATAACACAAGTTATAATATCCACTGAGAGGTGAACCTCTATAACAGGAGTTACAATTAGTAGCAATCCTAAACTAAAGATAAAGGGCAGCTTGAAGCATAAATCCTCAGCAAATGTGGTTAAACTCAGCCTTTCTATGCTGTTGGGCATTTTGTCAATGCCATCCTACGGCAGCCTCTGGTACTGCGAGTACAACCACTTCTTTTAAGAGAAAATAGCAGATGCATGAGGGAAGCGAATAATATAATAGTTTCAGTTGGAAGGGACCCTAAAGGCCATCTAGCTCCACACCCCTCCCCCTGCCATGGGCAGGGTCGCGTTCTACAGGATCAGGTTGCTCAAATCTGAGTTTACTGCCCTATGCTCAGGGACCAAATGCTGAGGGCTTGCAGAAAAAGGCAACGAGGACCATTGGACTGTCTCGGGTGCTGGAGGAACATCCTACTGACCACCTGAGATGGCTATGATAGGCCTAGCGTGGGTGAAGCTATGGCTCTGTTTGGACCAGTTGTCCTCAAGGAGGACGGAAATAAAACAAGTGGCCAAGTTGTTTTTGCTTCAGATTTTCCCAGGAAAATTTAAGTGGAAAATTTCAGTGGTGTTGGCATGCATTATGATGCATCCAACTATATTATATTTACAATTAAAATGTCAAGTGATTGGAAGAGGAGGAACTGACATGTTTGGAGAGCAAGAGGAATGCAGTTCTGGCCAGAATTTTCTTTGGTGGACAATTCTGATCTGTTTGCCTGTGGTTCTGCAGAGAAAAATGCAGCTGAAAAAGCCCTTTTTTCCCCTGCAGTGACAAGCATGCTTCTAAAAAGGCAGGAGTGGGAGATTTTATGCCTGTGCAGTGGTAATATATTATGTCTCTGTAAAAGAAATTATCAGTGTAGGTGCTACAGGCAGTTTTCACCTGGGGACTGGTAGATCAGTTTATGTGTGTGTGCACACTTGTCAAGGACAGGCGGATATGGGCTGATTCAGAGACAGATTAAAGGTTATAAAGATGTTTTAAAGATATGATGCTTGCAGCTCACTATCCTTGTTTGACTGGCAAAAGCAAAGACGTTTTGAATGTCACTGGAAAGGTAGGAACTTCCTGGTAGGAGATGGGAAAGCCAGGGCAGCCTTGATGAGTTAGAAAGCTGCTACCAGGAGTGATGCTTTGGGTAAATAAAGTATTGGTCTGAAATACGTTCTGCTTTACATTTTTGCTTGTATGTGAATTCTGACATAGGGTATTTTTAGCGTCTTTTGTATAACAGTTGTTCACAGTATTATAAGGGTATAGTAAAGGTGCTGGAAAGATGAAGAGGGAGTTCAGATAAGATGGGATATGGAGCAGAACTGCAGCCTCGCTAACTACAGCCATCCCTGGTGCTGCCCTCCTCTTCTTTATGTGCTGACTGATTTAAGCCAGAACAAGGCTTGTGGCCCCGGACTTAAGAAATAACACAGCCACAGCCAATTATGTTTTGGTTGACTGCGATGAGGTCTCCCCTCCGTCTCCTCTTCTCCAGGCTGAACAGACCAAGTGACTTCAGCTGCTCCTCAGACGACTTTCCCTCTAAACCCTTCTAGAACTTCATAGCCCTCCTCTTGGCGCTCTCCAGTAGCTCTATATCCTTCGTATACTGTGGTGCCCAAAACTACACACAGCACTCATGGTGGGGCCGCGCTGGTGCAAAGTAGGGCAGGACAAGTGCCTCCTGTGACTGGCTGGCAATGCTGTGCTTCAGGCACCCCAGGACATGGTTGGCCCTTCTGGCTGCCAGGGCACACTGCTGGCTCATGTTCAACTCGCCATCCACCAGAACCCCCAGATCCCACCAGAGTTGTGAGACCTGGAGTACTGTGTCCAGTTCTGAAATCCCCAACACAAGAAGGATATGGAGCTGTTGGAAGGGGTCCAGAGGAGGGCTACAAAGATGATCAGAGGGCTGGAGCACCTTCCCTATGAGGACAGGCTGAGAGAGTTGGGGTCACTCAGCCTGGAGAAGAGAAGGCTCTGGGGAGACCTTAGAGCAGCTTCCAGTACCTGAAGGGTCTACAGGAAAGCTGGGGAGGAACTTTTTACAAAGACTTGTAATGACAGGATGGAGGGGAATGGCTTTAAATTGGAAAGGTGAAGATTTAGATTGGACATTAGGAAGAAATTCTTCATGATGAGGGTGGTGAGGCACTGGCACAGGTTGCTGAGGAAAGTTGTGGATGCCCCATTCCTGGAAGTGTTCAAGGCCAGGTTGGATGGGGCCTTGGTCAGCCTGATCTAGTGGGAGGTGTCCCTGTGGAACTGGATGGGCTTTAAGGTCCCTTCCAAACTAAACCATTCCATGATTCTGTGATTTGGATGAAGGGAGCTCCTATGAAAAGGAACCAACCTGCTAGGCTGACATAATTTTTCTTTTTCTTAATTATTGCTAGGGTTGGCAGTGGTAGGTAAGAGGGTTCCTTATGCTGGGTGGCTTCTGCTTGTCATTCGGTTATCAGCAGCAGGGAGATTCTCTTGCAGAATTACTCCATGTGGCTTTGGGTGGAATAGGAGGGGCTGAGAATAAGCCATGTCCCAGGTGCAAAATCCCCCACTCTTCTCATTCCTCTCTTTTTCTTTTTTTTTTTTTTTTGGGGGGGGGATGGGACACAAGGATGTTTGCAGGTGGAAAATCCTTCTCTCTTCTTATTCTCCTTTATTTTGAGAGGGGGCAAGAATGCTTGCAGGTGCAAAACCTCACACTCTTCTTATTTCTCTCTGGTTTGGGGGAGGGGGAGCAGTGAGGATGCTTGCAAATGCAAAATCCCTCACTCTTCCTATTCCTCTATTTTTTTTTTCTTTGGGGGGGGTGACAAGCATGTTTGCAGGTGCAACATCTCCCACTCTTCTTATTCCTCTCCTTTTTTGGGGGCAGGGGATGGGACAGGCACACAAGGATTTTGCAGTTGCAAAATCCTGCACTCTTCTCATTCCTCTCTTTTTTTTTTATGGGGGGGAGGATGGTTGCGGGTTCAAAGTCCCACACTCTTCTTATTCCTCTTTAGTTTGGGAGAGGGCAAGGATGCTTGCAGGCACAAAATCCCCCACTCTTCTTATTCCTCTCTGGTTTGGGAAGGGCCGAGGATGCTCGCAGGCACAAAATCCTCCTCTGTTTTTATTCCTCTCTTTTTGGGAGGGGCGAGGAGGATGCTTGCACTGCAAACTCCTCTCTTGCCATTGCTTTTTTATTTTGGGATGGGGCAAGGATGTTCGCAGGTGCAAACTCCTTCTCTCTTTTCCGTGGGGCAGGCGAGGGTGCTTGCAGGTGCAAAACCCTACACTCTTGTTATTGCTCTTGATTTTGGGAGGGTCCGAAGATGCCCACAGTTCCCTCTCCTCTCCGAGTCGGTGGTGTGAAGGAGGCCTCCAACCCGCCCCCAATGGCCCGCTGCCCGCACTAAAGATGGCGGCGCTGACCCGGAAGGGGCGGGGCGCGGGGGGCGCCGCCATCGCAGCCCGCGCGGGGCGGGCGCGGGAGCCGCGTGCGCCATGCAGGGCGCGGACCCGGTCATGAAGGGGCCGGAGGGCGAGGGCAGAGCGGAGCCGCCGGGCAGGAGCGGCCGCGGGGCCAAGGGCTGGCAGTACAGGTGGGTGGCGGCCGCCGGGTCCGCTCGGGACCTGCCTCCGCGTTACCAGCTCTGTTTTTTTCTCTCTGGGAAGGTGGGAGCCGGCTCGGGGCTGCGCTGCTTCTCCAGCCGCTCCGAGAGGCTGAACTTTGGGGCAGGTGGTGCGGCTCGGCGGCTCCTCGGGGCGCTCCCTCGCAGCCGGGAGTTGATGCTTTCGGTAGCGGAGCTGAGCGTGCACGGAGCGTGTGTCTCCTTGGGGTTAGGGGAGGCTGCGCTTAGCGTAAATCCGAGTCTGTGTCGTGTCCGCCTTATTTTAAGACAGTCTACGCTCAGTGTAAATTGGAGTTTCTATCCTGCCTGGCTTAAGAAAAGCTGTGCTTAGTGTAAATTGGACTTTCTGTCCAATTGGTTTATTTTAAGGAAGGCTGTGCTTAGCATAAATCAGAGTTTGTGTCTTGCGTGGCTTAAGAAAGGCAATGCTTAGTGTGAATTGGAGTCTCCGTCCTGTCTGGCTTAAGAAAAGCTGTACTTAGTATAAATTGGAGTTTGTGCTCTGCGTGGCTTGTTTTAAGAAAGGCTGTGCTTAGTGTATATCAGAGTTTGTGTCTAGTCTAACTTAGGAAAGGCTGTGCTTAGTATAAATTGGAGTTTGTGCCCTGCCTGGCTTATTTTAAGAAAGGCTGTGCGTAGTGTAAGTTGGAGTTTGTGTCTTGCCTCCTTAGGAAAGGCTGTTCTTGGCATAAATTGGACTTTCTGCCCTACCTGGCTTATTTTAAGAAAGGCTGCAGTTAGTCTAAATCGGGGCAATTCAATACTTAAAGGGGGCATGTAGGAAAGATGGGGGAAAAACTTTTTAGCAGGGCCGGTAGCAATAGGATAAGGGGTAATGGTTTTAAACTAAAAGAAGAGAAGCTTAAACTGGAGATTAGGAAGAAATATTTCATGTTGAGGGTGATGAAACACTGGCACGGGTTGCTCTGAGAGGTGGTAGATGCTCCATCCCTGGAAACACAAGGTCAGGTTGGATGGGGCTCTGAGCCACCTGATTGAGTTGAAGATGTCCCTGTTCGTGGTAGGAGTGTTGGACTGCGTGACCTGTAAAGGTACCTTCCAACTCAAACCATTCTGTAATTCTACAGTTGCTCAGATATAGCAGATACAGTGGCAGAGAGAGGAGAAAGCAGGGAGAGCTGAGCATTGGTTTGAAACAGCTTCAGACTAAAATCCTTCCTTTGAATGGCCTGCCTGCATGTTTGAGGGATTTGGAGGTTTTCATGTACTTTTTTCTGATATGCTTTCTCGTCAAAAGAGTTTCCACTTGCACGCTGATAGCCATATCTCTCAGGCATCGCTTGAGAGATTTTGGAATTTCTGCATTTTAGGTGTTTCATCCTTGACTGGTGGAGTTCTGCCATGTTGCTGTTGAAAGTATTGCTGTTATGTGAAGTTTGCACACTTCTCCTTCAAATGGAGACTCTCCAAAGCCGTCATCTGCCAGCCCAGATGGACTGGCTTTCTGTTTCCTGCATGTGGAGACAGCAAACCCGGAGTGTGGTACATCTGTGTGTGTGTGGCGCAGGATGGAAGGCCTTTGGCATGGCATTGACAAATGAGCACCAGGGCTGTCTAGGCAGTAGGTGCCCAGTGGTTTTAGTGGGGAGCAAACAGCTTGGTTCTCACTGAGAATCTGGGTTGCAAGAAAGTCACCTTTCCAGTGACTAGTGCCAGAAAGCAAAGTGGGGATTTCCAAACTGATATTTCAAGCTGTTAAATAGGGAAAGCTTTCTGGTCAGATTCAGTTATTGGTTGTCTTACCCATTGTTTCCAGTTGCTTCTACGCTTTTTCAAAACTCTGGATTCAAGTTTAACTCTGAATTGTCTAACAAGAATTGCTGTTCTTGTGACTGAGCACTCGCTGTCCATGTGTTTCGTCTGTGAAACAGGAGTTGTTTATGCAAGCCAAATGGAAGTATTTTATATTTTTATGTGGAATTGAAGGCATTGAAGGAGCAAGATACCTGATTTGCCTGAAACCCTTTTTGCTGTGGTATGTTTGAAGTGGAGGTCACAGGTTAGTGCCATGCAGTGAAATTCCACTTTTCAAAATTATCAATCCAGGTATTTTGTTTCTTTTCAGTGCTGTGGCTTGCAGGTCAAAATTTGAACTGGCTCTCTGAGTGACAGCTAGTTTGGTAGCTTAAGAGCTGTAGATGGGGACTGTTGGTATTATTCCTTGCAGTTACCATTATCTGGTTTAATATGCTGTGATACTCTAGTGCAAACTATGCTTTCTTTTGTTTCTAGGTCATTGAGACAAGTTTAATGCACTAATTGTATTATTGTGGACACTTGAGGTACCTTGCTATTAATCTCTGCTCTGTTGGGAATCAATTATTTACTCCTACATTAGTCTCTATACCTAATTACCCACAAAATATCACCTTTCCCCTCTGCCTCCCTAGGAAGCTCTCCTGGACAGGATGCTGTACTTTAGTTCTCACTTTGTGGATTACTTCTATTTCTAAAATTTATTTGACAAAAGAAAGACCCCTCTAATAATAAATCGGTGTCTAAAATATATGGTTTAGAAACAGATTTGCTGGGAGTACGAAGTGTGAGCAGTGCATGGTCATGCAATTTGACAAAGTAGGGTCCTGAAGTACTCGCTGAGCATAGGCTGCATCTGGTGCAGAAGTACAGCTCTGTATTTGGTGAAGCATTTGTTAAAACACCTGTAGCTGAGTTCTCAGACAAGTGGGATGACAGGTGCCTGATACTTTGGCGCTCTAAATGGGGAATTATGACTATGGAAGAAGAAAGTCACCAGCACTGCTGGAACCTGAAATAATGAAAACTGAATCACTTGGAGCTGGAAAGTCACACATTCTTGGGGTAAAGTGCATGTCTAGAAAATAAAAAATGAAACAGGAAGTCTAACTTCATATTTTTGTAGGGGAATAATAGGGAGATTTTTAAATAGCGGTGATAGAGTTAGATCAAACATTTATCACAGTGGAGAGAAAGAGACAACCAAAGGCTGGCAGACACTTCAGATGATGTGGGGATCCAGCAGAATCTCCTTGCAGACTTTCTGCTTGTAGCCTGTGTACGGTGAGTTCAGGCAGCCAGTACAGCAGTGCTTCCTTTGCTGTTCATAACGGCTCAGTTTCTTCAGAGGACAGGAAAATACTTTTTTTTTTTTTTCTTAATAGAAGTTAAGAGTTCTTGAGAAACTGCTCTTCTAGATATCCGTCAGGAAATTATCTTGTTTACTTATGAATTTATGATGAAGGTCAGAGTGTGTCTGAGTGCAACCAACTCTCGGCTGCATTTTCCTGGCTGGGATCAGGAATAGCATGAATGTTAACTTGCAATGAAGTAAATAAAGAGAGCTGGAGAGGCTATACTGCATGCTAAACTCCATATTTTCATTTAGAGAAACAGTTACTGTCAGATGAGTCTTCTGGGTAGCTTTAAATTATTAAAATATTACTTGATAAATTAACTTAAGAGGAAAATTACTGTTTCCTAAATGGTTTCTTTATTTTCAGAATCAAGCAAGCTAGGAAGTAAGTAAGCATTGTCCGTATAAAGAATTCTTTGTATTCAGCAATTCTGCTTTTTCTCTTAACCATCTTAATTTGGGGTTTGCCTTGTTCTGGGTTAAATGAACAAAGTAGTTTCAAAGTAATGAGAGAAAGGAGAGAGCTTTGGAAGGCACTTCTGTGGCATGTGAATCATAGTAATTCAAATGACAAAAATTTCACAACTAGAAAGCAGAATCTCTCTCTCTGAGCTAGAGAGCTGGTCAGAATGTGTGCCAGAGAAGTAAAACAGGTCACTTCAGGCTGGCTTGAGAGACTTCCAGGTAATTTTGAGAGAAATGACTTGCAATAACTCGTTCTCATTTATCTGCAGAATTAAAAGTTCCAAGTGCTGTGGTTGACTAGAGAAACAAGATTGACTTTCCCAGTTGGAGCCCTGATAGTGTGCCACCCTCTTATGTTTTTCTTAGTAGTTCTGCCCTCAAATGCGTAAATCAATTCAGCTACTAAAAGGATTCCCAGCATTTCTTCCCTGGCTAGTAGAAATACATGTAAATTGTTCATAAATTTCCCAAATAATTGCTGATTTTTAGCCCTACAAGTTATATTTCAAACCCTATTTCCTTTTCAGCTATGCTTGTGTTTCTGTAGGTAACTGCCTTTGTTCCCTATTTCTGAAATGGTTTTAGCATCTGCTCACTATGGACTTAGTTATATATGTTTATAAAATGTTATGGATTAAGTCTCTTGGGGTTCTTTTTGTGGGGTTTTTTTGGTTTTTTGTTTTTTTTAAGGAAGTTAACTTTGCTTAGCTGTTCCTGAAAGTTTACTGAAGGGTTATTGACGGTTGTGAATTAATGCAGAAAAACATGTGGATGAAAGTAGCTTTGAAGAAAAGGAGTCAAATTGCTAGGCTAGCATTACTTTATTTATTTGTTTGTTTTGCTAGGAGAGTCAGTGGCAGGTAAGAGGGTTCCTTATGCTGGGTGGCTTCTGCTTGTCGTTAGGTTATCAGCTGCAGGCAGATTCTCTTGCAGAATTACTCCATGTGGCTTTGGATGGAGTAAGATGCTGAGAATGAGCAAACAGATGCAGACAAACAGCAGAGAGAGGGTTTTGGCGAAGAGGGATACAGTTGTATTTGATAGGAAAAAAATTGAGGATAACAAATTTAAAGCAACTGAAATAGTCACCTGTCTTTTAAGGCTTAGAATTGTAGAATGTTCTGAGTTGGAAGGGACCTACAAGGATCCAGCTCCTGTCCCCGCATAGGACAACCCCAAAATTCACACCATGGGGCTTTGTTTGTTTTGCAGTTGTCACTGGCTAAGCACTCTTCATAAATACTAAAACCAGTAAATAAACAATTAGTGACCTTAATTCAGTCTGTTTGAGCAGGTCAGCATGTGTTAAGGCAACAGAACTCGCAGCTGAGACACATGAATATATTTTAATTCTGAATTTGAGGTGATCAAGAACTCTTCTTCATAAAGTGATCCCATAGGAAATATGTTCTAAAGGAAATGCTTATTTCTGAATTTGGTCCAAATTAACTGGGAGGGTGACTGACAATCCTTTGCACTTCAAAGACATGGAAGAAAAATGTGTGAGACTGAGCTAGATTGTGGAAGTGTTCACGATTTCTATTTGTGCTAGCTTGCAAAAAGGATCTAATTAGTAGTAATAAAGGAAAGTGTCTTGAAAATAATGGAATTTTCTTGAGTAGATGTGGATATGAATCCTTTTTATTGAAGGTGATGTTGATGTCAGTCTTGGTTGCAAGAAAACTTAGATTATTTTCTAGTTTCTATGTTGATCTCAGGAGGATAAATTTCATCTGTTTGGCCTTTAAAGCTGAAACCAGCTTGGTAGAAATGGATACAGAAGGTGATGGCAGCACAGTTTTTAACTATGTTTCACGTTGCAAACATCTACATTACTGGTCCTCTGTTCTTATCTCTGAACTTAAGGTTTCTCACCACAGTATTAATGCAATCATCGAATTCTTGCTTAGGCTGCAATAGAGTGTGTTAGCTGAACTAATTAACTCTGGAATCCTGAGACAGGCGCGAATTTAAAAGTTCCTATCGCTTGATAAGTAGAAGAAACCTCCCAAGCCTTCATGTAACTGTTAGTGTCATTCTAGGACAGTTCTCTGTAATGCTGATGCTTTTGGTACTTCCTTTTTATTACTCTTCTCCCTCGTTCTGGGCTTTTTCTCTGCACTGCTTGAAACAAAGCTTTTTCTTTTTTTTGGCATCCTGTGTAGTCAATGACTGTAATTTCTTCCTCATTGTGTGCAACCAGAGAGAGCGAGAGCAGCTGTAATTCTGTGGTCTTACCTTAATTCTGAGGTCTGGCGGGGCTGCTCCTCTTACAGCCCACCCCACTTCCTTGGTTTTGCGCTGTTGGAAGAACTTGCTGGCATTGAGGCATTGAGGCATCAGCCACCAATGGGGATGGGATTTCTGCTGCTCCTGCCATTGTGCTTCTACTGATAGCTTTTGGGTTGGCTGGTGGCTCTGTTGTCAAACTTGTGTCTAAGTGAGACCTGATCTTCCTTCCTTCTGTTTCTAGTGATCTGCCTTCAGTTTCTAGTGTGGCCTTCGAAATCCCTCGCTTCCTGACTTGTACTGGCATTTTCACATGTGATGATCTAGGTGCTAGAAAAAGTTTCTCAAGTGGTTACTCTGAAATTCAGAATTTTTGCAGTTTTGTGTATTGTATTCCTCTTCATTATTAAAAATTAGATCAGGATGTCTGTCATGTTTTTTTGTATGCAGGAGGGGAAACAGCTGAAAAATGTGGTGCCTGAATGTATTTATCCTCATTTGAATCTTTGATTAAAGAATATACTGGTTCATAACACCACTTAAGAAATGCTGTGCTTGGCATGATTTGCTCATTAGAATAGACAAGAAGCCTGTCTTTAAAATGGTCAGCTGATATCCACCTCAGGATCCATGCTGTGTTATTAAAGTGTTAAGGTCATCTTTTATTAAGCTGATTTTACCATTTGTTGAAGCCTCAAGCACTTCTCAAAAGGCAGGTGAGCCATTCATATTCAGGCATGTATTTGTGGCCTGGAAGAATGGGGTCGGAGCAGGTGGAGGCTAAGATGCATTGTAAATTCAGAGAAGTAAATCAGTGTGTGAGGGGTAATAAGCAGCTAGAGTTGGGGAAACAGGTTTGGATGATTTGAAATGGAGCTTCACGGTGGCTGATGTTCTGCTAGGGAACCTTGAACCCAGTTCCTGAACCAGGTGGGCACGGTCTGGTTCCCTTCTCCAGCCCTGTGTCCATCTCTTCCTTCCCAGAGCATCCCTATGTTGAATAGGCAGGCTGTAAAACTTGCTGGGTCAGGAGCAACGAATGTGGGAGTTGGTTCAGGTATAGCAGGATGTTTGTGTTAATACTGAATATTCAGAGTTGAAATTAAGAGAAACTAAAAAAGCACAAACTTCCAAAGAGCTTCTAAATATCAAATAAATTGTGTTTTCCATGGAATAGATTTCTGCAGGAGGTGGTGGCTCTTACAAATGTCTGTCTCTCTCCAAGTGCGTAGGATATTTTTCAACTTCACCTTTTCTAATGTAATTGTGTAGTAGCAAGTTAATTTAAATCACCTACAACATTAACATCTTGCTCCGCCATACACATTCTGTCCCCAGAGGAAAGATGAAAAACAAACTGCATGTGGCTGACCTAATCAGGTTGCTTAATGCAGCAGGGGAAAGCGCCAGCTGCTGCTATTCGGTTATCCTGGGTAGATCCTTGTACTGTACTCATTATACCATGAAAATTAATGTGTGTGTGTAAGGACCCCGGTTTACGTAAGGATGTTGCCTTCATGTGCACTCTGCCGGTGCTGATGAATTCTTGTAGTGGATCACTGCCTGCAGGTAATACTGCCGGACAACTTTCTTTTTAGGCTGCTTGCAAAGCTTGTACCATTTCATGGTTTTGGTCCTGTGTTTCTAGTCCTGGCATGAGAGGGGAGGGCAGGCTGAAGTGGGGCAGGAGAAATGCTGTTTTTTCATGTTTGTTGAGCCGAGAATCTTATATTTGACAACGTGCTTTGGAGCAGGAATGTCAGTGCCAGGGAGAATGTTTTTTTTGCTGTGGGTATCCATGTTTTTCTTTTTCCTTCCAGGTGGAAATGCCTAAGTTTTTGATGAGGCTGGAAATCTTTAAAATCTTGATTAATGTTTAGGTATTGACAGATCAGTTTTCTGGAGAGCCCAGTTTGTGTTGGGAAGTTGGTTTCTTTAGTTGCAGTGGAGATGTAGCAGAAAGCATGAGATCTACTGGGAGGAGCTGCAGGATTCTTTATTAAAGAGCTGGTTTCTGACCCTGGCTCTGACTTCCTCTGTGGTAACAGTCATTGTTTAAACTACTTTTCCCCTGTAATCACTAACTGTGTGTTCCTCTTTTTCTCAGGGGCCTCATTTAGAACAGTTTGCTCTGATTTTGCAAAACTTTTGCAGGGTCACAGCTGCAGCTGAAATCAGCAGAAGCTGCGATTTGAATGTAGGAATAAAAATTGGGCCACAGCTATCTCAGAGAGGCTGAAAATACACTGCTCATCAGTTTGCTATATGTAACATAGGATTAAAACGTCCTTGTCCTTTCATTGGTATCTGACTTCTTCATAAACATTGATGATGAGCACAAGAGAAGAAAACCATAAGGAAACGCTTCAGTGCATGAGTGCCAAATGAATAATATCTGATGCTCACTGCACAATGAATAAGAGCAGTTTTGAATAATTCATTGTATAGGAATCATTGTCCATGTAAAGCACTGAACAAGAAAGTAGTCCTGCTCTATTATTGTCGTAATCATAGGTGATTAAGTTAGCACATGTACTTTCTTAATTAAAGCTTAAACTATTTGAGTGCCTGACGCCCAAGTTTTAATGTAGGAGTATTTTTGTTGAATTTCTCTATATCCGAGAATTATGGAGTGATTTGGGTTAAGAAGGACCCCTGGGAAATCTCTATTCCAGCCTCCTGTTCAAAGTAGGGCCAGCTTCAAAGTTAGAATTTAGCGTTGAGGGCTAAGGATGGAGATGCCACAGCCTCTCTGGGCTCATGGCCTGGAGCTTACCCTCGTTTTGAAGATTTTTTTCTGTGTCAAACAAGGAAATTTTTTTGCTACAATTTGAGAGCATTACTGCTTGCCCTTCTGCTGTTCATCTCTGAAAAGACTGTGTCTCCATCTTATCTGTGTGTAGATGAGATTCCCATTACCTTCCGACCCCTTCCTCTGAAGAAGGCTGAACAGGCTCAGGTCCCTCAGCCTTTTCTTGTCTGGCACAACATGCCTAGCTTGCACTGATCCATGGATTAGTCCATCCCAGATATAAGGCTTTTCATTGCTTTTGTTGGAAGTTCGGGCGGTCTTGTTCAGCCTGTTCCTCTGGACTGTTGGGATTCTGTGGAAAGGCAGCCTGCCCACCTGTGTCCTGGCTGCTCCTCTTTGGTTTGGTCTTGCCTGAGAGGTTGCAGAATGCATGCTTGCCTGTCAGCTGGCTCAAAGGCTTTTAGTGGTATTGACCCCTGAAGTGCACTGCTTGTAACTGTTTACCAGTTAGACTTCCAACTGTTGGTTTTTGCTTCTGGAATCTAGTGGTCCATACAGTGTTTTACCTGTGTTGTACTCCAGGCTTATGATCTTCCTGAATATTAAGGTAACATAGTCTGTTAAGTGTGTTCTTGATTGCTTAGAAGGTGGTGATAGTTGTTATCCTCTGCATTGAATCTGAAATGTTTCAAAAATGGTTAAAAAATAATTTAAAAGGCCAGAGGCTTCTCTGGAGTAGCTAATACATGGATTTACCTTCAATTTAATAGCGAGTGTTTTGTTACTGCAGAGACCAAAGTATCAACATAATCTTTTTAAAGTCATAAACTGAAAGTCATGAGCTTGTTGGAGATAGCGGAGAGGCCAAAATTGTCAAGGTGCTCATCCATCACTGTGTTCACCTATGCTTGTGTTATGCCAGTACTGATTCCTGTGTAAAGTAGCTTAAATTTTGACTGCTGGAGTTTTCTGAAACTATACTTTAAGGAAAAGTTTTGGGTTTTGGTAACGATGTGAAACTGTACATTATGGTGAGCTGCTGCACACTGGTAGCCTAAGTGGTGGCAAAGCTGCAGGCAGCGATCACTCGTGTGGAGTGGAGAGTTCAGACCTTTTGAGGTACCTGGTTTTTGTATGCTCAACTCTAAAAAGTTGTTGGCTAAATTTGCAGTTATTTTTTCAGTGATACCTGGAGTAGTAGTTGTTGTTGCAGAAAAATCTGCAGGATTGGCTGCTGGCTTTAGGGTCCAGCTTCAGTTGTGTTACGTTGATGCAAATCCACAAATAAAAGGTACGTGAGTGGAGTTCTTGCTGACTTGAGCTGTCATGTACATGCAGGAGAAATTGTTTGGCTGAAACTCGCTGCAGGGTTTTTATGTTTTTTTTTTTTTCCAGGCAGATGTATTTTGAGAGCTGAAGAGCTCTCTAAATGATAAAGCAGTTAAATAGTCAGCTTTGCAGTGGCCCAGTGAGAGTGGTGTTTTGCTACTTATTAATTAAATATAATGTCTTTCCCTTTGCTGCCCTGCAGAAGTTTTACAATGCAACTTCATTTGTGTGTAGTTGACCCGTGGCTTTAGTGCACAAAAGAGGAGAATCAAATGCAAGCTTAGTTAGGGTGGCTTTAAAAAAAAAAACCTGTTTATCATTCTTTTTGAGAACCACGGTTGGTAGAAGCTCAAGGTGGAAATGCAACGGCTGTGTTGATAGCAGGGGGCTGGGGAGCTGGGATGGTGTGGGAGAGCCCTTCTTTCCTAGGATAGGAAGCCTGGGCTGTATCATGCTTGGCTCACAGACAGCTGACAGCTCATTTCAGCTGTACCACACCCTTCCTTTGTGGCGAGCCTGCGCATCTTGCAATGCATGCCTGTGCACTCAAGGGTTTACAGGAGTAAACCTTTAGAGAAGGTTTGATATCTAATGAGGATGTGTCTGTTGCCCTCATGCTTGAGCCCAGGTGGTGTCCTGTGGCATCCCCAGGGTCTGCTGTCAATGTTCTTGTATTGTTGGGCCTTTTTTCCTTGCACTTGTTGTTTTTTAAACTTACAATCAAATAGTCTAATACATGAGCTGAAGAACAGGAGCTTTGCTGCCACTTTACGATTGGCTGTAGGGCACTGCTGGTGAGCTGCACAGCAAGGTCAGCATTTTGATTCTTTGCAAAGCTTTTTGGAATAGCAGAGCTAATTTATTGATGTAGATACTCCGTAAGCAGCATGGAGGCTTCTGGTGTGTGGAGGAATTCACACTTACATCAACAAGCTGTGGGTATGGAGTGTGCTTAAAGTGGTGGTGGCTTCTTGGGGGGAAGTGATCTTTGTAGTTGCGGAAGATGTGCCCAAAGTTTCTGCTGCTGATGTAGGGTTTTTTTTTTTTTCTTTCTCTTCTCTCTCATCCTTCCCCCCCATTTAACAAAAAGGGGAATGAGTTCACTGTAGATAAGCGCTTTGCAGTGGTCAGTGAAGAAAAAGCAAGCTATTACAGACAGCAAACCCATGGGCAGATAGAGATGAACAGTTCTGTGAAAATGGTTACTGCTTTTTTCAAATTATATAGACAAAACCACACACTGGTTTGCACTGACAATCCCGATTTCTTTCTTTCCTTTGCTTTATGCCTTGCTAACTTTTAATCTGAAGGCAGTCTTTCACCAGGTTTTTGCATCTTGTTGGGAACTCAGTAGGAAGGAGCCTCTTTCCTTGGGCAGTGTCATAACATTGATGGTGGCAGCTATGGAGGCTGGATCCCACATCCTCCCTGGCATCTGCATGGGCTCCATGCTCCTCATTGTCCCTCCTGCTGGAAGCAAATTCACACATACTTGGCTACCACTTGAAGCCAGGCCTTACGCCTGTCTGTGGGCAAGCTTTCGCTGCTGCGTTTGCTCTTCAAACAGCTGTTGGGTCTTCAGAGACCTGGCTGCTCCAAGTATCTCACGCAGTGCTGTCTGGGTTTCAGCAGAATGACAATCATCAGAAGGACAGTCTTGGAAGCTTTCTGTAATCACTTTCCAGATGGGTGTAATTTTGTGCCACTGCTAGAGGTGGTTTGTTTGTAATGGGCTTTCTGGGAGAGTTGCACCATGAGGGGTGTGAGAAAGGGATGAGCAGGCCTTCTGCATCTGTGTTTCATCTTGGAGAAAATATTGGCCCTGTGCTTGTCAGGTGTGAATCTGGGTGTCTTGGCTGAAGCTCCTGAAGGACGTCATTCTGGGACTGTTGTTCCTCAGCATCGGCATTTGAGACTTGAGCAGATAAACAGGATAAGGGGGGAATTTGGCCTGACCAGCATGATCTCATTCCTCCCCCAGAACAGGAGACCAGCCTGCAAAGCACTGACAGCTGCTGCAACTTGAAGCGTGCTAGGAAAGGATAATAAAACTAGAAAAGAAGAAATAAACTGACAATAAACCTTTGTGAATTTTTTTTTTCTGTTGTATTTTAGTAGCACGTGGGTATGTAGAAACCTGGTTTGTGGTAAATGAAAGTCGTGGAGGGATAGCTCTCTGGAAAGAGTATGAACAGATTTGTAATTTTTCATAGGCTTCAGTCACTTGCTTACAGGGACAATTTGAATCTATCTCACAATATTTATAAATTAAAAAAGTGTGATAAATGGGCAGCCAAGTGCAGTGGTGTTCAGCCTTTGAAAAAATCCAAACATTTGGGGGTGGTAGTAAATGTGCTGGGCTGGAGTTCAGATGTTGTACTGTGAGTTGCTGCATAATTTTTTTTCCTGGATTTTGATTTGCAAGGTGCTCTCACTTAAAGTGGTCCAGCAAAATTTAAAATGAAATGGTTTTATATCGTTAAGCCCTGACAGATCTGTTGCAACACTTAAGCATTCATTTTGTCATTCTGTAAAAGGACTTGCTAATTTCTATATAAATAAGGACTTCGAGGTTCTTGACTCATCATTGCTGAGCTGCTGCTGTTCCTTTGACAGTTTGAGACTGTTGTGAGCACTTGGAATAGCAACAACAGCATCTTGGCTATGACAAGATAGAGGTACCCGGGTGCGTGCACGTAGCCAGCAGTGTGAATGCAAAGGTTTTCTTGAAGTGGGGAAGGATCGGGATGCAGCCAGACCTCGCTGTCAAGGTTGAGATAAGTTGAGTGGCTTGAGTAAAGGTCACTTCTGAAAATTCTGCTTTCTAGAAGTCAAAACCCCCAACGTGGGGAACTGTAGGGTCTTCTCAAGTACACAAGTGACTTGTGAAACTACAGTAAAACCTGTTTTATTAGAAACAGTGCTGGGAGATCTTACTCGTTTTTTACTAACTATGGCTGTGCACAGAGCCAGTGCCTGAACCTCAACCTCTTGTTCTCAAAGTTTACCATCTAAGAGCTTTCTGTAGTGCTTTGAAGAGCTTTCCTTTTAATTCCATACTAATGAAATATTATTGCGGTTTTGTGATTTGTGGTGTTTTTTTTTTCAACAATCTCTTGCTGTGGACGGATGCATCTTAAAATTATTGAAGAAAATGCTCTAGTTGTAATTCCATGGTCTTGTTGTTCATAAACAATGCTGAGAATGTTTGTGTATGCATAGGAAAGCACTAGGGCTTACCTGGAAGAGGATGAGTTTAACTGTTGTTCTGTAATGGGTTTGTACAGTTACAGGATTGACCTTTTGTGAATTGCTTTTTCCAGAGTGGATTTAATTTTTTAGAGTATAAAATTATTAATTATTTAAAAATAAGCTTTAGTTCAAATGTTGTAAATTCCCTGGCCCACACAGTGTAGGAATTTGTGCTGGGAGGGTATGATTAGTGCCTGTAAGGTCTATGTTTTTACTCTTTTATTTGCTTATTTGTTTGCCTCTAGGCCTGTATATGGTCAAGGGAAATGTTTTAAATATCAGCCAATTTTCTCATACTCTTTAGGCAGGCTAATCCGTTACTTGCATGGGTGCTGAAAGTTTGCCTAGCCTCTGGCATGGTGAGACCTAAATATAATCTTTTGGGATTGTGCAGTTCTATTGCAGATACATAAACACAGTTAAAGAAAGTAATTTAATCAATATTGTCCAGTCTGGAGGAAAATCAAAATACAAGAGGCGGCTCATTTAGCAAGAACCTCTGTTCATGCTTCGTCTCTTTGGACTTCGATTCCCCTAACATTCTCTGTCTCCAAAAAACCAAGCCACAGCTCCCTCTGTTATCCCTGGCAGTCAACATGTAGCATTCCTCACCTGCTGTGGCGGTTAATTCTTAAAGGAATCCCTGCCAGCAGCTCACTGTCATGTACCTTGGGATCTGCACCAGCCTCTGCTGCTGCTGGTTGGGCTCTTCTAAACGGAGATTTGGTCATCAGTTCTCAGTATCTTTCTCTGGTCTTGTACAGGTGGGTAAGTTCTTCTGGCTTGTGACTGGGAGATGCTGGTAAATGTACTCCTGAGCTTTACGTTATACACTGAGATACAGGGATTCTGTGGGAGCTGCAGGGTGTGGGGACCCCCTATGTGTCAACTTACGGATTCTGAAACGCAGCTGAGCACTGTGCTTAGTGTTGTGCACTTGTGCTTACATTTATTTGCTGTAGCACTCTCCTTCCAGAGTGACAGTGTCCACAGTACTGGAGATGATGGGCTTGCTTATCCTCACTCACTTTCTCACACTTCTTGGGAGTGGGTGATTTTCCAGGTTTTTCAGTTAAATCATTGCCTTTTGCGACTACCGAGGCCAGAGAAAGGAATTTTTCCAAAGGAGGCATTTGTAGAAGTTTGGATGTAGTCAAAGAGAAGATCTGAGTGGTGCGGAGTATGTGGGCACAGCACCTCTGGCCTGAGCAAGCTGGGCTCTGCACAATGTTTGACTGAAAAGTGAGGGTGAAGTTTGCGTTCACTAAAACTGAAAAACAATTAGCTGTGACTAGGATCAATTTTCAGACAATTAAAACCCAAACTCATACATTTTTATGACTTTGCAATCTCTTAATTTACAGCTAAATTAAGACAGTGAGGAAGTCTAAACTGTACTTCCTCTGTATGCCAGTAATAACAAATGAGAGGCGTTGGTAGAGGATGAGCTAGGTTGTATCTCCCTTAGCATTTTTGTGCATTTAAAACACAGTAGTCTGAATACCACCTGCTCTCCTCAGTTTTATTTTTATCTGTGGGTACCATTTAATAACCTATTAGAAATTAAATTCCTAGATAATCCTGCTGGCTGCTCTCCATTGCAGGATGTTACTGCAATATGGCTTGCTGTAGTAATAGCTAGAACACATTTTTGGTTTTAAACGTAACTTTAAAAACTGTGAAATTGTTGTTTTTTAAAAAAATGTACATTCTTGCATCTCTTCTTTGAATAGTATTAGTGAATGGTGGTGATATGGCATTGATTTGTGTGGCAGTGTGTGAATAATTTTCATTCAATCTTCAGCATATTACAAGCTACAGAAATTTTTATTTAAAACTAAATAAATGGTTTAAATACGTTTCTTTTAAAAAGCAAGTAGTGTCTTATATTTGGGTTATTGTTTCCATTCTTCAGTGGAATAATTGAGACCTTTTTATCATGCTGGGCCTGTATTGTCCATCCTGTGTTCTTCAGTATAGGATTGTGCCCAACTGTAAGAGGTGAGGGCATTGCAGTGGTGTTTCTAGAACTATGGGAATGTACAGTATAAAGTAGATCTTTAAATTTTAATTTTAAGATGATTAGCTCATAGCCATGAGACTCGGAAGCCTTATGTAGGACAATTGATTTTTCAGAAATAGCAATGTGTTTTGCCTGTAGTCATATTAAGCCTTTGTGATGAACACCCTTAGTGGGTTCTCAGTTTTGATGGATGTTGCAAGATGAGGCTTTGAAACTACCCGATTTTCCTGCCAGGCCAGAGGAGAGGTAGTTTTGGCTCCTATTTTACATTTCAGAATACCTTGATGTGACCTGCACCTGCCTGTTGTGTTCTACAGAACATCTGCTCAAGAGTGTGCCTGTTAGTGTAGTCAGGAAGGGCTCTGGGCATGAAGTTTAATAAAGCCACATTGATGTAGGAATACCTAGGGAACTGGTTTTGGCTGGTGAACACGATTGAGAGTCTGTTAATAAGCTAGGGAAAGGTAATTTTGTTCAGGAGTCCCCAAATACAAAGCTTGCTTAGCAGAGGAAGCAGGGAACAGGAGCAGCATGATTACTAAGTCTTTAATTACCCAAAACTAGTACAGATGTGTCCAGAAGTGCCTGCTGAGAAAACCTCAAGTATTGGTGAAACTAATTATACCTTGAAATTATTTGGAGTTAAGTAAGTCTGATTAAACTGTCTAGAAATGGTTTTAGAAACTGAGTTGGAAAATCTTGTTAAGTGTTGGTGGTTTTATTAAAGTTGGAGAGCCATTCTAAAAATGAAGATGAAAATTCATTTGCTGAGAATGGATAATGATGATCAAAAACTAGGAAGATCTAAAATCTGTTTGATATTTTCTGATTTTTTTACTGTCTTTTGTTTTAATAGTGATCACATGGAAAATATTTATGGCTACTTAATGAAATATACCAATCTTGTCACTGGCTGGCAATACCGGTAAGTCTTTTATGGTGCTTTTTCAGTACTGTTGGTCTTTGCAGAATCTAAACGAACATTTCAGATTTTTTTAATAATACTTGATTTCCCTTTTTCTGTTAGGCAAACTAGAGTCTTATGCATTTCTCAGTATAGATTAAGCTAATGAGTAGATAAAAAATAAATATTTTAAGGCGGGGATAACAAAAAAAGAATGCATAGGAAGTACAAAGCAGTTTAACTCATGGTGGCTTGTAACTATGCTGGTATGTGTAAAAAGCATGTACAGCCTTAACTTTTTTCCTCCTTTTCCACTAAAAATATTGTCTTTGCTTTCGGTGCTGAGTCTTCAGCTTTATGCCAAATCATGCTTTTTTTTTTTATTTAAAAAAAACAAACACAAACTTCTTTACTCAAAATTCAGACTCAAGCAAGCTTTTCCCTTTGGTTGTTCAGGATGTCTGTTTGCCCTGGAATAAGTTGTTTTTCTTTGAGAGGTAAAACTTTCTGGTCAGGCTTTCTGCTTACTGCTGTTCCTAGATCAGTACAGCACAACCAAATTAGTATCAGAGCGACAAGTCCTTAGCAGCATACTACACTGGCCACATTCCTGTGCTGCTGCTGCCATGCAAGGACTTGTGTTAATACACTTAACATTAAACCCTGTTGAATAGTTGAAGCATAAAGTCCCTGTAATTTTTTTTTTAATTCTGGAATTGCTTCAGTTTCACAGGTCTGTCTCATCTGTTTTATACATGGGACTGTTTTGAGTGGTTCAAGGATGCATTAAGCCTTAGAGATTCAGGATATTCTTCTAATTCCCAAACTCTTGTAACAGCCCTCTTCTGTGGGCACAGCTGTTCTGTTGTGCAATCCCTGGTCTCTTGAGAAAAAAAAATCGTAAGAACTTAATTCTTGTCCAATCTTGTTTGGGACATAATTCATAAGTTTGGACTTGTACTGACTCAAGTCTTTAATGGGCCAGCTTGCAATGAACGTCTTGACTTCTGCCTGCCCCTTCACCATCCCCTCCCCCCAAAAAACCTGAAAAAAGATGAGCTGGTTTTATTTAGTGTATTTGCTTGGTTATCATTTCAGGTTTTTTGTTCTAAACAATGATGCTGGCCTGCTGGAGTACTTTGTGAATGAGCAATCTAGGCATCTAAAGCCCAGGGGTACCCTGCAGCTGGCCGGAGCTGTCATTTCACCCAGTGATGAAGACTCTCACACCTTCACAGTAAATGCTGCCAGCGGGGAGCAGTATAAACTCAGAGGTAGGACCTAGATTCCTGCGCAGGGGACTGTTCCACTAGGGGACACTCCTGGCTCTCACCTGTGGCTGCTCTGCTGGCCTTGGCTATGTGGCCAAAGGGAGAGAACTTGTTTGGCAGGCTGCTGCGATGAGAGTTATATGTGCAACTTTCATCCTCCTCCTCAGTCGGGAGCTGTCCTTCTTTATGGATGGTGCCATACTCTTTGGGTTTGATGACTTCCAGAAGATACTGAACTGAAAATGTGTAGAATGGAGTTTAACCTTCATGTATAGCGTCCTTAAACTGTAGCAATTCAGAGTTTTCCCAATCAGTGTAGGTAGCAGTACTGTTATTATTTATTGATTGATGCTTGCAGAGAACTGAATAATTCCCAATGTTCAATATGTTAGCCTTTCTGTGGTGGCTATAGAAGGCTACAGAAATCTGGGCCAATACCTCCTAGTGTTTTTTCCCTTGAGGAATCACTGTCATTTTCAGGGTACTTTACCCTTATTTCAGTAAACAAGGTTGTGTTCTTAGATTAAAATGTTTGTGAGGGGTGTTATTGTTTTTTGAAGGTGTTTCTGTGTTATGAAATTTGAAAACAAACAAAAGCTCATGCCACTTATGTTGAACTTCAGTGTTATAGCTAATTACTGGTTAGCTGAGAAAGCTTTAGATAAAAAATGCCTTGTACTGTTAAAATCTTCTGTCTGTTTCGAAGAATTAAGCAGTGTTATGCCCATAATTAAAAATGTCTTCATTTATGTAATCCTCTTGGTTTGCTTTTATTAGCTATTGATGCTAAAGAGCGGCAACACTGGGTTAGCAGGCTACAGATATGCACACAGCATCACACGGAAGCTATTGGAAAGGTATCGTATGACTGATATATTCGTGGGCAAAAATAATTTAGGCTGGTAATAGAGGTAGTTGCAAATACAGCTATCCTGTTATTGAAGGTAAATACTACAGAAAGGCATGTAGTTGGGCTTGAAACTTAAGAAACATTTTTCTGAGTGATAACTGACTTATAATAGAAATATGCTTTAGGAATGGAGCAAAGTGAATTCAATTTGCCCCGGAAGAGCTGGACAGTCCTCCCTGAGCAGGTACTAGTGAGCAGATGTTTGAACAGAAGGTAGAGCTTGAAAGATCAAAAGTATTAGCCTAGTGTTTCCAGTGGTTTTGAATTTTTTTTAATGGGTAAGGAAAAAAAGTCTTGGGTGCTACTGAAACTTTTCTGTTTTGAGAACTTTATTTTATTTAAACCTTTACTTTTTTTGAAACCACTCAGTAGTCCACAAATACATTTAGGATCTGTTCCTGTGTTTGCGGTGCAAGTCATCACCAAGATGCAAGTCTGAGTGTTGTTGCTTCTGTTTGCTAACCGTGTGGCAGTTGTGGGTATAGTTCATAGAACCTCTGATTATCATAAAATCTGTTCTGATACCCACATAAAACCTTGCTTTTAAGGTGAGATCAACATCTTGTAACTGGCTTTGTTGCAAGAGGGAAGTTCAATGAATAGTTCTAAACAAAATCACATTCTCTTAAATGTGATCCTTGCAGGATCTGTTAGGAGTCAATTTCTAGTACTGTTGGAATCAAGGGCTAATTTTCAACTCAGAGAAGTCATTGATACGTATTGATTTGTCGCATTTCACAGAGTGGTCATAATTAGACTATAAAACAGGGCAACTGTGAGCTGATAGCTCAAAATATTTTTTTAGCAATCGTGCCTAATTTATTAGGGCTTTGTCATTTCTTCTTGCTCTATGAAAATAATAAGGATTAAACTGTTCTGCTGTACCTTTCAAATTAGAATATTTGCTAGTTTTAGGAATTAATTGTAAATGTTTCTCAATTTGCTTATTTATTTACTAGAACAACCCTCCTCTGAAATCTCGCAGCTTCTCTCTTGCATCTCAAGGAAGTGCCAACTCCCCTGGTCTGCAGAGACGACCCAGTCAAAATGCAGTTTCCTTTTTCAGTGTTGGACATCACAGATTGCCAGCTGGAAAAAGAGTTCCAATTATGCAGCCAGACCACCTTGTAGATGTTAGAGAGGTTTGTATGCTTTAAGTTATCTAATAGTCTTTTGAAAGCACTGTCCTATTATTCTAAAGATTGTGAAGAAACCTGTTGTTCTTCATTGGCTCTAATTCGAATGACATGTCCTTGGCTGTTTGCAGAAGTATGTGGTGTATATGTGGCTTTTGTGCTCAGGAATAATATCCTGGTGCTCAAGGTAGAATTTTCCATGTTCTTGTCTTGGAGAGTCCTAGCCGTACAGGTGACAAGGGAATATCCTTAACGAAGTACAGCATCCCATACTATGATACTACTGTATCATATGTTGTTTTCTTCCTGTGTCAAGCTGTAGAGAAATAGACTAAACTGTCCTTATATCTCCTATGACTTAGAATTTGCTCATGATTGATATTTAAGAATGATAACTATTTTTGGTATGTTAATTCATGTGGACAAATTGTCTAGGGATGGATGTGATTGAAAAGAGAAGAAAATAAAATAAGCAATCCAGGAGTACTCTTTTTTCACTACATGTTCGGGTGTAGTGTAGTTTAGAAACAATCAGAAATAATTATCTTTGTCTTGATTAGCAGAATGGATTGACTGGTTGATTGCACTTGTGAATATTTAGAGGATAGATCATGCAAATCTAAAGTTAACACTGAAACAGAATTAGTTGCTGAAGTACAAGCCTATGTGACTTAGGTCTAGTATTGATATTGATGAGTATTTTAATGTTAGTGTAATTAGTGTAGTGTGATATGTTTCTGGGCAAAAATAAGTTTCTAATGGAGGCTTTTGAACTTTGCATGTAAGGACAAGGACCTAGGAAGTGTGAGTAGTTAGAAGCTGAACTTAGACAAACTGGGACAGAAAAGTGGTCCGTATTGAGTGTCATTAACCTTAAAATATGTGGCAGAGCATTGTGGTAAATTCATCAGTGGGAAGCTGTAAATTGGTATTGAAAATACTTTCGCTGGTATGTTGTGCTGCCATCGTCATTGTTCCTTGATTTAAATCAAGTTCTGGAGCATAATTATTCAGTAAGCTGGACAAGGTGACTTCAGAGATGAGAATCCGTGAGTCTGGCCACAGCAGAGTGTTCTTGCAGATGTGTTGTAGAAGGGTAACTGCTGCCATCCTGTTTATATCCCCTGATAGTGGTTAAGTCTGCTGTACTCCTCATGCAAAGACCTGTGAAGTCCTGTCAGATACCCAGGAAAACTTCAACTGGCATCCTGTGGCTTTTTTTTTTTAATGAGCTGGTTCACCTGCTTTATTCTCTGAAGAGAAGTTTTTCTCCTACTTTAATTTTAAAACTGAAGCTATAAAGGTAGTTGCTTTTTAGTTTCATTCCTCATTGCCTCTTACTTGTGATGAACTTACTACTAGTGTGGTTCAGCAATTAAAACATATAGTAAATAGTATTTGCATTTTCCTCCCTCCTATATGAGAAGAGAACCTCAGCAACACTACAGAATGACATTAATTGCAGAATTGGTGCTTATAGCTATCTTAGCAGTTTAGCTTTCATGTTTATCACTGGTGTGTGTTGGTGTTTGAGAAGCTATCCTGTCTAAGTGAGGTAATGCTTCAGGTGTTATTTTTCTAACTTTTTGACTTTTCAATTCTCAAGGTAGCATTCAAAATTCGAGGGAGGAAAGATGAGATGGAGCACTGAGACATTGGCTTGCATCCTCTAATTGAGATTCTTACGGGATGGGAAATGAAGTGGAATGATTTTT
The DNA here is from genome assembly GCF_017976375.1 of Cuculus canorus. NCBI lineage: Eukaryota > Metazoa > Chordata > Aves > Cuculiformes > Cuculidae > Cuculus > Cuculus canorus. The sequence goes on from NC_071406.1 coordinate 10,650,909, forward strand.
CTTAGCATTGTAAAGAGCAGAAAACTATTCGTCTTCACTTTTGATTGTTACTGAGATTAGTGACACAGCACGGTTATTTGTCAAGTTAAAAACTTTTTGACCTGTACATACCAATTGTCAGGAATGGTAGGTTTTCTGAATGTCAGTTTCCTTACTTTTTTTAAGCTAAAATTCCTGTTGGATACAATACCTACATTTTTTTTTTTAGATATAGTTAAGCTACTTTAAATAACAAAGGGCAGGTGCATGCCTTGAGCATAATAGAGCTGGAATACTTACAAATTCAGTTTGAGGACCAGTGGGAAAACCAGCTTCTGTTTCAAAGGATCTGCTCTATGGTGATCTTTTCCAGTTTCCCTGTGAATAGCCCTGTAGCTGGTCCTTCTGACAGTCCCTTTCCCTTCCACGTGTATTCTTGGCCAGTTATGTGTCACACTGCTGACTTGGATACCTTGCAAGACAGAAGATCTAAAAGGATCTTTATGCTGACTTGCACTAAATGCAGGTGCTTGTGTATTTGCAAAGTGAAAGCTGTGGCCTGTGCACTAGATTCTGAGTTTTTAATCACAGTGCATTTTCCTCCCCCAGCACTGTTTGTTTTTTCCTTACAAATCTGAGTGTATGAGCAGGAAAAAACTAAGACTGTTCAAAGTATGTTCTTTGAAAGAAGTGTGCCTGTTTGAACTTCAGTGCCCAGCCTGGCCTGATCCTGGAACAAAGTGCTTGGATGCTGCCACATAATATTACTAAGAATGAAGATCACCAGAAGGGCTGTAGTGATTTGTCAGCTAATTATCTGTGTCCTTTTTTTTTAAACCTAGCAGTGTTTTTTGAAGTATTGGTAAAAAACTTGAATAAGACTTTACATCATGACTATCGCAAGAAAATAAGACAGATGTTCTGATAGCAGATGGTGGGTTTGCATAGGCAAGGCTGTATGACTAACTGTGTTACTAGCTTTCTGCCCTGTCACTCTTGAGATGCCCTAAGGCCAACTTGCACACTTAACTCCACTTGCTCTCTAAATTCACACCATATCATGCTCTGTAGCCAAGCCCTAAAATGTTCCAAATGCTGCATACCATGAACTTGGATGAATACGTATTGCTGAAGTATTTCTCACATTAAACCTTAAAATCAGTTCCTGGAATTGATTGCGGGCAAAGATGCTGGAAAAAAAAATTAGGAAGATGAATTAATCTGATTCTTGAAAGAAATTATTCTGCTCAGCTAAATCAATGTGTTTTTACATTTAACTGCCGGAATGATCAGAGTAGTGCTGTCCAGTTAGTTGTTATACTTAATTGCCCTTTGTTGTACCTTCCAAGAAAAGAGACTAGCATGTATAGAAGTTTGTTGTCATCCTTATGATTCAAAATCTGGCAATATATTGCTTCTGAGTACAAAGAGGAAATGATGTGGGTTTTTGGAAGACCACAGTGTGCTGCTTGATGGCTGGTGTGTGTTGCCACTATATCTTTGGGTAGCATATGTGTTGGTGTTTCTGTGATATAGGGATGCTTAGCTTTCTGTGAAGGATGAAGGGAGCTTGGAGGAGAGCAAGGGAGATGACAGCAGGAAAGCTGTATTTTGAACACATAACAAAGGTGAAACTTTTGCTGTTTTTCCTTCTCCCTCTGCAAAGCAAGCACTGAGATAGTGATCCTAAGTGTGTTGGCAGTGCAGACAGTAAATGAGAATCCTGTATATTTTGAGCCAAACTGAGTGATACAGGCCTTTTCCTTGAAAGGGCTACATCTCTTCTTGAAGGGAGTGAAAAAATCTTGACACCCACAGATAGAGATCCTCTTCCAGAGTGTGCAAAGCACATGGCTTAATTACTCCTCGTACAGTGTGAGCGTGCATGTGTCCCCCCGCTCCCATACCTGTCAACCAGGCATGAAAATGTTTGATACTTACTGCAACGAGTATCAAGTTCAAGTTCCTCTTTGCTTCTTTTTTTTTGAAGTCACTTTGATATTCGTTTGCTTGCTAGGAAGGTGCCATGTATTGCCGTGGGAACTTTATCATGTGTTTAATGACTAGTAGCTGTGTTGAGAAATAAAGGGCAGATAACTTTACGCACACCTATTGCCTTGTAGTTTTATTATCGCCATTAAGTCATTCGGAATCTGTCTGCGTGCACAGCTATACACAAACTGCACAACACACTTCCATTGCCTCATAAATGACTGGTTTGTTTGACAGATGATGTCTCAGGCTGAGGGCCAGCAGAGAGACCTGATCAGGAGCATAGAATGCCTTCCTGTCTCCGGTCATCTTACATCCTTGGATCAAGACCTGTTAATGCTCAAAGCAACTTCCATGGCAACCATGAACTGCTTAAATGACTGTTTCCATATTCTCCAGTTACAGCATGCTTCTCAGCAAAAGGGATCTTTACCAGCAGGTGGGTATAGATGCTCACAAAGAGCAGACCTCTAACAAACTCAAGTCTTTCCCTTCCTGCAGAAATCCTTGTTCCACTAAATCCAGCTTCACATGGGCAGAGAAAATGTCCAGCTGCCTGGTTTCTTGTGAATCTTTCCAGAGTCTGACTTGCTGGTGTTACATAGAACTCTCTGCATATTGTATATTTTTTTCATTTTCTAATTCTGTCGAGAAGTCTGTGGCAATGGCTGCATGAATGTAACATCTCGCTATTGTAGAGCATCTTGCAACAGAATAAAGTACATGAGGCACCATGAGGCGACTGCCTTTGGGATATAATTAGCTTCTCAGGAAGAGTAATAGCAGAGGGGAAATTTTATGGGACTGTAGGTGCTAGGATATGTGGTGTCCAGTACAGCTCCGTCAAATGTTATGCTTTTCTGACTTTTTCTATAAATACCTATTAAGTATTTATATATATTCACCTTTCGTTTCTAGTTAAGCATTAAAATGCAAAGCTGTGCTCTTGCACAGCTTGTTCTTAATACTGCTTATATATCAGTATTCTTATTTTGAGTTAACATCCTAGTCTAAAACACGGGCTGAGATAAGTGTTGCATTGTATTCTGAGGCCAGAACAGACTCGGAAGCAAATGTAAATTGGTTAAATGTTTAATAAATAAATAAATCTTTTTATTAACAACCAACCCCCTCAACAAATAAAAAAAACCCACAACCCCCAAACCCTACTCTTAATGGGTGTGGAATAACAGGCATTCAGAGACAGCAGCCAAATATGCTTCTATGTCTGCACAATCGATCTGTGCAAGTAAGTGCTTACCAAAATTGTTCCACCTAATTTGTATGTAGTGCATGAACTAGAGCGTCTTCGTTCCTGTCTGTAAATTCTTTTGCATCTTACCATGATTTTTTTAATGTGTTTACTGTATGGCTTTTTCTGAGAAAAAAGCTTTTAAGGGTTCTCAAGGGCTTCCACAACAGATAGGGTGGGTATGGTAAGTATGTAACAAAGTAAACTCATAAGCTGTCTCTTACCTTATCTTTCCCATATTCCTATCATATTTGTGGTACTTGCTTTGCCAGTGCATATTATTTCAGACCGGTAATTAGTTTAGCTTCTAAGATGAAAAAATATGTTGTATAAAAGTATTAAAACTATAGATATAAAGTCTGTGATTCTTGAATCACCATAGGCAGTGAAAGAGAACATGTGAATAGGATGAATGAACTTTTTTTTCTGAATTTCAGTTCAAAATTTCATTTGAAAAGTGAAAAACTAGATGGCACCCTTCCAAATCCTTGTCTGAGCTCCGAAGTTACTAACACTGAAAGAATTCCTCCTATACCCTGTGATTTTTTTTTTTTAACTATTGATGCAAAACTGTGGGGATGCAAGTCAGAAGTCTTTTTGTTTTGGCATTTTGGCATTTTCAGCATCTTGGCTTTTGGCATTTTCCCTGTGGGGGTTTTTTTGACCCATTATGGTCTCTGGGGAAATCAGAAAGGTCCAGTGAGCACCATGGTAGTAAGTAATGGAGAAGATAGTGCGGTTTTGGTACTTTTTGTTGTTAATTTTTTAATGTATGTAAGGAAAAGCTTAATTCATCTGACTGCTATTAGTTGATATCCACCAGTTAATGCCCAAATCTAAAAACATTACTTGAAGGTGTCTGAATCTCAAAGGTTTCTGGTGGTATCATATAGAGATGGATGGAGAAGGGGAGGAGCAGCAGATTGGATGATGTGTTGCTGGGGCCAGAGTTAAAAACAGACCATTCAAAGAATGTGTGGACTTTTCTGTGGCCTTCAACTCTCCTACTGGTGTGGTCTTTCTAGAAACACCCTAATACATTTCTTCCTTTCAAGGATTGTAGAGAGAGTTGTTTTGGGAGAGTTTGGGGTTGTGTTTTGTTCTTTTTTTTTTTAACCCATTTACCTTGGATTTCTCCTGACTCAAGAGCGGTTCTTCTTCCAATTCAGCTAGTGAAGTCTCTTTCTGCAAGCTTCAGAAGTTTGTATGGAAAGAATAAAGGCTGTTGCTTACTCAAATACTGCAGGAGTTGATGAAGAGGAGAGTTGTCTTAAAGAACATAAAATTCAACATGAAGTGTGGCAAAAAAGTATTTTTCTTGTCTGTTAAAGTGCTAGTTGACTGTTAATAATGTGCTCGTTAAGCTTGACAAACAAGGATTAGAAATTATGCAGTAGTGCCAGTTTGCTAGAAATTGTTAGAAAATAAGAAAATTAACAGAAGGGTGAATATACTGCCCCCACTGCATCGAGGTGCACCGTAAATCACAAATGGAAAGATGAATGGGAAAGTTGCAGCTGTTAACTTTTTCTGAATTCAAGTCAAAAGTGGTTAAATGTACTAGACCTTAAAAAAAAAAAATGTAGTACTTCATTATCGTAAGTGAATTGCAACACCAAACTGCAGCTTGAAGACAAACGTTACAAGTGAAGACCATAGACTCGGAGCAGCCTGTGTTGTAGCAGAGGGCAATGCCGACAACTCTTTATAAAAAGAGATGACAGCTTCTAGGGAGGAGGAGATCACAGGTAAAGAGAAAAGCTTGTGCCTACCTGGAATAGTTGAGAAGAGATTGGAATATGAATTTCCAGTGGAGAGAAGCATTAAGGTGGTATCCTGTCCACTCACAAGGATTAAGTGATATAAGCTACCAGCTGTGTTTTTAAAAAAAACCCTAGAATTTAACAGCAAAAATTAAATGGAGCTTAATAATAGTAAATAAGGTTATTTTAAGGTGGCTGATAGGGAGTATAGAAGGGAGGCTACTTGTTAAATTGAAGCTAATCTGGAGGCAGTGAATGTGGATTAAGTACAGCCTAGAAAGTGCAATTAGAGATTGTGTTGAAAGTTGCAACTCAGAAAGCAGGTAGCAAGTAGAGGTTTTAATCTTTAAAAAGAGTAAAACCTTTTCCAAAGGTAAGTGGGACAGTAACCCTCTGAGCATCTTTTTTATTATACTTATTTGAAATTTCTGTTTAAAAAGCTGAAACTGCTGAGGGATTTTTGTTTCTTACTCTGTAATGGATTCATGAGTAGTAGACTAGATGAAAATAAACTATGATGCTGCAGAAAAAGTTGTGTTGTCCTACTAGTGAAGCTGGACTTTTTCCTTCTCCAATATTTTCCTGGTGGAAATGCTGCCGTTTATCTGAACTAGTTCCAGGTAACAAAGGCCTAGAAATAAAGGATTTTGAAACGTATAGAAAGAGACAGCAGACACACTACTGTAGGTTCCTGGATGCAGGAGACTACTGTGTGGTGGTAGAATTTTAGGTTTCTTAATAATGTCTATGTCTGCAAAATGGTTGATCAGTTTGTGTATCCTTCAGTACAAACTGATTGGAGTCACCTGCATGTTCATTAGCCTTTGAAAAAGAATGGAACATTTGCGTTATTAATGAGTAATCTGATCTGTTCTGGTAAATTAGCTGGGAGTAACTAGAGATGCTGGAATCATCAGGTGGGTAATAGCTTTCCAAGCCCTGCAGCCTTTTTATTTTTTTTAGCACCTATCATTTATTCAACAGTGTGTGCTTGCTGTCTTTGCAGCTGGGAAAAGACAAGTACCCTTTCCAGAGAATATACTGGCAACAAAACTTTCTCCGCTTTAGCTCTTTTTACCCTAGAACTGGGCTGGGTTTGAGAGGCTGATAAGTGGTGGGCTTTTTCTGATAGAATCGTTAGAATCTTTAGAATGGTGAGGGTTACTCAACGTTTGTGTGATCCTGGGTTCCTCCTGTAGTGTCTGATTACACCTTTCATGACACTAACTAGTTTCTCCAGTCCAAGTTGCATGTATTACAGCTCACCAATTGCAGTGTTTGTGCTAATGATCACTGAAGGTGGTGTCTCATAGCACCACCTTTGTTTAGTGGCTGCTGAAGGGATTGGCTGCAGGAGGAATTGTCTGCTTTTGGCTTATTGCTAAAAAAAACTAGCTCTTTTGTGAAAACTACTGCTTATTCACCTTCCATAGGATGAGCAAGCTTCAGCGCAAACTTTCTTTTGCTTCAGGGACAACGATCAGTTGGTTGGAACCGAAGATATCTCTGACAAACCACTTCAAAAATGGAGCAGCTCAGAATTTCCCAGCAGAGATAAACAAGCCAGCCTCTGTCAGGGAAGAGCAGTCCGCTGCAGAGCCCTGCCAGCTAACAAGGGTAAGGTAATGTGAACATCCCGTTTCTGTGGGGAATTATTTTGAGGAATATCTGAAAATGTTTCAGTCCTATTATGTGAAAATTATTTAATGACAATTTTTTGATCAGCTGTGTGGAGGAAGAGTGAGTGCATTTGTGGTAGATGAAACTTTCTAATTGCTTCTTCGGTAAATTTTCCTGCTTTCTATAAACAACTGTCAAGCGGAGGGAGCTGATTGGGCTGGTAATGTAGGATGTAGAAATAGGCAGTATTCCCTTGCATTTTTGCAAATTGTAGTTCAAAAAACCTGAACAGAATTCATGATGCTCTCAACATAGTCCCAGGAAGAACTACTTAAGGAGATGGAAGACAAAATTGCTGATCTCCAGCTATTAAATCTCCCCATGTTTCTTTTCTAGCTCTCGCTGTGTCTGTTTTTCTTAATCTGAAGAACCCTCATCACTTGACTTCAGGATGGCCTAACGTATTTGAAATACAACTACAGTCTATATCATTGTAACTGTTCGAAATTGATTTGAAGTGTGAAATATTAAAGTAATAAACCAGCAGGGATTGTGATAAAGAACATGTTTTCCTAACCAAGATAGAAAATCATAGTTACATTCTTTTTGTACTAGTTTCACTCAGTTGTTTGGATGAGACAGCATCACTGTGAAAAGGTAATGTGCTGTTGCACGTCTCTGCAACAGCACTGTGCTATCTTATAGCAAAATCAAAAAGGAAAACACTTTTCTTTCAGTTGCTGTAGCTTATTTTTTTTAAATGTATCTGAGTAGTTGCTAAATTAAGTTACTAAATTAAACAAACAAACCAACCAGGAACTTTCAAATAAATCACTCAGTTCTTTCCTCCTTCTAGTAATTAAGCAGGTTACAGTTCAAGTGCTTTATGTATCTCAGTGTCTGTATTTGGGATATGACTAGTCTTTATCATTCCTCTGATATTTTCAGCTCCCTCGTTTACGATAGCAGAACAGCGTAGAATCCTTGGAAAGGAGTCACTTGTGTGATACTGCAGTTTTCACCAGGATTTGAGCTCTGTGTAAGAGCTTGGCCACCTTATTTTGGTGGTTGTGGTGATAAATTTGCCTTGAGCTAAGGCAGCTGCTCCAGGACAAAGGGCTTCTCTTAGGCAGCTGCATATTGCTGCCCTCCTATGGCATTGAGTGCTGTTCCCCTCTGCATCTGCCTCCCTCCAGCTGTTTTGTTGTGGGAGGAAGCTGCTCAGTACCCAAGGAGTACCGCCACCCCATCTTCCTGAAGTGCTCGACTTTCTACTTGCAGGGTAGCGGTTATTAAACCAGTGCTAATATTTCTGCTAGTCTGCCTGGGTGCTTTAGTTACACTGACAGACAACCTGTGTCTGTGGTGTGCACGTGTGTTTCTGTTGTTGTTTTTATGAAACTACCCCAAGTTACTGTGTTGTTTTCCTTTTCTCTTATGTATTGGCGCTAGCAGCAACATTCATAATGCTTGGGCAGACTGGCCTGGAGGTACATATATTGCTTGTCGTTGGGCATGACAGTATGCAAATAGCTAGGAACTACTGTTTGCTACAGCCTTTGGGGTAATGATGGCAACACTGGGAAGCCTTGAAGTAGTGTGGAGGTGGAGGGGTGTTATTGAAGGCTCCTAGCTTTTTCTTCACTATTTTCACATACGTGTTAGGACCTTGCCCCTCTCTTAGCTTTCAGAACTTACAGGAAAGCAGGTCAGGCTTGCTTGTAAGCTTTTTTTTTTTTCCTTGACTTGTGTGAGAGATGGTGCAAAATCTTAGCCTGAATCCTCCAGCTGAAATCAGCACTGAGTCATCTTAATGTCCCTTTAAGTTCTTCAACTATTGTTTGTCTTAGGGATAGATTCCATTGTGTAGCTCTCTGCGGAGGTTTATTTATTCTTTTTTTCGTGCATGGACAGTTAAATACAGTATGAAGTTCTTTTTGGATATTGTCTGGCCAGTAGAGCTGATGTTTATGGCTGTCATCCCAGGAACCTGAAGAAATAAATCCAGATGAGGAGCTGGAGGATATCTGTGATGATAAAGAAGATGACCTAGGAGCCGTGGAAGAACAGCGTAGTGTTATCTTGCATCTCTTGTCTCAGCTGAAACTCGGCATGGACTTAACACGAGTAAGTACTTGAAGCATGAAGACTGGCTGCAGTAACAGTGAAGTGCCATTTTAAGCTGCACTCCTGTGTTGAACAATATTGACTTTAATGTGAAATTGTGCCCTGTAGCAGCTTCTGGTCCCAAGATCCAGTGTCCCAGTTTGAGGCAGGCTTTAAGTGAAATGTGCTGAGGGAGTGAATTTTCTTTAATGCAACTGGCTACATCTTTTCTATTGCATTCTCATTGTGTTTTCTACTGTGTTTTAGTTGGCTTCCCTATAATGTGTTTGTGCTTTATTCCTTCTGTGCTGTTCTCTACAGTCTTCTCGTATTTTTGTCTTCCTGCTTTCCTTCTGTGATCTCTTTTTGCTTGCAAATGCTTTTACACACAACTTGCATAATGCTGCACCCGTATTCATGCTGCCTCTGAAAAGAATTTGTCTTTTCATTCCCCATTATCTATCCTCAGGCATCCGTTTATGCCTCTGTCCTGTTCTCATTTCTGCATTTGGTCAGAGCTGTAGCAAGGAGGAACAAAGTTACACTGGAGAGGATTTGGTTTGGTACTTCAGTGCAGATCTGAAATTTCTTCTTTGAGAAATTAACACTCAGTTGCTATGAGACAGGTTGGGCAAGGAATCTGGGAAAATCGGGCTGCTACCAGCCTATGTTCAGTTTTTTCCTGTAATGACGCTTTTAAAGAAAAAATGGATTTTACAGTGTCATGGAATGAGAAAAGTGCTCCCTCTTGGCACTGTGGGTTGTAATTTTTTTTTTTTCATGCTACGTGTTTCTGAGCATGAGCTAGTTGGCCCCTAGAAACGCTTGTATTGTGGCACTTATGTTTTACAACTTGGGAAGAAAAAAGGTGGTATGGACAGACTGCAGCCTGTAGGCCAAACGTGAAATTGTGCTGCTTCATTGGGAATTAAGTCATAATTTCACTTATATTGAAGATTGGATTTGGTTTATCTTTTTGTCTTGGTTGGAACAAATCGTCAAGTCTGTCTTAGAGTTGTGACTTGTGACTGTGCTTGTAGGACTCTTTTTAGTTCACAGTGGGCAAAGCATTGACATGCAACAAGGCTGACTTCAAAACAGATAATGAAGTTGTTAGAATTGTATTTAACATAAATACCACGGTACTGAAATGAAAAGCAACTCTAATATTCCAGGTTGGTGTTACAACAATGTGGCAGGTGTATTTGGCTTAACTTGTGTATGTATTAAGAGTCTTATGCCTGTGCTCTACCTCTTTGAATACAGCTGATTAAATGGGTTTGATGTCGTGGTTGAGAGACGCTGTTGTTGTCTCAACACAGCAATTCTCTTCACAGCTGTTAGTTGTGTGAGGTTAGTTGCCACTACAGCGAAGAAAAAAAGAGATGATACCCACAGCTTCTTACTTTATAGTGTTGCTCTTGGCCCAGCAACAGACAGGACTACTGTTTTTCGTAGTGGTAAATATAACCGGGAAAGTATAAGGTCGTCTGCTCAGAGGTACTGGATCAACCTATACAATGTTGTTTCTCGTAGATGCCTGTCTTAGTCGCTGTGGTGAGAGAGATTCTGCAGGCTCTCAAGAACACTGGCATAGCTTGCCTGCTTTTTTCTCCGTTAGACCTAACCTTTCCTAACCTCTACTCTGAATCTACCATACTGTAGTTTGAACTATTTCTGCTTGTTTTCTTCCACTGACATATGGTACGCATCTTTGCAGCTCTTGTGTTCTTTGAGGGATGCTCAGTCTCTTTAGTCCTAATAGTACTTACTGGGCTTTTTTTCTCCTTGCAAATTGCTTTTCTGGGACCTGTGATCACTGTATTTTGCTCACATCTTAGAAGGGAGAGAAGGTACTCCAGTCTGAAAGTCTGGTGTCTGGAACAGGACAGAATCTTCCACCGGAAAACTTGCCTTATAAAAAAGCCTGTCTCCTTGTTTTATTTACTAGAGCTTTCTGGGTTTTCTTTTATTTCAGGTGGTTCTTCCCACTTTTATTTTAGAGAAGCGATCGTTATTGGAGATGTATGCAGACTTCATGTCCCATCCAGATCTCTTCATTGCAATCACAAATGGCGCTACCCCTGAGGAGAGGATGATCCGCTTTGTAGAGTATTATCTCACTTCGTTTCACGAAGGTCGCAAAGGAGCTATTGCAAAGAAACCATACAATCCAATCATCGGGGAAACGTTTCACTGCTCCTGGAGGATGCCGAAGAGCAATGTAGCCACTGATGCTGGCAGTAACCTCTCTGCTCACTCTCCCTCAGAACAAGTAACTCTGTCTAGAGATCTAGAAGGCCAAACGGAGATGGACTACTATACAGTAAAATTTGTAGCCGAGCAAGTGTCCCACCATCCTCCTGTCTCAGGGTTTTATGCTGAATGTGTAGAGAGAAAGATGTGTGTCAATGCCCATGTCTGGACAAAAAGTAAATTCTTAGGAATGTCAATAGGAGTGACAATGGTGGGTGAGGGTAAGTGTAACTTCTGTCCTTTAATTGTTTTAGAAAGTTGTTAAAATATTAGTTTGAGAGGAAGTTTGATATTGTTTCCTCTGGCAGGAATAAATGCATCGTAGTTTTCTCTGAAAGGCATTTAAAAAATATTTGCTTTCAGAGATGTCAGCTGCTATTGTTGGTTTTCAGATTTTTTTTTAACGTACTTCTGTTTTCTTTCCCCTCTAATCTCTGATTTGTAAACCTGAGCATACAGTCATTTGGTATGCTTCACTGCTTACAAAGTACAGAAGGTACTACAAGTTCTCATTGTAGGCAGCAAGTTTTCATATGGGAGAAAAGAAATAGATAGGCTTATGGTTTGGCAAAAGTCAGGGTCATATTTGGAAATAAAAGTTTGACTTTTAAACCAAAGGGCAATTGATGTAATTGGAAACATCCATACTTATCAGTTTACAAACATGGAGCAAACTGATTTGCATCAGGTATTTATTAAATAGAAGTGTTTGATTTTCATATGTTGAACATATGTATCTTACGAGGCAGGTTCTAATTTTACCTATAGAATTTGGATCCTTTAGGGGCAGAGCAGGGTAACTGTAAATTCCCTTAAGAGTTTTTACTACAAGAGATGAGACAGCATCTCCCATTCTGTGTCCTCTATGCATATTATCCAGTAACGGGGGGTTCCAGGCACTTGCATGTGAACTTAGGTATGTGACAGCGGAGCAAGCATGGCAGGGGATTTGGAACGCACATCTAAACGTTTTAGCTGTCCTGGGTAGTTACTGAAGCTGATATCTCCTCTAGGGCATTTTTCCTATCATACCATCACTTTTCAGAATTTCTCAGGTGTTTTCATACTTGGATCAGACGTGCAGTGGTGATGTGCTACAGAGGCGTGGGTTAACGCAGGCAGCAGTCAGGTGTTGTGTTGTGCTCTTGTAACAGCCAGAGGTAGGTCTTGTGGGGTGTTTTTATAGGAATCAAACCCACACATGTTAAAACTCAAAGAAAAAAATAGCTTTTTATGAGAATTTGGGGAATGTATTGCAAAAGCCACTGTCAGGAAAGGGTTGGGTTTATCTTGGCAGAGAGGTGTGTCTCTGCCACCTGCCTTGCGTACAGTAGGATGTGTTATAGAGATTGAAAACACAACAGGAATATTAGCCTACCTCAGGATCTGCAGTTTGGGGTGTTGATTCATTATTTCCTTTTGGCAGCATAAGTTTTATATTGCCATTCTCCAGAACCATCAATAAGGAGTGACCAGCCCTTTTATATACTGTATGTTGCATAGCACAATGGGTGTACTTTATGGAGCAATATTATTAGGATAAGTATCATTTCCCAAAAGAAACGAAGTGCATGCTACTCAGGTTAGTAATTTCAGGAAAATGTTTGTATCTGGAATCTATAATAAGTGTTACTTTCATGGATTTGGGGTGTGTGTTGAGGAAAAGCAGTCAGATGTAGTATTGGATATCTATTTCAATAACTTCTTTGGTCTTTTCTAAAATGGTGCTAATTCAGAGATTCTTCTATTTCTTCACACAGGTCTCTTAAGTCTCTTGGAACATGGGGAAGAATACACGTTCTCTCTGCCTTGTGCATATGCTCGGTCGATTTTAACTGTTCCCTGGGTAGAACTAGGAGGAAAAGTCAACATTAACTGTGTGAAGACTGGGTATTCTGCAAGTATTAACTTTCACACCAAACCCTTCTATGGTGGCAAATTGCATCGGTGAGAAGACTTGAGTTATTTCATACTACTTCCTTGTAGTGTGCACTCTAGAACTCCCTGTTCTCCATGCTGAATCATAATCCTTAGATAGTCCTGAGAAAATATAGCTTGTAAAAACTTGGTCTTAACTGTACTCTTAAACCATATCATAACCAGACAACTGCAGCTTATATGATCATCAAGAAAAAATCAGGTTGCGTTTAAAGACAGCAAGGAAGTTCTGTGTTTGCCTGGCTTGGTTCAAACTATTGGGAGTACAGAGCTTCTGGCTTTTATTCCTGGCTGCCACAGGTTCTCTTACTTCTTATAGAAGTTGGTTTGCTCTGTTTGAAATGAGATTGATTTTGCTGTCTTATGGGGTCATGTGTTGATTGCAACACGCATTGTGGTTGCACTGCAGGAAACATTAGTGAATAGTCTTATGTTACCTATTGGTCTTAAGGTTTCTGTATAAGAAACGTAAGACTATCAAGTTTAAGCAACTTTACCTCTAGGTAAAAATCTTTTTTTAAAGACAAATGGTAATTCTTGTGGTGGTAATTCCTCACGTGTATGCGTGTCTAAAAGCTAACAGATAAAAGAAAGAAGATACAGGGAAGGTTTGCTTGGTGTTACCTGTAACAGATTCTAGGAATTGTTGGCACACTTGGTGCAAAAGCTTTTGAGACTCACTATTGTTGATTTTTTTAGATGTTTTATAGTAAGGTAGTTGCTGTTGCCTTGTGCTAATATAGACACAGTTAATTGAGGAAGGAGAAAATTACGTAGTTTTGCTCTTAGCTGTTTACTGGACGGTGCTTGTTCAAACCTTTCTTAGGTTAAATATATTGGACATAATAATGCAATATGTAACAGTCTAGACTATTGAAACTTCTTAAACGTGGGTTGCTGTCAAAGGTTGCAAAAACTCAGCAGTCTTCTCTAAGTCTCTTCTGAAGCAGTAGAGTAAAGCTGTATTTAGTTCTTAAAGGAAAATGAGAAGCCCTACCAGAACTTCCATCCTGAAGTGCTTTGGCCCATAGATTCCTGTACACGCTTAGAATTTAACTTGCAACGATAGCTCCCCTGCACCAATGGCATCTGAAGAACTGAAGCTTGCATGTAGCTCTGTTTCATTTGTGGCAATTTTAAAGTGATGCATCATTTGGGATTTTTCTTTCTCTTGATTACAATGTATCTTGCAGTAGCTCCTATTGTGCCATAAAAATAAGTGATAGGATGTGATTTTACTTCAGTAGTTTAATTCTGGGAACTGTTTTGTTGTTTTTCTCTCTGAAATGAGTCACAGGTGTAGAAGCTTTTTAAAGGCAGATCCGTTCAAGGTACTGTAACTATTGAAAATTTGACATGGTGATGATTGGACATTGCCAAAAGAATCTCTCGATGGAGAAGCAGCAGTGTTGCCATGGTTACGCAGAGCCCAACTGAGTTGCCATGGCACTGTTATAGATTGTTTTTTTTTTTTAGTGACCCTTGTTGTTAGACCTCAGCTGGATACTGGCTCCTTGGTCCTGTACCTCTTTAGCGTGATGCAGAGGATGATGATAATGCTAGGCATGTATCAATCATGCCAAGCTTACAAATAAATGCTAGCAGATTTTTACCACTAATAGTTCAGGCAGATATTCCCATCTGCAATATGGTGCTGTGCCAGAGAGCGATGCAACTTGAAGATATATAGGCTGTAATGAGAGTTTAATGTAGCACCTCAGTAGTGAGTGGTACAACCTTGTTTATTTTAACATACAGCAGAGACTGTAATTTTGTGATAAATCTTAAAACGCTGGATGTCAGCATTGTGTTGTAACCAAACAGCACTTGATAAAACTAAGCTTTTAAACTTGTGAAGGTGTAACTGCAAAATCTAGTGGGACTGGTCTCTGATGTCCCGTGGATTCAGTCTGTTCAGAGATCTCCAGGGAGGAAGGCTGGGACTTCCCTATGTATAAATAGCTTTAGTGAGGTGTGGCAGTCACAGGGTGAAAAAGCAGCACAAAATGAAGGCTGCTTGCTTATTGTCTATACTTTCAGTTGTTTAGTTTTTTCAGTTGTTAGAGCTTGTTAACTTCCACAAAAAGAAGCTTAATAGGGTGATATACACATGCGTTTATTGCTCGTGTTGCTCCAACTCTGGCCTGCTTTCTTGAATTAATCATAAATTTTTATAATGGAAGACTGCCTGAGCGTCACATACTTATCAGATGGATTTTTTAAAAGATCTTTCTGAGAAAGTTAAATTAGGTTTGAGCTGCTGGACCGTGATGTGGCTCCAGCTGCCCCTGCATGTGCAAGATGTGGCAGAAGCCCTGGCTGCTGCCTCCTACTCCTACATGAACTGTGGGAAGAGGAGCCAGAGAGTGGTGTGTTGTAGAGTTTGTGTACAGGTAATTGCAGTTTAACTGGAGCTGGAGATAGTGTCCTTCATGAATCCTGCAGCACTTTACAAGTGAGAATGTCTCCAGTCTTGTTTTAATGGCACGCAGACCCTGTTGTTTCTTTCTGGGAGAAAAAATTCTGTTTGAGGGTGGTAATTTGTTTGCCTAGCTGTGCTCAGCAGCCTTTCACTCGTTGGTTCAGGATGAAGTGAGTGTTGGAAGGTCTTTGGGCAGGTCTTGATATTGAGAAAAGAAATGTACATCAGTGTGTGTGA
Organism: Cuculus canorus; assembly: GCF_017976375.1. Classification (NCBI taxonomy): domain Eukaryota; kingdom Metazoa; phylum Chordata; class Aves; order Cuculiformes; family Cuculidae; genus Cuculus; species Cuculus canorus. The sequence goes on from NC_071406.1 coordinate 10,666,474, forward strand.
TTATAGTGATACTTTTGAGTACCCGTGCAACATTTTGAGTGAAATATTGCATATTAGACATTTTTAATATCTTGTTATTGGCAGAGATTTCTGTGGGAAAGACAGGAAAGAAAAGCAGTTCTCCTGATTCTTAGTTTCCTGCCTTGCTGTTTGCCTTTGTGTCTGCTGCTTCCGTGAACAACATAAAAATGAGACCACCTACACACGGAGAGCATTGAGATGTAAAGATGTGAGATAAAGTGCCAGCAGGTAGTGAGATACATTCTTGGTAGAAAGTTTATTTTTTATTTTTTAAGTCTGAACTATGCATCTGATGTGTTTCAAGTGGAAATGATCAACTGCTTACTGCATGTGAGCCATCTTGTGTTAGTTTTTTTCATTTTCAGTCGTGTTGAAAGGTTTGAAACGTCTTTAAGCTGAAGCCCAAAAATGGATTTTCCTGGGTAACATGAGGAGAACCAGAGCAACAAGTGAAAGTCGCTTTTCTCTTTGAGCACCTCTGTACAAATGCAGTTCAAATCACTAGCATTTTTCAAGACAGTGTGACAAGTTTGCAAACTCGTTCAAAATGAAGTTGGGTGATTATGCAAGGAATAGTCATGGCCTTTTAAAAATAAAAATTGCTTTCTTAGAGTCACAGGTGAAGTGAAGCAGAACGCAACCAACACAGTGGTGTGCAGAGTGCAAGGGGAGTGGAACAGTGTGCTTGAGTTCACCTACAGCAATGGGGAGACAAAATGTGTGGACTTGACAAAGCTGTCTGTGACAAGAAAACGAGTCCGGCCTCTTGAGAAACAAGGACCATTCGAATCTAGGTAGAGTATGTGTTTGGTATTGCGTTAACTCTTCTTGTCCTAAGCAACCTGGTGAATGCCTTCAGTAACCTGCAAGTATAAATGTGAATAAAGTAAAAATAAGTGCATAATGAAAAGTGCAAAAAATAAGTGCAGGCAGATGGTTGTTTATCTTGTCTCTCGTATTCATGGACAGAATTGTCTTAGGAATTCTTAAAATGCTTGCTAGAATGGAATTTCCTTATTTGTTTTGTTTTTAACCATCAACTACACAGCTGTGCAGCTCCTGACAAAGGACGCCCTTCATAAGGAATTGCTTGTTGAATGTCACTTCTGTAACAACTTTAAAGGGTACACAAACAGACTTTAGACTGGCACAGCCAAGACCTCAGACCCATTTATAGAATCACAGAATGGTTTGGGTTGGAAGCAACCGTAAATGCAGTTCCAACACCCCTGCAGTGGGCAGGGACACCTCCCGCCAGACCACACTGCTCGAGGCCCAATCCAGCCTGGCCTTGAACACTTTCAGGGATGGGGCATCTGCAACTATTCTGGGCAACCTGTGCCAGTGCCTCACGACCCTCATTGTGAAGAATTTCTTTCTAATGTCTAGTCTAGATCTTTCCCCTTTCAATTTGAAGCCATTCCCCCTTATCCTACCACTGCATGCCCTTTTAAAAAGTCCTTCCCCAGCTTTGTTGTAGGCCGCCATTCCTATCAGCTCCTCATTGCTAGCCTAGCTGTAAGACTTGGCTGTGAGCTCTTCCACTTGTGCTTGCACCATCATGCTCTGACCTGCGCTGGTTTTGCGTGTGTAAATGGAGGCAGTGCTCCTGTCCCCAAAGAGCTGCCTGCAATGGTCCTGTAGTTGAAGGTGGCAGGCTGAGAAAACTCTCGAAAACTAACATTAACTATTTGTTCTGAAGGAGGTTGTGGCAGCACGTAACGGAGTCTCTGCGGGATGGAGACATTGATAAGGCTACGGAGCACAAGCGAGCCCTTGAAGAACGACAAAGGAATGAAGAGCGGCTTCGTGCTGAAACAGAAACACCTTGGTGTACTAAATATTTCCTTAAAGAAGTAAGTTCCCAAGCAGTTAGCTGTTGATGAAAGCAGAGGCAGAGCTGTAATGAAAGTGGGGCATGTATGGATTTGTGTCCTGTCAGAATAGAATATTTGGACTTAAATCTTCCAGTTTAGCTCCATGGGATCCATAGGAGTAAGGTGACATAAGCATTCTCAAACATGTAAATGTGTAACTTTACCTTCTACTTCCCAAATTTTGGGATTTGGCAATTTCCTTGCAACAAAATGTTTGCCTCTTTCGTGGTTAGGTTTCTTTTACCAAGCACTTCCTTTGTGGCATGTGGAAAACAACAGTGTATACCTGAAGAAAATAATCAGTAATACTAATTTTGCTTATGTTGTGTGTGTAGGAACCCACAATATTACTGTTAGCAAGAAGGAACATGAGTTCATTCTCAACTTTTTATGTTCTTGTATGTTACGATTTGGATGGAGATTATTTGTTCAATAGCTTAACTTGTATTTCAGTAAAGGAAGTAATAGTACAGTGAGACATCTGACAAAGTGAACTGCAAACTGCCCAGAAAGGCTGTGGGCTGTTGGTATGGTAACTTTGAAACAGGTTGTCTTTGGGATCCAGGTGATGAGACTCTGCTTGTTTAGAGAGCTTTGCTGAGCCCCATGCAAGAGGGGAGCACTTAATTAAAATTCGTACTGTAGTAGATTAGGTTCTCCTTGTAGTGAAAGCTTCATCTGTTAAATGGCAATAATGTAACTTCCCCTTCTTCCTGTATCTGTGGTCTAGAAAGGGTTTAAAAGGGGCAAAAAAGGGCTTTTTTTTTTTTCCTAAGTTCAGGACTATCCGTTAGCTGTGTATCTGTATTGTATTGTTAGTATCTCAATTTAGAAGAGGTGAAATTCTCATGCTAATTAGAGATACAGATTTCAGAAAATGTTTAAACGTAATCCTGAGCTATTTCGTTTCCAGGTAAGGAGTTGGGCTGTGTTAGAGTTGATAATCATGGATAGCTGCCTCTGCTGGCTTCTTGTTTGGCTTATTAAAGTAATCTTGATCATGGAGTTGAGAAGAGTGGCTTTCCATCTGGGTTAATTACAAGTGCAGTCGATTCCCAGAGAGTGCTGTGGCTCAGCAAGAGTTCCTGCATGTTCTGAAGTAGTCTCAGAAGCCTGCAGTGTTGATCTCTGTGTCTTAATCTGTGGGAGTTAAAGGTATAAGCTGTGTCCCTCTGGTTTTCACAGTTATCAGTCTAATAGCTGTGTGAAGGGAATTCTCTGGGACAGTGTCTTTATAATGAACATATTTTCTCTTTAAATTGCAGGGGGATGGCTGGGTTTATCATAAACCCCTCTGGAAAACAGTCTCTGCTGTGCAAACTCAGGACACTAACTAGAAAAGCTGCTTTAAGATGAGTTTCTGATATCCCTCTCCTTTTCCTCTGTCTCTCAAAACAGTTATCACACAGAGTGTCCCCTTTTTATGTAAGTATGAAAATTTAAATGAGCATAAATAAATAAATATACTAGGGCACTTTAAAGCTATTAAAAATAAATTATCAAAGTTGTAGAGACAAACCTGCCAGGTACATTCAACCAACTTGGTTTTTGTATGATCCAAGAGATTTTATCTGAATTGTGTAAGATTCTTCTAAGTAGATCAGATTGCAAAAGCTGCCTAAGAGGAGGAACTGTTGGATTTTGGAGTGATGTGGGAACTTTTTTGGAACCTGCGTCGGGCTCTTTAACAACCGAAACCTGCTCAGTACCCGTGTAGACAACAGCAACAAAAAATTGCTGCTTTTATGCCTAGTGGTTAACCTTTTTGGTGAAAACTGGAGAGATGTTTGGAAGATGTGCCTGAAATCAGTATTAAGAAACAACTGGATCGTTAAGACTTCTTTCTTCAGACAGAACGCATGCATGCATCAGAGGAATATGGAATATGTGTACAGACTACCTTTCTTTTTTATGGATTTATAAAAGCAATTAGAATTATAACCATGGAGAAATTTTTCCTCTGAAACGTTTTAGTATACTTGAAATAATTGACTTGAATTGGAAGAGTAATTTGAAAACTTTTCAACGCCTAATTTTATTAAATGTCTTTGAGTGACTTGATTTTTCTCATGGTATAATGTAATGAGGTTTGGCCTTTTTTTTGTCCTCCTCCACCTTCTCTTCCCAAGGACTAAGGCTTTCAAAATGAACAGAAAACATACAATTTTGTATTTAAATTTCTCTGCCCATCTAACCATCTCAGAGGTGAAGTATCAGTGTTACAGACTGTCCTTTGGATTGTTTTAGTTTTTCTCCTGTGGTGTTATTTGGAACAAAGCAGTGAAATGTGACCTGTGAATACATGGACTGTAGGTCCTGGTTTTTCATCTTACCATAAAAAAAAAAGCTGATTATGCTGAGGACTGGGTATTGATTTGAAACACAATCAGATATCAGGAAACTGTATTCAGGTACAAACATCCTTTGTTGTTTTTTTTTAATAACTATTTTATTGAAGTCTAAGAATTGCTGGCAATTAAGAATAGTACTTATTATGGCTTTCGTTATTGTTGTAACTACAAGCTACCTTAATTTTTCCAACAGTGGTGCCTTACTCTGTTTTTTCTTCTGATGTAGTCTTCCAATCAATGTATATAACATTATTCTGCCACTTCCCAGCCATGTCAATGGCTGCACCTGATCCAGCATCATGAGAGTTCACAACTGTGTTATCTGGTAAGATATTTTCCATGGAGAAGATCCAAGCGTAAGAATGCATCAGAAGATTTAAATAACCATGTTAACTTTCGACACAAACTGTACATTGTGCAAAAAAAAAAAGTTGGGTTTATGCACAACTATTTTGATCCTCTAGTACATTTTTTTTTTTTGCTGTGAAATGCACTGAGATCTCAATGCGAGTCATAGTCTGTTTGTGAGAAGTTGGGGGTGGGGATAATAAAACTACAAAATGATTCATTTGTTCTGTCTGCTTTCCTAGAGATCGGGTGACCAGGAGGAGTAGGTTGGTTGTCATCTTTTATGCTGGAGATCTGTCTGTCAGGGCTTTCCTTGGCCCTTAAAGTGGGATATTTTGTCACTGTGCAATTGAGTAGTCACTGTATTCCCCAGCAGAAGAATGTTTTAGGCCTTGCTGTCTTGTGCTATTCTATACAACCACCCTGTTGTGTTAATTTTGGATACCCATCGGGCATTTTCATGTTTAACCTGGAATAAAAAATAAAAATGAAAACAGTGGGATTAGTTCCTCCTTGTTTCTGGCTCTGCAGCACATTTGGGGCATGCTCCTTGGCCAGTTCCAGGGTTTGGGGTAGAAGTCATGTTGGCAATGTGAACTTCCATGTTTCATCAGTATATGCACCAGACAGGAGTGGTAGAGGGACAGGAAATAAATTGACCACAGTGTATGTTTCATAGGTGTTTTATGTGTGTCACACAGCAGATTTGCTTTAAACAAACAGCAGGGTTGTGGTGCAAGGTCCAGCTTTTAATGTTGCAGTGATCAGAGCAGAAAACAAGCCTTTATCAGCTGAGCATATTCCAGGGATAAACTTGTGCTTATTAAAATAAAGCCCTGCAGACGGAAAAGCGCCTGTGTTGACCATCAAGCCATTTGTGTTCCTTATGTTATCAGTCAAGTTACTTCTCTTCACCCTCATCTGATGTGGTTTCACATTGTTACTTATTAGCTGTTAGTAATGTTGTTGTGTAGGAATAGACCCACTGCTGAAGTAGTAGTCTTTTAAAATACGTTAAGCGATTTCTTTTAACGTGGAATGAATCGTAGAATATCCTGTGTTGGAAAGGACCCACAGGGATCGTGAAGTCCAAGTCCCATTTGGGGATGCTGCTAGAAAAAATGGTAAAGCCTTCCTTTGCTCAGGTGATCACAAAAACTGGAATGGCTTCCTGATGAGAATTTCTACTTAATTCTAGAAACACAGGGCATAGTTGAAAACAGTTTAAAAAAAAATCTTGCCACTGAATATCCAGCTTAAACTGCAAGACTTGATTCTTCTGGAAGTTGCGAGCATCCTATGGACTAATATGTGTATTTTTAAATCTGACCAGATTGGATTCTCTTGCATAACTGCTGTTGTTTCCATCTTGCATATTCTAGAGCGAAGGGAAAGGCTCACTGCTGCTTCCAATGTGTAGATACTTGCTACAACCACTATGTGTTCAATGGGGAGTGTTCCAAAATGTAGGATTTTGGCTTATCTTCCCTTCTGTCCTTTTGGCTTGATTGGGCTCCTCTGAAGTGAAGAGGAGCCCCCAAAAAAATCTTACTGATCTGTGTACCCTGCTCCTCTCAGAAAGCCAAGAGTGTGATAAGTCACTCCTATTTACCACAGGCATTGAAGCATATAATCCTGAAGGCTTGATTCTGCTTTTTTTTTCTCTCATGAAAACCAAGCTCAGTATGTAAATAGGAGTGCTTAAGTTTTTAGGCATAGGAAGGGAAATAGATTGAGTTGTGTTTCAGCAAGTTTACAATATAAGCTGTCAAACCTAGGATTACATCTGTCTTCCCCAGGAGAACTTGGATTTCAGCTGTCAGAACCAGAAATGCAGCCTTCAGTGTCTAGTTTGCATAGGCTGATCCCCTTCGGTCCTGATCACCTGTGGAATAACGGGTCAGAGTGTCTTCTAAAGCCTATTGAACTGAACTTGAAAGAGCAAACAGGTATATTCATCAGTGTTCTGTCCAAACAACTTGGTGCAAAATTTGGTAGGGGAAATTTTGTGCTGAGTAAGGAAAGACTGGGCAGCCTGGTGGAACTTTGTTGTGTTGCTTTAGCTTCTTCATGTCAGAAAAGCTGTTCCTCTTGGATGTATATACAGGGGAGCAGTGGTTAATATGTTAAAGAAATAAGACCAAGTTAGGTGGGTGGGAAGGCTGTGTTTCTGGTGGACTGGGGAGAATATGCTTCAAGAGAAGGGGGTTAGCTTGAAAAAATTGTAAGATGACAAGAGGGGGGAGCCAGGTGAGTGTTTGGTGAGAATGAAAGGTATGGTCACAGTTGCAGGTGGAGCTTATAGGCAAAGTTAGTTCTTATTTCTTAGGTTTGCTGCAACCTGACTCATTCCCCTTCTGTCCATCTTCAAAGGAATTTGAGACAATTTAGTTCTAGGGTTTTAATTTAAGAGCTGCAGAAACAGCTGAAAGAGGTGGAAACAACAGCAGGAGGGGAAAAACTCTTTGTATGAGCTAGTGGTGTCATAGCTGTGCAGTTTAGAAAACCAAAACAGCCCTGCAGATCTGCTTTCATGCTGCACCATTGTGAAGTCTTCCGTGCTCCTGTGTGCTGGCAAGCATAGTGTTCCTCACTGAAAGATACACCTTTGCGTAGGTGAGTGTCAGGTATGGGCTTGCAGGGCTTCTTAGTAGCGGGTAAGGTTTTTATTACCTTTTGCTCCCAAGGGTGGAGAGATTAAGATTTGCACAGCGCTAGGGCTCAAAGAGAGGTATGACTTACCTGCCTTTAATTGCCTCTCCACTACAGAAGTATCCTGGCTTGGTCTGGTGGTCAAGGGAGTAAAGGTCCTGGTTCTGTCTAATCATGTTTCTTCAGGTTGAGTTAACTGCACCGAGGCATGAAGGAGTTGCAAGAAGAATCAGCCTACGCGTTTGCGTTGGTGGTATTACTGTGCTTAGTAATACATTGTTGGTATCTATTGGGTAGAGGTGACTGGAAACTGGACTGATACGGGGGGAAATGTTGTCTTGATATAACCCTATATGGAGACTTCTTGGAGGAAAACAGCAGTGTCTACACTAATGACTTTTTGTTTCTACTGAAGAAACCTCATGCACCCACCTGAACTATCCAGTACCCCCAGGTATTCCCCGGTGAAAAGCATGCTGGAGTCTTGGCAAATCAGGCTTTTGCAAGCTGGATTATCAGGTATCTTTCCAGTGTATTAAGGGTTCATTGATGGATGAATAATTTTCTTGGGTGCCAGCATGTGTTCCACTGAGGATGTGTAACAGCTCAAGTTGGTTTTTTTCTGCCAGAAGAGATTAGTGTGTGTGGAGGGCATTAAAAAAGGAAAATCAAAAACTGTCTTGATCTCTGCAGAATAAGCAGTTAGAAGGGAAACTGGTGATGGCAGTGTGGGAGGACTTCAAAAGATAGACATGGAATTCTAGTGCTTCTTAATAAAAGATTAAACATTATTATTTTAAAAAATAAGAAAAGGAATGCTTTGCGTCATTATACATTTAAAGTACATACAAAATCAGTTCATACATATTGTTGCACTTTAACCAAAGTATTGATTCCACTGTTCACTGTGTCTGTGGGAGGAGACAGATCTTATAAATAAGTTATGTGCTAGATCTTAGTTCCATTTTTGAAAAATGAAGCGAGGGTTTCTCCCCATGAGCTAAATGCTTCTCGCTTATATTCTCATTTCTCACAATGAGGCTTTTTGCCTGCTCCGTCACTGCATATTTCTGCTCCCGTCACTGTCCTGGTGCTCCCCACCTGGAGAAGCTGTTTTGCTGGCCTCGTTGTCTGTGTTGTTGTTGAGGATGTCGTCGCAATCCATCTGTGCCATCAGGTTGAAGCGCTCGGCCACGCAGTGGGCGGTGAGGCGCGCCTCGGGGTCGTGGTCCCAGCACTCGGTGATGGTGTCGCACAGAAAGCGCATTCCCTGCAGTCAGAAGGGCTAAAATTAAGATCTGAAGGCATGAGGAAGAGGAGATAGAAGCTGATCTAAAGCCATTGCAGTGTTTTACTATACCTTTGGCAGCTTTCTGCAGGAACACCTTTTTTGGCCAAGCTTAAGCACAGGAGGAAACAGCCTTGGTGAGCTGTGGCAGGTGTCAGTGCTTGCCCTGTGACTGGTGCTGCTTGTATTACAGCAGCAGCCTCTGCTCACCTGGGATCTGATCCCAAGAATTATCCCTGCTCCCTGGAAATCCTTCCTGGAAATTGGTTTGTGTTGACTGTGGGAGTTAAAGAGGGACCAGAAAGAAATAGGCTGTTCATCTCCTGCCTCAAGCCTGTTCAGATCCTAAAATCAGGAGGGATGGGAGAGGTGCAGATAGGCAAGCCTGGCTGCATGGCTGGCAGCTGAGCCCGGGGCCTCTGGAATTCCAGCCTGTGGCCTGGTTGCTGCACATGGAAGGAGGGGAGGCTTGGGGGGGTCGAAGGCGAATTTGGGATTAAACTTCTTAAATATGACTTCTTATTCTAGCGGCTTCCTGAAAGGCAACACCGTGCCATATAGTCATTGCAGTGTGCAGCTGAACTTTTTCTCACCACAAAATAGTGTCCTGGTTTAGGTGGGATTGGGTACAGCTCAGTGTGCTCCACAACCTGTTTGGTTACTCTCAGTTACAACAGTTATGTCTCCCAGTAATATATATTTTTCCAATTATGCAGTGTTCTGAAAAGAGTCCCAATATTTTGTGCTTAGAAGCAAAATTGTAGCGTTCAGCTGGTATTTCTCCCACTCTTAAGCTGGCAGCACAGCTGGCAGCAGCAGCTACGTGGAATTTGCCTTTGTGTACATCGTTCCTATCATGTCCTATTGCTTTCTACATTGTCAACCGAGATTGCAACAGAGTGGAAAAATCTTTACTCTAAATAAAGCTTCGTGTTTTTCAGTGGCATTTGTGTATTTTAGTTTGCATTTAAGAGAACCCGAAGCTCTGATGTGGATGAACACATAAGGAAAACGTAAGTCCCATGGACGTCTCCCGTCAGTGGTGTCTATCCTGTGCCTCACCCTGAACTCGCTGCTAGGGTTCATCGTATTAAACTTTCCATAACGAGCACAGATTAGAAAGGACGGGAGTGTGCAGTAAAACTGACAGATGGTGCATTTCAGTGCCTCTTATGTCACTCATTTTTTAGCTTAGTTGAAAGGATTGGAGGGTAATTGATTAACATGCAAAAATGAGGTAGCTTAGCTGAGGCTTTTAAAATAAGCCTTTTCTCAAACAAACAATGGCACTGACGTGGTTCAGTCATGTTTTCTGTGCTTAATTTTGCCCTCAAATAGTGACGTTTGTTTGCCATTTTCCTTGTCGGTAGTGATGATGCTCTTTTGTGTGGCACAACTGGAACATCTTGTTATGCTTACAAAATGGACTTAGTTTGAATTTTTGTATTTGATATCTCGGATTTCCAAAGGATGCTGAGTTTAACGAGGGTATTTTTAGTGGCAATATTGACTTAAGCTCCCACTGCTCCTTCCTGTCCTGCACCAACCCTTTAGCTGTGCCAGTACGACAGTCTGTTCAGCTGCTTCGTGAACCAGAGCTGGGATTTCACCTGGCCTAGATAACCACTTGTTTTGTTTTGTTTTGTTTTAAATGAGGTGGGGCGTGAAGCAAAGAAGAAGCTTCGGCTGGAGGTGTTTGCAGGTTATCTGGGAAAATGTGGGGATGAATTTCTTCAATGGGTTTTATTGCGCAGCCTTGCAAACAGCTGCCCTGGAGCTGGTGATGGGCAGTGAGTCAGCTCTGTTAGGGGAATTGATGCTTTTGTCTGCTGAAAATCTTTGAAACCACGGCCAACAATGCAGGTCCTCACTTGACTGAGAGGAATCCTGGTGGTTGAGATGTGGAAGTAGCACATGAAGCTCAGCATCAAACTTATTTTTGTTAATGGGAACATCCATGGGTTCTTCCCATTCAGGTGAGCAATTTGCCACCCTTTTTTGATGTCGCCCAACTCTTCCACAAGAAGCCGCTCTCCCCTGGAGTGGCACAAACCAGTGGCTTTCTGCTGCTTCCCAGCAGATGGTGCTGCCTTATGCCGCATCTTGGGGAGACAGGTTACGAAATGCCTGGAAACTCCTGTGAAACCAGGCTTCTAAGTAGATATTTATTAGATCAGAGGCAAACTTTCAGGAACACAACTTGGCTTTTCTGTTCCTCCTCCCTAGTGAGCATCAGGTGGTCTAATAAACATTACCGCCTTACAAGCCTTGCTCTGTGTATGTGCTAAACCAGCCCCACGACAGCAACGTTATTTCTCCGAGGTGATTGTGGTCAGCCTTCCTTCAGCTTAGCAGACAGCGTAGTTACGGACAGGTTCTATCAGAGTGTGATTTCTTACAACTCAGGCCTCCGTATATTTTTTGCTGTGGCTTAAAAGTTTAGCAGAGACTCTGGGAGGTGAATGTCTGTGATGAATACTCAAAGCCTTCAAATATGTAGCATTGCTGGTTGAAGTTCCACTGCTTGTCTTTATCAAGGAAAAAGGCTGGATGAAGTTCAGAAGTGCACTTGCCAACTGATAAACTCATGGATGGTCCAGTGGAAACTGTGGATTCATTTGATGCTGTTTGCAGCTTTGGTTGGTCAGGTCACTTGCGAGTCTTTGGACAAACGTGGGTTTGAGAGGAGATATTTTAAGGAACACGTGGCCTTCTAAGATCACGAAATTACATCTTTGTTCTTGGAAAACGTGCCTTTTTATGCCAGCCAGGCAGAGTAGAAGCAGTAACAACGTGTTTTTTGGGGAATACTGAAAAATGATGCATGGAATGTTGCAAGGTTCTGTGAGCCAGCAGGCTCAATGTTTCTGCCTGGTTTGTGGGTTTTTTTCAGATTAACTGGCTTGATCAGCAGATGGTGTTTTTCCACCAGATGTGAAATTTAAGAAGTACCAAAGTCAGGCAAGATTTGAAAATTGTAGTCAGTGTGCCTGTTAGCCCTTGTGTCCTCAGTTCGTGGAAGAAAGTACTGGACTTGAGGGAGAGAGGACCATGTCAGGGCCAGGAGGTAGCTGTGTTTCTGGAGCTGGTTGGTCTGGATGTGCTCAGGGATGGCTTCAACAGAGCACGTCTCATCACTGCTGGGGTTCTTTCTGTTCTAGAGTGCTGTGTTATGGTTTCTGTGCTGAAATGCTGTGCTTTCAGACTCTGAGGTGAAGGCTGGTGAAAGACTTCCCCTGGACAAGATTTGAGCCCATCAGGTTTCCTGCTCTCAGCTTCACGTGTGTTTCCTGATTGTTTCACTGCAGGGAGATGTTTCCTGTTTTGGCTTTCCTTGCAGAAGTCCTTCTCACATGCCGAGTTGTAACCTCTCTTGTTAGAGGTAATTTTGAGCTTGATGCCAAGCAGCAGGACACTGGATGCACCTTCCTCCCCTCTGTCCCTGCTGTGAGAGGGCTGTGTGTTTCCTGAACTAGAGCTCTCTGGATATGGTGGTTATGAGAGAAATGGGGTGGGCTCAGATGATTTACTGTTTCATGAGAACAGCTTGCACTGAAATGCTCCGTTTTGCTGATATCTGCCAGATTACTGAATACCATCCCTTGGCATTCATAATGCTTCCTGATCAGGGCAATTTATTAATCATTAAATTTCGTTGTACCCCTGGCTGATGACTATAAACACCAGAGAACTGGATCTTGTGGTGCTTGTGTGGGCTCAGCCAGACAAGAAGGAGCTGTAAGTAGGGTCCAGGAGTTCTTTCTGCTTTTGCTTTGATTACAGCTGTAATGATTTTTGGGCTGAGGTACTGAAGTGGGACAACATGGTTTGCTCTTTTCTGAACCAGCTACTCGCAGCTTACCTGATGTACCAGCCAGCTGCTCGGGATCTCGGGGCGTCCTCTGCCATGCAGCACAATGTCCCTCATGGTATCCACACAGGGCTGCTCCTGGACTTTTGACCCAAAAGGCAGCTCATAATTCTTTACCTCTGCAAGGAAGCAACAGCAGTATTACAGGATACTTTTCATGCATTCAGTGTTTTACTTTGGGGCGGTCCACTGGATGAGGATAAATTTGGTTTTATCAGTCTGCAAAAATAAATGGATCTATAAACAGTTTAGAATTTGAATGTGGAAATGTAGTTCTGGGTTTTCATGTAGAGGTTGTTTTCAGAGACATGACCGAGGAACTGTCTGACCACTTTCCTGAATGCAAGAGATGCGCTACAAAGGATTTGGTCGCTCTTTGTGTGAGACATATTATAGAATCATAGAATGGTTTGGGTTGGAAGGGACCTTAAAGACCATCCAGTTCCAACCCCTCGCCACAGGCAGGGGCACCTCCTAATGGATCAGGTTGCTTGAGCCTCATCCAACCTGGCCTTGAACACTTCCAGGGATGGGATGGCCATGACTTCTCTGGGCAACCTGTGCCAGTGCCTTACCACCTTCACATTAAAAATTTATTCCTAATATCTAAACTAAATCTCCCCTCTTCCAGCTAAAACCCATCACCCCTCATTCCATCCTTGCACTTCCTGACAAAGAGCCTCTCCCCAGATTTCCTGTAGCCCCCTTTACTGGAAAGCTGCTGTGAGGTCTCCCCAGAGCTTTCTCTTTTCCAGGCTAAACAACCCCCACTCTCTCAGCCTGTCCTTGTGTGGGAGGTGCTCCAGCCCCCTGATCATCTTCGTGGCCTCCTCTGGACTCACTCTAACAGGTCCATGTCCTTTCTGTACTGAGGACTCCAGAACCAAATGCAGCACTCCTGGTGAGGTTTGACAGGAGTGGAGTAGAAGGGCAGAATGCCCTCCCTCGCTCTGCTGCCCACATTTCTTTTGATGCAGCCCAGGATACAGTTGGCTTTCTGGGCTGCAAGCACACATTGCTGGCTCATGTTGAGCTTCTCATCCACGAGCACCCTCAAGTCTTTCTCTTCAGGGCTGCTCTCAATCCATTCTCT